>NC_137696.1:7704299-8326799 GCF_964034855.1 Anser brachyrhynchus | reverse complement strand
TTCAGAAATTTCCATTCAAATAGGTTAGCCCAATAATTTCCTGGCATGTTTTGATATATCTTTTCTATCTTAATCCATGATGAATTTTAGTATTGTTCTTGGCACAACTCTTTAGCCTGGAAAACATTTTTAATAGCTTCTAGGAACTGGCTAGTTTTTTTTGTTGTTGTTCCCCCCTCCCCCCCCCCCCCCCCCCAAAAAAAAGTTCCTCTTAACTGCAACATGTCAGAAAAAAAATAAAAAAAAGTCTTAGACAAGACAGAAGAATTTATAAAATAAATAAATAAATCTTATTGCTTTTAAAGCTTTCTTTCATTTATCTCTGTATAAAATACTGCAGACCTCAAAAGCAACTAACAGCAATGTTTAGACTGGATAAAAAGAAAACAAGAAAACAAAGTTGTGAGATAGATTCACCATTTTCTGTAGGTCCTTTTAATGTCAATGGAGGAAGGCACATTTACATCATATCCTTCACATTTACATGTGAATTTATCCATACCACATTTACATCATATCATATCATATCCTACTGATGATAATGGTTTGTGTTGTGTTGCCAGGACAGTTTGAACAAAACTGATAGTTTGCAGGGCATTTTCACCCAAGCACAGACCAAGCCAGAACAGAGGGGAGTTAAGAAATTCTAAAAATGTTCAGTGTATTGCAAGATGGTTGCCAAAGAGGAGGGAAAAAAAGGCCAGCAACTGGGGAAGCTGATTGTCTTTGGGTGGTTATCTCCAGAGAGCATTTTAAATGTAACACTTTTGAACTTGGCTCTGCCAGCTGATTTTATATTTCTTTGCTGGCTGAACTTTGAAGTCATTATGGATTCAAACACAAGGACTGTGTGGCTACTTAGAACCACCAAATCACGAGAAGCGATGGTGAGTTCAAGATCTGGTAGCTCCATCTTCAGATTGATGATCATCTCTGAATTATATATAAACGTGGCACCTCTCTTTCCAATTTATTCCAGTTCCTGAAATCCTTCCTCTCTGCACTTACGTAATGGTCATGAGGTTGAGTCCCTTGCAGTAGCAAAGAATGATGTAATGGACACCAGCAAGAGAGAGCGAGGAATGAAATGTATTGGGAATTAGATAACGGAAAGCAGTAGGAAGGCGAGGTTGGCATGGCTTGAGTTTTATGATGAAGAGTTCTGTAATGGAGGAGGAGTAATGTAAATGCAGGAGTAATGTAAATGATTAAAATAAAATGTGAGTAAAGGCAAGCTAACAATTACTTTTTTTTTTTTTTAACTCAGTTTCATTGTTTGGATGCAGGGAAAGCTGTTGAAATGATTTTCAAAGATTTGGGTTGTCAATAAGTGCATTACTGTTCTTAGCATTTGCACCTAGCGTCTTTTGTTTGTCAGCTGGAATACAGGAATCACTTCTGTGATCTGCAGTGGATATATTTTTTTGAATCCACAGAGGAAAAAGGCCTGTAGAATCTAATACTCTTGGTGTGCTAGCTATAGCCAACAAACTATCAAACATTTAGGAGCTGATATACAACAGGGGAAGTAAAAAGCGAGTGGAAATTAGTTCACATTCTTAAAGAATGGTATAATAATTGCTCCTTCTGTAATTCTTTTCTCCAGTGTTTTTTAGTTGTGGAGAGACAGGATGTTATATTTGTTAAATATGTTATAGGACAATTACCTCTGTTTCAACCAAGCCTGAGTTGATAATTGCACTGTAATGTATTATAGCATATAGAGTTCTGAACTAGCTTTTCCTTCCTATATTAAGATCTTTGTAATTATGTTAATTAATAAATAATAACTCTTGATAGAGAGAGAAAATAACAGCAAGAATACAGTTGGTAGGTATCATGGGGCTATTTCAGCTGGGAGATGCCTATATTTGGAACATTAAATTTATTTTAACGTAACGTTTTCTGTGTTTTTTTATAACTTACATATTTCTTCTGTGTGTATACAAATAAGCACGTGCATATAATAAAAGGCATTTACACACTCATTATACACAGAAGTAGACAGAGAAGGGAAAAGAGCTACAATAGATTTTGTGCTATAGAGCTACATAAATGGGTTGTGGTCTTAACATAGCTTCTCCTGATTACTGGTAAAAAACTAATTAGGTTTTGTCATTTATTCACTTGGAGTTTTGTCTCATTGAAACCTTGCTACTCTATTTAACGTACTTCTAGTCTGCAAATATCTGCTGCCATGTTATGTTATGCTTTTTTGCTTAAATTAACTCCTGAATAATACAGCATAGCACATACAGGAGAATGAAAAGTTTTCACATTTTTAATACAAGACTGATTTTATTATATTACTAGAGAAATAAGTTAGATTGCTCTTGCAGTCTCAATAAATCACACATGAAGTCTTCTTTTTTTCTAAATTAAATTTTTATTTAAATAAAAGTGTTATGTTTGTATTTGAACTGACAGCTAAATCTGATAATTAGAGTGCATGAAGTTGGCTTTGATTGGCATTGTAATTGGATTGTCATTGGGCTGAAAACCTATTATCTTTGGATCATGCCCCATGAAATCTGTTGAAGAAACTTTGCTGCCAGTCATTAAAGCCACCATCTTGGCTTACAAATTAGGTTTGAAAGGCTTTTTACCACTGGGAATGTAATTTAAACCACTGCAATTGCACTCCCATTAATTAAAATTATATTAAAATTATGGTTCATTTTCTAAATATTTTTTTCATATTTTATTAGACATACTTATTACTAAATGCTTAACAAATTACATAGCAGAGCTAGTAAAATTATATTTTAAGATAATCCATCATTTCAGCACATGCTACTCAGCATTAGTGGAATTAGTCATTGTGTTGATCATTAAAGGATACACTATTTATGTTTTTCATTACTGGTTTTCATTAAAAATAAATATAAAAGTTTTGGTGTTTTTTTTTTTTTTATATAACATTTCCACTGAAAATTATAATTAAAGTGAACTTAGTGTATTTGTCTGTTTTTTATATGTATCTTTTCTGTGTAAGTCACAGATGAGTGTATTATGCTGTACAGAGACGTGAATAGGACAATATCCCTGTTTTTCCACATAACACAAACGGACGTGGCTCCCCCAGTCTTTAGCCCTTGGCTCTCCACTGAAACCATCACTCTTTGGGAGCCTGCAGGTAGGCTGGGGTGGCATGCCTTCCTACTTCCTCTTCTCTCCACAACCTTCACCACCGAGGCCACTGCCTGTCAAATCAGTCAGAACACAGCGTTTCACTTAGAGATGAAGAAATGTGTAGTTTCAGAGCAGCCTTTTTTAAAAATGAGGATAGTCATATGAGCAGGAACTGCCAGGATGAATTCTAATGTAAGTAGCAGTAGGTGGACTCCCCTCATCTTGTGGGACTGGAAATAGTTGAGCCTCCTGAAGAACTCTAAGGAAAAGGAGGACAACAGGAGAGAAAAGCCCTTGATGAGAAGACATTTCACTTCCGTCTACAAATACACTGAAATGACGGTGGCTGTTACACAGGAAATGAAAGCACAGGAAACGATGTGAAGAGCAGTGTGACTGGGGATGAAAGTGGTCATTCTAACATCTCATACAATATTTGTTGACTCTTTCATCTAATTATAGCTTTACTATAAAGCATTGATAATATTTCAAACTATATTATTGAACAGAAAGTTAATTCTTTTAGTAGAGCAACATTTTAAATATATTTGAGTACAACTGAGCCATAGGGAAAGTCAGATGAGAATATACATTCCAAGAGGAAAGCACTAAAAAAAAATCAGACTAGTCCAACATTTTAGTTTAGAGAGAAACATCTGAAATCTGTTTCCAAAAATTTTCTTTCGAACTACTGTGCTGAATTAAAATATTATATTACTTCTCACATAGTAGCATTCTGTAACAGATGAAGTGTCCATTTATTGTCTCCTTTAGGACACCAAGTTCGTATTTTCTGTGAGGTGCTATCAGAGAACATGGATCTCCAATCTAGTTGCAGGTCTGCCTTGGCTTTGCAGTAATCTTGCAGCACTACTTGGAGTTCTCTATGTGGATTTTTTTTGTTCCTACATGGGGTACTTCATCCAAAGAGCTACCTCATTGCTCAGCAAGTCAAGGCCTAGAAATTCACTTCTTTTAAGGCTATGATTCCCCACTTGATAAACCACAGTGGGATTCCATCTGAAATCCCTGGAGTGCTTTACACTCCCCATGCTACCTCTTTAGTCTGTGAAACCACTGAACTCCTTTAAAAGTACCATTTTCAAATGAAGCATATATATTTAGACTTTACTTCAGCTGTTCCCATGTGTGAATTTGCTTACTCTGTACTGCTTAAACATTGTTCTATGTGTTAAGAAATTCTACATTTTTCTTCCTACAAGGACCTTAGTTATTTTCATCTATGTTAATCTAAAGTGAACTCCTATCTTACAAAGCGTGCATCAGAGCTGTAGAAAACTTGGAATATATCTAATTTAAAATAATAATAATAAAAAAGATAAATCCCAAACGAGGTTTGGAACATTTCTGTCTGTTGGCTTTGCCATCAGGGAGGATGGCAATGATGTTCTGTAAAATGAATAGTTAGTAATTTCAGAGTCATTAAATAAATAGTTGTTCACCTGACCTCCCTGTGCTTTGACTGACCTCTGTCATTAGGTCTTCCCACTTAGCATGACCATGTGCACACCAATAATGCAGCTCTGTAGAATATTCCCTTGCATTCAACTGATATTTTAAAACCAGGAATCTTCATATAGTTTGAGTTTAATGTCAAAATATCAGTGTTCGGTGGGAACATGTGTGCTGGTGCCAATCTGAGGGAAATGAAGAAATAAGCCTTCAGAAAGAGGAAAGGACGAGGTGTTAATGCATTATCCGTTTTGGGAGGTATTAGGTAAAATGTATATGTCTTACTGAGATGGGGAACTACACCACAGGTCGTCTTTCTCTTTCGACATCATCCTCATTGTTAGAGAAGAAGGTTCCTCATTGTTCTCTCACTTTTTTTTTTCTGTGAAGATTTATTCTTTTCTCAAAAGCATCACTGCCTCCATTTCCATGGCCAGGACTGCCCAGTGGCTTTGGACTTTATCTCAGGAGGGCACTGAATACAGATTTCTCCCTCCCCCCCCCCCCCCCCCCCCTTTTTTTTTTTTGGAAATATTGTGTTCAGTAGGATATTGCAGTATTTGGAGACCCATGACTTGTGGCCAGTGCAAATGAATTTCTGGTTGTAGTTGAAACGGTTAAATGTATTTATTTTTCAGAGTAATTATTTGGGCATAGAAGTCTGTTAAATAGTGGTAGACTATTCCAGTAGTTAATCAATTAATAAAGAAGAGCTGGCAGGATCAGAATGATTGGCAGATATTCCTGGAATGAAGAGTATAATATGTAAAAATGGCAGGTTTCTGAATAAAAAGAAAAAACAGCTTTAAAAATTAGTTTACCAATGTGGGTTTGAATGACAGCGAATCTGGCATTTCTTCTAAATTAAAAGCACTGTTTTTTCACTATTGTTTAAGATGGGCAGCAGTCATGCTGATTCTGAGTACTGCTGAACCAAGTCCTCGGTTTCTGTAAGATACTGAGAAATAGATCAAACCACTGCAAGTGGTTTAAGCACATGCAAATCCATTGAAGTTACACTTTCATCTGCTTTTTCAGCAGCTGAGTATGACCCATTGAATCTCAAAATAAAGAAAAATATATTATTCCTTTTCTCTTTGTTAAGGTCTGCCTTATCACTTCTGGCGCAGGTTTCATTTTGTTATGTCACGACTGATTACATCACAGCTAACTTCCCCAAAAGATACTAACTCGTCACTTTTTTGTCCATTTTAGTGTTTTGTTCTGCATCTTGAAGAAATCTTCTCTCCCCAATCCACTGCCATAAATTTAGTTTGTAATACGCAAGAAGCAAAATAAAAATTGGTAACTCACAAAAGAGAAAGCTAACGACGATCAGCAATGCTTTGGAAACCAGTCTCCCTGGTTTATGGGTTCAGCCGTTCGGTTTACCTTGAAAAACCCCAAAGCACTCCCGCCCTGCTCTCCCCCCTTAGCTTCAGCCCCAGGAGATGAGCGGCTCTCGTGTGGAGAACTGGCTGTGTGCCCGCTCCCCACAGACAAACCGGGGGTTCGCTTCCAGGCTAAGGCACGAGGCGCTGCTGACTGGGAGCACGACGGGGGCGCTCACAAGAGGAGGGCCGCGGCCGGACGCGGCCATACATGCCAATGTGCGGAGCAGGCCGCGGGGCTGAGGGCAGTTTCCAGCTTTGGTGGAGCTGGCTGTGGGGCAGGAGGCAAGGTGCGCCACCCCTCCAAGTGTGGGTGAAGGACGAGCAGGCGTGTCTAAAACTGGCATGTCAGTAATGCTTTTGTCCTGTCTTTTGTCTCTCTCTCTCACGGGGAAGGTTGTTTAATGCCAAATACCAGCACTGTTCCTGCTTGGAACTTCCGGATGCAACTGCATAATAAGCCAGTGTTATTAATAATCAAATTAAAGCACTTAATCTGTTTTAAAGGCACATTTTATTACCTGCTCTGCTGCTACATTTTTTTTTCCATTGAGTGTTACTTAGATTCTCTACATTAAGCTAATATTTACTCTTCTCGCCACAGAAGAGCAGCAGAGTAAATAGGATTTTGTATAAGGAAACCGGTGGAGTTAAACAAACAAGAAAGTGGCCAGTTGTAACCTTTCCTTGTGAGCCGCAGCATCCCCCAAAGACCCACAGCCCGTTTCTCAAGCCCGCTCCCGCGAAGCTGCCTGTGCTTGCCAGCACGCAGCCAGGGCAGGGCCCTTCTTGGCCGCACACCAAGCGTGTCCTCTGCTGAGCAAACTGCCCAGAGTTTTGCTAAGCCTGTGGGAGCTCCACGCATGGCTTCAGCATGTCCGAGCTCCCTAAGCAGGGCTGTGCGCGGCTTGCTGCGGTGCAGAAGCTCATGGGGGCCTGCACTGCAGCGGACTCTCAGGACAAAATGGAGGGTCGGTTTCGCTTCCTTGTTTCTGCGCTGAAAATGGTAAAATTATGCAACGTGACTTTGACCCAGAAATCAATACTTGCTGCTTAACTAAAGAAACAAATAGTGGCTCTGATGGCCAATAACAAACTGATGGTTGTTTCTTTGTTCTTTCTTCTTCTTCTGTTAAACTAACTGCTAAAGGGCAAGGAAAAATGACAGAGTTGTAAGCCATAAAGAACTTCTTGGTCTCCTTTGTAGGAGCGCATCTTTTCATAGCCCTGTGCCAAAGCATGTATGTACCTTGCACTCTAAATACAAAGAAACAAATGCTAGAAAAAGATAGACGCTTCGCAAAAGGAGAATGGAATGTACTGATAAAAGTCAGGGCAAAAGGGAGTGATGCATTGCATCATGTGTTTATTAAAACCATTTATAATGAAAGCATGGGAAAACAATCCTCATCAGATGTTTTTTCGTTTGTTTGTTTTTGTTTTGTTTTTTTAAATCAGACACCTTCCACGTATAAATAGTGTTTGCTGTAATTAAATATGCTAGGGCAGACCTCAGCTGGACCAGTGTCACAGCTATATTTACAGCAGGGGCGGGTGTTCGCATCGCTGCTGAGGCAGGAAGGGCGCATGCCTTTCCTCTTCCCTCCTGCACGAGCGGCGTCCACTCGGGCTGCTTTCTGAAGCTATGACAAATGGTGGTATGTGGCACAACATCCTAAGTACTGAAAGCAGCTCTGGAGAACGGATTTGAGAGGTGTACGAGGAATAAAGATGCCTGGTCCTTGCTTGGCACAGGATTGTTTGTGCTGGAAGTTGTTGGTAACTGTTTTCACGTGGAAGTGTTCAGTCCCAAATTAGCTGAGTTTTTGGGAAATGCACACAGATTTGCGCAATTTTATACATACCAAATGTGTGCTCTGTGCTAATTTGTTTACTTGGAGGTCAGGAGGAATCCATGAGACAGAAGAAGTTTGCAGGCCAATTAAAACTTGTTATCAAAACGGGGCAATAACCCTGTGCGGCACAAATTCACCCTGGGTTCTGGCAGTACCTCGGCATCCCTGATTGTTCATTGCTTAAAGATCAAATGTGGCTTCCTGCAAGATAGCTGGAAATGTGAAAATCTGCAAGGAGGTTGCACCGTCATTTTCAGGTTGCACCTGAGGCGGGAAGAAGATCTGTTTAATAAACAATGGAGCTGCAGGTCATATCTTCCTTTTTTTCCCTCCCAGTCCAATTAAAACAACAGCCTTAAATCCCCATTTAGGTTTTCTTTGTATTTCTGTCTGTATTTCCTTATTCCTACTACCAATTATGCAGAATACTAATGAACCGGACTAGCCAAAAACATTTTAATATTTTTGTTAACTCTAGTTAAAAAGTTGCACATCTTCAGTGAGTACCCAGGAGTCAAAGTCTTTTAAAAACGGCAGAAATATTTTTTCTAACAAGCTTCACAACAGACCGAGCAACTGCTTTGTCTGAAACTGTGCACGTTAAGAAGTGGAAATGGGGGAGAGAGTCCTTAGCGATCTCAAGATCTGCAGTTAAGCACAGGACTGGGAGCCAGAAGATCTTGAATTACATCCCAGTGTCTGCCGCGCACAGGATTAGTAATACTTTGCACTTACATTAGCACTTTGCCACTAAATAAAGTTTGGAAGTGACATTACAAACGGGGAAGGAGCGGCTTGGAGAAATGAAGTGACAAATCCAAATTGGCACAGCTAGTTAGTGTCAGAATCAGGATTACAGTAATTCTTGACAAGCCGTTTAACCTTCATGAGGTTCAATTTTTACACCTTTAAAATGAAGTAGATGATTTCCTCAAAAAAGCAGAATGTGAAAATGATACCCACAGGCATAATTAAGTAAATACATTGTTCAGAAATTGCTCCTCTTCCACAAGTGTGGAGATTAAGCCGGGTATCTGTACAAAGTAGTGCTCCTCTCGGGAGTGCATCTCCTAAGGCTCCTTGCACAGCTGAACCAACTCCTGCAGAGCTGCACGCTCAGAGCCCCAGCCTAGCTGCCAGTTGTCAGTCACCTCCATCAGCAAAACTTTAGATGAGATGACTTTGAAGGGAGAGGCAGGCTACAGGGAATTAGGCATTGTGCTGGACATCAGCAAGCCAGCACCAAGCAGTTGGTACACCTCAGACGTTGACTTATTAGACGTAAAGCTTCAAAATTTAATCCTGATTACCAGAGCCCAGGAGTTGCAGGCTGCCTTGGCATTGTCATTGACTTCTCAGCTTGTCAGCAAATCAGCCTGGAGTTTTGGCTAGAATGTAAATATCTGGCAAGTTCTGGTTGCTCACTTTCAGTAATCAGTTCCTAGAACAGAGATACCCAAGTCTGCTATTTGCATGACCTTTTCTCCTTGCTTTTTTAAATAATAAACTTATCTTCATTAATTTGAATCCCATCTTTCTACTTTGCATTAGTGTTGCAACTGTGAACGTATTTGGAATGTTAGGTGGCAGAAAAGATCATGGCCAAAGTAATTTTTTGTACCAAAAGAATATTACACAAAATGCATCTTTTTATACAGTTTGACATTATCCTTACTAGTTTTAGTCTACAATGGTATTTTTTCTTTATTATTGAGCATGCTGTGAGCTTGTTTAGGAAGCTAATAGTAAGCAACAAGAAACAGCTAACTGAAAATAAATATATTCTGTTTGTATATTTGTAGACATAAGGGTGACGTGCAGTCCTAAAAAATCATTCAGACATTCACTTCAGCGTAGGCAGAGTGGCATTTATCCGTGTTCATCAAAACATTTTGCTGTATGCTTAAAAGCAAACATCCTTTTAATACCTAATGTCTTCAGAGAAAATATGTATGTAGATGAATATGTATGTACGTATGAATGTCTACATACACCTCCATTTATAATCACTGAGATGTTTGTTTTTGTGATCAGGAGTAGAATTTGATCAATGTTAGCTATCAGTTTGAAGTTAAAACCCCCAAACCCTTCTGTTTGGAGGAAGCTATTCATCTAATTTTGTTTCCTCAGCTTCCTTGATACTGTTGGGTTACAATTTGATACCAAATGATAAAAAGAGAATTATCACTATTATTCAGAGAAGTTGCATTTTAATGCAACTTTTCCTAAAATACATTAAATCTTTCTCAGGCTTACAAATTCTAAGTGTTTTTGCTATCAGAGGGCTCTGTATCACTGCAAAACAAGCCAGTGTGCAGCAGGACATTTGTTATATTTTTCAGGATGGATTGCTAACTTAAGAACAGAAAAAAATGAAGATTGTGCCTGTCACGTTTAGGGAGAAATATGTTTTACGAACTTGGACTTCTTTGAGGGGATGTTTCTTTTCTTCTCTGTTTTTCTCATGGCTTTCAATTGCAGATTGTGCTCTCCCGGTGCAGCCCAGCGGGCAGCCTTGCCACAGCACCGTCCACAGGACCGCCCTCATGAGAGCTTTGCCACCGGGCTGAAGGCTGCACCGTCCTCTCCCGCGATGGGCTCTAGATTCTCTCCTTCTTAGACTGGCCCTGGAATCAGTGTAGATGTGTTGCAGCAAACATCCTGAGCTCAAGCAGACACCTGCCCTTCTCTTTTTCCGTGGCAGTTACTCTTGGTTGAGTTAGTGCTGCACAGATGAGCCCTCTGACTCTGAGCTTTGTTTGGTTGGAAAGAGATTTGGACGAAATTAGATACCCCAATTAAAGGAACAGGGGGATGGCATTGAATTGTCACGTCATGTACTAGTGGCTCTGTAGAGATGATTGTCTGAAAGTATAGCTAAAACATTTCCAGGATGGTGTTTTGTGTGTAAAGCTGTTAAAATACTACAGATTTAGTATAATGGTTAGTATCAGAAACTCCGTATTTGTTGTGAGATTCCTTGGTATCCAAAATGCAAATGTTTTTCTTGATGTTTAAATAGATTCCCTGGTCCTAGCCTAAAAAAACAATTTATTGGTTGATATAACCAGATAGACTTTATCTGGTTGCAAATCTGGGATAATCCACACTGATCTAAAACCAAGGATCAATGCTGACAAATTCACAGTACCCACTTTTGGTTTTAAAGAGAGCATCAGGGATGGCCAAGAGGCTTTCCTGTCCTCTGCATATACAAATGCAACTGCAAGTGCCCCCGGTGAGCTCTGTAGAGCTGTAGCATTGCAGGGTCAGTTAGCGTGTGCCGAAAGGAAAAGCCCTGCGTCCTTTTTGAGAAGAAACCTCAGGTGGTACTGGAGAGCTGGGCCCTCAATCTGCTGCTCCGGTTTTCATCAAATGAATCGCATCAACTTAAATCTGCTCCAGAGCTCTGGAGTCTCTATGTGTCATGAGCCTGGATTTTGGAAGTGGAGATCTATTTGAAGTTTGTTACTGTGGTCTCCTGGAGGCTTTCGCAGCTCAGTCTATACCCAGTATTTCAGCTCATGTGCAGCTCTAGTTATCACCTTGATTTTAATCCAGGCACACAGCAATGAATGTTCAATAACTCTATATTTTATTTCCTCATAACGGTGCTCAGGTGCAACATCCAGTAGTTCGGGGAGACCAATGAACAAGTATTTTGGCAAGGTTTTTATACAGAATATTGTATGGTTTCTAGGATGCTGCATATAGCTCTCTTTTGGCAACAGTTGAGCCTTTCGAGGTGCGTCGTGCTGCTTTAGCTCAGTTTGCAGGCCAGGTATGCTTTCTACTTTTTTAAAATAATGCCATTTTAAAAAATCTCTGTGAGTCTGGTATCCTTTTCTTCTTACAGCTGACATAGCAAATAGATAAGGGGTGCTGCAGACAGCATTTGTAGAAAAGGTGAACTACACCACAACGCTGTGCTTACTTTTTTTTCTTTTTCTTTCACGAACTGAATATCTTTTGGGTAACTCTTTTCCTGATACCTGGATTAGGATTGATTTACGCAGGCCACCATAACTGTAGTATATCTTGAAATCTGAAACTGCTTGAAATGTGCTGGCACAGCATAGTTTGTTTGTCAGCACTGGATTTTGGGGAAAAGAAATAAAAGTCCTCTCTTACATTTTAACAGGGATTGCTCTAGAGTAAGCAGTAATTTAAAAACTGCAATAATTGCACCTACTTTTATAGCCAAATGTGAGAAACACTAGAAAACAGTTTGCAGATCTGGTAACAATCTACAGATATATCCTGGGAAAAATTAGTACAATGCCATGGAAAGAAACACTTGGATGCTTTGGTTTCGGCATGGATCTTGTAGCTTCTTTTTCTGATGTATTTCAAATCTATTGTATGAGCGTTTCCTCATGAGTGTGATGGAGACTTCTGGTACCCGTTTGAGCTCTCCCACCAGACAGAGCTGCTCTAAACCTTGCCTCTGCTGCCTGTATGGGACTCGGTGTGTTTGGAGGTCCCCAAAATAGAGACCACTTTGATCCTGCCGATGCTATCGGTCCCCTTTGGGACCTCCTGCTTGCAGTCGGTAAAATACTTCTTTAGGAAAAGCAGCCCTATATGGAGACGGTGCTGGGCCACCCTGAGTCTTTGGGGGCTTCTCCCCACAGCGTGGGGAGATCTTGGGTCCCTCCTGCCTGCACAGGCTTTCTTGTCAGATTAACATGCTAATAAATCTGGTTAATGCTGCTAATATGTTTTTGCAGGCCTCACGTAACACAGGACGTGTCATAGATGAGCATATTTGGTTAAAAACAAAAGTTTCAACCTGAGCAAAAGCAATTTGAAAAGGCTAGACAATCCATTTGCCGTGAAACACCACTGCATACAATGGGATTTCGGAGTATATTTCACTTGTAAATTGCCATTATATTGTACTCGTGAAATAATGATATTAGTGACAATTTCAAATCTATCTCCTGATGTACATTTTGAACATCACGGTATCCTCTTGTTTCCCATTTTTTACTGTTCAGACCCTCCACAGAATATTATTGTCACTGCAGACCTTTTATCCAAGGACTGTTGATCACAGCACAAGAACTGTCATCCTATTTGCATTCTGTGGATGCATCATTATTCACAACATTTGATGTCCATAAAACACATTAAAACTATTTCCTTGAGCAAAAATAATCAGCTCTCTGCTGTACATATCATTTGTATACTCAAATTGTAAAATGTAAATTGATATATAAGAAAATGGCCCATTAACTTTTTCATTAATGACAATAATACATTTTGTGCATCAGCAGTAGGAGGACCCTACATTCATTCTAAGGAACCTGAAGGATAAATGGAGACTTCTTTATATTTCATAAAAATGAAGGCTGTCATCAAGCACATTTTAGAGTTAAAGAAAAAAATAAGAGGGAGATTATTTTCTAAGGTCTTATTTGTTGTTTGTTGTTGTTGTTATTTTTGTTGTGTTTTTTTTTTTAAAGCTATTCACATACTTGGAATTTTAAAGTTAAAATACTCTAATGAACCTGATCCTTCTGCCTTTGAGGCAAAATTTGCACTGAAAGCCAACTGGCAGTTTGCCTAAATAAGGGCTATGAGATACCTGAGGTATATGTTAAATATTCTTTGTTAAAGGAAGTATATGTGTACTGAATATATAAATTGGGCACCGCTCCCATCCAGCTGGTAACTAATCGTCTTGAAACATTCATGACAATTTTTTAATCCCATCCCAATTTTCATTTTCCCAATTTTATTTTTAATTCTGGTGAAATCTATAGATGCCCTAGTGTGTGCTGTATTTTAAGTTGCTAAATAACTTTTGAAAGAGTAGATCTATTCATGGGAAAAAAAAATAGACAAGTATTACTGATTTTTGTGAAATATAATAGACAGGATTTATGCTGACTTACCTGGAACTTACTGTGTTTTTTATGTATGTAATTTAATCATCTTGTGTCTTTTAAGGAAATAACAAGTGATATTACTGTAATTCATGTGAATTAAGACATCTTAATATGTATATGACTGGCTGTCAAATCACTGTATATTTGCCATTTGATTAAACCATAGATTAATAATTTTTCTATAACTGATACATCATGCACTAACAGATAAAGAGCATCTGATATTAAGTAAGTGAGAAATAAAATCTGCTTTCAGTAAATTGCTTAGAAAAATTACACAGTACATTTAAATTACCATTTGCTTAGCAACATGCCCTTGTAGACATTCCAGTGGGGCTATAAAATGATCGATTTACTTTAATTTTCTACTGAATCCTGAAAAAATGGCTATCAGTAACCTATCCCTTCATCATGGCATGCTGATTCACTCTGTGTATTAAATTTACTGGCAAGGAGCAAGACGTTAACAAAAAGTAACAGATAATGTGAACATTTCATGCATAATCTGTAATATGAGATATGTATTAATAGGGAAATTATGATGCATTCAATTATTCTGAAATGCCTTCCAGAGATGTTTTGATTTGGCTGCGCTCTGATAGTAGCAGCACAGCAGGGAGCATCTCAAGTGATGAATAACCTAATCTCCTAATCTCAAAATGGGCACTATTCACAGCTAGCCTAGGATAGACTGGTGGAGGAAACCACGCTTTACAGGCACGGCTACGACAAACAAAAATATCAGCAAAAATCCCACTTTTTTAATAAAATCCATCTTCCCAATTCATATTTTTTTGGTACTGTGATTCTACAAGTTTAGGTGCTGATCTGGAGGGAAAGCTTTGCTCACCTCTAAAATAAACTTGTGAGACAAAAGACTGGAAAAATAATGGTGTGTGCATTTATTCTATTAGCATTAAAGGTTGCTTTGTGACATTATACAAAGGAGCTCTTTCTGACTTACCCACTTTAATATATACCTAAACTGATCTTTACTATGTATACAATATTTTTTCCCCTGAAAGAAACCCAGCAGAACAAGAAACTCCTTATTTTTCTATCGTAAGCCCGACATACCAGAACGCTTGCTCGTGTGTAATTAAGCAGCCGTGTTTACTACTTCTCCTGGTGAACAATAGTCTGGTTTCCGAGGAGGTCAAGCAGGATTTATTTGATTGTGTACACACTCGGAGTAGGCAAGGTGGCTGTCAGACACTCGCCTGCCATTCCTCGTCCCTCCTTGGGCGCTTGCCTTTCACCTCTGCGCATCGGCTGCTTTGCTCCCATCTCCTTACCTTGCGCTTGGCATCTGCACTGAGGCACGGCAAAAAACTCGGGAATTAAAACCACCACGGTACAGCAAACAGTCCTGGGAAGATAGGCTATGCAAATACGCAGAATTTTTTCACACTTAATTACTTGATTGCAGTGGGCTCACTTTTTGATTAATGCAATTTGGCAAAAGGTAATATTACACCAGTGTATTACAATTTTTAGTAATTATTCAATGTTAATATGACAGTGTTCTTGAAGAAAAATGAGAAGGAAACCGTATCTCTTTTTGTCTTCGATTCGCAAGCCAGCTCAGGAGGAGACTGGTACAAACATTTGTGTAAATAAAGGTGTTTTATCTTTGGGAGAAATCCCACTAAAAATTACTGATTGTTCCCCTTCTGACTTGGTGTTCTTAATGCTGTACTTTTAAAATTATTGGCATTACAAGGGTGCAGAAATGATTTTATGTTCTTTTTTTATGCTGTAGTTTATTTGATTTACAAAGTGATTTGTTATAACAAGTACCTTTGCAGTTTAATCATAATGCCACATTGTGTGTGCTATTTTACAGGAATTGCACTTTACCTTGCCTAATGTCTTTGGCAGCCAGGCTTATAACCTGTCTTTCTAATATAAAGCAGAAAAGTGTAAGACTGCTTGGATTTCCTTTGCTTAAGCAATTTGATTTCCTCTGTGCTCTGTTTCATGTGAGCACCGTGTTCAAGTGCAGCAAGCCGCTGCGCTTTCCACTGGCCTTCGCCGGCGAGGTCCCGCGCCTGCTATTACAGGCGCTGAGCGTGGCGCCCACCTTGCGCGGTGCCGCCGTCACTAATCACGGCTTAGCAAACAAGGCAGAAGTGGGCCCCATTTTATGAAACTTTCAGATGAGGGATGTTCAGTTTATTTCAGTCTTTAGTATCCTAGAATGTACAATTGCTCTGAAGATAAATAAAAGATTCAGCTGGATGCCACTGGAGAGCAGAGCAGCATGTCTTTGGCATTGCTTGAGTCTTATCTGATTTGGATTTGTATACCTCATGGGGAATGGCAAAATATTGGAACAGACGGCTTGATATTTCCGAAGAATATAGTGGGCTTTATTAGCACCAGTTTCACTCCCTGACTGACGGCTTTTTCAAATTTTTTATCTTATTAATCTGTGCTACTGTATGTAAATGTTATTCCTCTCTGCATAAGGGAGGCAACCAGCGATTTGTAATAAATGCTTATGAGTGCCTGAGGCTGCACTTAAACTTTAAAACATCTATTATTAAGTTGCAAAAAAACACTGTAATGGCCAATAGTGACCTCATAGGAATTTTAAACTGTGGTCTGCTCTTCTGCATTAAAAACAAAAAAATTGCCTGAAGTTAGAATTATGAGCAATGCTATTTTAACAGCTGCATTTTGATTATTAAAGTGTGTTTTACAACTGAATTACAATGCTTTTATGGACTCTAGGTATAAGATTTAAAAAGGTCATTAAACATAGTCGGTTTTGTCACAGTAGGTGTCATTGTATACAATGGACACTATACAATCTATTTTATGTCGAAGTACTTAGGATTTAAAATAACACGGAGACGTGTTTTAGTTTGGTTAAGCATGTAGATTACTGGAGAGCTTTTCAGGTATTTTGACAGTTTGCAGTCCAAAATGACTACTTGCATTATTATTTTATTAATTTGACAAGAAGCCCTACAGATTTTCTTTGTATGAATGATCCATTTGTCTCAGAAATAATTAAAAATGCCAGCCTAGAGCAACAAGACAACAGAAACACTTCTGGCAAATCAATGTTGAGAAATGCATTGCTTGTACGGTAGCCAACTGCTTAGTCCTGAGCCATTTTTACATTTTCTCAATCTGATAGAATATGGGCTCATTGACAGAAAGTATTGACCTGCAGTGTAGGCTCGGAAAATGCAGGACCTATAAATTGATTTATCGAGTGTGTCGTATGCTGGGTACTATGTGTAAGGTTTACATCTTTGAGAGCACAACTGCAGACTGAAATGCTGCATTTTCTCCATCAGCTAGGAGGAAGCTAGGTTGCAAATGTAAACTTCCATTTTGCTACCCTTTGGCTCGTCTGCTAGACTTTGAAATACTTAAATCTTTAATTTTCCTTTCATTAATTTGTCACGGTGTTATCACTGTGAAGAACTGAAGTACAAACAATTCCCGAATACAGTTTCTGGGTGGCTGTATGTTAATGAGTGCAAAGGGAAAAACGATAAGTATAGAAACCTCAAAATATTTGACAAAATGTCACAAAGGATTGTATTTGCATGTAGTACCATGGGTAGGACATAATGATTAGTGTGCAGTGCGTTTCTGGCAGTACCTACTCTAGCTTATCCTGATAACATGTCGGCTGCACAGCTTTGAATATTGTATATGTTCTTTGAACATATCTATGACTAGCGTAGCTGTCATTCTATTGAAAAATGTGGCTGCAAGAATGACAATACTGCTTTAATTTTTTTTTAAAGAGGACGACTTCTAAATAATTATTATCATGCTAATAACATTTGTATTCTTTTGTGTATAATTAAGATCTGCCTGTCTAAGCATGAAATAGGGTTGAAATCTTGAATAAGTATGCTATCCTTAACCTATTTAGTAAATCAATTTTAATTTAGTATTCTTTAGGTTAAATCATAACAATAGAATTGCTGTGTACAGAAAAAATAACATCACACAATTTATGGCTGTAAACCTTCTTGGAAATGTTTAATAATAAGCAAAGCTCTGTGAAATTAAAAAATCTACCATTAAAAATGTAAGTGCTGAATAAAAAATGATTCAGCAATTACTGAAGTCATGTGTTTTTGTTAATTACCATTAACTCTTTATTATTTAACATGAAATTGTACATGCGATTTTATCTATAAGCCCCTGTAGGTTTGTAACATTTTTGAAAGACTTTTCTTTGAAACCTACACATTTTTTTAAAAACAGAAGGAACACAATTACCATAGTAAAATTGAATTCATACTCTGCGGTTATATTATCATATTTGTATTTCTTATTTAATTACATAGCGAATCAGGTGCAAGATCTCTGGGAGAAAAAAGAGTCTTTTCAAAGAGGAACATATGTTATTGGTGGATGCTTACAGTCGCCTTAAAACTTAATACACATCTCTACAAATCAGGGATAGAAAGCATTTGCGTGGTGCGATGGATGCAGTGGTTGGGAAGTATACCAATCCCTCCATGTAGCAATTATGACAGTGTAGGAGCTGCTCCTGTGCAAATCTAGCAATGTCTGCTAGGAAAAATAAAACCAGCTCATACAAAGAAATGCCTGGGTGCAGAGCAAGGCTGTTACCACCGGAGCTGGGGTACTGTGGAGGCTCGTCACGCTGAGCGCTTGCATTCGGGGTTTGCAGGCTCCCGCTCAAGCTTATGTTCTTTTGCTTTTCCATTCTGCTAGGAAGAGCATTTGTTTGTTTCCTTTCAGAGAAATTTAACAGGGGACCAAATCCTGGTTGGAAAGGGGGAGTGGGAGAATCAGAGCAATCTGTATTGGTTGTGCTGCACGTGAGATCTGCTGTGGCTGTAGAAGAGGCAATGGAGATCTCCCCAGATCCGTGTGTCGTATTTCCAGACCTTTTTATTTCATTTGGACCAGTGATACTGGGTCCTGCGGCAGAGTTCAAGATAAGCAACAATGTAGAAACTGGCTGCTCCGTGCAACTTTGCAGGTGCCATGTTGCAGAAGCGATGTACCTGGGCACTAGATTAGGTTCTTGGCCTTTTTATGTGATATTAATATTTTTTCCAGATCAGTTGGCTTCTTTAATGTTTTCTTCCCATGGCACTTCTGTGTAACAGTTGCATAGACACAACAGTGATAAACCAGCTCTCATTAAAGACTCATTGACCGATCCTTATCTGTTTTAAATTGGTGATCACTGCAGAGCTGCCGTGATTTACAGTAGTTGAGTATTAGATTCATGACGCCTTGAGAAAATGCGGGAGGAGCACAGATTGTAAGTGTGGTTTTATTATGGGGGAATATTCATTGGGGACAGTCTGTCATTGTTGCTTTCTCATTGCTGCTATTGCCAGTCATTTTTCTGGTGCTAAAATATACTTTGCAGTATTTGGTAGTCTTGGATAGATGACCAGTTAAGCAGAAACAGTAGAAGTGAGGAACGTAATTTGAACACCTCACTTCTTTATGTTCCTTTATGAACCTTAGACACAGCTATTATCTTATAATGGCACATTTTCTTTTAAAAGGCTGCTAACAAATGTAGAGAATTGGTATTTTCTAACCTGCATAGTTCACCTCCCATTTGCCCCAGTGTTTTTGTAGCATGACATCTTACGACAAGGATGTGTGTTAATGTGGGCATCAAATGGCCTTATTGGTTATGCCAAATGGTCTGTGCGCTCTGTTTGCTCTCAGCCAGCGGTGCTAGCATCAGAGGGAGCTGCAGGTGGAATGGCATACGTTGTAGCCCGCTGCAAGATGAAGGCATGCCTCTGGATACAGGACATGCTTTGAAACACTGGTTCAGCTTGGGAATATAGGTCAACTATGTGTAACCTGGGCAAATTTGTCTTTAAGGTAAAGCTGTGAACACTTCGTATGCCAAAGCTAATATGGCATACAACTGGTGTGTCCTCCCAACTGGGAAGGAATTGTCAGAGAACATGGCTGTGAATTAGGGAGAGAGGGAAAAGGACACCTGTTAAGGAAAGCAGAATCTGGGATGAAACATTACAATCTATAATTCAACAAACCATTCTTCCACGAGACTTTCAAAAGTTAGGTTGTTTCAACAAAGATGAATAAAACCCATGGTTCTCTGAGACCCAAGAGGCTCTCGCCCCAGTAATTTCTTCTTTTTTTTTTTTTTTCTGTCTGTATTTTATGAAATGAATGTTTGTTCTCAAAGTTCTGCAACCCTTTCAGTAAAAAAAATAAAAAAATAAAAAAATAAATCTAATCCACTTTTTCTTGTGATCAGAAATAAAACCATAATGGAAAGGATATATCTTAGTAAGAGAAAATTTGGGGTGTTCCCATGCAATTTGCTTTGTTTGCCTGGTAATATAATAGTAGATAACTTTCAATATCGTGCCGAATCTTACTATCTTTGTGATGCCAGTCCCTGCTTTTGCCCTGTTAACATTCTGATGTTTGTTTTGATTTATTCAATATTTAAAAGAAAGCAATCCTATTTTCCAATTTTCCTATAACAATACAACAAATAACTATGCATCAGCAAGTGCTATCAAATAAATAATACTCTTTCAAAGTAATCATAGCAATAATAACCCAGACTCTTTGGCCCTCAGCTGCCCACTTCTTGAATTGCTTAATTAAAATAGATAGTCTTTGCTGTACCCCCAGAAGGTTAATAAAGTGGGTCTTTGAATCAGAAAGGATAAAATTCCAAAATTGGGGATTGTCTGTGTAGATTACAAAGCTAAAACAATTCCTCTTGTTTATATGAAAGGGATTCCAAGTCTAGCAGTTGGCTGATCTTTATTGATATGACAATAGGAAGAGATTTCCGAAGCAGCTCATCTCAAGCCACTTAGGATCTAATCATGTCCCCTGATTTGCAGTCAGAAATAGCTGGTCAGAGTGTCTCAGAAACATTATCCAGACAGGGTGTTAGTGAAGAATTTTGATGTCTTAAAAATTATAATGAAAAAGTTTTAAGTGTTGGGCCATTTCTATTTTTACAGAAAGATAATATAAAATATACCCAGTGTTTGTTTTGTTTGTTTGTTTTTGGAAACAACAATAACTAGCATATATTTATTTACCTCACTTCAGAAAAAAACAGCAACAACAACAAAAAACAAAAAAACCCCTCACCTTTTTAGAAATACTTTCTTTTTTTTGTGATGTGAAGTCATCACTTTCTCCTTGGTGCAGATGAAGAAGATGCGGTTGGCCCCAGCAGCTAGACAAACACCCGAAAGCAGCTGATTATGTCTTTGATGGTACTGCTAACAGCCCAAACCCAGTTAGGTGTCAAGCTGTCTTATACTGGCCTGATGTCATTAAAGTCAGTGGAGCTACACTGATTTATACCCAAGGCACTGCAGATCTTTGACAGAGATTCTGACTGCCTGTCCATATTGCACTTATTTTTTTTATTCATTTACTTATTTCTGGTGAATTGTGTCTGGTTTGCTGTTGCTGTCCTCTAAAGCTTATCTGATATGCAAGGAAACTTGTTACCAATTTACCAATTCAAGATTTGGTAAACATAGCAATGAGTGTCTGATTTTCTAAACCAGTTGGTAATATTTCATGTAGAACAAATTAAAGCCTTGAAAGAGAAAAAATATAGTACAGCTTGGAAAGAATCCATACAATCTATAAGATAATTCTTCTATACTAGAAAGTTTCAGGTTGGTATATGGCCAGCTTTCTTGCTGCACTGTCTTGAGAAATTGTTTGCTGTTTGGAAGTCTTAGCTTCCATAGGGAGAAGGTAATTTCCCATTCAGCCCAGTGTTTATGTATTTCTGTGCATTATAAAATGCACTTTAACTAGGCTTTCAGCTTTGGCAGAGGAGACTTGTGGCCTTGCTTTTCCTCGTGATCTGTAGATGCATTGAAGCTTGCTGCTTATCAAACCAGTTAGCAGCCGCTGACCTCAGACAGCTGAGGAAAAGTCAGCACCAGCAACTATATCAATGGCAGTCAGTATTATTCAGAGGAAAACAGAAACACGGTAGCATCCATTGTCCCTTGGCACTAGTGACTTTACCCACCTTCTCAATCAAACAGGGAGTGGGCGGCATTCGTCAGCCAAGATATTTAAGAGCTGACTAATCAGAGGTGAAAAGACAGAACTGGTCTGTGAAAGTTGAGGAGCATCTTTCTCTTTGTGTCAGCCTCTGGCCTCAGACTTACAACTAGCAGCCTCACCCAGAAACAGCGCTGCTGCAGGGCCTGCTGGGTCTACCCAGGAGCAGGTGCATGCACAGACCAGCACTGGTCCTTGTGTACTCTGGCCAGACGGCTTAACTGGAAGTGACAGAGGCTTGCTGCAGCTTGTAGGGAATCAACGAAGAAATTCAGTATAATAGAGAAGGACAAAATGGCTTTGGTGAAAGAAAGTGTGTCCCGGAGGCTATGGGATGAGGGTGTAAGCATTACTTACCTCATTTTAAAACTCTTTGACGTTTTCCACTGTAACTTCTTGATAGGGATGTATTTGAACTTCTACTCACATTTTTTTTCTTATAAAACGAAAACCCAGGGAAGGGGAAGGACATCTTTTTGTGGCTGAATCTTCTTGTTTATCAGGAGTACTGACCATAAGAATGACCCAGTGAGATGTATGTTTGTGGAAAGCTACCAAGAGTCTAGGTACCTCAATGCAAACTCTGGTGAATATTGAGTCTGCTTAATTTTAAGCACAGAATTTGAATGTCTAAATTAGGGATCGGATCCAGATTTATTTGTCACTACATAGTCAGTGGAGAGAGGACACGAGGATCCTCCATATGACAGTCCAAGGTACCTACGCTAAGCCCCTGCCCTGAGTTGCCCAGGGGAAGTCAGATGTCTGAAATTAGAAATCACTGTCCCACTGATGGATAAGAACCAAAACTGTATGTTCATTTCTATATGGGCAGCCATATAGAAAGAGAAAATGGAAAGGGTGGTTTTATCTATGAATATTATTCTGATTTTTTAAAAAACAAGTTTATTTAAAGAGGACAGAAAATGTCCTGGGTATGGGAAACTACCTTCTTGAGATTCAGAACAGCCCATTCACTCCTGTGTTTTATTGGATAAAACCTGACTATGCATACAGTTACAAACTTCTCCATCTCTGTATAAATGTGTAATCTTATGGGTGGTCAGGAACCTTTACACACCTGGGCTACCTCCATACTAGAGTAAATTGCCAACTGAGAACGGCACCGACCCCACGTTGAGTCCTGAGCTGCACCCAGGAGGGGTTTGGGAGAGCAGTAGGTGGCCCTGCCCCAAGCTGGGCTAGAGGGAGTGCTAGTAACTTGAGCAGAGACAATCTTATCTCAGTGCCCAGGAGCGCTCCCTGGCACCGGGAAATGTTTTCACATGGGTCTAGTCAAAGCATTGCAGCTGTGCTGCGTACACGATAGAGCGGTCAGTGTGCTTACAAGGCAGCACAGCCCTTTGTGCCGGCTGCACTGCGTGGGGCGGCAGGGCTCTGCTGCCACTTTTCTAGTCCTCCTGCACAAGTTTTCCCTCAGTTTGATATTACAGCGCTGAGCCACTTAGCAATTGGGTGAGTTCACCAGCATGTCTCAAGCGCCTGAATGTAGAATGAGCACAATGAAACAGCTGATACGCTGATCCCCCCGCAGCCTGTCACTTTCTGGAAACCACTGGCAAGGAAACATGCACTGGAGACATTTTCTTGTTGCTGGTAAGCATGGTCTCATCTGGTGCTGCTCTCCAGCTGGATCTTCAACATGTCAAACTAGTCAAATACAGTTCTTTAAATGAGAGAAAAATGTTTCATGCCCAGAAATGAATGCAAACACTAAATCCATTTCCCTGTGCTCCTCTCTCCCCAATTCCTAACTGCTGAATGTATTCATGAAGCTCTGAGCACATCTTTGTCTACTGAGTGACTGTATTCTGCTGTTGAAACATAGCTGTTATAAAATATTTTAACCTGCATGTAGAGGTGTAAAGTACAGTACCTGAAATGGGTTTGGAATAAAAGAAGGGTTGGGAAATAGCTGCCGAATGACAACTCTCTCAAAGAAATTGGTTTGTTTTTACAAAGTGCTGTGGAGGTACCAGACTGAAATATGTACTTCTCTTTCCTCCATCTTCACTGGGGAATACATTAGCTTCTGATTCCAGGGAATTCAAAGACTTTCTTTTACTCCTTTTGGAATTCCTGTTTGGACAAGCTATTTGTAAGAACGGATGCTGGAAATGGGATGTTAATTAAGCTTTAGACTTTTCCTCACTTGTTACCTTGACGGTGATCAGCTGGTGGTGCTCACCCTGTAAATTTCTATTAACAGGCCTGAAGGGGTTGCTGGAAAAGCTCGCACTTCACTCAGTGCATGCATCTGCGATTCACGTGTGTTTCTATTGAGCGCATCTTCACTTGCAGTTAGAATTAATCCCAAAATGGCAGTGTGAGATCAGAACTAGAAGCAGACTACCAGATGAGCCATTAAAAGGAAGAAATTATCCTACATGCACAAAGATTGGGGAAAGAAACTCAAGGTTTTGTTGGAATCCAATTTGTAACAGATTAATAAAAACACAAAAGAGTAACAAAAGGGATTGCTTTGAAATGTAGAAGAGAAGCAGCTAATATTTGACAATATTCTGATAACATTTTCTTCACCAACAGCTCAGCCCATGCAAATCTCTTGCTGGAGAACTCCGTTGTGTCTTCCACTACAAATAACACTGCTTGGTCTTCGATTATTTTCTAAGGAAGTGTGTCCACTTTAAAGTAGGCTATAATTGAAACAGAACAGTGTGGCTGTGGTTGCAGTTGGCAGACTGGACAAAAGGAGAACTTGCAGGTTTCAGTACAAACCATTATCACCACAGCAAGACTGACAAATTCTGTTCTCTCTTCAGATTAGTTAGGGGTAATGACTAAGGGACTAGGTGTCCTTTGGAAAGTAAAGCTTATTTAACTAGGATGAAAGCATTTGTAAGAAAATACGCATGTTTAAACTCTAAATATAGAGAACATAAATTTTGTGTGTCAGGCTGTAGTCGTCTTCTGTGTGGGAACCTTGTTAAGTCCTAATTTTTGTATATTTCTGTAGAAAGCCTATGTTTCAGTTTATCTCTCAAGACAGCTGATCTCCCCCTCTCTCCTCTGACAGCTTTTAACTATATGATATTCTTTAGATCTGTAATATCTCACCCTGTGTCTTCACTGGAGACTGAATATAGGATCCTTGAAGTCAAGAGCTTCTCTGCTGTGTTTCAAGTGTGTCCTGGGACATTGTGTATGACTTCCCTGCACATGCCGCTGTCCTCATAATAATGGGAGGATAATAGGAGTTATACTGCATGTCTGAATAACTAGGTTATGTATCTGTTTTCTTTGATTGTTGCCTGGCATCTCTCTGTCTGTCACATCTACATTTTCTCTTTGTTGTTTATGGCGATTTCTCCGTCAGTAGGCTTGACTTGTACATTAACATTTCTTAGTAAAGACCTGCAGCTTTCAGCACACTTATTCTCTCATTGTCTGTACCTGTTTGTTTCCAATGTAAAATTTTAGACGACCTCCCACTCTTTTTCTGTTACCCTCTTTTCAAACCAGGATGCCATGAATGATCTGAAGGGTATGGGAAAAAAAAAACTTTTGTTACTTAGTAATTTCTTTTAACTCCCTTTCCTTCTTTTTAACTTTGATATTTGTGTAAGGATATTTTGAGATCTCATATCCTATTTTTGTTCTTTGAATATGATGTTATCTTTTGCTTTTGATAATCACTGTCAGTCTGATCTTCTTTAATTCTCCTATATAGACAAAGTATCTGGAGAAAAGCACCCGTTCTGGTAGGGAACGTTCAACTTCATAGTCTAGCAGAGCATTTTAGCAAGGAAATTAGGGGAGTGAGAAGCTGTAAGGATGACTGCTGAAAATGTTTTAATTATTTTACAGTAGAATATTCTATTTACGGGATTTTCAAAATGTATTTGAGAGGAGCACTCCTGCTAGGAGGACTTGCAACCTAAATAAATAAGACAAGCAGAAGGCAGGCATCATCTAAGCAAAATATAAAGACTATATGTCATGCTAACTGCTTTTAAAAGAATCCCCGAACTGTTTCCTTTCCCTATGGCCAAGAAAGCATATTGCAAACAATATGCTACGGTATTACTTCCCATATTTGCTTATGTGAAATCACATGAAGAAAGGAGAAGGGAGAAGTAAGTTCTTTTTCTATTACATTGGTGTCTGCTTCATCCCTCCCTCTGGCCCATTCACATCTCCGAGGAGAGGCAGCAATGTGTGCGGGACAGCGCCGGTGGCCAGCCCTGTCCCAGTGTTTATTGTTTGCCCAATGCGTAGCAATTAGAGATGCTGAAAGACAGCATCTCAAAACCAACTGTAACATTTTAACTTCAGGAGACATGTGAGTGATGCAGCACAACACATAGGATGGTGGTTTTGCAGAGTAAGAACATTTTTAGCTAGGGGAAATAGATAGAATTTAAATTTCTTAACCAATACAGGCAGGGAACTGCGTTGTCTCCATAGGCAATGACAATCTCTTTGTTGTCTTAGGAAGAAAGTAAAATGCCAAGCTGCAGTTTTGCTGGCCAGTATATTTAAATAGACCAAAAGGCATTCAGATCTCCGAGGATTCTCCAAAGTCTATTTGATCTATTACTTTGCATGTGCTATGAAATAATAAATAGCACAACAGATACAATGCTGCATGACAAATTTGAAAGTATTTTCACTTAATCTCTGCCTTGATGAGACACTAATCTATCTTTTAAAACATTTTCAAAGATGTCCTCGCAGACCTATCAGAATTAATAGTGTATTCCATTGCACTCTGGATTGTTGAAAATAGAATAGCGCATTATCACCTAGCACTATGGGTACTTAGCAGGTAAATACAGTGGGCAGCAGGTAGTGGGATAAATATATCTCTTTCCTCACAGAAGTAGTCCCTCGGAAGTCAGTGGGATAAGACAAGTGTACTTGATTTTATAGGGCTTAGTACATCTCATGGAAAAGTAAAGCACAGCTATCTACTGCTAGGACTAGCTGTAAATAATGCTCAATAAGGCAATGTCTGTACAGTGTTCTGAAGGTGCAAAATTACTGTTTTTTCATGTGACACTCTTTGAGATGGTATTTATTGCCTTGGAGTCATCAGCAGATATTACTCTTATGAGGCAGGGAAGAACTGAACCATGTTAGAATCAGGTTCTGAGAGTACAAAATACAAAGGTGTAGAGTAAAAGGCTGCCTAAGTGTTGTGGCTATTTTTCTTTACAGTCCTAGCCCTGTCTGAACCCTTTGCACAGGACCAACAAGGGCTAAGCACCTTGGCAAATTGAGGCTCCACGTTTCATGCTGAGAATACATTTTGGTACAGTTGTGGTGAAAATTGTTTGTGGTAACAGGTCATTTCAGAGATGTGGAGTGCTTCCTGGCTCTTGGATTCATCCTGCATCATAAGCCACCTTTTATTCCCTGTTCATATCTGAGTATTTATACCTCTGGTTATGATTGATGCAATATAAACTGAGAGATATCAAGCATGAAGGAAATATTTCAGTTAATTCTGCTTTTATCAAATTCCCATTGTTCACTAGCATAGATCTCTGCCAAATGATCAGTTCTGGTCAGCCCCTTCAAGTGAGTTCCCAAGTTTCAAGTCTCCTGAGTATCTTCAGTGGGGAGTTTCAGCTGACATTCTGCTTACATAAGCAAACCCCAGAATTTTGCAAATCATCTTTGAATGTATCATATTTAGGCTTCACTTTTTCAATGGATGAAAAAAAGTTTCTATAAATGTTGCTAGCTGACGCTACCCAGAGTGAACCTTATGTACTGTACATCAGCTCTCAACAGAAGCTGGAATTTGAATTTGAAAAGAATTTGAAAAATTATGTTGACAATTTGCATTCTCCAGAAGTACTTCAGCTGTATTTCTACATTTTCATGGCTTTCTAGGGGTTCTGGAAGCAAAATTCCTTCTGCCACCTCAAAGCTTTTTGCTGAGTGCTCAGACATATTTAGGGAGTTAGTCCTTCCAGTCCAACACAATTTATTAACTGTACAGTGGCTTCTTTCATCATTTTACCAGTAAAAGTAATGACATAGGGCGGAGGTTAGAGCTACAACAAGAATGAGTGAAAAAGGGGCACAAGGCATTATTCTCTTCTGCTAAGTAGTTCTGTAGATTCTATTACAAGGATTTAATATATTGGTGAGCTTTAGGTTTAAGTATAGTTCTTCTGCATAATCATTTGGAGATGATTCAGGAGGCTAAATCCCCTCTTCTAAATATTAGAATGATAATTTTCACTTTTCAGCTTTTCCCCCAAAACCTTTCGGAGCCTGTACCTCACTAACAAAGAAGGGCTGCACATGAAGAAAGGAGCCAAGCTACTCCTTGCAGTTCATTTTTAATGGTGCAAAAAATAGGATATGAAATACTGGCGTGTCACTGGAGGCAGTTCCTTCTATTCGTGTGCTATAGCAATGCAGGCGAAAGAACTTTTCTTCTGTTAATTATGTGGAGATGCATCTCATCAGTGGAGCGGGCGGTAGGAAACACTGTACTGCAGGTGGGATTATGCCACTGTGCCTGGCTTGTCATTAAAGGAAGACAGGTGGCACAATTACAGCCAGTAATACCTACTTTCTGGCAGGTGGCATTTAGGCTCTTGGACTCTGGATGACCACAGACTGTTCTGTCTGCAGTGTGTTCCCTGACTTCTCTCCTTTTTCGCATGATGCAATGTGGAGATCTGCAACCTGTAGGATGAGGAAAGGTGGGTCTGTGCTCAGGACATGCGGAAGGTGCTCTCCAGCATCCCCACCAACAAAACCACACAGACATGAATGGGTGGTGCTCAGATACAGCTGGGAAAAAGTCCAGCTGGTAAGAGCACCCACCCTCCTCCAGCCTGATTTTAGGTCCGTTCCTCCTTCAGAGGGGCAATGAGAAGAATCATTACTACATCAGTTAGCTTTTTGTTCATCTCTTGAGCTGAAGCCAACTTCCCTCAGGCTTAATTCAACATTTAGTAGTGCTGGAAACACCAAAGAGAGAAACAGAGAGGAAAAAAAAGTAGCTGCTTTCTGTGCCTTGAGTGATGCAGATCCTTGCGTATTCTGTGTAAGAAGAGGTGCTATATCCTTTCTCTAGTTTTGTTTTTGTGTTGTACTGCTGATAATAACAAGAAAAGAAGATTATATGAGTCTGAAATGATATGATGTTTTTGCAGTTGGTTCTTGCTTTTGACACTGCTCCTCCACATCATATCTTCCCCATTTATTTCCCATACAAGTTAGAAGTAGGAAATAAGCCCTTTTTATGTGTGTGTTTGTTTTTCTTTGTTTGTTTTTAATTTTAAATGAGAATTGTAAATGCAAGGTATTTCTGCAATCCTTTAAACACATCCCTAATTTTCTTCAGTTAGTAATAAAATGTAAGACAAATATCTTATAAAGGCTGGCCCTGACTTATCCTGTCTCTTCTGTTCTTTACTAAATGAGGGAAGAAAAAGGCAGTTTATTTAAACAAAAGATAAGATGGATGTATAATAATAAGGAAGCGTGAAAAAAGTAAAGCTAGTAATGTTCTTTGTTTTCATAGGCAATCATTTGATTTAAAGTAATTTTAGCCAAATATTTTTATTCTTTTTCATTGTTGTTTTTGTAAGCTGTAATTCAAGTGTTATGAAATCTAATTATACAAGAAAGATTTGTCTAAATTCAAAGCAAAATCCCAAACATAATAATAAAATTGCTATACATCCCCAGCTCAGCTCCTGTGAATATTAGTTCTCTGTTCAAAGGCTCTCAATAGGATTCAATTTTGACCTAGAAGAAGGTGGCAAAATGTATCATCCTGTAGTGATAAAACAATATGAGTACAAATGGACGCAATCCAGTTCTGATGTAAGTTGTAAACAATTAAAAGTACATGAGCTACAATGCCCAAAGCTGATAGCTGAGGACATTACTACACGCTTGGGGTAACTCTGGGAACCAGAAAAACAATTGTTTCACAATAGGACATAAAAGCAACAGAAAATATTTGTCTCCACAGAGTAGCACGCAGTCTTGCAGGGCCGTGTCATGTGGAGGATTTTTCAGCAAGCTGGCATGAGTGTGAGTGATGCATAATGGCAGCGGTGAATGGATTTCTGAATAGATTAGTAGGTGACGTCATGAAAAAAGGACTATTTATCACCATAATTTAACACAAGATGCAACACAATGGCTTGATGGATGCATTTTATGGTTTTCAGCCAATCATAATAATGGATCTATTGACTAAAGTTTTAGATGCCCTTTATATACCCTTCATGGATAAAAAAAGAACAACAAAAACAGAGATTGAAGAGGCAGAGAATGTCAGAAAATACTTGCCAGCAATGTTTTCAAAATTCAGGCTTTCTGTGCAACAGCCTTTTGACCTACAACTTCCCCAATTATTTTTAAAATGCCTAAAAGACTAATTACACTCAACAAAAATATTTCAATTGAATATTGGAGTAATATTCACTCACCCAGGAGCCAATATAATGTTTTTCCCCTCTTTGTCAGTTTTGATGACAAGATTTTTATTGTGGTAATGTTCTGTTGGTAATTTTAGCAGTGCCAGCTGGGCATTAAAGTAGGACGTGACTGTGCTGTGCTGTAGTTTGGGCACTGAGGTGGGAGCAGGGTGGGGGATTCTCTGCTGTTACCCTTCTAATATTAAACAATTGATAGAGAAGAGTAAAAACCCATTAAGTAGACACCCAGGCCCTGGCCTTCTCATGGGAATGCCTTAAACACTCTAACCATCTTTCTGTTGTTTTTTTTTTTTTTTCCTAAACCAACTTCCTTCTTTCCTTCCTCCCTTCCTTCCTTCCTTCCTTCCTTCCTTCCTTCCTTCCTTCCTTCCTTCCTTCCTTCCTTCCTTCCTTCCTTCCTTCCTTCCTTCCTATCTTTCCTTCCTTCCTATCTTTCCTATGTTTTTTTTTTCCTTTCTTTTTTCTTTTCCTTTTTTGTTGCCTAGTTGCTGAATAGGGGGAAAGGTAGTGGTTGTCCCTTCTCAGCATGATGGTTTGAGCAGTTTCCTGGGAGCTGGGAGATGAAAGTTGAAATTCATTTAGGATGAGGAGAGCTTAGCGGATTCCCAAAGGGACTGGAAAATCTAACTACTAGAAGATGTCTCCTCAGGGAGGTACTTTGATCCAGGAGACAAGAAGGGAGCTAAACAGGGGATCACCTCCTTGGACCAAAAGCTTAATTTTTATATGTTGGAAAGCCTCCTAGCTTTTACCTCTCAACATGGGAGTGTTTGTATCCCTTTCAGGCAAAACACTGAAATGCAAGTTTAATTGCTGAGATCTTGCTTGAATGTTTTGCTTAACATGGATAGTGTACAAAACCAAGACATGTGGGCAGTGCTTTCAAGCAAAGATAGAAATAGCTTTTGGGATTTCATGTAAAGTAAGAACATGTTTCTGGATAACTCTGGGAATTGATTTAAAATTTAAAATGTCTGCCCATCATTGATGTATGCCTACAGCATGAAAATCCACCTGATTCTTCATCTCCAGATACTGAACTTCCAAAAAGAGATGATCAAAGAAATGAGTAGGCTAAGAGCTCCATAGCTGCCTCCAAGTTGGGTGGATGTGAGAGGTTTGCTGAAGATTGTTGTTATTCTTAGGCTCTTTGACTTAACTGTGGTCATTTTAATTGAGCCTCTTGATGGTGGCATATTGTATCTTTTCTTCATGCTAGTTTTTTGTGTTTGGACTCTGTGGAAATTTCTGAAATACCTAAAACCGTGTTTATCCAAAAGTTGTGATTTCTGCTTCCTTGTTTTTTCTACACTAGAAGTATTTTTTTTTTCTTTCTGATTTTCAGCTAATGCATTTCTGATACATATAAAGGGGCTTACAGAGAAACAAAGTGGAAGGGAAAGAGAGGTGGGAGGTTGGGAGATTTCAGGTGTGGATTGACTTCATGATGACTGGGGTCAACCTGAATTGCTTTTTGTCTCTTCTGGAGAGAGCCCATGGCCAGGAGGGCTGGGAAGAACCCAGAAGTTCATGTAGTCTCTCCATTTGGAGGACCTGGGAAGCAGACTGAGAACAAGAAATGCCCATGGGGAGCAACGTAGTTTTACACATGACAGAACAGTACAAACCACTTGTTCAGCTGAAGCTTAGAAATCTCTCCACTAAGCTGATGGAACACTGGAAGACTAAACTTCCTATTTAATTTTATATAAACTAGCCTAAAAAATGACTTCAAGCTGACTAGGATTTAATTTTCAGTGCTAACCTTCAATTAATTTGTAACTTTTTTGGCACCCAGTTTGCTGGAAATGGCTGTAATTATGTTGTTTTCTGAACGGTGCATTCATTCAGGCCATACTCTCTAAGACTATTTATACAGCTGGGAAAAAATAATGGCATTTAGGGGGATGGGGGAATGCTAATAGGAAACTTATTGAAAAATTCTGAATTATCGGTTTTGAAAAAGTAACTTATTAGCTCTCATTTGATATTTTAAACTGAATGTTTAGTTGTTAATTTTAAGAGAACTTGGGATAATTTTGTTGTCTTCTTTAACAGGAAAGGCATGGTCAGCTTCCCTATGGTTGCCTTTTATGCATCTGTGAGGCTAGCCCAATTATATACTTGCTGCAAAACCCCACGTTGCTCTTCTGTGTGGGGTTTTATAATGATAGTGTTGTTTCTTAATTGATCTGCATAGCAGGGTCCAATTGCTGTTTGAGAACAATTATTCAGAAATCTGAGAGGATGAGAACATACAGAGCAAGTATGTTACCTTCTTTATTTTAGGAAAAAAGAGACAATAAAAACCTTCTAGAAGACTGTGCTGTTTTAAAGCCCAATAAACTGCGTGTTTGCTTATATTGTAAAATACTGCATGTTTTCAAACTCAGCTGATTCACTTTTTTGGTTTTCCTTCTCATTTTCTGTAAGTTTAAAAGCTACTGAGTTTTTTTAGCATTTCTTTTTGTGTGTTTGGCATTAAAGGTGTTTGTATGCATGTGTATGTGTGTCTCCTCTTGTCTTTAAACCCAGAGGATGCTCCCCGCTGGTATTTATAGTCTCTTCTTTGAGTGTTTTTCTAGCTGAAGGCACACTTTATGAAGACGGCAATTTGATTGTATTTCTAACCACATATTTGACGTGGGTTTAAGGGCAGTAATATTTGTACATAGTCTTAACAACTATAGTTTAGAACCAGAAGCAATATTAAAGCTTAACACTGTCATTAGGTTTTGAATTTTTAACTGTTTCTAAATTTATAAGATGTGGTTTTTAGCTTTTAGGTGACTGTTTTGAGGTTTCTGCCAATCCCCCTTGCAGAACAACCAGGCAGTGATGACCCCAAATCCTTAGTGAGACCTCTGGGCTCCTCCTCGCCTGGGGCTCTCGCTGCAGGGAGGCCACTGTGGGTTTCTGCCCCATCGTTCCATAGCTCGTTCAAGGGCAGCTCCCAAAGCGCTGTTTAAGGTACAGGTCTAATTCCTTCACGTGGACAGGTGAAGAAGACTGGCACATAGTTGCCTCAGCGATGAAATGCCCTCCACGAATTTCCAAGGCGTGCTGCAGCTGGACAGATGTGTTTTGGTTATTGTATGCAAAGCATAGTTTCTCTGGGTGATGAGCATTGAAAACTGTTTGCCATAAGGCATAAGATGGAGGCCAAGCCTGAATGGGTCTAAATGACAGACATTTTCAGGATAGCCTCCTCTAAAACCCTGATATTCACACAGCACTGCACTTGAGTGAACAGTATTTTGGATGATAATCTATGCTGTACTTTTAAGAAATGCATCACAATGCTTTCTGCCAAAGAGGAAAGGGTTACAAATGACTTTAAGCCGTGTTTGGATACTTCTGATCCTGCAGTATTTTGGAAATTGAAGTGACTGGTGAAACCTGGACAGCTGGGAGAATCCTGTTTAAGTCTCAGCAGCATTCTGAGGCTGTTGTAGGGCTGCAGAGCCGTGTGTGCCGGGCTTCCTCTCCACACATGCCTGGGGCTTAGGAAGGTGTTGACAGCAGGCAGGTTTATGGTTGCAGGTTTTCCTCCAGGGTCCTCCTGCTAGCATAATCAGGCTTGAAAAAGAATAAGAATTTAGATAATTGCGTGTGTGGTACAGTCAGAATTTTCACAAAATCACCAAATTGAGGTGGGAAGGCACCTCTGGAGATAGCCTGGTTCAACCTCCTGCTCAGAGCTGGGCCAGCTAGAGCAGGTTGGTCCGGGCCCTGTCTAGCTGGGTTTTGTGTATCTCCAAGGATGGAGACTCCACAACCTCTCTGGTCAACCTGGTCCAGCATCCAATAAGAGTTGGACTCGATGATCCGTGTGGGTCCCTTCCAACTTGGGATATTCTATGATTCTATGATTCTATCATAGTATCATCCCTACAGTAAACAGACTTTTTCTTACGTTTACGCAGAATTCCTTGTATTTTAGTTTGTGACCTCTGTCTCTTGCCCTGCCACTGGACATCCTTTCACAGGAGTCTGGTTACATCTTCTTTACTCCCTCCTGTCGGGTATTTATGCACACTGATAAGATTCCCCCGAGCCTTCTCTTCTCCAGGCTGAACAGTCACAGCTCACTCAGCCTCTCCGTGTATGAAAGCTGCACTAGATCTTTGTTTTCCTTGGTGGCCCTTCACGGGACTCCTAACAGTATGTCCACACCTGTCTTGTACTGGGGAGCCCAGAACTGGGCACAGCACCCAGCTGTGTCTCACCGCTGTGGAGCAGAGGACAAGGATCGTGTCCCTCACCCTGCATAATGCAGCCCCAAGTACTGCTGGGTTTCAGCCAATACTTGGACACCAGATGATGGTGTAGTAATGAATTTGGGTGGACATCGGACTTGATTGTTTCCTACTTCATATTTATGTTTTTGTGGCATCGGTTAATCAATCAGAATTCATTAACATGTATGTGTAATGGCTGATCTCCTAAAGAGCATGTTTACTCATTTTTAATCCTTTTAAATATTTTATTTTGACTTTCTCAAGTAGCTGTGTAAGTAGTAGAAAGGAAGAAGAAAAGCCTACAGGGGAAGGGTAAACAAATTTTCAACTTTTTGTGAGATCCCTAACTGTAGATTTACGGCAGAAGTATAACTTCCCTTGAAAGTAAAGCTTTTTACTCTCCCACAGTCTGTAGTCTTTTTTTTCAGATATGTTTGTGCCAGGCTAGAATTGGAATACATTGGGCTTGCCTCCTACTGCTGATGTTCACACTGCGTCTTAAAATTATTGTTTGACTTATTCATGTCATTTGTCCTCAGAAAGAAATTTCATTGTTTCTAAAACTACAGTAGTCAGAATGAAAAAGCCTGAAAGATTATATTGGTTTGACATATACCTTTTTATGTAGGGAACAGAATTACTTCTGAAAGAAACAGGAACATTTTAAGATGGCTCCTGCTACATGAGTATGAAATCATAGAGGTGTTAAATTTATTATGTTTTCCTGATTGAGGAAACTTGGTTTTGAGCAGAAACTGCACCACTTGAATAAATATTTGTCACACAGGAGAGTCAGTGTGTAGCTAAAAATGCTTTTTGCCCTGTGGATTGTACCAATTCCTCCTTTTCTTTTTCCTGTATTGCAGACTACTTGTCACATTACACCGGTGGAAGGGTGAAGTTGTGGGCCATTGAGCACTGATTTCTCTCAGTACCACAATTACAGAGACACCTGTGCTAAATAACATTGTGCTGTTCTACTTTGAAAATTACAGGGCTTGGTCCCACTGTAAGATGCACAGATGTACATTGCCTCCCTCTGCAAGCAGCCCTCTTACCTGCGCACATGCTCACACCTCCACAACTTAACTCACCCCCTTTCCAGGGGATGCTGCGGAGCTTAGAGCTCAGCATCCAGAAAATCTCCAGATTAGTGTCAGGTGAATTCCTTCAAGTACTTCTGTTCTTCACAGCAAGAGTATTTTTGACAAAAAAAAATGTTACATAAATGTACACCTCCTTCTCCGCTCAGGTCTCAGGGTTTGACCACTTTCCTTTGCAGTTTGTCTGGTTTTACACCGTTCAACTCTCTGCCTGTTGTTTCAGGCTACTACTCAAATTACACATATTCTAGTTATTATTTCCATCATTTAGTATGAATTTTACAGTGATGTTGTTTTTATGCTTCCTTACCCTGCCACATGTGTTAACTATACAGAAACCGTTCTTCTTGTGGAAGAAATTATATACCAAACCTACCTAGTAAAAAGCCTGTTTTATGGCACTTATAAAATTAATGCCAAAAATGTATGGTAAAGCTTGATTTTTTGACATTAATGGCTAGTTATATATATTTAACATGTTATGCTCTTGTAGTGCCTGGAAAATAGCACTTAGATGTTCAGGTATGGTCTCAAATTCCCACCCAAAGATTCAGAAGTTTAAGGGGTTGTTAAGTGAAGTGCAGGGGGAAAAAGCGCACAGGCTAATAGCCCCTGAAATGAATGGGAAGTGGAATAAATACCTGGACTTTTATTCTTTTTTTTTTAAAGAGCCACATCCACTGTAGAGGGTGCTGCTCAGATGATCCTTGTGCAGATCTGGTGTAGAGCAGCACATGAATCCTTTCATCACCGACAGCCAGGTTGTCTGCCTGTCCTTCAGGAAGGAGGCAGCTCCACACGGTTATTGCAGCTGTGCTCTACAAAGCTGGGCTCTACACAGGGCAGGGACTGATTCTGGACCTTCTTTTTGTTGCTTTTTGTTATGTTAGTGAGCATTTTCTTCTCACTTCATCACTGTGAGTGCAACAAGAAGACAGAGCTCACATGCTGGTAGTCTTGATCTACATTAGCAACTGAAATGCCTCTACGTAGAAAGGATAGTCTTACGGAAATCAGGGAGAAGAAACCCAGAGCCTTTAGAGACATACATTAACAGGAACTATCAAAACAAAAACATTTCAGTAAGCACTGAAAAAAGATAAAAAATAATTATTTGGGCCATCTAAGAAAAGGTGACGAGTCAATTTTCCACTTTAGAAATAGGTAGACTCCAGGAACACATCCTCAAATCAAGCAATTCATGGTAAGATGTGTAGCATGGAGTCTGGGCGTGCAAGGTTCAGCCAGCTGTAAGCGTGCCTGGTGCTGCTGGCCAGCTGCGGTGCAGGGCCTGTCGTGCGCTGCAGGAGGCTTGCTGGTGCGAAGTATGGCAAAGCACAGCCTCCAGAAGGTGCAATGATTTGTTCCATCTATCATCCCTCAGCAGTTAACATTTAAGGGGGAACATTTCAGGTAGAAAAATGATTCTGAAATGTGCTAACCATACTGTTTATCATATTCCTGAACCTTTGACTCCTCAGTCCAAAGGTACCGGCTGGCCTCAGACAGAACTTACAATGAATGGATTAGAAAAATCTCCAGGAGACCTTGACATAGCTTACAGAGATATATATGAGTGTCTCACTGGAAATAGAGGGAGAGGGGGTTTATGGAGGTCAGAAACCCTATGTCTGGCTTGGCTGGGTGATACAGCATTCATTTTTAGCTCTGTCATTGTTCCAGGTCTAAATATTTCTTGTCTTAAACCTCAGACCAACTAATTATGGAATGAAAAAAAAGCAAGAATCTGTTTGAAGCAGTTCATTTGTGTGAAGCCAGAACAGGAGCCAACTGCACAAGATTAGTGGACAAGTGCAATCATCAAAGTAGCTCGATAAATGCAACTTAATACAGGAAACTCATCTCTACATCATATGTCTGCATCTTCTGTATACAAGTAGTGGATTTCTTCTGTAGATCCAAGGTATCAATCACTTCAGCGCACCTAGGAGCAGCCGTGGTTAACAACTAGTAAAGTTTGTGAATGGTGAAAGGGTGAGCAGTGAGCAGCCCAAGGGTGTTGAGCTATTTTCTCCACCCCTTGTGCCCCTGACTCTGTGGCGCCGAACACCTCAGGGCCAAGGACTGATCCCTGGTTCCCAGGCCAAATGGTGCAAAGTGACCATGCTGATCATGTCGTGTTTTTTTTTTTGTTGTTTTTGTTTTTGTTTTCCTGCAGACTGTTCACGTCCACATTGCATACCATCTGACCCTCTGAGGCCATATGACAGCTTATTGCCAGGGTTTTCAGATAGAAGAGTACGGAATGGTGCATTTCAGCCCTCTAAAGTAGCCTTTTTGTAGCCTGACACTGCGGATAGCTTGTACATGTTCTGGGGCCTAGAGTGAAGCCACGTGAATTGACGCCACAAAGCCTGCTGAGATAGCTTTGAGGGCTGCTTCAGGTTAAAAAGGCCAGGCAGGTCTGGCTCACCTAAAATGTGTGATGGAGGGGTCCCTGGACTGAACTGTAACCCAGCCTAGAGGGCTCTGGTGACTCGAAAGGGCTTTTCAGGAATATAAAATGCTAAATCTCTGCTCTGCTTTGCTCTGGGTGGCCCTTTCCATGCAGAAAGTGTTTTAACCCTTCTATTTTTAGGTGATTTTTGGTACTAACAGGGGCTCTGTCATTCACAGAGAGTTGATGTAAGTCTTCTGCCTTTCTCTGCAATGTTCTGGTTTTCTGAGACACATACATTTCAAACAAAAGAAAACATAAATACAGGCGAGACTGTCATCACTTTAAAGTATTGCATAAGTGGTTAAATTTAATCACAGAGACAACCAGCTAATGGTTTTAGTGGAATTCATAAAATCCCATAAAATACAAAAGTTAAATTTTGTCATATAATGTGAATTGGTTATAGGAACCAGCGCGGCTTCCTTTTCCCCCTGAATAAATTCTAAACAGTCCTTAGAAAATGAATTACCAGTCTGCAAATCAGGATGACATTTTTCAGCTATAAAACTAAAACTACTTTCAGACCACTTAGCTAGAAAAAAGAATAAGAAAAAAAAGACAGCAACTTTGTTGTTACTGTGTTACTGTCAATAGTATTGGATGCTTGGTTGTGGCTCCATTTTAGCAGTTTGACCTTGTTTAGATCAACCTGAATCAAATCGACAGACCTCCCTTACAATTTCCCCACCCCATCACAGGAAGCGCATACCCTGCATGAGTGTATCCAGCTGGAGATGTGCCAATAGAAGTAATTACGTGATGAAACTATTTAACTTTGACTAAAATACTCTCACCAGGTTCTTTCAAACCGTGTGTCTTATATCTTGTTGAAGCAATTTTATATCATGCCTTTAAAGTACAGTAATGGCCACTTGCATTGACAGAATCCTCGTAAAAGAAGAAGACCGAGACCTTGCTCATGAAGTGCTATTGATTTTCTGAGTTCCTGCTAGAGTTGCCAAAGATACAACACTGTTGTTAGGGAGAGAAGATACTTTGGCCTTCAATATCACAGGAGGGTTCCTGTGTAAGCACAGGCGTCAATGGGTTTCAGTGATAAATAATGCATTTTGGTGATAACTGCCCATATTATTTTGTCAGTTTTATATGACTCAGCATTTGCTCTCGCCAAGTGTTTCTTTTATGTCACCACCGGCTGCTGAAGTTTGAGCTAATTGCAAGTGCTATTTATATTTTAAAGGCCCATTTGCATTATGGCAAGAAGCTAAAGTTTCAGTTTATCTTAGGCAATGGCTGGTTTCACTCGGCAGGAAAACTGCACGCACCCCCAACGTTACTCGTTGGGGTGTTTCCGAAGGTAAGGCATCATGCCTGAGAGTTAAACACCCTGCTCTGGGTATGCACCTGGCAAAGGGCTCTAGAGTTTATCAGCTGCATTCGGACAGCAGTCCTGGGAGCTGCCCTGCACCACTGCAAGAGGCCTGAAAGGCAGCTCCCCAGCCTGAGGTACAGGTGGCAGCGGGAAGCAGAGAGCGTCATCCCAAAGAGCACCGCCGCTGCCTGACATGCAGCCGGCAGGTACGGGGGCAGTGGGCATAGCTCTTGCTCGGCAGACATGAGCTGGCACGGAGAGGAAAACAGATCTCTGCTGGTTTATGGCACTAGGGTGGATTTGTTTTCTCAGCAAAAGGTCATACCGTGTGTTTTGTTCTGAATCTGAGCCCTTTTCTGCTCCTGGTGCAGCTCTGTTTACCACACGGTCCATGGGACAAATTGCATGGGAAAAGTCTTTGGGCACCCTTGGCTCGTGTGCCCACAGGGTTTTTTGTTTTTCCAGCTCTCCTTGGCAGTGCAATCTGCTCACAAACCTTGTCTCATTTGTGTCCTCGGCTGTTCCAGCTACATATCAGTACTACCAGGTATCTCACCAACTGGCAAGCTACCTCACCACGAACATTTGAGGAAATACTTAAAGAGTTTTGTCCTAACAGAGCAATTCCTAATGGTGTCCTCTGAATGCGTAAACTTTTACTTGTAGGCATTACAATTAAATCTTAATGGATTGCGCTTTTGTGAATATCGCATTATTGTAGCCAATAGATAATTATTATTTATCAGTAGGGGGAAAAAAAAAGGGCTGGCTCAGAAAATTATAGCTATGATAATTAGTTTTTGATGACATTAACCAATTAATATAATTTTATGTTTTCCATTTTCAGATTTAGGCAAGGTTGCCTTTATTTTCATTCCTATTCCAGTGTTTGAGTCAGTTTAGTCCTTCTGAAAGGGCTGATATTGAGTGCCCCGGAGGGTGCCATCATCACCAGGCAACGGGGGAGACAATGCGGCAAAGAAATCGCACAACATAATTTTCCTCCACCTTCCCCAAATGTGTCCTTGTTCAGAATGACACAAATCAACTTTAAGCCCTCCTGCCCCCTTCATTTGCACTCTGAGGAGCTGAGGGAGAGGAAAAAAACAACAAAAAAAAACCAACAGACCCTGAGAAGGGATTATAGTGGAAGAAATATTGCTCACTTGTACCCCTGGCTACACAGAAGTCTCTCCTTAGGGTCTGAATACAGTGGTGCTTGGACAGCAAGGAAGGAAGCAGAGCTGATTTCTCCTCTTCCATCTCATTGCCAGGGCAGAGGCTCTGTGGCGGTGTTGCACTGATGTGCAACATTTGGCTTGCTCTCAGGGAAAGATTAAAGTCCTGGCCAGCCAGGAGAAGTCCAAACAGGCAAAACTGGCTTCGTAATACTGCATTCTTTGGGTTGGTCGTTTTCTTCCAGATTTGAAGAAAAAATGTCTTATGTGTAGCACCAAGGGACACGGGTTAGTGGTAGAACTTGATACGTCAGATTGTCAGTTGGACTTGATGATCTTGAAGGGCTTTTCCAACCCAAATGGTTCTCTGATTCTGTGATTCTGTGACCTAAGAGTACCCAGAAATGTAAAAGTATTTACAGGAACAGCTTTACTGGGTTAAACCACAGTTCTGTCTTACCTCAGTGTCCTGTTTCCAAAGGTCACCTGTAGTACATGCCGAAGGAAAGAAGTCAGTATGGAGCAAGCATACCATGGACCATGCCCAAAGCACCCTTCCAGCCTCAAGAAATCTGTGCTTTGGGAAACTTGAAGAAATGAGGTCAGTTCTCACTTAGTCGAGGAAACTCAAGGGCTCAGTTAGTAGCCAGGAATGTTTTTTTCTTCTATTAATTTCTCCAGTTGCTTTTTTTAACCACTTAAGTATTAGCATTCACAAAGTCCTGCAGTGAGGGGTTCTGTAGCTTATTTACATGCTGCATGAACCATCTTTTTTTCTGTTTTTTGTTTGTTTTTTGATCAAATGGTTGCAAATTTCACTTGATGCCTGCTAGTCCTCTTAAAAAGAGGAAGTGAGCAGCTGCTTCCTTCCTGCTTTGATGCTTCCTCCGGGCCGCGCTGCGTTTTACAGACCTCTGCTACATCCCACGTCAGGCAGCCTCTCATTGGGCTGATGGGTCATGGCCAAGACAGTAGGGCAGGGGGAGGCCTGTAGCTTTGGAGGCACTGTTCTAGACCACGTCTGTGCAGACCAGGTCTCCGCCACTCTCTTTCTGCCCTAATTAGACAAAAGGAATTTTTGGAATCTCCGAACGGTTGGCTTGTGCGTGTGTGTGCCCTGTGCCCTCCTGCCACACTTGTTCAGGGTGTACAAATTTAATGTGGTTGTGTCTGTGTGCACTTGGGCATCCCAGACAATTAATACTGGTGCAGATGAATTAACTCTGAGGCTTAATATAAGAGGGTAATGTTGGCAAATCAGTATGAAAGAGTTTACAAAAAAGTTTCTGAAATATTTCAAAAGACAGGAACCTTTGTCATCATGCAACAAACTGAAAGAGCATCATTTCCTCCAGTCTGCAACCTCCAGTATGCTTGTCTGCAGCAGGACTGATTTTCGTTGTTGAGAGGGCACATACTTTTAAGAAGTTAGCAGTTATAAGGTGGTGGCAGTAGATTACAGGCAACAGGGGGGTGGTGAGGAAAACTACATCCGTCTTGTTAAGCCCGATTTTAATTTTCCTTTCTCTTGTATCAAAAGGCTTCTCGTTTCTTCTTATTTTCCATGTTTAAACAGCATAAGGCAGAAATTGCTGTGATCTCTATTGGCATGTATATTTGCCATTTGCCAAATGTCTTTGAAAGTGTGCCTCGTAAGCAAACCTATACACAGATTTACTTTTGACAGCAAAGAATATTTTGGCCCATTTTGCTGCCTGCAGAATGCCTGGGAAATTTTAAATTAATGGCAATGAACTGCAAGAGAAAAGGAAATCAAAGAGCCGTTTATTCCCTTAGAAAGAGACCTCTTTGCCCTCACCTTTCTGTCCCCTCTATATTTTTTATCTGCTTTGGCTGAGAAAACATTTTAAAACATTTATAAACACCAAAAATTTCCTTATCCTTTTACACATAGATCACGTGGTGGGCCTAAACTGTGGGACAGGGCAAAGGGGTGGAACTGACCTTTTAAAAGACAACCTTTGTTCTGTGTAAATCACCTTGTGCAACAGAAAAGCAAAAGACTAAGTATATATTTTTTGAAATTACAAAGTACAGTGACACAATGGAAGGATAAATCCTATGCTGCTCACCGTTAGGAGAGCTGTTCTGTTTGAGAGCCGCGTCCAGCTGAGTGCCCAGCGTGTGCTGATGTGTCATCTTGTTTAAGGGAGAAGGGTGTTCTGGCCGTGATTGAGTCTTTTTTAAGCTGTGCGATGTAACGATTCGGTGCAGTTTTCCTTTGTTGCTAAAGACTTTTGACTGAACGCCCGCTGCACCACTTACTGCTCTCATGCCAAATACTCAGATGGAATAAATAAAATTATAAAAAAATCCCAATCTGGCCAGATCCTTAAATATTAGTGAAATGGCTGAAAGTCCTACACAAAATCCTACATGGCAGATCTCTTTTCTGTGTAGGAACCTCTCTAGAAATGTGCTGTCGCAGCCCTTTCCATGAGTCTCTTGTGTTCTTAAGGTGTGCCTCCAAATACCATAAGCTGGGTGTTTCACAGCTCTGCATATGCTAAAACTTACACTTTTCTGTAATTAGACTTCAAGTACATTCTTGGGTGGTATTATGCTATATTATTCTTTTAACTTTATTGTGATTGATTTGTGTCAACTTTAACTATACTCACTAGGAAGTCAATAAACAAAGATCAATGGGTTTTTATTTCTCCTTGTTCTTTATTGGGAAGAATGGATTGGTTAAATAACAGAAACAATAGTGATGACATGGCTTCCTTCAACATCTTCTACTCTGAAACAGATGAAACGTTTTTCAGAATTGCATTAGAACGGCCAGAGTTTCTTGTGTTCTCTTGTAATCTGTTGTTTCTCTATAGTTAATGCTTTAAGCCTCCCAAACTTAAAGAAACACACCATACAAATGTTCTCCCTGGATAAAACTTGCCAGTGCTTTGTAGTGAGGACCTCTTGCTGGCAATATGGATCTCTAGTACCATTTCCACTGAAATAATTATTTCACACGTGGGATATCTATTGATCCCATTATCAAATGGGAATTACACCTCTGGCAGCTGGGGTGTACCCCAACAAAAAGGCATGCTTCTGAGCCCCTGAGAATCTCCTAACATCTGGATTTAGAGTTGGAAAATGCAGCTAACTCCTTTCTCTGAAACAGAGAAAAACTGACCCTATTGGCTGGCCACCTGTAAAATGACAATATTGTTTTTGTTTACTTTTCATCTGCATGACATCTTTCAGGTGCCTTCAGGTATGGTCTTTTGGGTTCTGCCTCTACAGTGTCCTCCCTTTGCAGGCTTGCGCAGTAGGCACTACTGTAATAGGAAAAAATATGCAAGAAATAACCAAAAGCAAAACCTGGAGCCATGTGGACTTGCCAGAAGTTGAGAACATGACGGACCATTGAATGTGGCAGCCCTTGTTCTATAGGCAGGTCTCGTTGCACAGCAGTGTGAGATCTCTGCATCTAAGCAGAAAAGCAGACTGAAGCTTAGATCCATCTTGCAGTTCTGAGAGTAAAATTGTATCCCCACAGTGTATGGATAGTAAAATACTAATGCAAAATTCACTAGGAAGTAGGTCGAAGTGTCAGACCAGTTATTATCTGTAACCTGTTTCTCATAAAAACATAGTGAAGAAAAAACCATCTTGTTCCTAAGATTTATAGCAACTTGACTCCATGTGACAGGTGATTGAAAGCTTCCCTGCCATGCATATTACACTTTGGGTGGTGACCCCTCAGTATATATCTCCATTTAAGTCCTTCAGTACTGTGCTGAATGGAAGCCGAGTGGACAGATGCTGTAAGCTTCTTTTTTTTTTTATGAAAATCTTTCATCCGGACACATAGCACAAAGTGCATTCATAAGATTACTTGAGTGCCCTGTCCTTGAACATGAATCCAAGCATTGAAAAGGATCAAAAATCAAGTCTCTGCTAAGAAAAGCTGGTACATTCACAAACCTCAGCGTTACACATCTGCGTAGCGGGAGTGGATCTCCTGCCACGCTGCCTTCATTCACAACTCCAACTTCTGACATATAAACTAAGCAGCTTGCTGAAAGAGCTTGTATCTATTTGCCAATGGGTTTATGATCCATGTTTATAAAGGTTGTAAATCCTTTTCAGGAATTATATAGAGGCTCCTCGCTTTGCTTTTCTAAGCTGTTTGTTTTTGCTATTACTTTACCTGCTGAGTTATGTGTCTGGAACGCCGCTGGACTGTGCGCATCTCCCTGGCACCATCGTGTCACCACATCAGGTGTGTGCCATGCAGCACAAAGCTACGAGCCGACACGGGGGGCTTGGTGGTAGCAAGGAACCTTACAGGGCACAGGCAGCCCGTGCCACTCTGAGACCGGGGCCCTGTGCTTGAACACCTGTCTTTGGGGCACAGATGGCAGCCTTTCCGATGGCAGACGCTGCCACAGGGGTGCTGCTGCCGGCGCTGCCCACCTCGCTGTGCCTGGCCGGGCTGGGCTTACCACCTCGCCTGGGGCCAGTACGCCTCCTCCAAGGCTTTGGATGCACAGGTAACCCCAGCTTGCCTAGCTTTGTGACTTTCACCTGCTTCTTTCTTGTGCATCATCTTTTTCATTTTTTTCCCCCGCTTGAAGCCTCCTAGGAGGTTTCTCCCGGGCATTCTGCATCTACAGCCTGGATTCTGCAAAAGCTGAACTGCTGGGCTTGATGCTGGCACAGCCAAGGTGCTCAGCATCAGCATCTCTGTTTGAAAATCTGCTGGTCTGTGTCTCTGCAGAAGGCAGGGAGCCCTCCCTAGAAAATGCCAGCTCACCTCCCCCTGAGTTTGAATCCTCATCTAAACTTTGTGGTCTGATCTCATGTTTAATCTGTAAGATTTGTAAAAACTTTTAGGGGATTATTAAAAAACCCTCAGAATTTATTGTATCTTTGTACTATGCTGTCTGTGGGACTGGGGCAAACCCGAACTGAGCAAATTAAGTAAATTCTTAATCAAGGCATAAAAATGCAAGACCTGAATCTTAGAGCAACAAAAGTACTGCTTTTAAAGCCTGAATTTATTTTACTTCTATTATTGAAGCAAAACTGTAAAGACACAATATAGATTAATTCTGTGATTTTTATAGCCACAGTTTTATTATAAGTTTTTATATTTTATTAGATAAGGGATTTATTTAAATTCTGCGGGCCTCATCTTGTAGCCTTCATTCAGGTAGTTCTCCTTTTGACCATCTCTGCTGTTGAGTAAAAACTACAGAACTGAGCTTTCGAGCTTTTGTTGAGACAAACATACATTCCTCATTTTTACTTCTGCTCTGATGTACTCAAAAAGTTGAGCCAAGCAGCCATGTGACTTGAAAACGAAGATTACAACAACATTTTGTGTAATATATTATATTAATTTCAATTTGAGCAGTCTTCCCTTGGGAAGATTTGGGAGTGGAATAGTTCTGGCTAATTCTATTGCCTGCGATATATAAATTTTATCCCTGTTTTCAGCGTGTGCAGTTCTTTCATTCCTGTTGTTCTTCGGTCTAATTGCGGCCAATAAGGTGGTCATCAGTTCCACTTCATTACCTAGCTAGCTGAATCTGATGAGATATTTGGGATCCACACATATCCTGCTTGGTATTTTATGATCAGTTGTTTAATTTTTTAAATACTTTTTACCTGATGCTTTGAAAATGTGGAATAAAGCAATAAATATATATATTTGCATGTTTCATAAGCAGAACACATTTCTTTTTTCAGGCTATGTAAATGAATAAAAACTGCTAATGCCTTTTTAAAGATCTTTCTAGTGTGAGAAGTAGACAAATAAAAAGATATGGAGGAGGCAAATTCTGCTGTAAGAGGTGAGCAGTTAATTGCTGAAGTGCTTTTGTTAATGTACTCAGCATATTTCATGTAGTCTTTATCATTCGGCATTATTAGGTATGAGCATAGCTTTGGGCAAGGATTTGTCCCTTTTTGCCCCAGACTGCCATCATTATTTTGGAAACTTCACTCTATTACATCCTCCTGCACTGTTCTTTATTTTCTGCTGCCCAGGAGCTGGCTGCCCTCACTCGCGAGCCCACCGTGCCAGCCGGCTGCAGGCAGAAGGAAGGCAGGGCTGGCTATGGTGCCTTAGCCCGAAGGTTGGCTGAGCTGCTGCGCTGCCTCCGGCAGATACAGATGCTTAGTTAAAGACCACGCAACATAGAGCAAGCAGAGTGTAAGCTGTCCCAGTAGAGGTATTTCCTCTATTTCCTCTTTTTACCTTTTCCAGTTCTTTTATATTCTCACGATGAGGGGTGACTGTAGCCTGCAGGTAATGGTCCAAACGCAAGCATGCAATGGGTTTATATAGTGTCATGCTGGTGTTTTCAGTTTGGTTCTTTAACGGGCACTGAGCATTGAGCTGGTGCTGTCCACAGACAGCCTGCAGTGGGTTCACAACCATCGTTTTGCCCACGAGCATTGATTGGTACTTAGCAGCTTTATCATCTGCCACTTAACTGCCCTCTCCCTTGGGACTGTGAGCCGAAATGCAAAGCTGACACAGGAGGGGCAGTCAACTGTGGTATTGTGATTGGATATTTTTAATATCTGTTAGCAGTCAAATGCCTTCCCACCATTCTTGTCAGATTCCAAATCAACTGGGGCAAATCAGCGCCACCAGTGCTGGATTCAGTGACTCACTGGCATACCACATCTTGTGTCTTTATTTTCTCCTAGCCTTTACTTCACAACCATGCCTGTTCACTACCCAGAGACTCAGGAGTCCATTTTGGGTCTTCTGACCTAAACTCCTAATCTCATTTGCTCAGGAAGTCATACTTTGAAGAAAATTGAAATGCACTTTCAAAGATACTCAATATGATTTCTTAATCAGTCATTAGTCTGTTTATTTTTTTCCCTTCTTTGAAACAGAAGGTTGATGCTGTTATTCATGGTTTCAGGCAAAGACTTTGGCCAAAATCCTGATTTCTTGTCTACCCACTCTTTTTATTTGTTCTTTGGAGTCTATCATTTATTTTTAAGATCCATCACAAAGGTGATGTACCATGAATTTTAAAAAAGTAAAGGCAGTAAATGATCTGTGGCAAATGCTTACTAATTGTAATTTGGTCATCATATAACAAAGTGGTTTCACTATAATACGCTGGCTACCAGCATGGCTATCTTAAAAAAATGTCTCCAAAGTTTACAAAGCATTTTTTACGCAATGTAATTTTAATATCTTCATTGATGCAAAGGTACAGGACCATACTTTCTGAATTTCAAATGTTTTGTAATATTCTTTTGATAACAACGGAAACCATTTTTCATTCTACTATTTCTTGTTCTTGTGGTTTTTGTTGTGTTTACAGATTGGCAAGTGAAGGACTCTCTTCTTATCTTCCCCCCCACCGCCCCCAAATTTCATCTGTTTTCTTCCTGTGATTGTTTTAATGTTTGTCTGTTTGTTTTCTATTGAAAAAACTAGATAGTGGAATATTTGTTTATTTGTTTGTTTTTAAATAGGAGAGAATGACTGGATATATATTTTTCCCAGAGTCAATGAAAAATTTCCTGTACGAAAAAAAAGAGTTGTCTAGGGGAAAAATTTCTTGCTAAGCAAAATTCTGTACCTCTCTTTCCTCTACTAGCTATGCCATATTAAACTGCACATCAGATGCTTTTTCTACTAATTTCTGTTATTTTTCATCCTATAGAGAGACTTATATCTTACAGCATTCACCCAGAGTTTATAAGAATGCTGAGTTGTCATGCAGGAGTTTTACCTCACACCAGGGAGATATTAGTTGATAACATCTACCTTGTTCAGATTTATTGCTTTAGCATATTTCATGCTAAAAATATTTTTTTTACCATCTGCTAAGATTAGCACTCTAGTAGTAATAAATTTACTTACCCTGTTACTGTGGTGTAGTTTGGAACCATCTTACGCTTTATTCGGCCTAATTGAAAATAGGATAAGATAAATGATGCACTTTGAATTTCTCTCTCAGATGTACCGTTGTTCATTACTTCAACAAGGGATGAGCACATCTGATTGTAATTTCAATTGTTAAGTAAAACAAAAGTTTCCATGGTGAAAATATGGTACCAACAGCTGTAATTGTCTAAGGGTTACTTGTGAAAATCTCAATATTGTTTTAGTAATAAACGCAGAATTGTTTTTCATTTACACACTTGTTTATCCTCAAACCCTAATGGAAAAGGGGTGAAGTCAAAAACCATGCTCAAGAATTCATGAATTGAGTATAATAGGAAATCTGAGCTGAAACTGGTTATGCTTAAGGAAATATATGCATACTAAAACAAGGAATATTTCAACAGTGATTGCTATTGGTAAAAAAACAAAACACCACTTTACTAAGTAATTACATTACTTTATTAATTTTGATTGGATTAGACAGTATCTATAATATAGTTTGTTTTGGTTTTGCTTCTAGACTTTCACAGGATACACACAGTTCTGATGTCTCTGATACGTGCCTTGCAAATTCTTCAAGCAATGGCATCTTTGTAAAGTTATTTTTTTCCTTAGTATTCTACTAATATGAAACCTAAATAGTAAAATATTAAAGAAACCTACTTGAGTTAAAGGGGTACCAATTACCCCAAAACAGGAAAACTGTACAAACAAGAACAACAATTGAACAAACAAGATTGGTATAAGCTATTCTCTCTGCTTGGTATTTGTGCCAATTTAATTTGTGGTCTCATAATTTCATTTTCATAAACTTAAAAATTTGCTATTGTGTGACCAGACTGTGATACCTTCCTTTATGGTAAGTAGTAATACGTAGTCTATAAAGTATATTCTTTGCTTCAGGATTTGCAATGAGTTTGGGATAAACAAGTAAACAAGTTTCTTAGTGATATGGTTTAGTGGAGGTCTTGTTAGTGTTAGGACAGAGGTTGGACTCGGTGATCTTGGAGGTCTCTTCCAACCTAGATGATTCTGTGATTCTGTGATTCTGTGAAGTATTTTAGTGCATAAAACATTTACAATGGGAGATGCTGCCTACGCAATGGAAATAAGTGAAACCAGGAAAGAAATTATGTAATGCTAGGAGTTTTTTTTCATTGTTTTGTTTTGTTTTCTAATATATAAGTGATTTTTGTGTTGATTATATCTGATGTTGGCATTATTGCACCATAAGGCCATATTCTATTTCATTAATTCATGAAATAAATTCCATTGCCTTGCCTGTATAAATAGGATCAGCAAGTCTTGATCTGTAAGTAAACCACAAATCTGGGGTTTCCTTTCAAAATATTAGAATATCTTCAAGGTTCTGTAGAAGAGGAAACATCTCTGGAATATCCTAGCTCTGAACATAGTTATTGCAAAGCCTTTTTCATCCTTATAGTAAAGTCCTAGCTAGTCTTTAAGAAACGTGTAATATTTTCATCTCTTCTTTCATAATAAATCTTTTGACTGATGACCAAGTCCTGATTGTGCTTCCCTTACTTAGGAAAAGCTCCCATTGGCTTCAGCCAGCATTTTGCCCAAGACAAGAGCACTCATCTGCAGCATTTCAGCCCATGCTGGTATTTTTGCAGCTAAGTTTTAAACCCCTGAAAACAAGGCTTTGTAATGGGAGTGCTGACACAACCTTAACGAGAGGCTTGTGAATGGCTGTGCTCTAATACTGTACATTGCCAGCGTTACTGTGTTGCTGTTATCCATTTCTCGTGTCTGTTACAGAAATTGGTATTGTATCTAAAACAATTGCTGTTATTAACAGGTTAAGCTGCTGGGATGTTAAAATAAAGGCTGCCCAGCTTTAGTGCATTTTGTTGTAATCATCTCCCAGATGCCTTGTCGGAAATCAATTCAAGTTCAAAACTGGCTAGAATTGGGAGGTCAAGGCTTCTGCAGACTAAATATTTTATCTTCTGCTCATGTCTGGAGCTTTTAAAGACGTGTATTGGGGACTCTTTTCTCATATCCCATCTGGACAAAGATGATTGGCTTTGCCATTTTGCCCAGGTTAGGACAAGGTTAAAATCAATTATAATCAATTATTAAGAGTCTTCTGTGGCTGCAAAGCTTAAAAGGAGATTTTAAAAGTTGCTCAGTTCTGAAACAGGAATATCTTAGTTGCTGGTGTAGATGTCATTATTCAGGAATGTAAGATGTAAATCTTCTCTGCATCAGCAATAAATGCACAGAATCCCTTCATCTTCTTGTCCTGTATGTTTTGGAGCAAACAGCAACACCTAAAAACGACGACAGAGGTGGAGGGAGGACAGTGCATTGTGTAGAAAAATCCAGTTGTCATTGCCACATAGCTAAATGAGAGGTGAGAGGGAGCTATTTATAATTTGGTGAAACCAGGGGGTTTATTGTTGTTTTGTTCTGTTTTCCAGAGATGTATTCAGCTTACTCTGGTCTCCAAAACTCACATGCTAATGTACTCCTATGTTTTGGGGACTCCAAGCTTTCATCTTAAAATAGAATAGTATTTATGTATTATAATTCTCTCTGCCTGATGTGCTTGTATTTACAAGATTTTTGCTTCTCCCTGGGAATGAATCAGTCATTTTATTTGAAATAATTGTTGATGTTAGGTACCATTTTTCCCGTTCAAATCACATTCGGTGTTATCCTCAGAGCTTCTGAGTGAATGAGTGAACATGTCTCTGTCCCTCACCACTATTGCTTTGGAGCTTTTGAACATAATATTTACACTTCCAATTTACTTTTAAGAAAATTCAGAATTGGGACATGAATTTTAGAGGAAGAGAGGGTCTCATAAATTCAGAGAGGAAGGATGCTCTGCTGAAAGTCAGACCTGCACACAGGAAGCGAAGGCTTGCCTGTTTAATTCTTAATTATTTTTTCTTAAGCAGATTGCCAAAGTGATGCTAGTCAGCTTGGTAGCTTCAGTTCCTATTTTTAATATTGGGATAATTTTTCTCCCTTTCACCTCAAGGAACGAGCTGCATGGTTGTGCATATCACACAATAGAATATAATGCAGTGTTGTAGATAAGAAAGACTGATACTCAGTTATTCTGGCATGGGAGCCATAGAAATAGATGTGTTATGTCATGACTGAATTTAGCCTTGCTTGTCATGTCCAAGTCCATAGAGAGAGTGAACATCAGAGTTGAATGTGGAAATCGGGAGACTTTGGTTCTGAGCTGGTTACTAGACCAGCAGAATTGACTGGGATTTGTAAGGCAGACTGGGATCTTCAAAACATGAATCTTTAAAACATTCTTGAGCTTCAGACATTTTCTCTGTTACTTTGCTATTCCTCAGTATCTGCATTTCATGCCCAGAGACAAGCGATGGTTTGTAGGTAGACTTGTTGAGAAACTTCAGCAAAGGATGTTCTTGCATAGCTTATGTCATGGGGTCTCAGGAGGGGTCTAGTTCTTACAGAATTGCCAGAATGCTGCCAGAAGCAAAGCTGACCTGGTTCTCAGCTCTGTGCATTTTGAAAAATGCCGTATGTTTTGTTTGTCACTGGTGGATGCATTCCTGAGTTCAATATATTTTAAGAGGAATCAGAATCTGGCAGAAAGACCGGCCTCAACTGAGAAAGTAGATTAGTCGCTTGTTGATATGAAATAAAATACTTTGGATTTTGGAAATGTTTTTGAGATTCTTAATGTGGGTAAAATACCAAATAGCTGTAGGATTATAAAAATACTCAGACATTCCAAAATTTGTAAGTACTTTAATGGACATAGGAATTGAGAATCATTTTCTTAAAATGGTCATTCTCATGGTGATACTATAGTTGCACTCATTTTCCCAAGGATTTTGTAGTGAATGTGAGATTTTAAAAACATGTAGGGACATAGTCCTGAAAAATAGATATCTAATGGAAACCAATATAAGCAGAATAAATTAACATTGCTTTATTTCTTTCTACTGCTTCTCCATGTGAAATCACTGAATATTCTACAGGTTTTAAAGAAAAGTTTCATTTTTCTGTGTGTATGGCATTCAGAATATTTTGTCAGCCAAGCATATCTTGTCACCCATTTTCAAACATTTCTATGTTATCAAAATAGGGTAGCTGTTTATGAAGTATCATAACATGTCACATATTTAAATATTTCTATACACACTTATGGCCACTAAAGAAATGTTTTCAAGGTGTGATGGAAGATATTAGTATCCCTTAACAGAATAATACTGGACCACTATGACAACGCTATATTTTCTGTGCTTATTTTGTGTACAAACTGCTGAAGCCAAGAGGTAGAGCTAAAGCACAGTTTCTGCAGCTGATGTGGGGAGCAGCTTCACTCTGACACCAGAAAGCTGAGCAAGGATTGTTTCAGCCTTGCAAGTGGCGTGTGCAATGCAAAGACTTCCATAAAGGTACAAAAGGCTAAGTGGAGAGGGTAAGGGAAACCTTTTCCTTCCACCATGCTCTCTTTGTCCCCTTCAGCATAGCTGATAGGTTGATTATATATCCTGTCTCTTGAGGAAGGCACTGCGGCGGTGTGATGGGAGATCATTGTTCAGTTCAGAGATGTGCCCGTAGTGAAAAGATGTGCATCATGGGCCTTTGCTCCAAACACTGTGCTCCTTGCTTTTCCATAAATGATGCAAAAAGCATGTTAATAAAGCATTCCGGAACAACGGGGATCCTGAACTCTTCAGTCTCTCGGGGCAGCCCATATTTATGTTTTCAAATGGGTACGTGAAAGTCTTGGAATTCAAGGTTTATCTTCATACATTTACATTGTGATTTATAAGACCGAAAAAAAATTATAATAGGAGTTTACCTACTAATGATATTTGCAAAAGCCAGTTATTAATAGGTTATAGAGTGAATCAGGCTCCTTTTTTATCCCAGTAATTTATTTCACATGCAGGATTACGTCCCTTCTCAATTTCATATTCATTTGATAAAACAAGTATAAAATATAATTTGCAAGAAGTCTATGGCTGGCTGCGCCACAACTATTTGCTAAAATGCATCAAGAGGCCTTCCTTTTCAGGGAACACCACGAGAGCTGACACATTTTGGTGGCCTTCTGGACTGCTGGTGCTTGGGAAAGGAGAGATGCATAAAGAATAAATGTTCTTGGCCAGTGTTTGAAGTGCAATGTTTTTATTGGAGGCAGGAACCCCATTTCCTTTCCGTGGAGGGTTCAAGGGAACCTATCCTTTGGCTAACGAGGCGCATGGCACTGTATGCTGAATAGTTCAGAGAGAGATGAAAAGTTCCTATTTATCCTGCACAGTGAAAATACAAGTCTGGAGAGTGCATGTGTTTCTAATTTCAATGCACTTTTCTTTCAGTTATTTAGATGGATAGAGGCATCAAGCCAGAGTTCCCCCAACACCAACTAAGGTCTTACACTGTCCAAACAGACTGCATTCCTGAGCCCACTGCTCCTGCCACCTAAAAGGTTTCAAGATTCAGCCCGGTCTGCTTAAACAAAATGTTATTCATTTCAACCTTGCACATAGGCACCGATGTTTATATTGTTGAATTTAAGTTTTCAAGTGAGCAGAAAATGTTGGTAGAAAGCTTAGGCCCTGCACTTACTCAGGAAAGGAAGGATGTTTACTGAGCCAGAGGCAAAGCACCCAGTTCCATATCACAGCATTCAAAAACGCCACAGTGAGGAAGCACAAGCATTTTCTCTTCCTGTTTTCCCTTTTCTTTTTTCCTTCTGCACTTCTTTGACCACTGCTGTCTTGTGCTGTTATGTGCTGTGTGGTGCTGTGCTGCACTGGGCTGTGCGCGCTCACTGACCAGCCCCAGCCGGTCGTGCCTCTCCCTGGGCCCCAGCCCGGCTTGCCCGCGCACTGCAGCGCTACGGGAAGTTCACGGACTCCCCGAGCAAACAGGGAGTCCATTTCAGGAAACCTGGAGCAGCAGCTCTGTGCTATGCTTTCCCATGAAACTAGGTAGCTTCTGGCAACAGACGAAACTCTGGCGTTTCTGTGGTTCGTACAGGCTTTGCAAAATGCGCTGAAGGAACTGCAGCAAAGCCTTTGTAATCACCGATACCGTTCCTTGGCCTTTCCTTCTGGCCCCCTGAGCTTTACCTCTGGTTTGGACTTACAGCCCTGGGTGAGCTGGGACTGAGCATCTGTGGGGAGAGGAGGGCTTGCAGGTGGGAGTTTCCCCTCTGCTTGATGTTTGGAGGGGAACTAAAGGGTTTTAGCAAATGAGTTTTTTCCTCTGGGAAACAATAAAAGTAGAAAATGGAAGATGCCATAGTGTAGCTGCTTGGCTGTAAACCTTAAGAGAAACTTTGTAGATCTCCTCATGGGGGAATGTAGTGTTTTTCTTAATTTTCTTTATAAAAATCTCTTAGAAGCTTAAATCTGAAATCTGCTTTCTTTCCTCTCCAGCCCCTCGCATGTGTGCGTACCAGTTTGTTATTACAGGGTTACTCATGTATGCTGGCCTATTGGCATTGAATATTTAGTACAGAGAAAAAGGAGCTAAATCTTTTTTTCTTTGGGAAAACAACTCAGACTTCATAGAGATTTGTAGATTTTGTAAATGCATATTAGATTTTGAGTATACGCTATCATTCCAGTCGCTTAGATTTTGAGTCTGTGAACTTTAACACAAGAATACTTCATGAACAATTTCATCTATTCTCTGTAAAAGTGTTTTTAATGAATGTTGGGAGTTAGTAAGACTCAAGCTCTCGCAGTACAGCTCTTTAAATAGCTAACATTAGAGTAATAATTTGCATTTACATAGTATATCACATCAGCAAATTTTAAAGTGTGACATTAAGATGTCTCAGAACATGTAAGGTACATAGGGAAAGAAGGTACAGAGTACTACATCAGGTGGTGAAATCAGTGGGGGCTGATACCTGTTGGTATTGTAGGGGTTGTAATGGAAGACAGTGTGCAGAGCTTATTTGTTCTTTTATCTCTGTCTCTTGGAGACAGAGCCTGGAAGAAGTTCTTCCAAGTTCCTCTTTAGCACCCCTGCAGACTACTTACTGCACTGCTTTGGGCAGGAGAGCTCTGTGAGAGCTGAATCAGCTCACGTCCCATGGAGACGCCCATCAGTCCTTGTCAGAGCCACAAGTCTGACTCCTGAGCCTGAACTGTGAGCATGATTTGCTCTTCCACAGCTGGTCTGCAATCTGTATTGACTGCAATGAGCATGGAAAGGACAAAGTTTCCACAACTTTGTTTTGGACTGTAGGACAATTCCGTTGTGCTTGCTCATTACAGATTTGCACAGGGGCCAGCAAGTGTCTGGATTTGCCCAGCCCCAGATCCCAGAGAAGCTCCACACCAAGGGCGTTTGGGTGATGCAGGCTCTCCTGCACCCAAAGGATGCTCCAGCAAGCATCACTGCATCAGGAGGACAAGCCTTTGCCTGGATTTTCTTTTTCTTTTCCAGTAGTTTGGAAAAGGGTGCAGGGATTTCCTTTGCAGATGGTGACTTTCAGGAAACAATGTGAGAAAAGGTGACAATGTTTCCACGCAGATTGCTCACAACCTGCTCTAAGCCTGGACAGCAAACTCTGACTGTGTCTCCATCACACTCCCAGCATTTTCTGTCCGTGGTTCTCATATTGCTTGCTTCCTCCCGAAGTACTTTCTTGTCACAGAAATGGTTAAATGTGGAGCAAGATGAAGGATTTTGTTTTAAAGGTATTTTGGTATCTGCAAATGCAGATAGTTGCATGTTAGGCATTCAGAAATGAACAGGCACCTAATTACTGTTGATTTCAGAGTAAGTTAGGTATTTCTGAGAATCACAGTAGGCCCCAGAAGGGGACTTTCTCCTGAATCCCTGTGTGTGGTGCTTCCTGTAGTTTAGGTATCTCTCACAACATAAAGCCAATCAGGAGAGAAAAATAGCATAGGGGCTCAGAGCGACTTTCGGCTATCTGAATCTGGCTGATTCAGATCTTGCCCATAAATCTGCTCCCAAGTGACTTTTCAAGGTTCAATCACACTTTGATCTTTAACTCTCATCTTCTTTGTGATGTAGCTATTTCAATTTCATTAATTAGACCAATATCAATTTCTCCACCTGCAGTAAAGTAAATAAGCAAAAATAAGCCATCAAACCTTCTGCTGGATTCACACCTGGCTGTTTAAAATGCTCACAAAATCACCCAGGGTGGAGAGTAATTGTATTATATTAAACTGATATCCACAGTCTTTCAACAAGTTTCTCTGTGTCCATTTATAAATATTTTATATGTGCAGTAAAAGTCCTTTCTCTTTTCGCAAAGCTTTCTCCCAACTCAGTTAAGTCTATGTGAACACCTCTTTCCTCATATTTGTTATATACTGTATCAACAACCTTTTATGAAATTTGTTCTTTACCTGGTACCCTGAGACAAGTCAATCTTCTGGTTTCTGGGGTGAGTTCGCAAGAGAAGTTTTGTTGTTTTTAGTAGTTCCTTAGTTTATACATTTGAAGGACTGGAAGTTCTAAGCACAAAAAAAAAAATATCTTTTGAATTTACAGCCATATTCTGGCTGAAATTATAATTTCTATTTTCAAATACATCAATGTGGATGTCTGAAATGTAACACCTTGTTTAATCATGAGATCAGAAGCTGCATTTACATTTTGTTTTTATATATCCTTACTACAAAACCTCACATTAATGCTTGAACACAAAGTGCCAGTCACAAGGTAAGAAGAAACGGGGATTTGGAATAATGGTCTGTTGAGCAGCTGGAAGAGAATGAGCAGCAACGAAAGAGACTGGTAACTAGCCTGGGCAGCAAAAGTCAGAGCGGTGCTTCCCACACAGCTCAGGTGCACAAGGAAAGGGTGCCAAAACCAAAGTAAAGATTAAACAGAGGACTGGCAGCTATGTGTGGTCAACGGAGATGTCCAACAGAGAATCTGTGAAAATATAACTAGGATTTCTTTAAAATCATAACTGCTCATCTGTTCATGCAATGGATTGTGTCAGAGTGATGAAGAATTTGAAGAGTGCGGAGTTCTTGTCCAAACTCTCTTGGTTGTGACCAAACGTGCTGTCTTTTGTTGAGATGCGTGGTCCAGGTAAAGTACCTGGCCATTGCTGCAATGTCTGCTGGGCTGTTTTCTTTTTCATATCCTGGAGATTAATAAGGCTGGTGCTAAAAGGCCTCGACCTGAGAGTGATGCTAGCCATGAGTGTCTGGTGGCACATCTAGGACAACTGGGCTGAGTACAGAACTGTGAACATCTATTCTGTCGTGTCCTCTGCCATAATTTTCATCACCAGAGGTTGAGTACTTGGTGAAGTCTGATAGACATACTGCAGCTTCCTTCCACCAGCTGCAGTGCCTCCTGTATAAGGAACAGATCTTTCACTCTGACCTAAATACTCTCCAACAATACCTTCAGTCAGTTTCTCCTGAGGACCCAGAAGTCAGGCTCTGTAACTGGAGTCTCTGTCCATCAAAGATAAGTATTTTTTTCACCTTTTTTTCTTAATTGTCCTCATCTTCATGTGCAGGTGATCAAGTCCTGCTGCAACTGAGCTCAGTTTGATTCAAGAACAACATGACAATGATGATGTGGTCAGATTGTACTATAACATTATGTTTTTCCTATGCATTATATTTCCTCTGTAATAATAGGTTTACTAGAAACAAAATTGAAAAATATAACTGTAAATGATATATTCTTGCAACTCTTCTTTAAATGCAGTCATAGGATATCTGGGAGAATCATCTAAGGACACTATCTGTTGTGTTTTTTTTGTTTTGTTTTGTTTTGTTTTGTTTGTTTTGTTTTGTTTTGTTTCATTTTGTTTTCCAGAAAGTCTGGTTCTGATATGGCTACTGAATATGGATTTTTTCTATTTATGTGTGGGTAGGTGTTCTTTTCATTAAGTGATAGACACATCAGAATTTGATTTCCTGATAAATCCCCATAAATATCTCTTTTCATTTCTCTTATGGTTTTCTTTGTTTACAGGCACGTCCTTAGGGACATTTCTCCTCCTCAGGAGGAGCTACAAATGCCCTCTCAGTTATTTGAACACGACTAGGCCTGTTTGGTTGGTGACAGCAGGCTGGCTCACTTTGAATTCTTAGGGATGAGGAAGCCAGTAGTAGCAGCCACATGCTTCCATGTCAGTCTTTGTTCTGACCTATGGCAACTTCCTTAAAATCTGGGGCATTTTTAGCTGCTGATGACCTTCCGTGCAGCTTTCATTGCCACCTTGTAGTGGCGGTTTGGTACATCTTCAGCCAGGAGGTGCGTTGCTTCAATGTCACCTTTAACTGCCTGACTGCACTCTCCCAGACTGCACTGATCATATTTACATTGATTAATATGTTGTGCTGAATAACGAACGATCAAAAATCTTTGTATAACCAGATTTCCTCTGCAAGTGACAGCGCCTCACTTAGACTCATAGACCTCGTGCTGCTGCTGCAGCATGCAGCCATCCCTCCTGTTACACTTGGCAGTCATCCTGAGTAAACTCACTGGATCTGAATTTGGTCCCTCATGCAACACAGGCCAGGCTTTGGCTTTAAGTCACTGTGTTGGAGGGAAATTTAAAATGGGGACAAAGTGCCTGAAGGAAGAGGACTAAGGTCATGACATCACTGCAGGGGAGGCCCATGTTGGAGTGATTGCTGGCTTCTCCACAAAAGATAGTGTAACTAGCATTGTCCTCTGCTGAACGTGAGGAAGGTGATGCTGTCCCTGTCCTCTGTATCAGGGTTATCAACACCAAATGGGCATCCTAGCAGAAAGTATGGACCTTCTTTACCCTGCTTTTTAAACAGTATGTTTAGTCAGAAGTTACCTATGGAAAGCTAGGGCATTTTTCATATTCTAATTCTCACTCTGCATGCAATGAAAGGGAATTGCATCCAATTTGCTAACCTCTATTCCCAGATGCATATTTCGATTGCTAATGCTACCTTTAAATTGTAGCTAGCCCCCTGCAAGTAAGCATCAGGCATTTTGGCTAAAGCAAAAATTACATATGAACTCGTCACTGGGGAGACAGAATGGCATGAGAACCTATTTGGATGCAACTTGCATCCAGCAGCTCTGCCGCTTGAGTATCACCCTTTACCAGGTCCTGTTCACTTTAGTGTCTACAGAAAGGCCTAAAAAACCCTGTAACCAATAGGCTATCTTTCTGCAAAACCTCCTTGAGTCAAGATGGGGTTTCTATTTCCTATTCTGGGCTAGCTGGGCATTGCCACAGGGCAGTGGCAGGGGATGTATGGCCCCACAGACTAGTGTGGCCCCAGGCTGGTACAGTCGGGGAGCAGGGGACGTGCTGCAGACCTTAGCACAGCCATCTCACCAACAGCCCACTTGTCTGGGAGTCGGAACATTTTCCTGGGGTCCTGCTGCCATCCTGCTAACTGGTGGTGAGAAAGCCAAGTCCTTTCTCATCTCACTTTCCCCATATTTTAAAGAGCTTCAGAAGTGTTCTGGGATCTGCCAGAACAAGGTATTGTTATTAAAGGTTTACAGGTGAAACTATCTGTCTTGATTTTCCCCTGTATCCACTAGGGTGGACAAATCAAATCTTTTGTCTCATTTAGTGGGGGAAAAAAGTCTAATTTACTAAATTTCACAACAGTCGGCCAAGGAAATTATCCTCCTGTTTCTGCTGTGTCTGGGATTCTGCTCTGGTCTGTCTCAGTACGGCACAGGCAACTGGTAAAGATTTCAGCTCTGGACTGCTGCATTGCTTTCCCTCCTGATAAAAACAAATTACTTGCAAAAACTTGTGCACTGTTGGGATTTTCATATGTTTATATTTTCTGTGTGAAGCATGTAGCAGCAATTTAGCCACATAAATTTGAAGAAAACAGGATGTCCTTCAAAAAAAAAACCACAACAACACACACACACATACACACATACACATATATATATATATAAATATATATATATGTATCTCCCAAGCCCCAAATGGATTACCTATGCAAAGGTTTTGATGCTATGGAGCAGCTGCACATCGTTGGTTTGGGTCTGCTGTGAACAGTGATCAAGGTCATTAGGAATCATGGTGGGGCATGAAATCCATCCCTTATTACCAGCTGATCATAGTGGTGGTACTTTCAGCATAAAGTTGTTTAAAACCTTGCAAACTTTTCCTCACAAATGTGACTACATTCTTGAGTGTTTTATGTGTTGCATGAGAAAGAATTTGGGCAGAGTAAAGCACTCCCCATTTCCAATAAATAATTACAAAGGGTTTGCCAAAACAGCAGTCCCCTGATAGGTTATAACACTGCTTGGTGTAATGTGCTCCCCATGCATTTCATCATGGACATGAAATCTGGACCAATTATCATTTTCTCATACTGTAGCTTTTAAAGTATTTTTATTTTCTTTGTTACTGTCTAGTTCATTAAACAGGGCTTGCAAGTTCCCAGTAACAGGATTACTATTGACAATTTCATTAGAACTATAATTCCACCGCTTGTGCGCCTTCCAGGGAGAACCATCGCAGACCACAGCCACAGCCCGTCCACCTTTGCTATAATTGTGTTTGCAGCTGCCTACGGCTCTTCCCCGTTGAATTTGGAAGGGCCAAAACTGCCAGTTTTTGTAAAACGGGTTTTATCTGTGTATTACACAAGCCCAGTTAGTTCCTGGTGAATTATGGAACTGTCAGCTGCGGTCTGACCCTATGCATGTTGGGAAAGATGCTTAATGTACAGGTGCAGTAAGTTTGTAATTGCAATTTATATATAGCAGTGCAATGCCTGGCCTGGCAGGTAAATACCAGCAAACAGCACAGCTTGAATGGGAGCTGTAAATGTGCAAGTAGCAGGTTTGTTAGAGATCAGCAGCTGGTTTGATTGCAGGCTCCTTGGAACAGAAAATGTCTCAGCTCTTCTCTCTCAGCTCTTTCTGGCCAGACATGTACTACAGTAGCAGCACGCAGTGCTGTGGGTTTCTCAGTCCCTGTATCTTTGTTTTCAGGTTAACTCAGGATATTTGAAATAACAAACCCAAATGTAACTCAGATGAGTTGTTTTATTTTTCAGTTGTTATTTATCTTGCTGTTGGGTTTACAGGATCCATTTGACCAGAGGTCTTTCCTCTAGTACAGGAATAGCAGTGGAAAACCAGAAAAGACAAAATCCTCCTCCTCTGCTCCCAGAGTCTTCCCTCTGTGTCGACTTGTGCGTTCTCTGAGATGGATACTCTTTCAAGCTGGAAGTGGAAATAGCAACCAGAGCGATAAACTTTTCTTTAAGTAAGTTTGTAGATTAGCTCTTGAAATGTAAGATTTTTGCTGTGTTGTCCAGCAGCACTTTTTGGTGTTTTTGATGGAAAAATTTTTAAGATTATGTAGATCAAGAACAATCTAGAAAAACAGATGGGGAACAGGTGTGAAATTGTGTCCCCAGTGATAGGGAAATACAATCTGGAATCAAACTGGATTAAGATAATGGTCCCTTCTGACCCCAAGGTGTGTTTATTTGATGTCATGAGATAACATCTCCGAACGTCTCAGTGTGCTGTTTGTACTTGCTGGAAGGACAAAATTGGAAAGGAGGATCTTTAAGAAAGAAATTTGACAGCTAAGGAAATATTTCTATTTAACATAGTGTAAAAGGGATCAGAATTAAACGTTTTCTGTAAACTATCTAACCCATTGTGCTTTGTTCTTTTGAGCGGGCTTGTGGAGGAGTTAAATGGGATGTCAGTATTCAAGGGAGAGAGCTGGGAGAGACACTTCTTTCTAATTGTATAAACTGATTTTAATTGAATGTAAGTTTTATATCTCCAGTTATCCCATAAAGATTGTATTTTGTTCTACACTGACACTCTAGAAAGATCTTTCTGGATGCACTTTTAAGACACTGTGTATTTGACCCATTAAGAACAAAAACAAAAAATAAAAAAAAGAAGCAAGCAGATGGGTGTCTAACACTGAAGACGAGCTGCCCAGGTGCTGCTGCAGGGCGCTGGGAGCAGGCAGCAGCACCTGGGCAGGCTCCGGGCACGGCTGCCCCTCTAGTGGCCCCCCATTGGTGGCCTCCCTGAGCTGCTGCTCGTTTGTTCACTGTGTGCCCTGATGTAGTTGATGCCTTTGCACGTGTAATTAATTATGACTTATTTGAAATCTCTCTGTAAAGCCTTGTTCCTCAATTTCCTACAAATCAAATTCTAGAAGGCTAAATTGGATTTTCAGGTTTCCTTCAGTTGGTTTGAGGAGGTCTGTCTGGCGTGCCTACCCACGGGCAGGGAGACACTGCTGTCCAGCCAGAGCTGAACAACCTGTGTGGAGAATACAAAGGCTTTCTTATGCTGGTAAGTTTATATCTGACATGTAAACTTCCCAAATTCGTTTGTTATGGGGTATGGTGCTTAGTAATGGAAGATGTCCTTTCTTTATGTCTCTTTTATGTTGTAAATTATGTGCACATCAGTTAGACATTGAGTTAAAATGTGTATTTTTAATGAAGGAAACAAATACAAGAAAAAGCATGCTTTCGTACTGGTAAGACATTAAAAGGGAGAAAAGTAGTTCTGTAATTCCCCAGCCAACTGCGGGTTGTTTGTGTGCAACCTTATGAGCCGCTGTGTGTGCAGTAGCCACTGCTGGGAAATGCTGGAGTGCCCCAAATACGAACTCTGAGGCATGCTGATGTGTTGAGTGCCTCAGCTCTGTAAAGTTAAGCGTATATTCAATTGCTGCAAAAGGAAGTGTGTATATTTTTCAGCTCTTACCCTTGTCCAGCAAACATTGCAATTGCGTGTCCGGATAGAGTCTCAGAAAAACTAACCCCTAGCTCAGCGCGGCTCTCGTCATGCTGTGCAAATTGCCAAATGATGCTTTTCAGACAAGGCGATGGCAGGTGTGATCGAGGTCCTGTAAGACTGAGGAGGGAAGTCTGGTGTTCCTGCTTGAAAGATTATAGCTGATTGAATCTGCGAAAGAGAGAAAATTGCCATGGTGTGAATGGGGAGGAGGAGGAGAGAGGGGACGGTCTGATTCTGAGCTCCTAACTGTGAGAGTCTCCACACTGCAAACTGCAGGCAAATGGGTGCTTTCTTCCCAACTCCCCCCGAGGCGAATCGTGGAAGATGTAGCGCAGATAGACATGAAAACTGCAGACCTTCTTAGCAAGGTATGTTGGAAGTGGAAAATCTCTTGGCAAAAATAATTGTGTTTTAGTTTAGGAGGTAGCTTGGGAGGGGTACTTCGATAGTCTTAAAATAGAGAAGGTTATGAGCTGATCACTCTTCTCCATGTCCACCCTGTGTTGAACAAGAACAAATTGACTTCATTATTTTTTAAAAAACTTTTTTTTTTTTCAGTTCAGATATAAACTTTGTAGCCATGGGGATAGGCTGAGAGTGATTGCAAAACCTTGCAATTAGTGGTGTTAAATAACAGGTTTGAAAAACACCTGTGTGAATGCCCCACAGATGCACCTGACCCTGTCTGAGAGCCCAGGAACGAGCTCTCTGACCCTTGTGATCCTTCCCAGCTTTGTTTCTGTGGCTTTTTGCGAATGGCTGCCCTTGTAGCTGAGGACAAGAGAAGTTCGAAGGGGGGCTGTTTTCAGCAGGAATTGTTTTATCTGCTCACATAACTTTTTCAAAGTCTGGTTTTATTGAAAGAACATACAAACCTAGCAGGAACCCTAAGGAGAACACCATTACGTTTGTTTAGGTTAGACATTGCTAGGCTTTCTGGGCTGGCTGAATGCAAGGGTGGAGTGGTTCCTAGTGCAAAAAGAGGCTTGCTAATATCGCTTAGTAGATAGCACTTGTGATTTTGTGATTGACTGCAGGTGATAAGTAGACAGAAATTGTTTAAAGTGGTGGTTTTGTTCTTTAATGCTCCTATAAATTGCTGGGACTTCTCTACTTTTTCCTCCTGTTTGAGACAAAGGCAAGTTGCTCTGCTCCATGTAATGAAAGTCTGGAATCTTCTGCTTGCGGGTCAGTGGGTATCTTAAGAGCTTGGTAGGAAGTTCACTTTAACTTGTCTGGTGCTGTCCCTTGCCTTTTAACCAAGTGTAACATAACAAAAGTGTGTTGCTCAGATGAGCTACCAGAAAGTGAAAAAGACTGCTAGGAATTGGGAAAATTGGGAGTGTGCATGTTCAAAAGTAACTTTCAAATAGCCTTAACGTTAGGTTGATTTTCCTGGAGCAAGAATTTACAGCTTATCCCTATCTAGGCTCAGAAAAGGTGGAGTAGTAGAAATACATATTTGCTTACTGTATGTGTGTGAGGTGCTCGCTGAAGCACAAACATTGTGATGTGGCTAATACGGGAAATTTACAGGAACACACACACAAATTAAAATAAATAAATAAATAAAATCCTTGTGCCTGTAACACTAGTTCTGGAAGCTTTGTTCCCCTCTCTAAAACGCTGGCACAGAATGTGTCTAAAGCAATGGGATAGTGAATTCAAATGAGATAAGTAGGGTCTGGTTTGCTCTTAAAATCAGTTTGTGGAGGGATTGGTTTGTTATATTTCTACGAGTAAAAATAGAGACTAGGCTTCAGGCAAAACAAAATGAAAACTTTTGTATCGTGTCTTGATCGCTGTTATTCATAAATCAATTCAGATGGTAATTAATAAAGGTTAAATCTTGGGGGTGAGGAGGTTGTTTGGTTGTTCCTGCAAGCTTGTACATGTATGGAAGTATTGGAAGTGTTTTGGGGGGGTGGGGGGGGGATTAAGGAATTTGTGCCCACAGGAATTTCTGTATTTCAGTACTTCTTTGCTTTGAAATTGAGACATAATCATCCTTTCCCCTTTAAAAAATACAAAGCATTCTATGGAAAAGTCTTTCTTGTTTGTTTATTTTTTCCTTCAGTACTTCTCTTATAGAGAAGAAATGAAAAATACTCCTTCCATGGCCAGAGCCTGGGGAAGGACAAAATAGAACCGGCTTGCAGCAGGAGATTCACACTGCGTGCATGCGAAATCTGCAGCGCTAGGGGTATGGAAGCACTCAAGTTCCTTGCTTGTGGAATGTGTTTCCATCACTGGAGATGTGTGTAGTGTTTTTTCCTTTTTTTTTTAAGTGCCAATGATGTGTCAAGAATACTGTAATGGCTCTACTTAATTGTGCCTTGAGATGAGAAAAGCAGGCTTAAAGCCTTCATCTTTTCTGGTTTTATTTGGTTTTGATTCTATGACTGAAAACTTGTTCTAAATTCAGTATATTGACTTTTTAATTGGGGATGGGGGGAATCAAATCTTTTGATTTATAAACATGAAACAGTATTTCTACTCAAACTGCTGAACTTGGTTTATATTTTCTTAATGGTAATTTTGTGTGAGGCTTTTCTTTCTCTGCAAAAATAAATGATAAGGTAGATAGCTTATAACAAAACATCATTTACACAGGGAAAAGTTTCATCTGAAGTCTGGTGACCATTACTAATGGAAAAAAACACACAGTCTCTGCAGTTGTTCTGGTTTGTGGAGCAGTAGGAGTAGGACTCGACAATCCGAGTTGGTAGCTTCCAACTTGGGCTGTCCTATGCTATTGATCTCATTCCCATCTTTGATCCAAAATACTTGGCAAAAGTCACCGGTGCTTTTGGAATTGCATTGTGAAATGGGATCAACATCCCAGTAGGCAGTTCTCCACCGGTATGGTATGAATGGACTTTAAATGGTCATTTCTATGACTATTTCTATCTGCAGCCCAGCTGAGACACAGAGATGATGTCTGTTGCTGTAGCTTAGACTTCCAGTTTTATTCCATCCTTGGCCCAGCGTGCTGCTTTCTTGCCTGTCACGTCTTCTGCCTGCTAGAAAGCCCTTGTGAGGAATGTTCGGGAGAAGAAGCAGCTTGAGAGATGCTCTGCAGACTGAGCAGAATTAATGCTGCCCCGATTTACTTGTTCCCATATCAAGATGTCTGTGTGGCTGGCAGTCACCGGGGCTCTGCGTGTTCCTGGAGAGAGCTGGGCTGCGCTGCTCCGGTGAGCTCTGGGTTGTCCGCTCCTGGGGCGAAGGGTGGGAGATGTCCAGGTAGTTTGGAGCTGAGCAATTAATTTTGTGTGACCCTTATGTAGTTGGTCCATTGAAGGGATTTTTCTCCACCCTACTTGTAAACCATACTTCTTGCCAGCTTTCTCTGCCCACTAGTACATCAGGGACTGTCTGCAGGTCTTTCCTGATCTTTATTAAGATCAGCTTGGATCAATGAGTTACATAGCATTCCTCTCCATTTTAATATTGCAATCTCAATGAATTTTTTCAATACCCATATCAGCTGATCTTTTGTACAGCAAATAATTCACCCTTCATAGTTGTTGTTTCTTCCTTATACTTATGCATGTTTAACTGTGATCGGGAGCATTATTACATCTGTACATGTTAATCTGCCTGTGCTGAACCATGCCCCTGGGTGGCCTTGTCATATACAATGAATGTCAACCTTCCTTGTGGTTAGTGTTTGGGTTTAAATAATTGTATTTTACTTTTTGTAGACACTTCTTTCCAGCAGACCATGGAATGTCAAGTGGACGTTATCATTAGTTTGGACCTAGTCCTGAGGCAAATTAAATGTTTGACTCTTTATTGAAGAATCCCCTTCCTCTAAATGATGAGATAAATTCAATTTATTTTGTTTCTAACACAAAATGTTGCAAGAGGCTTATTGCATATTGCAGTGGTGGTGACTGAAAAAATAAAGCACTCCACTAGTTCATGTTTACAATATATGAATTTAGTTTGATTATAAATTACCCAGACTCCTGTGCTTTGGAGGCAATTGAAAATCCAAGGGGATTTCTCCTAGCCCCTCCTTTCAGGGAGGAGGGACATAAAAAAAAAAAAAAAAAAACAGTTGTTTTCATAATGTCTGGTTTTATCCATGTTTTGTCTGTGTTAAAAGATGAAAAAGGTAAATGAAAAGTACAGCATAATTTATCAAATGTAGACTTGCCATGAACCAGGAGATGTGAAGTTGGCTTAAGCTACAGGTGAGGATTCAGCTAATTCTCATTTTATGTGAGGTGCTGTTTATGCGCCTTATCTATTTTAAATGTTCTAGACATGTAATTTTCACATGATTGCTGTGACTTGTAGATTTTTGAATTGCTTATAGCAAATATCCTCCCTAGATTTGAGTAGGATTTTTTTTGTAAGGCAAAAGAACTGACAGATAAAGTTTTGGTATTTTAAAAAAAAATTTGTTTTTTCCTTAGTTGAGTTTGTTGTAGTCTCAAGAATGTTTGTATGGGTGGTTGTTTGTCCAAGAAACATGGTTACTAAATATATGGAATTAAAAAAAAAAATCAAGGTTGTGCTGGAATGAATGTATTTAAAATTCAGAAAGAGAGATTCCTTAATTAACTTAATAAAATTACTAATGGAAGCATTTTAACTGCTAAATTTAATTTACTTGTCAAGATATCAGGCTACAAAGAGGAGAGAAGAGTGGGAACTCTGCTTTCCATTATGATGTGCTCTATTATAGAATAAATTTGCTTAAAATGAAATATATCACAAAAAGCCATCAATGACATCTTAATTTGGAACAGCCAGTTGAAAAGTAATTAGACTGTGAAGCAATCAGTTCTCGTAAATCAGTGTTTCTCTTTACATAAACATACGTTTTTACTATTTATAAACAGGAAAGACTTCTAGATACTCAAGTAGCAAGGACTTTGATTGTATTTCTGCTGTATGTGTTTTCTATTTTACATTACAAAACTGTCAAAACAAAAAGAATTGGGGCTTGATTTGGATGTGATCCAGCAAAACGCTTAAGCAGAGGTTTCACTTTAACTGTTCCTTTAAGAACATGTCTCTGAGGGGCCTCCTCTTCCATTGACAGAGGTCCAAATTTATAAGCTGAAACCGGGATTAGAAAATAGGAAAGGAGTTGCAGGTCTGTTCAGTGTGAATGCCTGGTACACCCTCTTCATCACTGCTATAGGGGAGGCCAGTACTTATATATGTATAAGTATATATGTATATATGGCCAGTACTCATATACTTATATGAGATAGCTTGATAATGGGACTAATGGTTTTGCAGTAGATTCGCTTTCAAAATTGGCCTAAACCAACTCCTCTGGAAATATCTATTTAAAAATGATGACCCCATGGGAAAACTTCACTTTGAAGATTCAAGTGTTAAAAATAACTTCGTGTTCACCACTGTAAGTCCGCACGTTTTGCTGGCTGCCTCATAAGGGATTCCCGCCATTTAGGGCTGGTGTTTGAGTTGGGATGGTAGAGAGCTCAGTGCTAAGTGGACATTTGTGGGGTCTTGGCATCTAGTCTTTGTAGACCTTTGAAGAATATTGCCCTATGATAAAGCAACAAATCCAGGAGAAAAAAAGAACTGTGGTATCAGGGTTGCTACAGTATTGTTTAAAACTGTTGTATGGCTGTTAGTGTTCCTCTGTCATGGTCCTCTCCCAGCCAGTCTGTGTGCTAGGAAGCACTGCTGCTTTCTGTAAGGATTTCTGCTGTTTAAAAATATTCTGAAGTAACTTTTACGTTTTTGGTAATAATTTTTAAAATAATATGAAATATTCTGGTAACTGGTTGTTTTCTGGAAGGCAGGTCAGGGCACCTGTTCTGTCAGTAGCTGCAGAATTTATCTGATAAATACCAGCAATTTCATTCACAAAAAGACAGGCACTGCTCTGCGTTTATGTTTGCACATTATTTTTACCTTTTTGAAGGCTGATTTTGGTTGAGGCAGGGGAGAAAAGAGGAACTTGACTTCTGAGGTTTGATTCTTTAGTATCCTAGAAAGGTTGGAGATGGAATGGGCAACATGGTGTAATTGTTACCCAGAAGTTATTCAGATTTCCATGTTTGGACTGTACCAGAACAATAGATGCATCAAGTCAAATTTAAAAGTGATCATAAAAAAAAAAAAAGACTTGTGATGTAGGAGTCATGATACAGATCAGATCCTTCTTGCTTTGAACTATCATAGACTTTTCCTTACAGTCAGTTCGCTCTCCCAGCATCACAGAAGTACTATGGTTGTGGTCAAGGTGCCAAGAAGAGCTCCACGATGAGCAGGAGAACAGCTGCTTCCATTTGGATTAGTTGTTGGGGCAGGGGACTGTAAATGTTAGTACTCATTTCAGCCAGAGCTGTGTGGGATACGCTGCCAAGCGAATTAAATCAGCATTAAATGATGTTGGTGAATATGCTGAGAAGGAATATCCAAAGAAGTAGAGCAAAGCAGACTGATTACTGAAAAGCGAGACTTGTAATGAAAACTTAATTAATCAAAGTTCTTATAGCTATTAGTTTCCCTCCTTTTCTGCCAGGTAGCTCATGAATGGAGAGCTTTGTTTTTCATATGTTAAATGCAGCTTACCTGGGAAATTGTACTGTCATCTTTGGGAGGCAGCCTGCTCGGTTTTCCTGCCTGGGCAAAATACAGCCCGTGTCACATGCAGATCTGTTAGTACTTAGAATTGAATTTTACTGAATATGCACCCCTCTGCTGTGCCTGTCCTTCACTAAGACAGTATCTGCAGAAGAAATGCCAGTAGCACAAATTAGAGTTGTGCTTAGGCAAGCCAGGATGAGAAGTGTATGCAGCTTCATGTGATGGCATGGATCTTGGGTGCAACAAAAGGCAGCTCTTTAAGCCCAAACTTATTATTATTCCGAAAACCCAATTGCAAAGAGAAGTGTTACAACTGGAACACAAGGCTCTTGGGAACATGGTCTTAGTAAATATGCTGTGTATAAAGCAGCATTTTTTGCAAACAGCAGGTTTAATATTAATTCTAATTTCACTTGTTTTTAAATGAACATTTTACTGTGAATTTCAGGAGTTTAAGATGTTTGTAGCTAAAGTCATTAGAAAGTTAAATCATAGAATCATAGAATATCCTGAGTTGGAAGGGACCCTTAAGGATCATCAAGTCCAACTCTTGACACTGCACAGGTCTACCCAAAAGTTCAGACCATGTGACTAAGTGCACAGTCCAATCTCTTCTTAAATTCAGACAGGCTCGGTGCAGTGACCACTTCCCTGGGGAGCCTGTTCCAGTGTGCAACCACCCTCTCTGTGAAGAACCCCCTCCTGATGTCAAGCCTAAATTTCCCCTGCCTCAGCTTAACCCCGTTCCCGCGGGTCCTGTCACTGGTGTTAATGGAGAAAAGGTCTCCTGCCTCTCGACACCCCCTTACGAGGAAGTTGTAGACTGTGATGAGGTCTCCCCTCAGCCTCCTCTTCTCCAGGCTGAACAGGCCCAGTGACCTCAGCCGTTCCTCGTACGTCTTCCCCTCCAGGCCTTTCACCATCTTCGTAGCCCTCCTCTGTACACTCTCCAACAGTTTCATGTCCTTTTTATACTGTGGTGCCCAGAACTGCACACAGTACTCGAGGTGAGGCTGCACCAGCACAGAGTAGAGCGGGACAATCACCTCCCTTGACCTACTAGCGATGCCGTGCTTGATGCACCCCAGGATACGGTTGGCCCTCCTGGCCGCCAGGGCACACTGCTGGCTCATATTCAACTTGCTGTCTACCACGACCCCCAGATCCCTCTCTTCTAGGCTGCTCTCCAGCGTCTCATCGCCCAGTCTGTATGTGCAGCCAGGGTTTCCCCGTCCCAGGTGCAGGACCCGGCACTTGCTCTTATTGAACTTCATGCGGTTGGTGATCGCCCAGCTCTCCAACCTATCCAGATCTCTCTGCAAGGCCTTTCCACCCTCATTCGAGTCCACAACTCCTCCAAGTTTGGTGTCATCAGCAAACTTGCTCAAAATACCTTCTATTCCTACATCCAGATCGTTTATAAAAATATTGAAAAGTACCGGCCCTAAAATGGAGCCTTGAGGGACCCCACTGGTGACCGCCCGCCAGCCTGACGCAGCCCCATTTACCATAACCCTTTGGGCCCTGCCCGTTAGCCAATTGCTCACCCATCGTATGATGTTTTTATTTAGCTGTATGGTGGACATTTTGTCCAGTAGGATCCTATGGGAAACCGTGTCAAAAGCCTTGCTGAAGTCCAAAAAAATCACATCAGCTGGTTTCCCTTGGTCCATCATACGGGTGATCTTATCATAAAAGGAAATCAGGTTAGTTAGGCAGGACCTACCCTTCACAAACCCATGCTGGCTGGGACCAATGACTGCTTTGTCCCCCAGGTGAGCCTCAATAAGTTCGAGAACCATCTTCTCCATGATTTTACCAGGCACTGACGTGAGACTGACAGGCCTGTAATTGCTAGGGTCTTCTTTCTGACCCTTCTTGTAAATCGGCACAACATTTGCCAGCTTCGAGTCTACCGGGACCTCTCCAAATTCCCAGGATCGTTGAAAAATAATTGAGAGAGGTTCCGCGATGACGTCCGCCAGCTCTTTCAGCACCCGGGGATGAATCCCATCTGGACCCATGGACTTGTAGGGATCCAGGTGGAGTAGCAAATCCCGCACACGTTCAGGGTCGGTTGGGAGTTTGTCATCCCCACCGTCCCGGTCCTCCAGCTCAGGGCACCCTGGGTCCCGAAGCCCATCATCGGCATTGAAGACAGAGGCAAAGAAGGCGTTAAGCGTCTCTGCTTTGCCTATGTCATTGTCTGTGAGGAGACCTTCCCTATCAAGGAGCGGCCCTATGTATTCTTTAGTTCTCCTTTTTCCATTCACATATCTGAAAAAGCCCTTTTTATTTTCTCTCACAGACACAGCCAGCTTCAACTCTAGGTGTGCTTTGGCCACACGAATTTTCTCCCTAAATAAATAAAATACAACACACTCTCTTAATTGTGGTTGTAGGGATTGTTTTGAGAACTGTTATCATTTAATCCACTTTGGCTTTTATATCACTTGGAAGAAGTTCTCTGAAGTGCAGCACTGTGCCTGTGATGGAGGTGGCAGCAGCTAATCCTGCCGTGCTGTCCTGCGCTTGGTGGCAGGGCAGCGTTCTGCCTTTTTAGATGTTTTGATCACACAAACATTAATTTTGGATTCATGGGTAACAAAAAGCAAGTTGTTCACTTAGCTCAAGAAAAAGAAGATTCATCTCTTCTTGTTATTAGTGATCAGCTGAGATGCACAGTGGCATCTGCAGCAAAGTTTTGCATATTTTGGGAGGAAAAAGTGATGAGCTGCTGCAGCTCATCTGGTAGCAGGTGATGTAGGAAGTGGTCAGGATATGTAGACAGGCAGGAATCCCATACCTGTACTCCTCAGGTTATTTATCATGAGAAAAATCTGTCTTTAAAAGCAAATAGTGATTGTTTAATACAAAACCTTTTCCTGGACTGTGCTTCTTTTGGAGTTCTCGCTTCCTTTTTTACCAAATAAACGTACAGCATGTGTTTTTTTACTTTGTCTTCCTGATCCTGTTAGGAGGGCAAAAGGTAGTTGAAAGCATTGTTCTTACCATACTGTCTTTGCTTCTCTTCTTGTTCTACTGGTTTTCGTTGTCACACAAAAGTAATAGGAAGAAAAGAATAAACAGAAGGAAACTGAAGTTACGTTTTGAGAACGTGTGTGTGTATCATGGCCATGACTTGCTTATAAGATAGCTTCAGTTTCCTGTGACTTGGTGGCATGATATTTAACATTCTCTTTTATAAGCTTGTTGTTTACAGCAGTTTTAGATTTCTGCTTAGCCTAATGATGACAAGAGGGTCCACCCTGGAGAGTTCAGCCTCCAGTCTTTGAAGGTCTCATTTGAACGCGTTTGCAACTGTGAGGAATGGCTTGAGGCTGTGCTATTTCACATGAGAGAGGAAAGGGAAAAACACCACCAAAAAAAACCCCTTTCCTCCTCATTTTTATTTGCCCTTATTTGGGATTCTCCATGGCTCTTAAAATATAGGTCAAGGATCTGTGTGGATACAGTATAATAAAGGACAGGTTTTGGTGCGCTTGCTAGCAGGGAGGGATGAGGTGTGCTTTCCCTAAGGGCTTTGTTTAACACACAACCTGTGTCCCTTTCTGCCACTCCTGTTCTTGCTTCTGCTCATTCTCAGGACTTCAGAGTGCATTTTAAAGCTTCTGTCAGCTTGTATGCATCAACTCTTCTTCCTCACCTCCTTTTTGTTACCCCCTTTGGAAGGAGAAATAGCATGTGCAGCAGAAACACCTTTTGTACCGGCTCTAGGCAGTTTGGCTCAGCAGCTTACATTCCGTGATGGTCTTTGTCTTTCTGGATCCATCAGTCTTTATGCGTAGTCTATTATTCGGTAAGACAAATGCATGCAATGGCAGAGGACATAAAATCAGCTTATGGGGTACACATCTAGTGTACCTGTTTCCCACTGATGTCAAGTACTCTTCTTTGTATGCTTCGTGATCTGAACACACTTCTGCAGTGCAATGCCTTCTATTTCAAGCCACTTGAATGGTGGCGTGCCCCTTGTGTCTTTCACAAGGTGTCCTGTTGGTTTCAACCTGGCATTACTGTAGAAATACATGTGCTTTGGGTAGGTCTCATAGTAGGTTTTCCAGAAACGCATATTGTTGCCCCATCCCTTTTCTCCAGCAGTGTAATAAGAGTCAGCACTGAATGAAAGTCAGTACACAATGAACTGTACTCCTGGGTCTTGGCAATGTGTTTTGTTTGGGCTGCTGCTCGTCTGCAGGCCAGTACCAAGACCTGCACCGCCATTACCTGTGTCACAATCAGCTCCCGTGCTCTGCAGACATACATTCTTGCCTATTGATTTGAATGCCCTCAGCATCGTTATATTAAAGCAAAAATATAAACTGCTTCTTGTGCATGTAGTTGTCCTCTTCTGTAATCTAAACTTCAGTATTTTAAATCTGTATTAATGAACAATATTTTGTCCTTCAGTTTAGTGTTTAAATATATCCTTCAATTTATATTTACAAGAGCTGTTTTCTCAGGTTTTAAGTTTCTCTGATTTATATCCTGATATTTATCTATTTACACTTTTATCTGTGCTTTGCAGTAGCACTAGAGGTTTAATAGAGAATACCTTAAAGTCCTCTTTACTTTGCGTCCTGCGAGCTGCCATAGTGATCTCTTGCTGAGGCACTTGAGAAGTCGAAAATACAGAACATATGTTTTATTGTTAACACGCTAGATCATAGATGTGTTGCATCAAGCCAGTGAATTTATCCAGGTAATTTCTTTCAGACACATTACAATAGTTCAGAACTTCTGTTATTTAGGGTTGAATTTTGATGTTGTCGTTGTTTCCTCCCCATAATTCTTCTATTTGCTTTAGCATAGGAAAGCACAGATTAGATATTATTAATTTGGATATAATGGAAGAACAGGCCAAGGGTAAGCAACTGTAAGCCAACTTTTAAATATAAATTATAGCGTGGTATGTGATCTTCACAATATAAATCTCATAGCACTTAATAGGATTAGGACACTAAAACATTGTGTAGGACACAATCTCGGTAGTCTTACTTCCCATTGATCTGGATGTAAATATCTTTCTGAATTAAGTTTATTCCACAGAACTTCAGGTTAATAAGGAAAAATTTCCAGGGGAGCAATAGTGCTTGGTCTGGCTGTCTAATTCTTTTTTCAAAGCATACTGACTTGGTCAGGTACAACATACAAACTGGGTGTGCATCTATCCCTATAACTAACAGGGTTTTCTAGGAAGCCCTACCTTGCAGAAGGGAGTAAAAGTTCACATATAGGACTGTAGCCTTACCTTTTGGACGTTAAGATTTGCTTTTCCCAATCACTATGAATAATTAAATAACAGTTTAATTTATCCACAAGAGGAGATGAATTATACTTTAAATTTTATTTATACATGTAGAAACATTATAACAAATACAGTTATTGTCACATAGGTATACTTTCCAGCACTTTTCTCTCTAGCATATTACATCATTGGCTGATGACCTTACCTTTGCTGTTTAGAAAGGGAAAGCGAAATTAAATGGGGAAATGAGATCCCACAGGATACAAAGTGGGATTTTTTGTTTGTTTTTGTTTTTTTAAGTAGATGTATTAAACTGCACAGGTGAAATATTGCAGCTTCAGCTGGCTCCCCTGCCCTTGCACAACGAGTCCTGTTGACCAGCTGGAGCAGCTACTTGTGGGGCGAGGTGCTACTCAGAGTGTGGCAGAAGACATAGACCCTATCAAAAGAACCTCTAAGGCAAGCAGATCTTTGTCAACCATTTTTATTTTATTCCTTTAAGTGCTTCTTATTCCTAAGAAAATGAAAAGGATGTGATGCTTTTGCCCTTATTTTGCGTGTTGTTTGTAACATTAAGTAGCTCTTAAGCAGTCAGATTTATGTCTCTTTGGTACCCAGGACAACACTGATGATAATGGCAATAATCCTTACCACTTAAATGGCATTTTACAAATTCAAAGTGTTGTGCAACAAACATTAATTAGTTCTCACAAGAGTCTTGCTGTGAAGTAGGTAAGTGTTGTTGTTCTCCTATTACACATGGGGAATCTAAAGCAAGAAGGTAGATCATTCAGGGAGCCGGTAGCACTCAGGCAGGAATTGAAGCTGTGGAGTTTCTGCTTCCTATGTTGTTTTGTTGAGTGTGCTGCTTGCACTGCAGTTAGTGAAAAACATGCTGCAAGACTCAAAAACTCAGTGCTTCTGTTCTACCATGATACACCTTCAAGTGGAGCTTACAAGGCTGTCTCACAGTGACCCTGTAGATCAGATGCTAGCAGCTCAAGTTTTGCATTTTATGCAGAAAATACACTTTGGAGTAGAAGGATGTTTTCACATCTGAAATCCAGTGCCCGATACAAAGATGAAGCTGAGAACCACACACAAGGGCACCCTTTCCTAACCTGGCAAAGCAGGGCTCCTAACAGTGCTGTCTTATGGTCTGCTGCACTAGCTGTGCAGTGCTATTTCATATGTCTTTACAATTAAAAAGCTGGCTGCTAAAGAGCTACTTTGTATGTTTGGGCTACTTAATATGTCTGGTGGGAGTTGGAACCAGGTGATCTTTAAGGTCCCTTCCAACCCATTCTGTGTTCTCTTGCTTTCTCTGAACAGTAGGAGTTCTCCCACTGGGATGAAATATTCGTTTTAAGGTAAGGTGTTTTTTATACATAAGCAGCTGCTCCTTTTCATTGCACACTGATGTATCACTTTTAGGATACTACCACTTCAAGGTCAGTTGCAGTCGTATTTGTGTGTATCTCTGTGAGTATCCAAAGGATCATCAGTAAACACTATTGAATTAAAAATAAATCTCTGAAGAAGAGTCACCCCTTTTGTGTATGGGAGGAAAAAAGAGGTCAATCGTTACAGCATATCATAATTTTGCAACATGGCAGTTGGGCTCACAGTATTGTAATTGCAAAGGTGTCTGTGCAGTCCACATTGTTATGATTTGATTAAACGGGAGAGCTCAGCACAAATGGAGTACCTTGGTACCCCAGGCAGGGTCTCTGTGCTGAATCTACCTCAGTGACTCAAGATACTGCAGCACATATGACAAATAAAAATCATGTAGTGTTCAGAGACCTCTACAACCTCAAATCATAACTCACAATTTATTTGCTTTTCTTACTGTAAATCAAATATTTAATGTTTGAATATATTTATGGCATTTAATTTCCTTTTTTTTTTCAGTTGGGCTGTAGGAAAAAAGTGAACAACTTTTGGTGCTTTGCATTCACCTTTCTTTTCACTTTAATCTAAGCTGTAGCACCAACAAATGTGCGGAGGTGTGCAAAGAAAATATTTCACGTAATTCTTACTCTTTCACCCACCAATCTTTTGCTGTCTCAACTACGTTAACACATCTTCATGCTCTTCTCCCATTTTCTTTTCCTGCGTCCCTATTATTCTTCCTTTCAGTTTCTGTTTCTTGTTCTCTTCTTTTCTCCTCCTTCACAATCCTATATTCCTAGAGGTGAAATACTGACACACTAAACCAATGTGCCATTTCATTCCTTGATTTTTATGAATCTCTTAACTTTGTGCTCTGAGTGCAGGTGATGTTTTCTGATGAGGTGAAGAATCGGTACGGGGATACATAGTTAGCAGTGATTAATATCCAGTGAAAAATAAAAAGGGAGAGACTTGAAAAATTCAAATAATGAGAGGGATCACAAAACCAGGGAATGAAGTGGTCCATTGATTTTAGTGTACCACCCTTTTGCTTTCAGAAATTCAGGTTTTTAAATCCTAGTTCAGTCTGCAGGCAAAGGCGGATTTGATCTCATCCTGTTCCCACTAGTCCCTATGTTATGGCCCTGCCGCTGTCAGGTGTGAGTGAGGGTTTTTTCTCCACAAGAGTTTGAGAGAGCAGAACATGGCAGTTGGAAGCTGGGACGTATGGAGGCATCTTGTGCCAGTACACGGGGAAATCTTGCTGAACTGCATGGGCATATTGACTCCACTTGCACTGGTCTCCTCTCATCTGTGTCATGACTCTAGTTCCCAGCTTCCATGAGTCCTCCATTTCAATCCTAACATTTTACCATATTTAAATAAAATTAGTTATGCCCTGCTCTCGTACTAAGCAGAATTCTGGCAACTAAAACACAAGGATGCACAGGAATAACTGGGATGTCAATAGGATGTTAATCTGTAGTAAACAGGAGACGGTCACCATTTCACATAATGTTAATCATTACCAGTGTTATTGTGTGCACAAACACAGAAGCAAATAAAATCAGTCTAGCTCCTAAATTACTTCAATTATTTCAAAATAGGAACAAAACAGTAAGTGGATAAAGCATAGTAAGAATAATTGAACCCTCTGTTACTCACCCTGATCTTTGTCATCTCTATTAGAATTTAAGCTATATTTTAGAGAGAGAGTGTAAGGCTAACGCTCCATGGAAGAACAGTAGTGGTTCCAAAAGCAAAAAATCTATAGAATATTAACTTCATTCCTTGGTTCTGTTGCATTGATGACTTTCTAAAAATCCTTGCCTTGGCTCTATAATGTTATACTTTAAAATATTCAGGTTGGTCTTGTTGTTCGTTACATAAAAAATTAACGATCTTGAAAGTATTACCATGTTTATTTTAAAGAAACTATTTTCTATATTTTAATTAAAAGTTATAATTCACCATCTTTTGACCAAGTTATCTTAAATCTTAATCTTATTGGTAATGGGTATTGGGCCAGATTCAGAGAGAAATACCATCTTTACTTAATGCAAACAGTAAAAATATCAGCATTTCTAGAGATATGGTTCAGTTCAATTCATGTGCTGTACTAACTCTGCCTTTTTAATTAGAAATATTCTCCTACTTATGCAAGAATACTGGGGAAAAAAGGGCATTGTCTTTCTCATTATGTATTCCATGTGAATCACAAATGGACAAAACCAGGCATAATATGATGACTGTTGTGTTATTAAAGCACTTTAATAAGGTTAATGCTTCCATACGAATAGTTTTCAAAATAAGTTTTTTTGGTTTTGAAGGTATGCTCTGGTCTAGCATAGTTATAAAGAATTTCCCTGTTGGGAAATAGTCAACCTTTTAATTTTGGCATGCAGAGTTCATCTCTGTTTTCCATTCAGAAAGAGCCAACCAAATTTACTGTTCAAGATGCTTTGTAAAATATATTTCTCCTTATATTCTGGTTAAAAGCTGTCTTATTGTGCTATATTTAGGGGAAAAAAAATGAGGAAAAAAAAATCTGACTTCATATGCAAAACAATGAGTGAAAAGTAAAAATAAAATACAGACCGTAAAGGGCAGTTTATGCTTTGTTAAAATGTAGACCTGAGCAATTTTTTTCTGCTATGACTTTCCATAAAGGAGATCTGAAGCTGCACTGCAAGTAGTAAGGGAGCTAGAAGAAAAGAAAGAAAATCTTACTGACTGCTTGCAAAACTGCAGCAAGTAGGACCTTATCTATATGCATTACTTTGATTTCAAATTATTTTTAGCATGGCTTTTATTGTACTCATTGTTACATACATAAATCTTTAAAGTAATACGTTTTGTAAGAAATGGTCATAAAAATTTACAGCCAGTAACTTTTCCCCTGTCCCTTACAATGATATTCTACTAAAACCATTAAATGGTTCTCATTAATGCCCTTTAAATGATTGTGTAATGACCCACAATCGCTTGTAAGTGAACAACCATTAAAGAATTACCAGTTCTTAGCATGCTTTTAAGTACAGTTTAAATACATGGGAGGTAACGTATAATATATTAGAAAAAGTATTAAATTTTAAATTGTAAAAACATGATTGCTGCAAAAGAATGAGTAGGTGGGATCCCTCCCCTGCACTGACCATAGCCCTCACAGCACTGTGTAATAGCATTGCTTGTTGCACATAGTGGTTTGGTTTGGGGCTGTTTGTTTCCAGAAATGCATCTGTACTTGGTTTTGTGAACCTGATATTGAAATGATCTGTGAGGAGTAAGATGACAACAAAAGGATGACTTATGTACGAATGTGCTGAATTCAAAATCCCAGGCACACCTACTAATGAGTGTTGCTGAGAAGCGTGACCCACCTGGTAATTTCAAAGGGCAGCTTTGCTCTTGGGTAGTGTAAAAGCCCAAAGCCAAAAATAGAATTCTTTCAATTTTTGAGCAATGAGAAGGGGACATCCTTGTGCACAGATGACTCTGAGAAGTCTCAGGAATTTTCAGCTATCTTGATGCAAAGAAATGAGTGATTGAAAAGACATCTTTAATAAAGAGTTTTTTAATTTTTTTTAAATTTTTTTCATAGACAATTTGCAAGATCTTGCCATCACAGTTCTAGTATGACCCACTGCAGGGATCCTGGCTATGGCACTTCAGTGCCGGGGTGAGGGAGCTGCGGTGCTAACGGGTGCAAAGGGGCATCTGGATAATGTGTTTTTCTCTGTAATCACAGGGTGTGCCAAAAGCTAAATTGCCTTTCACATTTTTAAATGGGTGTTCAGGTTTGTAGACATGTGTCGGAACTGCACATCCAGCATGTATACTCTTTTCAAGGTCTGGCCTTGCTGGCTGGATGGGAAGCAATATTTGGCCTTGCTTGTCTTGTGGGAAAGCACTATCTAGCTAGACTTTGAAATTCTTAATGAATGGGAGACCAAACAAACTGATAACAAACAGGCAAACCAGATGCCTTCTGCAGTGGACCATTTCAACTGGGCCAGTAATTGTCTGAAGTCCTATCAAAACTTTTCTTTCCAACAAAGCCTTAAGCTCACCCATCAGAAACCAGATCATTGTTCTGAGCTTACAGCTTTCTCTTAAATCCCCATTTCTTCAGCGCACCTGTGTCATTTGCTATGCTTCTTACTCAGTTGAAGGCTGAAAAGACCTTTGGTTTACTTGTACTGCTATATGTATAGATCCTCCCCAAGATAAATTCTTCATGGATATCTCATGTATTCCTCACCACCAGGCATTCTTTCTGAACTCCACTTCTTGTCCTGTGCAGGTAGGACATGTGGAAATACACCTAATGATGCTAACACAGTTTCTCCTTGGTAATTTAATTCTGTTATCCTACAATAACGATACCTTTTGTTCAGCCTCGTAACCCTAAAATTTTATCTGAGGAAAATGAATTTCTGCTTCTCCAAAACAAGATTATTAGGAAGTAAAACCCTCGTTACCTGATGTTTTAATGGTTTTAGATCATCTGTAAACTAGCCTTCGTATGAAGGAATCTGTATAGGTTTTGTAGCCCTAGTGCATGGCTTCTGGGTAAGTGGCCAAATTTTACTTGAATTCTCGAGCCTTTGGGGTTGCAATGAAGAGTCACACAACATAAAAAAGTAAGCATGTCTATTTAAAAACTTTTCTAGCTGGCAGTTAAATCTTCTGACTTTGTTAGCAGCCCGACTAGCCTGTTATTGGCCTCAAATGCCATTGATTTAATTCCAGATCACTTGGTTCAGCGAGGATTTGAATCTTGAGCACCAACGACCTGCTGTCCAAACCTCCGGGATACAGTTTGGATTTTATTTATTTATTTTTAGGAGTGCTCTCTTTCAGTCCTTGAGAGAAATTCACTGAAACCAGTGTGTGAAATATTTCGGTTCCATGAAATTTCATCTAATCAAAATGTTCTAGCTGGTTATGCCCACTGCTGAGAGTATCTGACCACTAGTTTCCAAGGCAGCAGGCAGCCTAAGATCACATTAGACTTCACGGAATGCTTGGATACACAGATTTCAGTAGTAGCAACAAATGCTTTCTGTCATATTATGTTTGCTAAGAACTGGATCCTTTCTCCTTTCCACTGTAATCTACTTACTTGTCATCTCCTTGTGTGCATAACTGGACCAGTATAGCTACCCTACTAGAAAGATACAAAATAAAGAGATGCCTTCCTAACATTTAAGACCAACAGAGTTTCATTATGTTGGTTTCATGCATACTATTTTGTGTGCGTTTTTGTTTGACTTTCCAAACCAAATTGCACTTGTGGTCCTTGTCTGCATCCTAATCCTCATCCTAGCAGACTGCAATCCAGGTATAGTGCAGCCACATATTTAACCCATCTGTCAGTACATCTGACTTAGATATTTTTAGAACATGATTAGGAGCTGAGCAATGGAAACTTCCTTATCTGAGCCAAGACACGGAGTCTTCAGACTTCCAGTTTGGGGCATTTTGTGTTTGCTCTTCAATCCTTTATCAAGTAAGGAATTAATCAGTAGTGCTGAATGTATGGCTAAACTTTTAAGAATATGTACTTCTCGTTGTTATGTACATGGGACTACAAAATCAGCAGTCATTTTTGGTCCTGTTTTGCAGAGGTATTTGGATGTTTAAAGATAGAAATGATCATCCTGGAGGAGTTTTCTGGAGTAACTGGATACATTAGGCATAAGTACATAAACGCACATGAAAAATCTATTTCCTAAGGTGCAAGATACTTCTGTAAACTTAGCACATTGGATATATCAAATAGCATAATGTATTTCTGTGCAGATACCTGAACTCATGCTGAATGAGCTAACCTTGCCACCAGAAGCAACACAGCCATGTTAGCATTTTGCATAGGCTAAGATGAGTTGTGCTGTGGTACCGTGGCTTTACTTTTTGAGAATGATTTCTTGAACTTCTCTGCATGGTATTGCTTAGTGTTATGTAGATGTACCTCTGGAGCTATTTTAAAGTAATGGCACTCTATTTCTGATGAAACCTATTATTCATTTTTCAAAGAAGAAAAGGGAAGGGTGTCTTTTTTTAAGTGCCTGTTTAGTCTGGATATCTAGATTTGGTGGGAATACTGATGTTTTAAAATTTTTTTATTAGACCACAGTGAATTGGTACCCAAAGGAAGAAAACTTTATTTGTTTAAGTGTGTATGTGATGAACACAGTTCTAGTATTTCAAAAGTCTGCATAATACTTACTGAAAATAGGCTCCTTGCCAAATGGGAATTGAAACGCATATACGTATTACACTATTTGCCTTAGAAGAAATTAATTTTCAGCCAGAAGCAGATAGGATTATTTAATATTTATCTTTAGCTGCAGGAAGATGAATCTATTATTTTATACATTTACTCTGTTATTTCATGTATTCTTCACTCAAATCTTCCTATAGGAGGTGCTGATATACTCGTCTCCACCGCATCAAGGTTAAAGGGTCTCCAGTTGTTAAATTTCCACAGCTAGTGCTGCCTGGTGGTCACCAGTGGAGACCATAATTGTCTTCAGGATCAGGAGAAGTCCACTGAGGTGTGTTGGCACGGTGTGCACGTGCCAGCGGAGTGCAAGGATAAGTGGGAAGGGATTCCTTTCCCCATTTGCTTTTAGTGTTAATTATACTAGGAAGTTAAAACATGTACAGCATTAAAATTAAGCAAAGAAAATTGAACGATGTTGTACGTCGAAGTTGACTGATTTAGTACCAATGAGAGACTGGAGTGTATAAAGTTACGGTATCACACAGTAACATGTAGATGGGGACTGTTAAATATCAATGGAGCATTACTCTGCACTGTCAGCAAACTTCAGTATGACCACAGTGAGAGATGCTAAAATGTCATTTCATGGACCACATTATGTGCTGCCTACAATGAATATTTCGTCCATGGTTTATTACGTTTTTGATAAATTGTAACTTCTCGGACAAAAATTTAGTTAGCTTATCTCTAGTGTCGTTTAAATGTCTTTAAAGAACTGATTTTGCCCCCAAAGAATCATTCAGCAGCAGTCTGTAGCCATGTGGTACTAATTTAAATTACTGTAGCAATGGCAAGTTTCCTTCCCCAAATTAATAAATACAATTTATAAGGAATGTTAAGCAACAACTAACATTTTAATGCTTTGTGATTTTTTTCAGTCAAAATGATTAAATAATTAAAGTAAATTTGTAGGGTTAGGGAAGAAGCTTTACCATAGGAAGGGAACAGCGCTTTGGAAACTGCATCTTTTCATTCAGACACGTAGCATGGATAAATGTCAAACTGATGGGTTAGCCCTGCTAAGGAGAGAATTTTGCAGTTACTTCCAAACCTGCTTTGTCCCACAAACACGGAAGATGTTTCGGAGTATCGGAGGCTGTTTAAACTGTGCTGCCAGACTAATAGCTTCTCAGAGGAGCTGACAGTGGTAGAAATGCAGTCTTGTCCAAATGGAGGGGGTCATAATTTAAGGCCTTGGGTAGCATGCAGTGGTCTGCTATTGAAGTCCAGAAAACGCACTTTCTGGAGAAGCTGCCTTACTGGAAACCACGAAGGGAACTTCTGAAGAATTCATGGTAGGAGGTGAACTCTGCATTGTGAGGAGTAAGGTATGTGGGAGACTGGGATCTGGCAGCAGGCTGCTGCTCTAGAAAGGAAGAAGCAAGGCTTCCAATGCGGCATAACCCGGCTCATCCCGGCACGCAGTGGAGAAGGCACGTCGAGCCCAGGGGGTGCGGTGAGGAGGGGGCTCACATGCTCTCCTTGGTGTTCTCTTCTCAAGATCCTATGCTTTGGAAGACAGCGTTCATTTTCTTTAAAGCCCAAGGATTAACTTGATCCAGTTTCATATGTTCATCTTGCATAAAAGCTTTTATTTTTTTCCCCAGGTCGCAGCTTGCTTTCTCCATTCTCAGCTCAGAGGTTTCTGTCCGGCACGAACAGCAGCATGATGAGCAGCAGTAGGGAAGGTTTTAAAGAATAATGTGGGATTATTTTTGGAGATTTTGCAGATCCTCTGTTCAGGAAGTTGCGGAAAACTATATTCGATTATGAATATTACCTTCATTTCCTGTTGGATTCCAGGGGGCTAGGCCTGAGCTTTGGGGAATTGTTTTTTGGCTGTCTGAGCTGTAGCCTGACAGGGCTCTTGAGTCGCTGCTGCCTTCCCAGGCAGCACAGGGTGCCGGGTCCGGTCCTCTCGGACTGCACCTGCTCCAAGGCAAGCTGCAGGAAGGATGCTGCTCCAGTGCCTTGCGTGTTTCTGGTGACTCAGGTGCAAAACCCAATAGCTGGGCTATGGGGCTGGCTGGCTCTTGTCTTTGCCTTTCAGAGTGTTAACTTGGGTGTGTGGAGTTGAGTGAGAAGTGCCAAGCTGCTGGTGTTAGTTAGGATTAGTAATGCACGTCACATTTTAATGTGCTCAGCATCTTTGGTCATGCTTTCCATGCCATGTTGAGATAGTAATAAAGGAAGCGAGAAGGAAAAGCAGAAGACTCGTGAGTCAGAGGCTCGTATTGGCAGGATCTTACTATGAGACCTGTTTCTCAGTCCTACCACTGGACTACAAGGAGTCAAAAGTACCAATGAAAAAAAAAAGGCAAATATTTAAGGTTGCAGGATTTATTAATAGAGATCTTCAGCATGACTTATGTAGTCACATTGGGTGTGACGCTATCCGTTCAAAATAAAACTAATAAACATGACTCTGGTAATGCTTTGAAACGTGCAGTTCTCTGACAATTCACACACTTTACTATTCCTGGAAGGTGTAAAGGTTTTTAAAACAAAATAGAACTATATATTGAATCTGAGTACCTCATAGAAAAACGTTTCTGCAATTAAATGATTTGATGTTTGACTCTGATAGACCAATATTATCAATGAAGAGAAGAGAGCATTTAATGCTACAGATTTAAAAACAAAAATGAACAAAATTAAATCCTTTATGATAAAACTGAGTGGTCAAAATATAAATAACGATCACATACTGGGTAATTAATAATTGTGTAAAATATTTTACTGGAAGCTTATGAGTTTCACTGAAAATACAGAAATTCAGGTAAAATTTTTTTACAAAATGCCAAAGCCATACATGATCATTTACCTTAAATATTGAACTATTTCAAAAAAATCATCTTGTTTCTCAAGAGGCTTTCTCACGTCAGTAAGCAAGCGTGTAGGCTCTCTGTGACAATCTGCCTTACTTCTGCAGCTTAACATACTGAGAGAAGGGAAGACTTCTTACAGGATGCTGCTACTTGTCTCGAAGCCTGGCTGATTCATAGATGTGATTTCACAGCTATTTGGCTATTCAAACTAGAAAAAAATCTTCCCATCACTTTATAACTGACACTGATCGGGGCCTTAAAAATAGTTGAGTAGAACTGCTGCTTAATGTTGTCATTTCTGGTGGAACAAACCCTGAGAAAGGTGTCATTTGAACACTCTCTTCTGAGGAAAGGAGAAGTGCTTTTTAAATAAGAAGGCGAAAAAATCTTTAAATGAAACTTAAAGAACAGGAAGGAAGAGACGCTGTTCAGTTAACATCTTACTGCAAAATCAGAGTCAATGAATTTGGCTGTGGCTGTAGAAATAACTTCTGGTGTGCTAGCTCTGTGAATAACTTCTGTGTAATTGATGTGCAACGTTTTTCCTTTTTGTTAGTGAAATTGAAAGAACAAAAAATATTTCAGAACAGCTGAAATGTTTTGTCCTACCCAAGATAAACTGATGGACTTGATTCTCAGGGTATTTCTTTTTTTTGTGGTTTGACTAGGACATATGAAATATTCTATTTCTGAACATAAACACAAGTTAAATGTTTAGACCTTTATCAATTAAAACAAAAGCAACTTCCAGAAGTTAAGAAAACTTGTAAATGGTTGAAATACAGAGCAGATCAAGCTGATATCTAAAGGTACAAAGCCTTCTATCTTTATTGTAAAATCAATGTATTCAGGATGTTTGCATCATTTTAGTAATTTCCAGAGAAACAATTGGAAATGCAATTTGCGATCGTATTTTATTTTTTTTTACAATTGTGCAAGTTTGAAATAATTATTGGAGCTTTGACCTTTTACAGTGGAAGGCAAGAAGTGCTCGGCTGAGTCTAATGGAAGGTGCCGAGTGGGGAAATTGGGTTTAATGTGAGATTCTCTCTGAAGTGTAGCAAGTGTTAGGTGATGGTGGTGGAGAAAGTGACGAGAGTTGAGAGTGTGACGTTCATCGCTAATGTGTCCCCTGCTTAGAGATGTCCTCAGCATGTAGTACTGGCATGTTATTCTACCTGATGTATTTATTTATGCTTTACAGTTAAACTCTTAAATTAGATAAAGCAGTCTTTTGCACTGACTGCTGGTACTAACGAAGTTGTGTGCGCTTGTACTCCACCAAGGAATAGCTACAGTTGGGATGTGGCCCTGTACTTGAAAAAATATTATGCCGCACAAGTTCATTATAAATATATACATATATATATATATAACAGAAAAGAAAATATTTTACACGAGTGCAAGAATAAAATAAATGATCTGCTTGTAGTTGTTGTATCTAGTTGCCACCTTCTTGGTAATTCCTCTAGCATCCTCAGTTTTGTCTTAACCTTCCTCCCTTGTCTGCTTCCAAATAGTCTGATGAAGTCAGTGAATGTGGGGTAATAATCCTGCTGCAAATCTTTGCCAGGACATACTGTGTAGGTCACTGATGTATCAACTGCTCGTCACTGCCGTGGAAGAGTTTCATGCCCAGACAATTAGGAAAAAATCATGCCAAAAAGAAATCAAGACCTGTGTTCATTCCTTTGGTGTGGAGGTTGGTCAGACTTTGGCTTGGAACAGACACAAACTGGAACTGTCTGGGGCTGCAGGTATTTGTGCTAAAAGCACACTCACATGTGCAATGCCTCATGTGCTTAAGTGAGGTTTTGTGGTTAATAGAGGCTTAAAATTGCAAGTCAAATATCAAGCTCTGTAGCCAATAAGTAATATTACAGATTTTTTCTAAGTTTAAGCACTTCACAGCACTGGAAAAAATGTTCTTGTGGTTGCTCTGGGATGGTGCTGAAGGACCTCTGTCAGGCATGAGTGCTGCCTTCTGCTGAAGCAGCCTATCTTTGCTTCCTGCTCAGTTCCATGAGTGCTGCTCAAATCCACTGCCGTTCCCAGATACGCTGTAGTTCGGTATCTTTGCCTCCCCTGATACAATGAGGCTATAATAAATCTGATCCTAAAAGCTCTGATTTTTTTTTTTCTTTGGAGCCTACATCAGGTTGTATTTTTTTGGGAAGCTCTGGATTTTCAGGCTACAAGCAGGCTGGTGCCTAGCCTGGTATGCTGTCTTCTGAAAACAGCTTCTTGCAGCCTACATTATACTCTGCTTACTATTACCCCATCCAACTCTCCAAGCTGTTTCTCTAATGGAACTGCTGGTGAGCTGAATCGGACACTGTTTTCATAGCTGTTCTTGCTGAGTTGTAAAGCAAAGATATTCCTCGTAAAATAAGAAACATAGTTCATGTTTGTTCTTGTTCTGGTTTAAAAAAAAAAAAGTCAAATTATGGAAACTGAAATCCAACATTGATAAATAAGTTTCCACAACAGCAAATTTTTAAGAGATGCTGTATTTCTCAGTTATTTCTCCCAAAGAGATTTAGAAGATTAAAGAAGAATGTGGAAAATCCTTGTTTCTAATACTGATGTGAGCATCCTGTTGCTACCAAACTGTGAGATGTGTCTTGGTCAACTTTGTTTTGGTACGAAATGCTATCAGTGGCAAAGGCAATGCACTGATTTGATAAATGTCTCTACTGAGGTTTGATTGCTGTTTTTATTAAAGTTTGTACTAAAACAGTGAACAGGAAGTTTCATGGTCAAGATGTGCATGGAAAAAGCATGCCACAAGTACCAGTGCATGCAGGCTGGGAAGATTTACAGCAACATTAATTGGTTTTTCACTTTGGAAAATCTTGAAGTCGTGATTTCTTCTTGTGTTCCCCACCCTGACACTCAGACTTTCACAGTGTGATTAAATACACAATTTTGATTCTACTTACCATTCCTTAAGACATTAGCAATTAATTTCTTTAAAAAGGTGTGATTTTTCTCCCTTTTTTAGTTTACCTAGCACTATGGGCAAAGTGACTGGGGCAGGGGTGAGGGGAAAAGCCCTGAGACAGTTTCGGTTGGGGAGGTAACTGGCAACGGAATTAATTCCTAAGATTTCATTGAATATATATATTTTATATATATATATATATATATATAAATTTGGCATTGAACATATTTGTATGAAAAACTATGCATTTAAAAATTGAGACTAACCCCCCTCCTCCTACTTCCCCCAAAATACTAAATAGCTTGAAACCATCTTTGTGGAAGTAGGGGGAGATTGACAGCATGGTCAGGCTTGCACTTACTGAGTCAGTGATCTTTCTCACTCTGTTTTGCTTTGGTGTTCTTTTAGTGTTATTTATTTATTTACTTTTCTTCCTTCAAGGGACAAAAATAAGAGGATTGTTTGAATATGTTTGGGGGACAATTGAGGCTTTTCTGTTCTTTGGAATTTACCTAGTACAGTGTAACACCTACAACAGAGGCTTCATAGCAGTACTACTTGGTCCTTAATAATAAATGAAGGATGTCTGCAACAAAAAGTAATTAGTGATATCCCTTTGTTACACTGAAGTGAAAACTTTTCTTTTTCCATGGAAAATTTCAACTTTTGCACTTCAGAAATTGTCACCTTCTATGCACAGTGGTTTTTGAGTTATGGCCTTGCAAGCGGGGAAAATGCCTTTTATATTGTCATGTACATGACAAATCAGTGTATGAATACAGAGATGTTATTTTGTTATTTAATTGATCCATAGGATTGTCACATGCTGATTGAATGCTTAAAGTGCAGGTAGGGACAAAAAGGCCATCTCCTCAACATAAGGGAGTAGAAACGAAGTGCATTGGAAGCACCAGGGCCTGGTGGCTCCATAGCACCCCATAGGCCAGCCACAGGCCTGTAGCCTCTGCAGAGATCCTCAAGGCTGCCAGAGAGCCTCACATCCTTCACTGGACAGGAACAGGCCCCCAAACCTGCTTTTTCTGGCCTTGATGTTATAAAGCAGCAGCATGGACTTCACCTGATCTGAGCTAGGTCTGACAAAGTGAGTCTGGCTTTCTTTAGTTTTCATATTTAACTTAGAAACCTTGCTTTCCTTTGGTAGTAGTAACTGTTCAGGTGTTTCCCTCCTCAGTAATGCAGTTTCCTGCATGAGCATGAGGCAAAGAATGTATGCTGAGGCTTATTTTGATATTTTAATGGTTATGTAGGTAGATGCCTGATACCTAGAAAGCTGAAACTGCATCAAAATTTTGAGGTGCTTCATTTTCAGCGTTGCGGCCTGGCTATGGAGAGCTCAACCTGGGCAGAGGAAGAAGAGAAGCCTGTGATGTGAGAAGTGCATGTTGTCGGTAAAATTTACTGCAAAGAGGAGTGATATGAATAGAAACATATACAGTATCTTGCTGCATGCTTGCAGGTCTTTTCTGGGCTCCTAAATGTTAACTGGGTAGTAATGTAAGTTATTGCACTCATTAAATTAGGCCACAAACAAGTCAACAATGATTCAGCAAAATGGTTTTGTTTGTATAGTGTGAGAAAGTCTGATAGATATCCAGTCAAACATTTATGGCTAAATGGATGAAGATTTTAACATTACAGCCTAATAAAAACCCCATACTGTGTGATTAAATAAGAGGGAAAGCAGTAAAAAAGAGGAAGCATAATGATGGTAACATGTAGGTCAGTTACAATTTAATTGTCATTGCACTTCATTGCTAACATATCAATTCTCTGCTGCTTAGCTGAGCAGAAAACAACAACGTACCATGTACAGTGGGCCCACGACTGCTCGTCAAACCCCCACGTACATCACCTGCTTTCGACGACTTCCTTAACAGCCACATGAAGTCTTCCTGCTTTAATAGGATAATCTTGCTGGAAGCTCCCGCTGGCTGTGTCCTCCCTGTGCTCAATGCATCAGTGATCAGTAAATTTACTTCGCATTCTGCATAGATGCTAAAATTAGGTTGTTTGCATTACAACTTTCAATACTCCTTGAACAAGAAACACCTGCTTGCAGATTTATATTGTTTTATTTAATGGTTTAAAATAACAATAGCTTTACAGTGGCAATACCCTGATGTACTGTACTGGAGGAGCACAACGGCTGATCATTTTTCTTACTTATCCAATTTATACTGTATCTCCTTGCCATATAAGGTATGGCTTCGTTAACATTAATTGCAGCTTTAGAAACTCCATGGAAGTATTTATTCCTGCCAACTTTTTCCACCATTTTATATTTCTAGCAGTACTAAGGAAAACTGTAAGGAGGAGTGGGGGGTGGGGGGGGTCATCTTTTTTTTTTCAGTCTGGATAATTCAGAGAGATCTTATAGGAGTGTTGGCTTTGGCACCTTTTTTAAAATATTAACTCTAAATAATTGTCTGTCTGGCACACTTATGCTGATCTATAGTAAAGACTTAACAGAGGACATAACAGAACTATTAATTCAGGTGCCTAAGGTGAAACTTTATGCCCAGCTCTGCAGAGCTGATCTTACATAGAATAGAACACTGTTCCCATTTGGAAAAAAATATAATTTGGGGAGAGAAACCTGGCAACAGCTTGGGAATTTCAGGAGAGACTGGGAAAAATATCTTTTCTAAACCTCATTTCTTGGAAAATTGTGGTAGAGAGAATTCATTGAAAAGCATCAAATCCAATTGTGGACTCATTTCTACCCTTCAAAGGTAAGGGGAAACTTTCCATAAAGGTGGAAAGAGTGATCCAGCAAATATAGCCCATGCTTTTTGTGCAATGTAGAAGTTAGGCAGAAATGATGGCTTTATGTTAGAACAAGGGAATTCGGTACATGTTGGAGATAGTGTAAGGGAATGGATATGCCTTTGAACAAGAAATATAATTAACATTTAGCTGTTACTAGGCTGCGTGCTCAGATATTAAATTGTGTACCTGCTTTCTAATTCTCCACATTCACACTGCAATGTTAGATTGTATGTGTGGTGACATGCTCATGGGCAGGTTCTCATCACTGAGGTTCCCAATTCGCAGGGCTGTGGCGCTTCACCCCACAGCTGGTGGTGGTAGGGTAAAGCCTTGTAGCTACCGGACATTGAGCTCCTTTCTTGCAAATCTGCAGCTCTTTTGAGTTCTCTGTGACCTAAAACAATTGGAAAAACTCTTGTGAAAGGCTAAGTCCTGGAACCTAAGGGCATATTAGCTTGATGTCAGCATAGGGAAGACGAACATTTCTGCACTGAAACAGAAAATGAAGTTTAAAATGAGTTTTCTCTTCTATTTCATTAACATTAGTATTAAACTTCAGCTCATTATGGTTTACAAAATTATGGGTCTTGTAAAGTTTGACAGCTTCCACCCGGTTACAGACCCACTAGTCTTCCAGCCAGAAGATCACATGCTTGTATTACTTTTAATTTTATTTATTTTGAGAAGCATCAGATGAATCCTTACTAGGTTTTCTGTCTCTGAAAGAAAGGGAAACCTGTCTCTGTGAATGCCGCTAGGGCCAAACGCTAAGGTGGAGAATGGAGGGCTGGAGGAGACTTACTGCATCGTATGTCCCTGCTGCTTAACAAAGGGCAGCAAGCAGTGAGTTCTTCATGTGCCTTCAGAAGGAGACCATCAGGAAAGTTCTGCCAGCTTTGTTGACACTTCTGTGCACGCCTTGCTCCAGAAACTATTAAAGCTCCTGATGTCTTTCTCACTTGTCCTTACTGGCAAGTGCCATGAATTACAGGTGATCTTCTGAGTTGTGCTGTTGAACTGGACATGACATTGAAATGGAACTTCCAGTTTTAACTGCTGACCTAAAAACTTTGGCCTGGCTAGGAGTACTAAGAAAGTTCATGAGAGCTGGGGCTTCTGTGCCAATAATAGAAGATAGCTGTGTTATGTAGTAAAGTTCATCAACCCACAGAATCATCCAGGTTGGAAGAGACATCCAAGATCACCGAGTCCAACCTGTGACCTAACACTAACAAGTCCTCCACTAAACTATGTCACTAAGCCGTGCAGTCTGTTTCCGTGGCTTTGCTGGATTAGCTAGCTGTGCTCTGCATTTTGGGCATTCTCTATGAAGCAACCCTTAACTAACAGAATTTAGGATTTGCTTATTTGTAAATAAAAGCTCTAAGATTTACTCCTTTCATCTGCAGTTTCAAATGTGGAAATCTAATACCTGACTTGATATGTGATGGGTTCATCTGATAGCTGTGTACATAATTGGTACAACCGCAATTGTTATATACAACCAAATTTAGCTATAAAAAGCCATGAATATAGGTACATGCATCCAAATATTAAATACTAGTTTTTGTTTTGAAAGAGGGTACACTTTCTGGAGGGGGTTGGGGAACAGACAAAAAAACAAGACTTTTCATGAAGAAAACCCCACCACGTGTCATAGAGCTGTGGGAGCAAAGAGTGCCAAAACACAAACTGTGTGATTGCTGTGGGTGTATCTCTGCAGTCTTCTTTTATGCAGTCCAAAATATTTCATCTGTTTTAACCTATCTAGAAATGTTACCCAAAAGAATATCTGAATTTTCAAAATGAAAGCAGCTTAAGAAAGTAGATTTGGGGCTTATTTCAAAATTCATGAGTCAGTGGAGATCCTTCCAGTAAGTTAAAATGGTATCGAATGAGCTGCCCTCCCAGGAGGACATGGCTGAAAGGTGTCCTCAGGACAAATTTCTCACTGGGGTCCATTTCCAGATCCCTTACAAGTTGCTGGTTTGAGCAGGTGCAAGAGCACAACTTTTTTTTGTGTGTTTTGTGTTTTTTTTTTTTTTTCTTCTGAATCTCTTTGTACTGATCTCTTTGGGCCATCCTTTGGCAGCTGCAGGTGCCTGCAGGGTGGGAAATGGCACGTCGGCTGTACTTCACATGAGTACCTATTGTAGGTCTAGTCCTTGGCTGCTTGGGAGCCCTGGGACTGATTCCTCTGGATGCGTCATCTCACCCCAAAAAAGGTTACAGTCCCTTTGCACTAGCCGTTAGGAGCAAGATCGGCTTTCATAGGTAATAGGCCTCTCCCTGTGAAATAATTTAATAGCAAGTGCACTCCTCTATGCACCTGAGAGCTCCAGGAGGCTTTCTGCCTTCCAGCAGCAGAATGTCTCCTATAGCTCCCTGTGGTGCTATATGTCTCCACAATCCACACCCTCGCTCAGCATGACCAGCACCTAATAGGCACCGTAGAGCCCCATTGAAATAGCATGTATTAGTGGCTTTAGAGTAAACTGCTTGCAAAAATCAGCCTAGATAAAATACCCAGATGTTTATGGTCAAAAGGTGTATTGGGAGCCAGTGAGGCAGCAAAGGCCTATTTGGAGTATGTGTTTCAAGGCTTAACAAGATTAACGTCTGCACGTACAAGTCTGTAAGGGACCAATTGAATATTGCTCTTTCCATACCTGTTTGTTTTGGCTAGTTAAAAGGTAAGTTTTGATTCCTTCTCAGTAGTGTGAAACAAGTGTAGTTGGGGTTCCACTTGTCTGATGCAACCAGAAGCCTAGCAAAGGGATTCATTGCTTTGGGGGGGAATGGATTTGGTTCCATCTCTGGAATACCACACAACTACAACACAAATACAACACTTCTAGGGTTACCTAGTTTGCTCTTACTACTGTTATCCTAGTGATGTGACAAGCCCACTGCCCAGTTACCCAATGACCACAGTCACAGATGAGAAGAAAATCTAGCAACAGCAAAAGAAATCCACAATGTTTTTCCTGGCTCTCATTGTGATAGCAGTGCTTGGCCTGTATGGGAACAAAAGGAATAGAGATGCAGTTTGCTTTTTTCATTAAAAAAAAAAAAAAAAAGAGCATGGCAGCCCAGCTGTACAGTGGTGTGGCAAGTTGTGCTTTTTCCAAAGCCCCCTTCTCTCTGCTCACCAGCTAGTATCTGTAATAGTGTTATCCCCTTTGAGTGTTGGATGATTTCAACCCTCTTTCTCGCACAATACAAAAATGCAGAGCACAACCTTTTGGCTTTGGGGCAGCAGTTGAGCTCCCAGGTTGAGCTCTGGGGAAACAGACCCCTTCCTGCTGGCTGAAAGGGTCCAGCCTAACATTTTGGTTTTTTTTAGGTACCTGACTTACGTTTTATTTTCATTTACAAATTGATTCTGTAAAACATAGCTGGCAATTTCTTTTGCACACTCTGATTTTTATCTCCTGCAAAGTCCCATAGTAAGCATAAACATCTCTGTCCAGCGTCACAAAACACCAGGGCCATGGTGCTCTGTGTGCCTGTTGCCCTTGTCCTGGAGCAGGGATGGGTCCAACTTTTGCCACCTGGGGCACAGGTAGGGCACGTGCTTCTGTAACCACTGCGGCTGGTGCTGTTCTGTGTCTCTGACATAATTTTAGGTGGCTTATTAGACTTATGATTGATGACAGACAAAAGAGGATATACAGCTACTCACTGACATTCATGCTTGCCTTTTAAATATCATACTCTGTGACTTCAGATCTCTATTTTACACTCAAGTGCTCTAAGCCCCACATTAGTGCATCTCTTCCTCCTCCGAATTAACGTATTCCTTTAAATGCACTCATATTTCAGCGGTGGGTCTTTAAAGCAAATTGTGCAATATTTGCCTTTTTTTCCCTTCCTACATTCCTTACTTCTTGGTCCAATATTAACAATCCTCTCCACTGTGACTAAATTGTAAATATTCTCCTTGCCATTATGTCAGACCCCAGCTATTTCTTTATTTTTTTCCTCCTTATTAAATTATGTTTACCTGAATACATCAGGTTCATTTCACCTAGGCAGGATGTCCCATTAAGCATGACAAGCAGAAGGTTGTGAGATTAATGCCCTTCTTGAGCCTGAATTAGTGTGTCAGCATCTTTTCAGACCTGGGACCACAGAACATAGGAAGCATGCCATAATGGACCTTAGCCTTTAACTGAACTGCTCTAATATTATTCCTATAACAAGACTACTTTTAAAGAGGCTCATTATTGGCTTCATTAGATATGTTACTTGCATCAGTGGCTGTAGTTACTCGTATAATATGGAAGAGGTTAACATAGCGTATTTTTTATGTATTATATGGCATATAGCTTGAAGTAGCCAAAAGGTTTATGGCGATGTAATTGGTAGTTAGTGTGAAATTTGTAAGACAAATAGACAATACCTAGGGTAACCCCTATAATCCTCTCCTTTCAGTTTTTTACAGCCACCAAAGGGCCTCATTAAAACAGCAGTCAGCACCTTAGTGAAAAGATACAGTGCTTATAGTGCCCAAATGTGACAGAAAATCTGCATTTTGTAAATCTGACACCTTTGATAGATTATACAGTGTGAAGCCATTGCTTCTAAGCATTATGATAACGCTTAAGGTTCTCTTCTGAATCCAGCCGTGCTATATTCACTGGATATAACAATGTGAAAAAGAGCTGGTTGAATAAAATAAAGCATGTGAGATGGAGAGGAGCCTTTTTTTTCCTTTGATGCAAAGCTCATCTCATGCAATGGGACTAACAGCTATAGTTGGTATTTCTGGATCTCCTTGTACTTAGGGATACGTACCTGTAAATATTGACAAAATAACTGCTTAAATATACAAATGCCAAAAGAAACTCAGCCTACATCTACCAGTTTATATGGCTGCTGTAAGGAAAGATGGTGTAGAAAGCTGATAGTGTTAAGATTTATTTATTTTTTCCTCATTTAAAGGCACAATTTTGCTTTCACTTAAACTTGTGTAAACCGAAGTGGATTTCAGTGCTCTTCGGGAGTCCAAGTGACAAAAGGACTCCTGTGAACCTGTTGCCGTGCCCTGGCTTACATTGAGTGGAACGTGCACGTATAACTAAAAGGAGAACCTGCCCCAGCGAGTGTGTTCTTCTTTCAGCTTGCTTATAACAGCAACAAAACAAAAATGAATGCTGTAATGCAGGCTCTGAGTACTGTGGCAGGTGTGTGAAAGCTCACTTTTTGCTCAATAAGCTGTACCTAGGTGTGTTGGTTACTTACAAATGTATTTGGTAGAGTGAACTACTTGAAACTGAGCAAACACGAGTCGCCGTGGCTGATTAGTTTACAACTATTTGCTCTAATCGCAAAAGGCAACCTCAAACAGCCAGAGGTCCAGAGCAGTAATTATTATCTTCCTCTCTGCTTAAAAGATGGGCTTGAGCATTTGGAGCTGCAAAAATTTTAAGAACTTGTCAAAAATAAAATGAAAACAATTGCTTAGCTCCCATTGCCTGCTTTGCCATAGAGGAAGTTCTTGTGTGGCTTTTGCTCACGGGGATGGGATGTAGGTTATGATGTTTGCTTGGGCTCCAGATGTGACAGCTGTTTACCTCTTCATCCGGTAATTGAAAGATTTCCTTTCATATTAGAGCTGCTGTAGACAAATAGAGGAGTAAAAGTCCTATTTGGTTCCCTGGCAAAAAATACAACACTGATAATTCCTGAAGAGGTATTTCTACCTTAGTGCTTTGATCATTTCAGAAAATGTACTGCTCTCTGTAGTGAAAACAGGAATGCAAAACAAAAAGGGAGGAGGGGTTACGTGTGTGAAGCCTTTTCATTCCCTTTTGCATCAGGTTTTGTTCCTGGTTAGGAAATACCTCCTGTTTCAAGGTACAGGGTCTATCCCTGTCAGTAACAGGGACTGAATAACATTGTCAAAGTGCTCAGTGATTACAGGGAGCTTCATTTTGATTTCTCATAAAAAAAAAAAATTAAAAAAATATGTAAAACTCTTCAAGAAGTAAACCTGTTGAGTTGTTTTCTGAGCAAGAATTTCCACAACTTGAAATTTAAGTGCAATTGCGTTTGAGTCCCTTAGTGAAATAGGAAATACCTGGAGTTACAGTGGGGATTATGTGCTGCCTTAACTATTCTATTAGGTAATGTGGGAAACTTCAACATTTATTTGTAGCTTTAAAATTAAAAATTATTGGCAATATTAAAAGTACCCAATTTTCTAATGCCCGTTAAAAAAAAAAAAAAAAGATTCACTGCATTACATTGATACCCAGAGGTGTTTTTTCTTCAATATCCTTATTCTGAATGAGCGTATTTCTGTGTTGTTGCTGTATTCCCAGGTTTGTTATCAGAACTCCTCACTTGGCTTTTGTAAGCACAGAGTTAAAAAGCAGGAGGGTGGAAGCTCTCTCCCCAGGATGGTGATGGGGAACTTGTATCTTTTGCTGCAGTGGGTTTCCTGAAGTGTCATCACCAAAGAAGTGACTCCTCTGAATCACATTCCTCGTTTCCAAGTTGTCCAGAAATAGTTCTTCTTGTAAATAATATAGTTATTAAAATGCATGCCGAAGAAAATCCCCGGAGAGTGACAAAAGCCTCTCTTGACATTTGGCCATCCGGCGGACTAGGTGTGGGCAGGGTCCTGGGCTGGAGGGAACATTGCGTGTAGGTCTGGGGGGCAGCTGGGTGGTTGCTGCCCCCCCCCCACTCAGCCGCACGGCTCTTCCCTATTAAACTGTGGCTTAATTGTACAACTGACCATGCTATTGGTTCAAAAATGAAAGTCAGGATCCCCTCATATCCTTGTGAATTGTGCTCGCTGATCTAGAGCAGGAAGCAAGTGGGTGTGCCGGTCTTTCTTGTGGAGGGCAGTAGTGAAGGTCCTTCTGTAACCTTGCAGGAAGGTGCTCAGCAGCACCTAACAGCAAACTAGCTCAGTCCACACATACCAGGAGCAATTTGGCCATAAACAGAAAAACAGGGGCTTGCTTAGGGGTAGATAGCATTGAAATCTGGACCAGCGAAAAGCTTTTCAAATTAACTTTTTACCAAAGTCTAGATTTTGGTCAATACAATGGCCTGCACTGCAAAAGGAGCATTTCTGAGTATCATGTCTGGGTTTTTAATTCAGTGGATTATTCACATCTGTTAGGTGAGAATTACAGAGTGCTGAAATAATGTATTCTTGTGTTTTAGATCTATCACTGCCAAGGGCTACTGAATAGTAAGTATCAACATCTGTGTTACTCCTTTGAGTTTTCTGATTAAATGTGTCTAAACATTTCAGCTGCTATTGGAAATAAAAATAAAAGTAGTTTCAAGCCGGTTTGATGTAGGATTTCACCAAACCGTGCTAACAGCAAACATTAGTTAAGGGACTGTATGTGCAATTAGCCCTAACTAATGTTAACCTAGTGTTGTGATTTGTATTATTGAAAGGACATCAGGCTCTTGAAACTGTAAATAATGGAGTAAATATAAATAAAGGTACCTGTATTTTGACAGTGATGTTCCACCTCTGGTCCCCTGCATACACAAAAATCATTCAAATGCCTTTTCTTTCTCAGACAAAAATATTCATTAAAAACATTTCACTGTGCTGCCTTTTAATATAGCGCGGGCATTCAACCTGCGCAGGAAGCTCCCTGGAACCACACAAATACTGTGTAATTATCTTGTGGCTCCCCGCTGGCTGCTGCATATTCCAAGCACAAAGTGAGCAGCACATTTCTAGAGCCTGACTTCTGTCTTCATTGTCCCTGCTTGGAATATGAAGCTCCACTTCATTATAGCAGACCTGATCAAACTTGATAGATTTAGCCATTATTCTTGACTGTGTCAACTTTCAACAGCTTTTTTTTTTTTTTCTTGGGCTCTTTTGTTTTGCCACCCAGGGAATGCATCTTATTTCTAGGCGCTCTGCCTCGCTCTCTCTCTCTCTCTCTCTCTCTCTCACTGTCTACACCACACACCCCCCAACAAACCAGGGTTTCAGCAAATAATGCTTCTTGTGCATCATGTGATTCAAGGAAAATAAGGCTTGCAATTTTTTTCTCAATTGTCCTTTATGGTTTTTATTGACTATTTTTTTTTCAGTTTGTTTCTATAAAAATATATATATATACTGCAATATTGACATACGATACAGAAAAGCTTTGAAAATCCTTATTTTCTGTTAGTGGTGCAATAAATTTAGCATTGAGGATTTTTTGTCTGTTTTATGACAACTTTCAAGTAGCACTTCAGAGTTCATATTTTCAAGGATGATTCAGACAAATGTATCTTATCAAATTTTATAAATCATTACTTTGTTTATTTAACCTAGAGACATATCACCACATTTTCTTTGCAAAAGACATTAGATCATTCTTTGGGCAAATACAGATGTTAATACGACTGGTTTACCATAACAGATTGCTTTGTAGTTTTTGAGAGTTGCTATGCAACAATAGGGAAGTATAGAGCAGCTCTAACAGATTTTTAAAGTACTGGGTGAAATACAGAGCATTTTCATAGCTAACCTAACACAGATCCCTTAAATTTCTCACATATTGGTTAACTCATTTTGTGGCAATTTGCTCCCAAATTTGTAAGACTTAAAGGGTCAACCCATTTTTACTGTCCTTAATGAACATGATGAATACAGCGGTGAAGCTTTTCAAGCTTTATATTTAATCTACTGTATTTGTTATATTGACATGTACATTTTACAGGCATAATAAATGTGGAAAACCACTTTATAATTAATTTGGCTTATTAAATACCAGTTCTAAATTGTTAAAACTTTAGAAAGAGATTAGGCTTCTTTCCTTTTGTTTCTCTTTTGGTTGCAGATTAAAAGGTAAAGGATGTCTTATTTCTAGCAAGTTTACTGAGAGATTCTTATTGAGGTATATTGTTTAGCAGCATTTAAATACTGTTAGGAATTGGTATGACTTAAATTTAGTGTTATGCTTTTTAAATTAAAAAATCATTATTTTTTAGAGTGGCATTTTCAGTCTCACCAAAAGCTTCTCGGCATCTTAAAATGTAAATTGCAGAGAAGCAACACAAAGGATAAAGAGAAGATTTTGAAGGCAATCACAGTGATCACTTAATTCAGTCTCTGCATATCCACTTGGCATAAGGTAATTAGAGTGCCACATTGCTGTAAAGACAGAAAGCTTAGGGTACCATTCTGACTCACCCAGACGATAATACATGATTAGAAGTCAGTGACAGATCACAACTGCTGAATGACCCACCAAGGTCTTATCAAGGGCAAATCGCATAATTAGCATGCACTTCGCTGGCAGAGGAGTACAGTGCTATTGTTCTGGCACAATCAAATTAGCCCAGCCAATGAGGTCACTGTTCCGTGACCTTAAAGACATTTCGTGTTTTTTATTTTTCTACCATATAAAAAAATAAAACAGGGGAGGGGGGGAAACACTTTAAACTGAGCTGAAGTTCTTCTTATGGACACTGCGAATAGCTGTTACAAAGGCATTTTTGGAGTACGCTGTGCTGACTCCTTAGTTCATCATGTATGGAATAAAGGAGTCGGCTAATGCAGTCTGACCCTGGGGGACACATATGTAATGGAGCCACTTTGACAGAAATTCAAGCATCTAGCCAGGCCTGGAACTCATTTGCCCTGAATGCATCCGCAGCATCGCGCATGTAGCGGGGGAGGGGGAGCCTTCATGCAAACACAAAATCTTTCCTTCATTATGATAATTAGCACAATTATCTTGATTTGCTCATTTTATCTGTATTTTCCCCAAGGTTTGGCCATTTTGTTTGTCTCCCCAGCGCTCCTCCTGAATGGGGCTCTCAGCTGAGAGCAGGAGCCATTGGGGATGGTAGACACCACTGATGCTTCAGGCATGTCATCCGCGGGCCGCAGCCGTCCCCAGCGCAGTGCTGCAGCATCATATCATTAGCACAAATGCACACAAAGAGCTATCCCTTTCTTCCCCTGGAAGGCCTGTTCTGGCTTTCCAAATTATAGAGCATTCACCAGGCTCGTGAAGAGCTGGAACCTCCCTGTTCCCAGCACGGTTCTCCAAAGCACTCAGACTCATGAATTCTTATTTTTGTAGTTAAATTTGGAACCGGTAGCACAAACTTTTTTCCTTTGTTCTCTAAACGGGAATACAGTTCTGAATTGATCTCCACGCTTGTTAATATGCATGGTATATAGGAAGGCCACCGTAACTTTTAAGAAAAGTGAGAACATGGACTTTATTTGTATTCTCTTCCGGCAGCCTGCACATATTTGGGCTGCGTATCCCCACCTCTACTGGATAATTGGATCAAAAAGGTCTATAATGAGTTGTCACTGTCATGTCTGCACCTCTGTCACTGCTTCTCTTTACTTTTTTTCCTCTTTTTTTTTTTTTCTTTTTTAAGGCTGGGTTATGTTAACTGAGTAGAGGAACTCTAAAATCTTTATATTTTGTGAATTTAAAGGCGAGCTTTCATGTTCATTCAAAAGGAAACGAAAGCACAATACTCAAATAGTTCCCTTCTTTTCGTGGGTTTGGTCCTTGGTCTTTCAGGCAGGAGTGGTGTTACGTGTGGTATTTGTGCATGACAAGACTCTTTTCAGTCCTCCTCCCTGCTTAATACATCACTCCATAGGTACTACATCACTCCATATATTAATGCTGGTTTTGCCATCACCACAGGTGTCTCAACAAGCCATGGTGACGTTACAGAGAGCTACAACCTTGTAGTTTAGGATGCAGCAGGAGAGGTGGTGAAGATGAGATCTATTTACTGCACCTTCCTCTGTTATAATTAGTTGTTGTGGGGAGAAAAGCAAGTACCAAGGGCTAAACTGATGCATGCTTAAATAATGTAATTCTCATGTCTGACTGCGTTCACCTTTGAGCCAGTTACATAATTCCAGGTATAACTCGGCTTCGCATGTTTACCATGCCTGCTTTATGCTGCTGGTGCTGCAGTAGTCAGAGCTTTGTGGTCCTTCCCATTTCCCAAATACATTTTTATTGATAAATAAACAAAGGTTTTTCACTGCCGCATGATTTGTAGATAAAATGCAAGAATTCATTAGCGAAGGGAATTCAAATTAAAGATCAGTGATTCAGGGTCTTCCCTAAGAATTAATTCTGACAATACATTCCTTCTATTGTAAATACCCGGGCTGAGTCTGCAAAGTATGCCATTGAAACTTTTCCTTGTCTGGCAGAAAGCTTATTTCTAAAGGTCTCGTTGATTGTGCAAACACAGGAACATTTTCTTTCCTTGAGAATTAATATTGACTGTGTATAGAACGACAGCAGTACTCCATCTATCCGCAAAATCATATAAACATATATAATTACTCTGAAAAATCTAATCTATTTCTGGATTCTCAGTCCATGTGATAACTTTTGTTTCACTGGATAAAATGATGAATTATATACAAAGAAGCAATTATGGTTGTTCTTGAATTGGAGATGGAAATATACACTTTGCATACGCAGACCTGCTCTTCCTTAAGGCCATTTATTTCTCCAATTTTAAAAATGTGTGTGTTTGTATATGGATGAGTGTTGGTGTGTGGATGGTTACCTGTCTGTGTATAAATAAAATGAAAAACTGTGTCTTTGTATATACTGCATGTGTAGAGGCATGTATAAGCATATAATAATTCATAGTCCCATAAGCTCTTGGTGGACATTCCTGCCTCAGTTATTCAGCCCCCACCATGAAAGTCCCCTAACAAACAGGATTAAAATTCACTCCTTTCAACCATCCTAGGCATTTATTCCTTCCTTTTCATTGAGCTACATTTGTCTGATTTAACAAGATAAGATTTGAGTGCTGATGCAGCCCGTTGTTAATGCAGCAGCCGCATCCACCATACCATCGACACTATGCATCAGAGGGATGCATAAATCAGGTATTCAAAAAAAATTAGATATGCAGCACACCAGTTTTATAGTCCCAGCCTCAGAAATTGAAATGGCCCAGATTAATGTATTATATCTTACACACTGTCCGAGTGAATCAACTTTAATATATTGAACAGATTCGCAGAACAAGACTTTGTTATCTAAGGAGCACTCGGAAGAAGGAATTGACCTGAGGATTTGATTTGGTTCAGGTAGTTCATGTTGTACAGCAGCATTTGAATAGTTTCACATAAAAATAAAATTTGTATCAGGAATATTCCACATCATTCTGGCTTTGCTCATATCGAAGCTTTGCGGTGGGGCAGTATTACAGAAACAATGTCCAGCAAAAAGATGATTTTAACCTTTGCTTCAGACATGTCAAAACAATGTAATGTAATTTTAATGCAAACTGCTGTTTCATAGCAGAGGCACTTCCACACACTGACTTTAACTAGTTTAGGTTTATGCTGAAAATGAAAAGCCCATTGAATTTCATATATGATGGAAACACCACAATTTACACCAGTCTGCTCCCAGAGTGCATGTTCTGTTTGAAGCCATGCAGTGAGACGATTTCTGCTCTATTCTCTATTGAAAACCCTCAGACCGGCTTTACCTGCATAATCAAGGACAGATGAATGTTAATGCTGGGGGGGCTGCTTGTTTTTTGAGTGACCACTACTGCTAGGGCAGAGTTTGGATGGGCGTTTGTTTATTGAAAACGCAACAAAAGCCTGACTGAGCAGGATGAGGTACAGCAAGGTGGTGGAGGTACGAGCTGAAAGGCTCTTGAAGTGTTTGGTTGATGCCTTTCTGGCTCCTTGTCTGGTTACTGGCTGGGAGCACAGCGCTTCTTCACACTTTCAATAATGAGTGATTGGAAAGTGCTTACACCTGTAATCGTGCTCTGCTAATTAGCACTGATGAGGAATTACATATTCTGAGTGTCCACTAGGTACCTTGAAGGGCACTGGACACATTTTTGAGGAATTTGTGCTCCTATGGATGCTAAAGATGCCCAGTAGGATTTAAAAATGTGTGGGTATCTAACTCTACTTGTAATCAGGAGTTAGGTGCTTCTCAGATATACAGTGTCTCTAAAATATGGCCAGAGAGGGTTAGAGAGGTTTAAGTCTGCCCTTTTAGAGCATTTTATGTTGACCTATTTGTGCTGTGTAAAAGATAGATGTTTAAACAGACAAAGGTAGACTGCAGCTGATCTAATACAGTTATCTAATAGCGGAGGCTGTGGAAACTTTCTTGTTGGATTGTGTGAGATCTGGAGCCAAAGCCTGGGTTAAGGAGATGAACATGTTTTTGTATTTCCCCATAAGAAAGTAATTAATAGCGCACGCAGAAGCCAAGTCTTGGCTGATCTTTAAGACTGGCCAGTGGATCAGGCTAACACAATGGTACTGGGAGCGCAAGAGGAGCTGTCCAGGATGCGTGAGGTGTATTTCGAGTCATCTGAATTTCTCTGAAGGTTTTTCTAGGCACTGGGCAGCTTTAACTTTTTTAAGCTTTGGCTAGAAGACACAACCCAATCTGAACTGATTTTCCAGTCTTAATTTTATTTTTCAGAGCCAATGTTATAATTTACAGTAACATGTAATAGGAAAGAAATTCTGATAAGTGTGTTGTCTTTTCTTAAATTTGAAGGTAGCATACTAACAAATCAGGGTAGGTTCATATTCATTTTCAACATGCAACCCTCCCCACCTCTATTCCCACCCCAGCCACTTCATATAAATTATTGATTTTTCTTCTTTAAGCCTGGTCAAATTTTGTCTATCTATATTGATAAGAATGAAAGAGAGATATTATTATCAAATTAGCATTTATTGTATGTTACCAGAAAGGATGATTTTTTAAGGTAACCCGAGTGTCAAGCAGCCTTGAAGAGAAATCTTGGTTTATCAACAGATTCTCCATCCTCTTGTATATAAATAATTGTGTGTAATTAGCATTAAGTGCGTACAAGAGTCCAGTGTTAGAATGCTGTAATTTTAAAGATATGACTATATTTATGCTTAATTTTGGAAGAGTTGGCTCTTTTGCTTAATGTGTTCCTCATGAGCATTGAGACTCCAGGCAAGCCATTTTCATCAAAGGTCTAAATGTGTGCTTAAATTCTGTAGTGAGTAGGGAAGACTTAAGCGTATACTTCAGTGTTTTGTTGTATTGATAGCAGTTTCATCCTGGCCTTTGTTATGCAAAGCTCTCCTACAAAACAGAGCTCTCTAAAATTTTCCTTCCTTTTCGTTAATTCATACTTTATTTTTCCTGCATGGAATCAGAAGTCATCAATTTTACAAAATCATATTATAAACTTGTAAACCAGTATGAGTGGAAATATCTGATCGCATTCATGCAACTGTTAAAGCATTCAGACAATTAGAAGAACATTTTAAACCCAAGTCACAGTTATTCCAATGCATTAAGTATAACTCTTTAATGTTGCAGAGTCTGTGTCTTCCATCTGTTCCATCAATTAAACCATACGTTGATCTATGAAGTTATTAGCATCAGCCAAAGTTCCAAATAGATCTGTTTTGCCACCAAAGGAAATCCAGCATTTAGCAGGAACAATAATGTAATTCCTTTTACAGACCCTCCCCTAACCATTTTTCGTATTTCTATAAACTTCCCTTTTATTACACAGCTAGGCTGGAGCATTGGGCACTCTAGAAAAGAGAATTAAAAGGTTGGGGTGGTGCTACGCTGCTTGTGCTGCTGCAAGAGAATCTGGATTTTTTGTGAATAAAGTAATCAGAGAAATAGTTGACAGAATTGATGTTCCTTTCTCCTGGTTGAACTGGTGAGTCTCCTCGGCTGTTCCTAGCTGTCATCACCAAACACAAGAGTGGCCTATGGAGACTGCTCGCAGCACAGGTTTCAGATAATTAAGAGAGTCTCATCTTAAAAGCGGTCCCATTTCTTGTGGGAAGAAATGATGGTTAAAATACTGCTGTCTTTAAATGAGTCTGAAGATCCTTTGGAAGTAGGTATTTCAGCTGCTGAGTGAGGAGCAAACTGATTTTTTGCTGTAGACAGCCAGCGAAGCCTGTGACATTCACTCTTGTTGGTTGCTGGGAACTCTGAGAGGCTGCGTGTAAGGGGGACGTGCTCACACTGTGTAACTGAGCAAGGTCTTGTTCTGGCATTGGAGGTTCGGTCTTGGGGTGCTGCAAGCTATGCATCAGACAGAGGCAGTCCCTGAGTTTTCTGGACCATAATCCTACTGGAGCTTTGTTCATCCATTTGTCAAAGGCTATGTAAGAAATGTGGTCAATTATATTTTTACAGATGGGTTTTGCTCATTTAAAAGGCAACCTTTCTCTGTCAAGATGAAGTTCCTACCAGGTATCTCATTTAATTACAATTTGAGAACGATAGATACACTTGCAAGTAAGAAAAATGTGGCTGAGAAGATGCATCAGAATTGAAAGGAAGAGGGCCTTTTGACGAAGTAGGAGATGGCAGTAGTTTGCCATTGCCCATTTCACTCGCTAGGGCTCTTGTCAGTGTGGATGCGTCTACTGAGTCTTGGAGGCTACGGAGAGTTATGACAATAGACAGATCTCTGGCTGTAAGTAACGGAGCAGTTATTGGTGCTGGCACAGTCTTAGAAATTTCCTTTTGACAATGGGCTTGATCTCCTTGTAATAGATTGATCTTTAACTGAGTGGCTTTCATCCAGGCACCCATTTCTTGTCGGGGCTAGGAAAGTGAGGGAGTTGCTCCAAGCCTAGGGAAAGGGATGTTGATAATAATACGGCAACTGTCCCATGCAGGGTTGTCAAACAAGATGGGTGACAAGGTTATCTTTGTTGGATCAGAAAGCAGAAATACACTGACAAAAAAGAGCATCAGAGTGCTTTGAGAACTTCTCAACAGGAAGAAGCAGAAGCATTAGTAAATAGCCCTTTTCATGCTGTAGTGAATAAGTTGGCCCTTTTTTTCTTATTAAACACCTCTCCAAGTTGAGACTCTCTAAGTCTTTCACGATGAGCTTGTCCTCACCCATGCTTTTATCTTGGTTAGGTGTTTGTGTCTGAGACACATAAAATTTCATAAAATAAATCTACGGGTCAAATTTTCAAACCCCATTGGCTGCGTCTTTCCTCACAGCCTCCTTTATCAAAGTTTGGGATTTTTGTGCAAAGTTAGCTCTTGACCCTGTTGTGGTATTGGACTCCTGAAATCTCATTCTCTCTGCTTACTGTTGGAAAACTCCCTCTTTCTCTTTTCTTGTTGAGTTCTTCTCAAACACGGTAGGCTTCCTAAGGTTCTAGTCCCAAAGCAGTCTAACTGGTCATGAGAGGATTCAGCTACCCACTCAATCATCCTTTTTTCTGTTGTAAAACTTGCGCCAGTTACTAGGGAACTTAGGGCACCCTCGTTTTCCAGCATATTACAAACTGGGGAAATACATCTTTGTATCTGTGATCACTGCAAGTAATAATCTTGATGTCACTTTCTTGGCTTTCGTGTTCTGGGATGACAAAGGGAGTCAATCGTTCTCATTAGTTGTGGATACTTTTAATTTACAGCTGTGTGACAAACATATTACCAAAGGTAAGTGTCTTGTAAAATAACATTTGGTATGCATAACTAACTTCTCTTAGGAAGCAAAAGAGAAGCCTCAGTCTGTCACGCTGCTGTCACTTCCACACCTTAGACTTGAATCTAGCCTTTGCAGCTTTCTCTTCTCTTTTACATGGGAGACTGGCAGTCAGCAACTGGGACAAAAATGCTGGAGTTAGCAAGGGGTTAAAGAGTTCCATGTAGATGCCCTGTTCCTGGTACATAGCCCTGCAGCACACTGGTAGCAAAAGCTACGATGTGGGATAAGCAGATGAAGAGAAGCTACTGATGCCTGTGTTCTTTGAGTTAAAGGAAGGAGAGTTCAGTGATACCACTCTCAGAGGGCCTCATTTTTAAGAAATGTAAGGAAAATTTGGTTAGAATTAAACAACTATTTTCAGAATTGCTTTTATGAAACAAATAAGGCAATGGAAAGTATTTATTTTACTGATACCTTGATTAATATATCAATATATGAAGTAATTTGCAGTTCAAAGGAGTCTTGATTGTTCAAAGGTGCTCGTACAGATACTATCTTCATAAGGGATATACGCACACCAACTTTTCCTTAAATTTCAATTTCTTTGCTTTTAAAAAAAAAAGTCTGTGAACAAATGACTGTATGTGAGAGATCTTGATGAATTATGGTCTTTTCCAAGGTTTCCCTTTTCCTTGAAGAAAAAATCTTCCTTTGCAGCACTGCTCTATTTTCTTACTCCTTTTCATTCCCAGCAGTTTACTTGTCCATCTCATCCGAAATACTGCACTTGCCTCATGGATCAATTCATTTCCTCCTTATAGATATGCATTCTGGGCTGGATCAGTATTTCTGCATTTCTTGCCTTCCTTGGTTCCCAGATGAATTGCTGCTGACTCCTGGTAACAGCAGGATCCACAGAACTGGGATGCTATTGCAGTTGGCTTTGCATGGTCAGATTTTGTTTGGATGTAATGCACAATTTGAAATGTTTAAAAAAAAATAAAAAACAAACTTGTCACACTGTACTCTAACACTGTAACGCTGACCACGAAAGGGCAAGGCAGGGAGAAATAACCATAGTTTCATACTCCATTTCAAATTTTAGCCTTTCCTTCATTCTCCCAACCCCTTTGTAATTACACTTAAAATGAAAAATGTGGAATGATATTCTGCATCTAAAACGTATGTAATTTATTTTATGCTCACTGTGTTGTTTGTTTGTTTGTTTTAATCTGTACTTTTAATTTCTTATACAGACTTTCATCACTTTATTTTTGAGAACATCACCAGTGGGGGGGGAGGGGGTGAACTTGCATATCAAGGCTAATTTCTTAAGTTCTTTATGACATTTTTTTATGACAACCAAAAAATTGGTTAATTGAATTAAAGTTTGACTGGGATTTATAGAGTGTCAGGGATGGCTGTTGCTGTTAGGTGAGTTGAATTCTTCTCCCTTACTTAGGATTCATACTGATGGAAACAAAAAATACACTGTGCTGCTAATGATAGTTTATGAGCTCAGATGGTAGGCAGAGAGAAAGTTAAATAACGTATTGCGTGGGTAAAGCATGACCCAGAACAGTGCGTTATTGTATTCTGTTCAAGAAGTTGTAAAGGTGGAGATGCCTACACACCTAGATCTGGTACAACTCTCACCACCTTCTCTCCCTCTCCCTCTCCCTCTCCCTCTCCCTCTCCCTCTCCCTCTCCCTCTCCCTCTCCCTCTCCCTCTCCCTCTCCCTCTCCCTCTCCCTCTCCCTCTCCCTCTCCCTCTCCCTCTCCCTCTCCCTCTCCCTCTCCCTCTCCCTCTCCCTCTCCCTCTCCCTCTCCCTCTCCCTCTCCCTCTCCCTCTCCCTTTCCTTGTTTAATCCAGTGGTGGTGTTTCAGGGGAGTCAATAAGGAGTTTTATACAACCTAGGCAGAAAAAGAGCTTTTTTTTTTTTTTTTTTTTTTTTCCAGAGGGCACAATTTTGGGGGGGTTACTGGAGCAGACAGCTTGGTGACATTATTTTTGTGGTACACAAGCAGGTTAGCATACAAGGTCAGTGTTTGTGCACAGCTCTCGGCCAGCTGTCGAACACTTGCTAAAACTGGAACTGAAACTAGAGAGATTCCTTGTCCTGGGATTTATGGTAAACAAAACTGTTTTTTGTTGTTATTGCTAAATTAGGAACCTAAATTGTGTTATTTCCTGTTCTTACATATTTCTTTATTTGTAATCTCTTCAAATGATAGTGTATAATGGGCGGGGTAAAGATCACCACTGCGTTACTTGGGTACTGTAAAGCCCTATCCAGCATCACAGCGTATCAGACTGCTGCTGCCTTTCTGAGACAGTAGTGGGTTTGTCAGATCAGCAAATCTGCAATCTACACATCCAAGGGATGTACACAGAAAGTACTGACCCGTAATGAAGTAGATTGTGTGTCTGATGGTAATTTCTTATAGCATTTTTCAGAATGAGGATAGCTGTGCTCAAGCATCTAACCTATCTATGATTTATTGGGTTTAGATGTATAATTTTAATTTTTACTCGTAGGTTGTTTTACATGCTACTGTTCTCTATGCTACGGTGCCTTTGCGGCTGGAACCCAAAGTAGGTGATGGAACTGGAGGTAGGAAGTCGTTCATCTGCTGTCCTGCTGCCAGGACTGAGGTCTGTCCTGTGCTCCATTTCACCTGTCAAAAGATACCTTCATTTGGAAGTTAGGGCTGTACCTAGGCTGGCAAATCTGAAAACAATTATCCAGTCCTTTAAGCGTTTGTCCATAATATACTGAATTTTGTACTGATACAGCCCCATTGGCTGTATGAGTGACAGGTATCCTTTTGAGTATAAACGTCCCTCAAAAATGTTTACAGCTGTTTAATCACTAAGAACACATCGAGGAAAAAATTATAACAACCTGTATATGTAGCTGTTACTAAACAAAATCTACTGATTTCCTTTTTTTCAAGACATATAGCAATTTGAACAAATAACATCATATTCTTAAGCAGTGTATCATTTTCATATTTTTCAGCTATGATGAGGTATGAGTTTAAGAAAAAAGAATAGGGGAAGAATGGTGATATGTCCAAGAAAATCATGACATTAATAACATGGAGTATGATCAAAAGAATACAAATGCCATCAAATAGGTACACTAGTGATTGGATTGGTGTGAGTGAAGTGAATATTTCAAGTCTTCCTATTTGCATGTCCTGTCACTTCGTGTTCAGAGATTTTGATAGTAAATAAAGCTGCAGTAAAATTTAATATGAATGTAAATCTGGATATGATATCCTTGCAGTGATTGCGAAAAACAAAGTTTTTAACATAGTGCCTTCCAAATGAATATTTCTAACCAAAGAGGTTTTGTGCACCAAATCTAGAATTTCATTAAGAGATAGCCATACCCTTAATATACTCAGTTTAGCACAGATCAATAATAATCATCTTCAAATTGATAAGTAGTAAAAATGTAAAGTTTATGGATAGTGAGCACCTGAAAAGAGTTTTTTGTCAAGTGTTAATGATAAATCTGCTGCATGTAAAAACTACAAAAGGACAGTGCCTCTTTAACAGGGACTACTATTTGTGCTCCGTGGAGCTTTGCAGTATTAGTAAAGCAGCATGAAAGAGTTGATTTTCATTTTATGTTGTGCTTGTGAGGCATTAACATGATGTTCTAACACTTGTAAATGAATACAGCTCTTGCCTAATCTGTCATTTTAATGCCTTATAGATTTTATTTCACTCTGTGTTGTACCAGATTCTCAATAATAATAATCAACTGCTTTGTTGTTCTCTTGCAGAAATTAAATTTCTGTAGTGAGTGTGCAACTAATAAAAGATGTTGCTTGAGGAAACAAAAAATAAATATGATGAATCATAAAAGTTGTATGTAGGGGGTTGCTCATATATGAAAGACAATTACCGAACCAGTGGTAAATTCATCTGATTCTCATATTGTCAACAGCTTAATAACTCTCACAAAGGGTTTAACCATAGTAGCTTTGTCTATATTGCTGTCTGTAATCACAAATGTGTATCCTCATAGACAGTGATGTATATAAAAGCTATACGTGTGTGTGTATACAGTATTTTAAAAGGCTGTTGACGTTGTTGTGCTGCATTCCTTTCTTAACCTGAGAAACTTTGCTGCTTTGCACTAACTCTGCCACTTGTGTAAGTCTAGCCACTCTCGTGTTGTAGTTAACCACGGGGTGAAGCACCACGGGGAGGTGCTCGGGAAGGAGAGAAGCCGGGAAGTTCTCGGTGTGTTGGTAAAACACTGACCGGCACAAGGAGAGCAAGGATGCAGTGTTTCCAACAAGTGTCTAACAGACAGCCTGGGTTGGCCAAACACACATGTGTTCATTGTAGACATTTCTAAACATGATTTCTCAGAATATTATATGCAGGTTAGACTTTGGATTCACCCTGAAAAAGTGCAGACAGAGAAAAATAGGAGACAAAAAAGTTCTCATACAAATTCAGGACTCTGAGATGCTCCTCTTGGGTTTTGTTGGGATTTTCCTACTCTTTTGGAAAGAAAAAAAGAAAGAAAAAAAAAAAGTGGTTCCTCTAGTTCAGCGCAAGATAAACTGCTTGACTGTAGATAAGGGTATAAATCAGATCTTGGAATAAAATAGCTGTATTATCCGGTAAACTTTACTGACCGATACCCATGTTTTTCTCCGTGAGGGATCAGACACACAGGTGAAAGGCAACCATTCTATCAAATTCATGTTTTAATTCCCTTCTTTCTTAGTGTAAGTGAATGTCGTCAGAATAAGGCAACAGGGAACCAGGCCCTTTTTTACCTGCATGGTACGAGTGAGAAGTATCGCGTATCTCAGCAGCAGATAATCCCAGCTGGCTGGTGAGGGTTTCAGCAGGGCGTGGTATTTCTCAGCTGGATGGAGAAGAGGAAGGGCTGGGAGAAAGGCTGGGTTTGTCTTGTTCTTTTATGCATCCAGTTCAAGTGTTCAAGCAGAATTATGGCTTTGCAAGAAAAAAAAAAAAAAAGTATATATTATTGCATCATGAAGAACCTTCCTTCGTGGCTATATAAAATAATCCATAATTTTGTGTGTAAAAGCATGCACTTATCTTTTGGTGTTATCTGCTTCTAGTATAGCCTCATCTTTTGCCTCCTACTTGAGAATGTGGCTGCTAATTTTACTTTCAAGTTGTCAGAGTATTGTCATTTCTTCTGTTTGCTGAAGTATATGCAGAAGGGTACAGATAATCTTTTATAGGAGTGCAGGGGAGTTGGTAAGGACATTTAAGGCCCAATTCCTACAGCAGCTTTGCATCCAACAGTTCCCGTTAGGCATCAGAATGAAATAACTAACATTCCCGAGCAGCTGGAGTTCATTTTAGTAGGAACTGAGGGGATACCCATCACTTCTTAAAACCTTGTTTTTTTTTTGTTTTTTTTTTTTTTTTCCCAGAAGGAATTTGAGCTCCCGTAAGTAACCAGCTACTAGGGATTGTGCAACTGTGGGGATCTGGGCTATCAGCATTGATTTTTACCTGAGATACTGCAGCAAGGAGGGTCAGCTGAGCAGAGAATCGTTCCAAGAACATTTATATTGCTATTGCCAATTTCTTCTTTTGAGCTGAATCCAACACTGTTGATGACGATGGGGCTGCCCAGGGGCAGAACTCCTTTCCATCCCATAATACAAAGTATGGACTTGTATACCTGAGTGACAACACCATGAACCCTTAGCCTGTCTCTTACCAATCCTAACAGCAACCCTCAAGATTTTATTTTATCCTGGTTCTTGATCAGCCTTTGCTAGGAATCACAGCTGGAAGAAAATCCAGTGGTTGTCTTTTCTCGTGGGAAAATTCAGTGGGCACCATATTGGGGGTGATTTAAAATTTGGATATGAACGGGGAAATAGTTTATAGAAGTTACATAAGGTTTATTTCACCGCTAAGTACATTATATGGTATTCTATTTATCTCTTTATGTTGGTACAAAGCTGGTGTTGCAGATAGGTATGCCTGCCAAAGGACAGGTTTAGGTCAAAGAACCTGAAGGAAGAAGCAAGAAAAAAAAAATAAATGTGAGACTGTGAAATAACGGGAAACTTGTAATGTTATCACAGAAGGTATCTACTTCATAAAATAGGGCATGTCAGGCTGGCAGGGACCTCAGGAGGTCTTCAGTCCAACCTCCAAAGCAAAATCTGCTGCTGGATCAGGCCAGGTTGATCAGGGTCTTACCCTGTCGGGTCTTGAGAGCCTCCAAGGATGGAGACTGCTCAGCCTTCCTGGGCAAACGTCCCACTGCTTGAGATTGTTGAGATTGAAATGTCTTGAGCATATAATGGGAGCGGTGCATGCTGGATAGTGCTGGGAGATCTTTGGACAAGCTTGGATATAAAATGGTGTCTCTAAAAAGAGGCTCCAAGTCTTGGGAGAGGCACCGTGGTTTGGCTGAGTGGTCGGAGTGTGGGCCTGGGAGCCGGGAACCCCCTGCTTTCTCATTTGAGTTCTGCCTGTAACTCGCTGAGTGCCTTCCAGCAAGTCACATTTTCCCCTCTGTCTCAGTTTCTCCATTTATAAAATGGGGATAATAATACTTACCTACCCCACAGGGTGTTGTGAGGATTAATTAGTTGTTGGTACAGCACTTAAAAGATGTAAATAGCCATATAAATGCTGAATATTATCATTATAATGAGAAGCACACAGCACTGTAAGAAAAGAAATGGTCTCAAAATAGGTCGCATGTGCCATTATGACCCCCCACAAGAATAGCTTCTGGGGTTTATTTGAAACATCATCAAGCATCAAACTTCCAAATCTATAGTTTGATGCTCTATTGTAGCTGTTAACGTTTCTTTCTCTTTCCAGTTATTTTTTTATAGTCAGTGCAAGTTAGAAAAACAAGCCCAGGTAAACATATGTAGTGGTCCTGCTTGAATAAGCACTTACTTTTATGATGTTTATGTTAAATATATAAGGATCATTAGGAGGACAAGGTGACACAGTCAGTTATTTTGATAGCCTCGAGGCACTTCACCACTGACACCTGGTTTTGAATTCCAATTGGAAATGACCCAAATTATCGTAAAAATATGAAGTTTGTGTACCTAAAACTCGAATTCCAGAAAGTATTCAAAAACAGAGATGACAACGATAGCAAACTGCACTTCAGCAATGCTTTCTTAATTGTATCATGTAATTTAGAAGCCAATCTGGAAGAAAGAAAAAAAAAAGAAAGAGAAAAAAAAATACCAGCAGGGCTCGTCAGGGTTACTCTGACATCCCAGAGTCACTGGTGCCAGTAACCAGAGCTCTAGTAAGTGATCTCAGCAAGTCTAGTAGCGAAGCTCTGTTGCCAGGAATGTTAAAATGCCCACCCAAGAGTAAAAAAAAATCTGTCTTTATAACTCATTGTACAAAGTAGGACTCTTGCCATTGTCATCGAAGTCACTGGGTCAGATCTGATTTCTTTTTTTCCCCCTGTATGAAATGGAAAAAAAAATGCTGTTCATAGATTTCTGTTTAATAGTGTTTGCCAGACAAAGTGGGATTTTCACAGCACAAGTTCTATAGCTCAAGAGCCCTATTCATCCAGCATTTATTTTTTAGGTCCTTTATCCACCCTTTCTGGGTTTACGATAAATAGAGGAAAAACAGAGAATTTACACACTTAAGTAAATTTTGCATCAAAACTCTTCTGTGCTTTTCTTTATTTTTTTTCCTTTTTTTTTTTTTTTTGGTAATGGTAGTGAAATCCCAAGAAGGTATTCTTAATGATCTTCATCTACAAAACTCATAAAATGAATATTAACAGCGAAAACTAAGAAGTATTTCCCACCAGAAAATAGATACTTCCCTCTCAATAAAGACAGGTCCCATCAGGTAATGTATTATAGGCATGTGTGATCTGCTGATAAGAACATAGATTCAGAGCTAAAACCATGCGTCTTCTAATTCTCCGTATGATGCTGAATTTGTCTGTGGCTCGGGGCAAGTCGCCTCTCTGTCTGAATTCTCTCTGCATAGCATGGAGATATTTTTGAGTACAGCACATCATGCAGTTGCTATAAGGTGTTGAATTCTGTCCGTAAATATTCTGGAGAAGTTGGATTCCTGATAAGCTGTGAGTAAAGTTTTGTCTCAGAGTATTTCATAAAACTTCACTTACTGTTCATTTAACCGTACAGTGCCTGACCACCCACCCCCCACCCCCCCCATATCTGCACAACCAACCTGGACTTTCAGTTTTCATAGTTTTTATTTACTACTTTTTAAATTTTCAGTGAAAAAGGACATTCAGAATAGGTCAACTTTTTAAAGTCTTGGTGTGGACTGAGGGCTGTCATTGAAATCAGCTAGATTTATCCAAGCTAGGATAAAGTCAAGACTTAAAATGTTTTTATTTCTTGTTCAACTATTTGGATAAATAGATGATAATTTGTGTATTCTCTTTGACTAGTATCACTGCATTTTACAGGCACAAACCAAACCAGACTGTGTGCAGTGTTCAGTTCACTGCCAGGAAATGTTTGTGCCCTTTCCACGCCATCCTACACGCAGGCACTGGCTCAGCTTGCCATGAACCATCGTGCTGGTAGTTTAGGGGATTAGCAAGAGAAAAAAAATACAGAGAAGCTTTCCCCAGAAGTTCCAAATTTGTGCTGGAAGTGATCGTTGCCATTCTCTGCTTGTATTTAATAGGAAGTGTTTCAGGAAAAGGTTCCTGTGCCAAAGCTGTAATTTCTAAAAACCCTTCCATGGGACGTGCCACTTGGTGCTGCTGTTACTGCGGGAGATACGGTCCCCTTCAGCTCTCTGATAAATCTGTGCCTGTGAAAACATGTTTTATTTTAGCGTTTATTTGTGTATTTTGCTCTTACATATGCTTGCTAGCCACATAAATGCCTAATTATTTTAATTTAGCTAAGTTATTAGCAGGAATATCTTGTGGCAGGAAGTCCTGTAGTCTATTTGTTCAGAGGGGTAGTGGGGGGGAGCTATCTGTTTTGAATTTGCTACTGTCTGATTTAATTAATTACATAATTAAGTTCTTGAACAAAGCAGGCTGAAAAGTTTATTTTTTTGCATGCTGCTAGGTGGCTTTGCCATGACTTACCAACATGTGAGATCAGGTTATCCTCTGCTATGACTTCTGTCTGCAGGTAGTTTTGAGTTCCCATAAAAAAGAAAGTTTCGTGTTGCACTGTTCAGAGTTGCATCCCCCTCGTATTTAAGAAGAACCTTGCAAATGGGATTCTGGCTGGCTATTACTATCAATATATGTTGATAATTATAGAATAATGATGTGTACAGGGAGTGCTGATGAAGGGTACGGAGGAAGGTGATTGAAGGCAGTTACAGATGGAAGTCACAGATTCCTCTTGTCTGGTGACAGTTTCCAAGATCTGTGTGGCAGATTTTTCTCTGGCCTAATAGATAGTTTATCATATTTCTCTCACTTTTTATGACTGATTTATCTTTTCTTTGAGTTCTTTTTCTGAGAATGCTTACAGCACCCAGCAATGAATAAGTGTAAATGATTATTTATGGTTTGAGGAAAATGACTCAGTATTTTCTTTAATTCATTATAGCAATGCGAGTATTTCTGTAGTGTACAAATATTTTTTCAGAACATTTTGCATGGTGTATAAACCATTCTATTGGCCCCTGAATTGCATTTAAATGATCATGGGTATCATTTTCAATCAGATGTATGCAACCCATGCATTTCAAGGTGTGTATTTGAACCAGGTGAATTTGGACTCTTGCATTATTTTCTGCTTTTGTGTGTGTGTGCAAAATTAAAACAAAACTTGTGGGAGGCATGCAAACCCACTGGCATATATTTTGAAACTAGAAAGAAAAATGCTTCTTCAGACCCTTGTGAAGCAATATTGCTTAATTAACCCTACTTAAGCCCTACCTTGTGAAAAGGTTAATGGGATTTTTAATGACCTTGAGTGGTCAAGGCCTCAATTTTACATTTCTTCTGAAAGAAAATGGAAAATAGAACAAGAAAGCTGTTCAAACTTCTGTGAATCTGGAAAAAAATTGGTTTACAGCAACAGTTCAGGTCACTTCCTATTTCATTTGAAAAGGTTTACCCATTCCTTACCTGGGACCCGCTGCCATCACGGCGGCTGTTTGGTTGCAGTGCGGAGCTGCCACTTGGAGGTTTTGGTGTCACCTGTGGCTTTGCTCACCTGCTGGCAGAGCGCAGAAGGGCCCCTCGCTGCAGCCGCATTGCACACGGAGCTGACCAAAAAGAGCCCTGATGGAGACCCTGGTTCTGCAGCACAGCAGCCCTCTCCCAGCCCCTTCCCCACCAACCTCTCCATGCTGTGCAGCCCATAAAGCGTGCGTGTCTTTTCCCCTGGTGATAAATGCTCTGTCGCTGCTGACTCCACAGGTACGACTGCCTTTTCACGGACAAATAGCCAAATTGCTCCAGAACCAATTAAAGTCTGACCATAATAGTTTTCATCTCTGCTGCTTCTGTTTAAGGCTCAAGGAACAGTTTGTGCATCCAGTTTTCTTTCTTCAACTACCCTCCTGCACGTAGGAAAGTCTCATGTTGAATATGTCCTTAGCAGCTTGAGGTTGGTTTCAGTCTGGTTAAGACAGGGCTCGGTCACTCAGTTTCACTTCACCTCTGCCTGGTCACGCCGCAATTGCATTTGCTTCGAAGTTTTGTATGGCCTTTGTTGTTTTGGGTATCTCTGCCATTGTTCTGTCCTACTTCAGTCTTCAATATAATCCTGTTCACAAAGTTAAATAGTTGTTGCTACTATTCTTCCAAATCAATGCCTAGTTATTAAGGTATAAGGTAGCTGGATTTATTTTTTGAAATAACTGCTACTTCTTGTGATCCCATTTCCATTGTAGAGTCTGTCCGCAGGTCTCAAAATGTTTTCTTAAACCTTACTAATGATTGGAATCTGATAATGGCTTTGGTGAAGCAGACAAATAGCATTAATAAGTTTTGCATTTGTTTTTTAAGCAGGGCTTCTCTGACTGTTCTAATCTGAGGTGCACTGGACATGTACGGGGATACAAAGATGCTCAAGAAAAAAAGAAATAGCCTTTAAGTTTAAAGAGAGAAGCTTACTGACAGGTGGTTATAGCTTCTGCCATGATAGAAAAACCAAGTTCTTCCTCTGTGCTTACAAGAATGCCCTTAATGTATTTACATCTTGCTACTTGTTTTCATTCTTTTGGTGTTTCTCAAAGCAGCTCAGAAAGTTGTGTCAGATAATCTTCATGTAAATACTCAAAAAAGCACTTGAGTTGCAGATAGGTTGCAGGTGCATGTTTCTGTGTGTTTTGATTATGAAAGGGCGGTGATCATGGAGCTATAGGTGATATACCATGAGCTGGGAGAGCTATGGTAGTATTATGGCAGACATTCTTTGTGAGCCATCCTCTGGAGGGTGATACAGATGTTCACACCCCACACACACACACTAATCAGTGTATCGTAAGAGTTAGTTAATGAGAGAGATCTTGCTTGTGAACAGTCAATACAGCAAGGCAGTCATCCACAGGGTCATGAATTCTCTGGATTTATCTAATGTAATATATAGCAAAACACTTAGGGCACTCCATATGCAGCTATTAATTGCATGAAAGACCTGTCCATAATTAGGCTTGGAGAGTAACCGTAATCTCTGGGATCAATGGTTCCTGACACCTGTCAAGTGGCGGGAGGGTAAAACCTTTTATAGCCCTGATGAATACTTGAGGAGTGGACTTTAAAGGTTGGCGAGTGGAAATAAGATGCTGTAAAATGGGAACTTACTGAAATGACTGAGCATTTTGTTCCTGTGGGTGAATTTCAGTGATGGTATAATTGTTGGGAATTCCTTTGAAACCAAAGAAGCTGCTTCAGAGCAGAGTTTTGCATTATACCTTTGCACTTTGCACTGGCAAGGCACCAAAAGAATCAAGTTTCTTTTCAAAGGTACATGGCATGAATTTTGACACTTGCTTCTTTGTGGGCTGTGAGCATCTCTCTGAAAGGGTGCATTCCCTGTAGTTAGCAATCCTGTATAAATGGAGCAGCCTGTACAATTACTTTATACAATTTTGCACTCGTGCGAATTAAAAATGGCCACAGCCCATTGTTCTGAAACCACTCATTACAACTTCAGGTTTGGAAAATGAAGCTCTAATCAGAAAATCTTTTCTTTCTGCTTGAAAATAGCCGATGGAGAATCTCTCTCTATTAACTGAGGTACTTTACAGATAGATAGAGGTCTGTGTGTGTGCATACCCATGCATGTCTTTTTTTTTACACGTTGCGTGTGTATATGTTCTCCTACTCAAGAGTAGCAGGTTGGACATACAGAACAGAGCAGTACATGCTTGGTGCTTGCTGAATGCAGATGAGTACATACCCCACTTCTGGAAAAGACGTAGAGTTTGTTTGTACAGAAAGGTACTGTAAACTAAGAATTTCCAAAATCAAAAGGAGCTTTTAAAAATCGCTTAATTTAAATTGTGTGTCACTTCAACCTAATTTGTGGGAAGCTCTTAAATAAGTCTTCCTGTCTCCCCAAAAACACCCTAAGGATCAGTTCTCTAATGTACTGTTCTGCTGTCAAATCTGTATAAACAAGTATAAATGTTTAAAAAGTAAAGAATACTAATCAAGAGATGGAAGACATGCACTGCTAAATAAATCTTGCCTTCAATTTATTTGTCTAGTATTACAAAGGCAGAGGAGATATCAATTAATATAGGCAAAGAGGACCCATAATTTATAATTAACTGGCAAGTGGTTTGTAACAAACAGCAGCACTGAATCTAATAGCCAGTAGAAAAATAACTAGTGTTGATTTGTCCCTCGGCAAATTAATAGAGTGCTTATCAATGACAGGGTTACATAAAACTGCTAAATAAATAATCATCAGTGAGTTAGAGTGAAGCAGATCTTTAACAAGCTTAATCTGAACCTCTTGACATCTGTAGACTATGAAGAGATTAAATGCTAAGAAAGAAGATACACTATGCACATTGTAAGCATGCTCAGTAGCTGTGCAAGATCATGTTCTTAGGTAATGAGAAATAAGGAAACATTTTTATTACAAAATTACATTGAAAAATGATTTTCATTATAATTAGACTGAAAATTATAAAAGGTATATCAAAGAAATGCTGAATTGGAATTAGCCAGATGAGAATGGCACTACATCTCTAAGCAGTGGAAACACATCAGTGGAGTCAGGCTTGATATATTTTTGGCTCAAGGATTTTTTTCCCAGTTTTATTACTCACCTTTGTCCACTTCTGCTTTCTGTGTCACTTTTGCTGATATTCCCTGGTAGCTCCCTTAAATCATCACAACAGCTAAGCAGTGCACCTGATTTTCTGAATGTCTCTTATTTATGAGACTGGATATATATGTACAGGATATAATTTTTAGACGTTTTACTTTTTTAAATGCTTTTTGGGCAGTACGCCCGTGTATGAAGGTCTCTCCAGTCCTTGCTTAATGATACCGTGAGTTTTGTCCTGGAATATGATTGTCAGCAGGCCCAGCCAGAGCCTTGCTGGGGAATGTGAGGAGGCCCCCTCTCCAACTGAAGATGTACAGAAGCATTCTTCCTGAGCAAGGGGAGAGCAGTGATGCAATGTTTTTTGTTGTGCTTGATGCCTTCTATCCCTTTTGAGGCTCTGAGAAGAAAGGCATTTTATGCAAGTGAGACTGCTGTCTTTTGGGGACAGTGAGGGAATGTGCAAGCAAAAGCAGAGCTGAGTAATTTTGTCAGGAAGCTTTGTTGGAACTTCGAGGATTTTGATCTGGAGCAGAAATGGAGCTGCAGGTCCTCGTTCTTTTTGTGCAGGAAAGCAAAGCTGCCCTGACACAGGCGGGCAGTGTCTGGTGAAGAGCATTCTTTCGGGAGCTCCTACCTTCCCTTCCATTGCTTTTTATCCTCCTCATCCTAAAGGAGCAAACAGACTCCCAGTGTATCACTACTCAGTTGAGGAAGTTTTTCTTTTAATCTTTCCAAATGTGATAATGAGGCAGTCAGGTACCAGAGATAAGTAATTTGATGGGTCTGAATTACCTTAGGTAGTGTCATGAATAGGAATTAATTGTCTGTCTGTAGAGGAGATCTTCCTGGTAAGGAGACTAATTTCATCTCTTTCCTAGTTTCATGGTTGGGTGGCTTTTTGTCTGTGTGGTGTTTTTTTGTTGTTGTTCTTGTTTTGGTGTGTTGCTGTTGTTTATTTTTCTGGATTAGACTTTAGATTTTCTCTAACCTCTCTATCACAGCTAGCAAAGACCATTACTAGCAAGAGAAATGTTCCCTTTATATCCAGTGACTCCTTTGTCCATTTTCTAGTCTTTTCTGCCAATAACATATGGAAAGAAGGATTTTTTTTGTTCCCCACATGGCAAGAAGAGAAACTGTTCTTAATGGATGGGTGTAGAAACTACAGTCATGAAAAGGAAACCTCTTACTAAAAATGCTTCCTTAATGTATTTTTGTTCATTGCTTTCCTGATTTTTGTTCTGAGAGTGAGTCACCACTTGAAAAGAGCAGAATGAGACCTCAATTTTATCTTTAATTTCATTAAATGAAACCTCTCTATGGTGGACCAATGCTGTCTAGTACTGTGCTGCAATGACGAATCAGTATTGCTCAGAAGTAAGAACACTATCAGTTTAAAAGGAAGGAACCTTATGTGGAGTTGGGTTTAGAAGCATCTTAAGCTAAGTGCAGCACATGTCCACATCCCTGCTCTGCTTCTCACGAGCTGAGCAGTATCCCAAATATGATGTTGTATATACCTGTTATGTCTGTCTATCACTGTGATTTGCTACCCTTTTCTATTTTTTTTTAAAGATACTTCCTCAGTTTAGTAAAATCCTTCTACTCCCCTGCTCAAACTGCAAAGAGTTGCCTGATTGCATGCAACAATAAATCATAGGAGGCTGACTTAGAAACTAACAGGTTTAGAAGAACATGAGTTTCTGTTGTCTAATTTCATAGCACCATCCTCTTCCAGGGCAGTGTCTTAGTTCTGTGAAAACCCTGCGTTGAATGGGTGTGTGCCTGTGGAGAAGGTCCTGCCGAAGCAGAGAGGTGAGGTAGGTCCTGTACTCATGTTGATTCTCATGGCACACGTGCAATGACCACCCCACAAATCAAGGGACTTTATTACTACTACTATTATTATTATTATTATTATTACTATCATTTTTTATTCTTTTATTTTGTGAAGAAAACATGGCAGCTTCACACGTTGCTGCCAATGCTGTGGTAGCCTCGCCATGTCTGAGGTGCTATCAGGGAGGTTACAGGGCGTTCATCAAAATAAAGCTGATGCAAACATGAATACTCCCAAGAATGAGTCCTTTTAACCTAAAAAATGCTGAAGGCTGAAAAGAGGCTAATTTATTTAAATTATCTGTATACATGTCAAGCCCCATAGTTTCCAGATGAAGCTGACAACTGTGAGTTAAAGAAAGCTTTTCTTAAATTTAAAAACAAAAGCCTAGCAGACAAAGTTATATCAGAAAACCTGAGCAACTAAGAAGATAATCATCTGTAGTGATGCAGATGTACAAAAATACAGTTTTCTGCTATTAAGCTTTTAAATGTCAGTAAATGGCAGTTTAGTAGATCATTTGCTAATAATGATTAAATTTCTCATTAAAATGTTTCCTTCATTATTCTTCAGGTAGAAATGTGTAATTCAACGATTGTTACATCAATTATACTTAAAAAGCTCATTAAAATACTGAAATATTATCTCTCGTAGCCAGAGTACTTTAAGAGTACTGTACTAATTACAAAAGGAATAAACTCTTGTAATATCACCATTTGAATTGATGCCTTATAAATTCTTAATGCAAAGCTAACATATAAAGTGTAAATCAAATATATAGATCCAATAAAACAAAACCTTTTTAATCTTGTTTTACCTTCAAAAGGATTCTGATTATTGTAATTAAATAATGCATGATATAATAAAGATCTAGAAAGTGTGATTATTTCATTGGCAATTGAATATTGGTGCTTTTTATTTATGCAAGCAATTTATCACAGACAATATGCATCAAGCATTAAAATATTGATACAATTACACCTATCCTGCTGAACCAATAAAAAAAACTGTGACATGACTCTCTGCTCGTGATACAAGGACAGTTTGAAATCCCTGTTAAATTTTAATATTCCGATGTGCTGGGTTATGCTAATTCTGGTATGGAATAATACCTCTGGTATCTACTGCTCTGCCTTTTATTTCTGTGAGATTACAAATCCGGCTTCACTTAGCTTGGCTAACAAGGACTGCTTTGCTTGCTGCTCTGTTGGTCACTCCTAGGAAGAAATACTAAAAGACAACTTTGAATTTCCCTTTTTACAGTTACTGTTCTGCTATGAATACGACTGCTTAATTTTGCTGCTGCTGTATCCTGTTATTCTTTCTAAAATTTTTAAAACGGCTTCTGGCCCAAGTCAGGGATAACTCACCTGTAGATGGTGGATTTAGTAAGACCTGTTTCAAAGCAAATGCATTTCCATTATTGTCCCAGTTTCTAAAGGCTAGCATCATGGTGTCAAGATAAAATATAAAAGGAAAGATCATTTGCTCTCAGTTTGAACAGCAATGCTACCAGGTCAGATGTAAATTGTGAAATTGGGCAGAATTTCCATACCTTTAATCTTATAAAACTGTTTTCTTTCTAAAGGAACTAAAAAGCTACACTTAATAGGCTAGTAATTATTTTGCCACTGTGCAGGTAAGCTGAGGTGCATAGAGGCTGTCTACTGAACTAGCTTGTTGTCAGCCTGATGAAAGAAAAGAAACACCCAGCAAAAACCCAGCGGCCCCCCAGCGGAGCGCTGGACGCCCACCTTTATTTCCTTTCTCAGCCAAGTCAACTGTCGTGTAAAGAGCTGGATTTCCTTGAATAGAACAACACTGCCCAGGTTTGTAAAAGATTAACCTATCCTACCATTCATATACTTTAATTAATTTATTGAAGGGACATCTCAAAAATGTGACATATTTTTATAGCACAAAGAAAACAAAGTGGACTAAAACAAATACTTGCGGCTGTGCTGGCTTTCAGAAATGGCCTTTGGATATCACTGTTCTTTCAAGTGAGGACAGAAATTGCAAGCTTCTGAATAAACAGCAGCAGAAAGATCAAAAAGCACCTGCAAAGCATAAGGATTGTATTGCTATGGGTGAAAGTAAGCTCTTTGCTGAGGGTCATCCTTGAACAAGTTCAGGATTTTCAGAGACCCTACAGTGACTCTTTCACCTCATAAAATTATAAAGCCATAATTTACATGTCTGATTCACCAAATTGATGACCACAACCCAGGTGGTGCTGAACAGTCAGTTCTCTTTACATTCAGTGAAGGAAGGGAGCATTTGACACCTTGCAAGATGAGAAGCTCTGGTTCTTTGTAACTTGCCATGAACCTAATCGTGTTTTTTCTTTTTCTTTTTTTTTTTTTACTATCTCATGAGACACTTTTAGTTTTTGGCTGGATGTACTTGTAGATACTGCCTAATCATCTCTAATGTCCGTATGTCATATTTATGAACTCCTGTTTAGCTTAAATAAAAACAAAGCTCTCAGAAGAGATAGTCCAGCGACCAAAGGCTGGGATTTCAAGGCATTTACTTTGTTCAGGTAAATAGAAGGGAAGTGTGTCAAGAGGAAAGTTCTAATATCTGCTATTTTAAATCTGAAATAGAAATCTTGCAGTAAATAAACAAACAAACAACAAAAAAAGAATTAGTCAAATAGGTTTGTTCTTAATTAATTTGCAAAGATGCAGTAGCCATCCATAGGTGCATGCAGGCACGTGCTGTTCCTATTTGCCTTGCTCCCAGCTCTCTGCCATGGCTGAGGAGGGGAGCAGATAATCATAGTGCTGTCACAGCGGGCAGGGGCTGCGGGCTTCTACCCGCGTGCAATTTGCCAGCACTTTAAAGCCATTACTGTGGGTGCATATTGGGCCCGTATGTGTACATATGTATGAGGAAAAAGCTGACTAATATTTGTGTCGTGGTAGATAACAGGATTTTAATTCTGGCGTTCATAGCCATGCCTTGTTTGAGGTTCTTTTGCTCTGTGATCTGGGTTGTCTCTTTGCTGTAGTTAATTGGGTGATGGCGGAGAGGAAGGGCTGGCTAACGTGGAGCTTTGAGTCGGTTGTTTTAAAGAAATAATTCCTGGGACTTATTAGCACTGCAGGCTGTGTTAATGGTTTACCTGCTGGAGTAGCAGCCTGTTTCGAGAATGTGCGCCTTACAATATAGATACTTTCTCTCTATGAAAGTAGCTGATTTAGTCAGAAAGGTGACAGTTAAGACTCGTTGCAGGAGAAATTTTTGCATCTTTGCAGAGTGACTTTTTTTTATACTTTACCATAGTGGCTGTCCATCACAGTTGTTATGTATGCAGGCTGAGTGAGCCCGCAGGGGATCCTAGTTATTTACACTCTTTTTCAAGCTTCGAAGCTGTTATAATCATTCGCTGTCAACTTTGTGCTGACACTGAATTTTACTTTGTGTTTTTTATGCTCGGTTTGGGTCTAAAATACTGGCATCCATACCCTACACTGTAATTCTATGGGTGACTGAGTTGACCAGCAATATACAGTATTACTAACAGAGCTTTAGAAACCTGCTGCATATGGAGATTTCGGGATTTGTTGATTGTGGACAGTAAACAAAGTCCCCAGGCTTTATGCTTTTATCCTAGTGGTGGCCCTCAGGAATAAACTGTGTACCGTGTTTCATCTCATTGCATTTTCATCTTTAAAAAAATGTAAATATTATTTTCCTTTCCTACAAGGCAGCAAAGTTGGAGGAGGAAAACTTTTTCATTGCTTTTTTTTTTATTATTTTTTTTTATTTTCATTCTCGCTTGTTTTCTCCAGGCCTGTGTTTTAAGAAATGCATATTTTTTCTGTGATCACCATATGTTTAGCATGAAGCTGCAGATAGTAGTGGAGCTGGTAATGGGCTAATACTTCAGATCCAAATTGAAATAATGTGTTGTGTGAAACGTTGGGAATAAATTATCATGTAAGAGCACGCATTGACAAATATATAGGGTTTTTACACCCTTTTAGGTTTAGAAAGGCAAATTTGCATGCCCGTGTTTAAAAGTCCTTGGTCTGCAATGCAGACCAAATAAACCAACTTCTTTCATGTGTGCACGAAACTCCTCCGTTATCACCAGGCCCTGCGATCTGAAATGGCAGCACATCGATTGCTTCCTGCCTGTGTAAAGTGTGAGATATACGTGAACAAGTTACCAGCTCCAGCATGAAATTTCAGGTACTCTGGGGCCCAAAGGGAGTGATCACACAAAATGATACGACCCTGTTCTTAACTGGACTTGAAATAAAACTGGTCAAGGAGCTTGTGTGCTTGGCCAATGTAATAAAGTAGACAAATAATTACTGAGCAAATCAAACACACTTACACCTCAGATGATTTTGAAATATTATCTATAATCGGGCACTTCTGTGCTAGGAGGAAAGGTTAATAAAGTAATTTAAAAAAGATTGTGTGGAGTATTACAGAAACAGAAGAGGACTGGTGATCATAATTGTTAATCTCCTGAAACACCAGTCCTCTACTGCACGAGGCATATATTTTAGTACGACTCCTTATTGTTCATTCCACTTATTACTATATTATACTGCTTAATTACCTTTTGTAAGAAATCTTATTTTAGCTTTCTTTTTTTCCTTTAATAACAAATAATGCTGATGGAAACGGCCCAGAAGAATATATGTACAGCTTATTTTTAGCCCTACCTGCTAAAGATTAAGATTAAAACATGTACAGTATATTGATAGATATTTATTTGGAGACTCAATCACCACAGAAGCGCTGTTGTGAAATACCACGATGAAGTGGGTAAATATGCCCCCCTCCCTTTCTAGCTTTGTTGTGTATGAATGGAGCCTAATATAGAGTACAAGAAAGGACGAGGTTTTGCTGTTTGGTAGTTGTCATTAGCTCCTCTGAACCACATTTCTAGTTCATGGCATTCCAGATAACCAAGGTAAGGTTTTTTTCAAGGCAAAGAAACAGAAGTATTAGCTTAGGCGAACAAAATCTGAGTGCTGAAATGTCACGTTTATAAAACTATTTGTTGTCTGATTACTTTCTTTATTCTCAACATTGATGAGTTGCTTATGTAAAGTGTTACTGAAGGTGGTTGAAATTTACGTGGCCGCCACAAACCACTTGTCCTAGGGCTCACAATGGTTGGTAAATTACAGGGCAGTTGGGACATGAAAATCTTCCCTTCATCCAGTGTGAGTAAATGGGGCTGCTGTGCCGTTTTCAAGGAGACATCACAGATCATGGTGGTAGCAATTGCTTAAGCCTCTCTTTTGGAAAGATGGTGAGGTTTGAAATGGACATTTACAATGTTTGTAGCAAGATGTCCTCTACACAGCATAGTAACTTCACTGCTCAGAAAAAGAACCACCACTTGCCAATACTGATAATTCATGGCAAGAAAAAAAAAATGCAGTGTTTGCATTGGAAAGAATGATGTTTGGATGAGTTTGGTAAAGGAGGTGATGCATCTCATGCTGTCAGGTGTAGTTAACTTCTCCCAGATATCCAAAAGCTTTCAGTGGGCCAGATATCACTGGCTCCTCCACCGATATCTGTGCATACATTGGTTTTCTGTAACCAAAACGTCACATTTACCTTAGAAGTGGAGTAGAAGTGAAGCTCTGAAATGTGGAGCCTGCCACAATTTCAACTGTCTCTCCTGCGTCATTTGCCTCGGCTTGGATGGCTGTTTCCAGAAATACACTAACAGCTGCTTGCAGCTCCTACGAAATACTTCCCCTGATTTACGGTAGCATGGCTGCTGGTTTGGGTAGCAGGAGAACCAAGAAGATGGATATTACGGTAAATATTTATAACAGTGAGTTTATTGCGCATATATTACTATCATTTGAATTGGAAAAAGACTACCCCAAGCAGATGTGACTTTGTGAGAGAAACACAGGCCCGTTTCCATCTCCAGGGGATATAATCCTAAGGATGCCTCAGCGAATGATTTTCTCTAATGTATAATTTTGGCTAGTAGCTATTAATGTTGAATAAGAATATGGTTGTTCCCTGCATCCCTTTTTAAAAATTCACCTGAGTGATTCAGTTCTGGTTGAAGCAGATTCTTTTTTTCTCATTTGTAACACAGACATCTGAGTATGTTGTTTAGCTTTGTCATCTGTCCATTAAGATTGGAGTTTTCCTGAAACCTTTTGCAGCTCTAAGATATACAGATGGGGAAGGAAGCTGGATAACATCTATATGGGCTTTACATAATTAATACCAGAGCAAAGAGCAATGTGAATTTTATTTTTTATTTTTATTTTTTGCAAGCGAGTATCCAGAAATTCACACTGTGAATATCTGGGATGCAATACACTGAACAGGTTAGAAAAGTAATATAGTCATAGTAATTACTTTCATCTGGCAAAATATTTCAGTCAGCAATGACTAGCAATAAAGTAAAATGATCACCTTTAGTATATCTATTACAAAAACAATTCTCTAAAATAAGAACTGCTCAAAATATCCACTGGAATATAAAGCATCAGTTCTGGAGTCAATAATGCTTTACTATTTTCGTGGGCTGTGCTCCTCTCAAAACAATAGACTTGAAATACAAGGTTCCAGACAATGGGGGAAAAATTAGTTCAATTAAGGATTTATAAATGAAGCAAATACTATCCATCAAGTTGCTGTAAAAATAAAATCTTGGTTTTGGCTTTTAGGTTTTATACAAATCACTTATATCCTCCTTAAAAGAGAACTTTTTTTTTTTTTTAAATAAATATAGTGAATACGAAACACCATTAATCCAGTAGTAATATCATCTGATAGTAGCTAATCCCTTCTTAGGGATGGCTTTGCCTGGTCCTTTGGAATATAGAAATGTGCTTTTGCTGTTAGGCATTTTGTTTAAGCATCAATCAGTTCCTAATGCTTAATTGTCTTCTCTGGATTCCCTCCCCCTCCCCAAAGAAAAAGACCACCAACTAAAATGAATACTGTCTTCAAAGGTATTTCCTTGGGAGTCTTATTACATTCTTTAGCCAGTTATTTTGTATTCTGAGGTTATGGATCAAGGGCAGACCCATGCCTGTGGTTTGGACTTGGCTATCTGCTGTGACAGGATGATGCAGACATACCAGAAGATCCTAATCTGTCAGAGGAAGTCTATTAAGTTCAAGCCCCTAAGCTGTCTCAGCCAAATCAGTGATACCAAACTTACATTTGTTTTTGTGATGACCATTCATTTTGGTCAAATGAAGAAATTGCTAGTGTGGTTTTTGTGGCTTCAGGGGTGAAATCTATGAATGTCACGTATCTTTTAGCCTCTCTGCTCTCTCTGAAACATTACTGAGAATGCTCTTGTATGGAGGGAAAAAAAAAAAACGCAACCATTTTTATTGCAGCTGTTTATAAGTCACCTTGATCATAAAAAGTTGTGGAAAAGAAGCATTAACTTCTATAAAAATAATTCTTTTTGTGAATAATAGATAAGGTAGGAAAAAGGCTAGACTGTCTGCAGACAGCTGTGTAGCAGGAAGAAAAAAGAGGTCTTGAAATACATCCAGAAGGATTCCATGTGTTCTGGGATGGTTATCAGTGCTGCTACAGACTGTGGACCTTGGACTTGCTGTGGAAGCTATGGACTTGGCTGGTTTTGAGGTCCACTCAGGGAAAGAGAGTAAACAGGGGGGAAAAAAAGAAAAAAAAAATAAGATGTTTTCCTGGTCCTAACAGATTTAAATAAAGACTTTTCTGTTTCTGTTTAAATATCCACCATCATACCTCAAGACATATATCAGCTGGTGAACAGGGAATTTTTTGTACTTTTTGGCCATAAAATAAAAACTATAGGGCAGATTTGGGGGCATTTTTACTGAGATAAGAACAAATTACTTATTTCATAGTTTTTTTCAACTCAAAGAATTGTTCTGTCTCTGTGATGTTTGATATTATAATTTCCCTGTTTCTCTCTCTCTTTTTATTTTTTTAAGTTATAAGGTAAAATTCTGACCCCACTGAAGTTGAATTTTGGCCATATACTTCTGTGGGATCAAGATTACATCCTGTATGTAGTCTGTGGTTGGTGCTTGTGCAACAAAGGTTTACCCAGGAAGATCTTAGCTGATGAATACAGTGAATCCAAAGTGATTTTTTTCCTCATGTCAGTTTCTGTAACTTCAGAGGCGACATGCTCACATAAAACCTGCAGCCCACATCAAGCGGTAAAGGATAATGTTAGGTTACTCCTTTCAACCTGCAAAGGGAGATTCGAGTATATGCAGCACTTTTAGGTAGGGAAGGTGAGGCACTGCTCTCAACTGTCCACCACACTTGGCTCGTTTTTTATGGAAGGCTCTGTGCTGTTTTCCTTCTGGATGGGACTGCTTAGAAGACCTCATTCGAGAGCATAGTAGAAAGGGTGTGGAAAATGACAGAGAAACAAAGTCTGGGGTCTGTACAACCTGAGTGTGATTATGGCATGTTGCACCCCAGCTTTATTAGCTGGGTTCTCCTACTGCTTTGTTCAGATTCTCTCCACGTGAGACTCTTACTTGGTTTTGTGTCTTTCCACTCCTCTTCTTTTTGACCCTGCTCCTGTTTGCTTCTCCTCCCTGTGTGGCAGCTTCCATACTTAGACAAGTAATTCTTCAGAAGCACCTGTTTCCTCAGGAACGCAAAACCACATTCAAAATCCTCATCTAATTCACCCCATTTTGCAACTAGCAGTTACATCTGGATGCAAAACGTGCAAATGGAGAGCTCTTGCAAAGGTGAATAGAGAATAGGTATTGAATGGACACCCACGGCCCCACCCTGCCAAACTGCTCTGTCGTTTCCATCACAGTTTTTAAATATATGCAATGTTTAAACTGACAGGTTTTGTCCTGAAGAAATTACACTGGAAAATTAATCTAATAAATTCCATTCCTCTGTAATGTCTATAATGGGAAGATAAAGTTGTTGGTGTTTTTTTTTTGTGTGTTTGTTTTTTGTGTGTGTGTGTTTATTATTATTATTATTATTATTAAAAGGTATAAGTTGAGTCACTTCTCTTTGGTCTCCCAAAATAGATCACTGGTTGTGACAGATAGTAATTAGTATACATTTCTGTGCAAGAAAACAAGGGTGTAGTTAGGTCCATTTGATTTCAAAAAAAGTAACACTGTAAAGAGAGAAAAATGATTTCCTAAATACAGAAATTGCTGAGTTATTACCAAAAAAAAAAAAAAAAAAAAAGCTTTTTTTTAAAGAGCTAATCTTATAAACCTTTATTCAAGTGCCTGTTCATTTTTTTTTCCTCCATGGCTTCATTGGAAACACTGCTTTTAAAACTAACAATGGATGGGCAATATCAGAACCAATGTAAAGTTCCCAAACATGTTGGTCCTGAATTCTGCATTTGAAACCCAGCATGAAACTACCCACATGCTCAGGAGCCTGCAGGATTGAGGTTGCAGTGTGGCACTGCCTTGCCAAGCTGCTCCCTTTCTCTCGTCCCCATTTTGAAGGACATGAGCACACATGGAGCTAAGGTGTGAATTTGTAGTACAGTAGCAACCCTGTATTAAATATCAGCATGCAACTTTTTAGCTCGTGCTGAGAGCACGTCTCGGTGGTATGATGTAGCAGAAATATTTTCAGGGTGCATCTGCACTGCAGGTGAAGATGTTACTGAAGGCCATGCGCCTGCCCCGGCCTTCTTTCAACTTGCAGCTCCTCACAGGGTACCACGCTTGTGTCTGTGCTGCTTCTGGGTTGCACTTTTGGAAAGACAGACACACAGCACTGCCACAGTTACACTTCTGGCAGTTTGAAGATGGTTAGCGGAAAGCCACCTGCTGCAGTCCAACCTTGTAAATGCTCTTTCAGGAGGGAGGAGAGCACTGTGTTTCCTGTCTGCGCTCAGACGCTATTTTTCCTGGGTCCTAAACAGTTCAGACACCAGTCCCTAGGCACGTATGGGCTACAGCTGAGCTGCAGAGCATGGCAAGGGGGGAAGGTGAGTGAGATTTTCACCATCCCTTGGTGTGCGCCCAAGCACATCAGTGGTTAGCTATAGCCTGCGCTGAGATGGCCTGCTGGAGTAGCCCAGACTGCCTGGGTCCAAAGCTAGTGCTGAGTTCAGCAAAGTGCCGCTGTACAGGTGCCTCTGCCATGGCTTTGAGAAACTGCTGCCCTGAACCGTCACCTGCTGCTTCTGCACTGGTTACCAAAGTAAAAGGAGATCGTGTGTTGCTCTCTGGGCTGTTAGTTATTAGGTGGATAGGTAATATCGCATCACGCAGCCCACGGTGTGTGCATAAGTTGGTGAATTGGGGATGCTGCTGTCACAGCGGTGGTATGTGGTAGGAGAAGGTAGAAGATTCAGGAGATCGGACTCGGAAGTCAAACCAGCAGCACATTTTTATTGCTGTCTTTTTTTTTTTTGAAAAAAAATGAACTGCTCTTAACATTCAAATGGTAAAAACCAAAACTGGTGAGAAAGCTCTCAAATTATATGTAAAGGTGTTCTGTCTAACTGCTTCTGGCCAAAAAAAGCAAGGAATTGGCAAAAAAGTCATTTCAGATTTCAGCATATTGGACTGATCCCTCAAATTTTATCTTTCCAGTCACTTGGATGTGGCAGTTAATCACTCATGCATGTTCTGAAACTGAAGTTGCTGATTTTCTGCTTTGGACTCCATTTAGAGCAATCAGAGGGACGCTGTAACCCCGATTAGCCGGCTGCCCTGGAGTGAAGAAGTACCTTGTTATTGTGGAGACGTTGTGGCTACTTTGTGCACCCCTTAAAACTCCAGGGAAAGTCCTTATGTTCCATTTATGAATGAGCGCACACACACAAAAGTTCACAACTGTTTCCTATTAGTCAGAGTATCTTGTAATAGTGCTTCTTTCAGATTGCTCCTGCGTATTGAAAAAAAAAAAATGTTTGTTTTAACAGACCCTATGTATTTGTACAAAACTGATCTGAATAATTCTAAACATGTAGGAATATACGATATTGTTGCTTATGGCAGCTGAACAACTAATCTACTTGATGCAGTGATACTGAATACGCTTCAGAGAGTGCGTGGCAGTCGTGTAGTGTGTGTGTTGGAGCTCTTCAATGAGGTTTTAGTTATTTCAAGTCAGTATTTTCTGTTAGAATCCCCCCAGCTAAAAAATAAAATGAAAAGCCAAGCACAAACCTTGCATTTCAAATATGAACTGGAAACAAACCCGATTTACAATTCACTAGATGAAAATTGCTCTCTTCTGCCATAATTCAATGCACATTTGGTTTATTTGAGAATTCATGTATTATAACCATTCTTGCTCACACTTATGCATATCTTGGTTTGGTGCATGCATGCAGTGGGGCTGATTTTTCCCCCCGTTTTTTCTTTTCTTATTTCTTTTTTTTCCTTCTGGCTTTACGTTGGAAGTGGAGGCCTCCCCCTCCCGACAGGACCTTCCACCTGAGGGCAGCACAGTCATCAGCTCGAACTTCTTCGGAGTCAATCTTGCTTGTCCCAATCCAGCTTCATTGCGGCTCCAGGTCAGGTTTTGTTTTAATCCCCCCCTACATTGTTTGCAATAATGAGATACGATCACTCTAACTTTTCAGACCTTCCGACTTCCTTTTACTGGGAGCTGCATCCCTTACTTTATCTTACAATATAGTGTATTTCCCTCAGTGGTTCCCTGTGCCGTTATAACATGCAGCATCTTTCTTTGTATTACCACAGTGTATTACTGGTTGAAGTAGCATACACAGAACGAGGCTCTAGGAGGGTCTGCATATCAATATGAAAATTTATACTTTTAACTTCATGCTATTCCAAGCAAAACTGAACCATTTTTCTACAATTCTGAGATTTCTTCTCTTGAGCTGGATGGTGACAGTGCAAGAGGTAACACCTTTCAGCAGGTAAAATATGTTGTTATGGAAAGGCTGTATGGCAGGGATGCTGACAACAATTAGCACATGCTACTCATTAACAAACAGAGATTACAACTGAGCCGAAATGGCACGCTGCCATCAGCGTGATAGTTACGGGGCAGTTTAATTTCTAACGAATGTGAGCACTGGATTAGTAACAATATTCAACAAAATGCTGCCTGCATTCTCTTATGGCTTTCATTACCAAATTGAAAATCTGTGTAGATTTCTGAAAATTACTTTTAAATGTAGCCAATCTCCTCGACTGCAAGGCTTGATTTGCTGGTGAGGGAGTCCTGCTGTGAGATTTTAATGAAAGATCATAGTGCCCCTCCAAGACCGTCAAAGAGCTATGGGCCCTGAAAGACCTGAAATAATCTGTTTTACTTTTAATGGCAGCCATTTTATATTCATTAAGATCAAAATGCAGTTTTGCAGGCAAATTGCAAAGCTGTTCCACTCACAGCTTGAGAACCTGGAGGCCCTACAGCTTTTTATCTTGTTCATAAGCAAATATGCAGTTAATATCTTTTAATATGCTTTGATGCTTGGTACCTTATGGGTACATTGTACTGGAGGTTAGAGAACTGCATGTTTCTTTGGCAGTGCTAGCAACGAACTAAAGCACTAGTCCTTTTATTTCCATAATGGCAGAAGAAATGAGTCTTTTTTTTTTAATATGAGCTCTGCTCAAATAAATTGTAAAGCACCGTGTAGTATATGTTCAGGGTCTCGTAGAAGGCACATTTTTTTCACTACATTCCATCTGTTGGTGGTTCTTATTATTTAAATTTATACGGCCACATTATTTAAATGTAAACAGCCAAATAAGATAGGATCAAATCATTGGCATCTGGGAACTGTGCTCTTATCCTCTTTGATTGTGAGGTTGTGTGCATTAATAATGGAGTTCTAAAGACTGTGATTCCACCTGATATACTGTATGACCTTAACAGTTGTGATTTTATCAGGGTTTCACTGTATGAGAAAATGAAGGTATTTTGCAGCTCATTTCTAGCAAGGCTAGTTTGCATCATCTTGTGTCCAGAGTAGTTCTGATTTCTGTGTGTATGTATTTTAAAATATCATTTTTTGTTTTGATTGCTGTACTGCTGGTCATGTTGTAAATCACATTCCCAAAGATCGTTTTCAGTGAATAAACTTCACCTTCGCACTGTATATGTTGGTTTAATTGCATGCTCAGAGTGATAAGTTGTCATTTCATCACGAGCTGTGTAAAGCTTAGGCACTAGTGGGCAGAATTCTGCTCTGCTCTGAAGCTAGTGTGCAGGGTCTGGGATGGCAAAGAGGCTGGTGAAATTCCCTGGCTGAGAACAGGGCAATGGGAAAGGCCCTTCAATTTCACTCTTAAGGATGGAAATATGCAGAATTTCATAATACATGCTTTCTAAATCTCACATATACAGTAGAACTTAACTTTTCCTCTCCCTCTTTCTTTTCCTCTTTTTTGTTGTCCTGTAGAAGGTGCAAGAGTGTCTTGCCCTATTTTCATCTGTCAGCTAAGAAGATCCACTGAAGGTCACATAAAGAAAATTGTCAGGATCATTTGATTCAAGAAAATGGTGTGAGCCTCTTTATGAAAGCTAATTCCAATCGTGTTGTCTCAAAAAAAAAAAAAGAAAAATATATATATAATGTATATATACTGTGCATTAAGACAGCTCCATCGAGAGGGCAGGCGCTCAGTCCCCGGGCCCTCCCAACTTCCGTGTGTATCTGAGCCCCACAGGCGTATTATAATGCTGTATGACATGTTTACAAGTTCTAACATCTTACTTTGTGCAACTGCATTGCTTCCTCGCAGGGCTAGAGAACTTGAAGCTTTGTATGTCTGGCAAAGATGAGGGAATTTGATAACCTTCTCTCTTTGGGTCTTAGGGCGAGTTGAATGCGTCTGGCCTGCCAAGGCACAATTTAATGGGCTTCTGAAAACACTCAAAAGGCAGACATAAATGTGTGGATGGGCAGCCAGCCAGGGTGACCTGGGGGATGGGGCCAGTCTGATTTTAAGCAGGGTAAGGTCGTGAAGGAATGTTTGAGGACAAAGCTGGCTGGGGGAGTGCACTGAAAGCCTAATGTTTGACTGGAATGGATTTACAGAGCTTGAACCTGACTCTGTAACTTAAGAGCAAAAGCATTCCCACCTGTCCAACTTGAAAAGGGAAATGGAAAATGTAAAGAATATATAATTAATTTCAATTACAAGCCTCACATATCTTTTGCGTGGTTATACGCTATCTTTATTTCTTGCAACCGGCTTAAGATTCAGTGCAGGAACTGTATTTAAAATAAAATAGAAAACAGCTCACTCCTATAAATCTGCTTCTTTTTCTTTTTTTTTTTTCCCCAAACTTTTTGAACACCTTTAATGTTTGAGATTTTGACTTTTTGTCCTCTTTACAACAAGAATTTTACTCACATAATCTACTTAAAATGGAGCCTCTTCAATCCGATTTCTCCCATTAAGGAAGATTTTTTTGAGACCTAGAGAGAGCTTGCTGTAATGGAGGCATTAAAAGATAATGGCTTACATGCTGATTGGTATAATTTGGGAACAGAGTAATAGAAAAATATTGGGGGGGAGGGAGAGGAGTTGTCTTTGCTAAATTAGCGTAAAGGGGAGGAGTTCTCTCTCCATTTTTATCTAAATGAGAAATCATTGCTGTTGAAGTTGATCACCTTTATTTTGATTTACTCTGTGCTACTTATGGGTGAATTATGAATTTGAGGTAATTGAAATGTGTGTGTAGCACTGTTAGCCAAAGAGGGGTCACTGTGGAGCCCAGGCTGCATTTGCATTTGGATTTGGCAATGGGCAGAGAAAAGTGGTACTGTAGGACATTTTTGCATGCTGAAGCTAGCTGTCGTGGGATTGTATCATGACATGTTAGAGCTCTGGATGGATTATTAAAGAGTTAAAAAACCATCATCACTGTATTGAGGGCAAGGATAGGACCTGCCTCCAGAAAACAATTTTCATTCAAGATGCTGCCCTTTGGATTTGCATCAGCTGTGTATTATAACTCCAAATGTTCGATTCTAAACATCACAGAGTTCATTTGTTTCTACGGAGTGATATCATGAAGCGTGGCAGCAAGAAGTGGTATCTTGCAAATTCCACCCTCCAAAAAGTTATCAGAGTTGCCCTGAAGGGCTGACCTAGTTCCCAGTACTCTTTTGAGATGTGAAATTATGTCAGGTTGGTCATTTGACAGAAGTACTCAAACTAAAACAAATTTGGAGGGTAGAGTGAGAGGATGGTGATCGGAACACCTGTCCTTGGGATCTTATTTAGAAAATGCAACTTTAACAGGGTCTTTCAGGCAGAAAAATATGGCAGTAACATGTGTAAAGGAAATTTCAATATGTTTTGACAATAGTGTAATCTAGAGAAAGTGTTATCCCCCTTGTGGAGGTCATCATTCTTAATACAGTGTATGTCATCAATTCTCAGGACAACAGGGAAAATGATCTAGTCAATACATATGAAACAGAAATCATGCATAAACATGCTGCCTCACTATAAAGTGGGTGACACCAGTGAAAATTGGATAGCAGGCCTGGATGCAATTTTCCATAACTTCTTATTATTCATAAGATCGTGTGATCTAATAAGCCACACCTCAAATTACTGTCCATTGAAGGTACTCTTGAATGATAGATTCTGACAAACCAGACATAGCATATATTATGATTAAGATCCAATGCCAGTAGTGCTGGACTGTCAGTTGCTGACTTTTTTCAGCTCTATTCCATCAGTTCAGTGTTGCTCCTTTTTTATTTTCTTTTAATTTCTTTCCAAAATGAGGAAGCATGAATCCTTAGTTTAGAAATGCTTGAAAGAAATTTCTAAATGATTGTTTTGTGTGTCTGATGCTGAATGCAGCTCTGTTTAACTTTGATCATGGAATAAAATAACAGACAGATAAAGAACAATAGAAAGGAGAAGGTAGAAATTCAAGTCACAAAAATTAAAAAACAAAGTGTCTGTTGTTTAAATATTTACTTGAACCCCTGTTACTTAAAAAAGTGTGTTGCTTAAATGCAAAAATGAAAAAGGAGTGGGGGGAAGGGAAGTCTTTGTTTATAGCAGTGGAGGGGCTCTAATTAAGAAGAGTGACTCTGTACTGGGATTTTTTTTTATTATTATTATTTTATTTTTTTGCCTGTGCTGTTAAATAACTGCCCTGGTCTAGGTCTGTGAAAAGGACTCTGCCCCTTTAATTCATCAAATGCAGAAAAACTGGCGTATCCAGTATCTACAAGCCACATTCCAAAGGGAGATGTTTTCAATTCACTCATTATAGAAAGGTCAGTCAGGTTCAAGTTCAATGTCATGGAAAAGAAGTACTCTCTACAAGGAGTACCACCCACACATGAAAAAGTGGAGGGAGAATTAGATGAACTATGTAACCTAATTTTTTGGGCAAATACAAGAAAATTAGCCCTGTGTGCTATTTGAATTTAAAACCACATATTAACAATTCAGCTCTAGAAGGTGATGGGAACCACAACAAAGTAAACACGCTCTCCAAACCACTCGGCTGTAATGATGTTATTAGTATGCATGTTGCTGAGCCCAGATGTAGCCTTTAACAGTCCAAGCCCTTCCAGTGCTTTTTGTTATAATGGCTTCAGACTCCTTTCAATGTGGGACACTCGGAGACCAACATTGCTAAGGACGGGGTAAGAAGATAATTCACGTTGGCAAATGGAACATGACTGTGATGTCCATCGTCACCACGTCTCATTGTCTGCAGCGATAATAGAGACAGCACTGGGAGGTAACAAAGCACCCGTAAAGACGTGTGGGTTAAGTACAAGAGAAGCTCTGAAGGGCTCAGCTACTGAGCAACCTCTTGGCTGGTGGCAAAACACTCACATAAGAAGCGGGAAATTTGAATTTGAGTTCCTTCCAAGAACCATACTTATGTACACATTCCTGTGCATACTCTGCTTTGTTAGAGAGGTATCCGGTGGCTTTCAGTAATTTATACTGATAAACGCAATCCCACCCAGTGGATCATGGGTAAGAAATATTCTGCCTGATCCAGGTTAAAAAAAATAATAATAATAATTACATTTTAATACAGTTTAGCATAACTGCTGTGGAACTTCTGAAAGGTTTGTGCAGATGCTATGCTCTGAATGTGTCCTAAAAAATATGATTAAAAATAACAAGGTAGCTTTTGGCTAATCTTTTAGCATTTTTACAGCATTAGTCTCTCATCCTGCACTGTTATTTCAAAATGTGTACATACAGCTATGTCGCTTTTAGTACAGATCTCTGGGAATACGAATTTGAACTGTTTTCCTTTTTTGAATGAGTAAGTAAACAGTGGTAAGGCTGGTGTTGCATGGTGTGATTTAGTGTAGGTTAACGTAGTGCAGAGGGTATTTTGCAATAAAATTTTAAATTAGGGAGAATATATTTACTGCCTGTCATGAGTCTGGCTTATGAACTATAGGCTTGATATTTGGCAGAATGTGTAAGAACTGATAATTAGGTGTGTGTGTGTAGGTAGTGACATTTGTTTAAAACAAAGTACTGTAAAACTGAATTCATTTATGCCTCTTACTTTGTTCAGTTGCTCATAGACAAGTAATAAAATATACCAATAATATCTCTGTTTGCAATAAGCTTTAATTATACAGACACCTGATAAAATGCAGATGAGCTATCTGCTCTCTGTGTATGAGGAGTCTAATAAATAGAACTGGCAGCTCATCTATGTGTATGTATGTGTGTGAGAAAGAGAGTAAGGAAAAGAGAGACTCATCTGTAATAACATTGATAGCTTTGAAGGTGGGACTTAGTGGTTTTCACAGCTTTATTGGCTGAAATTATCAGATGAAAAGTGTTGGCACCATTGTGCATGTGTGCTTCTGTGTATGCTTTTTTTCCCCAAGTATTCAGGTAAGGGGAATAATGGGCAGGTATAAAATTCTGTGCTTTAATGATCTACCTTATATTTTATTTTATTTTTTTAACAATTTGTAAATCTATTTTCTGTTCTTTATTAATGTCAATAAAACTGAAAGATTTACATTGTTGAGAATGGATTTCAAAATGCTGTGGGAAAATCTGGACACGGGATGCTCTTTTTTTTCTTGTTCTTCTTTTTGTGCATCCTGATCTGTGGGATTTACAAGTCTAGTTTATTCTCCAGTTTTCCAAGCAGAGGCCAGATCCTATGTTAACTTTCTGTGCTGTGGTCAGTAAGAATCCATGTGATCCAGATATGGCCTTTTCCTGTTAGGGCTGAATGTTGTAATGTCATGACTGTGCTTTGAAAGCTGCAGTGGGGTTCTGCCTCTGCTGCGTCCTTTAATCATGGCACCTAGGTCATATATGAAAGTAAGTCTCAAAGCACGTAAGGTCAGTGAAAGTAGTGTTTAGTTTAATTTCTGCCTCCCTGATCTTTTCAGTCTTCACTGAATTACCTCAGATCTCACAAGAAAACTTCAGTTAGTAATCATTAATACTCTGCATACTTAATGTTTATTTACCTTTTTTAGAGGATGCTGGGGACTGGATGAAATCAGGCCTGCAGTAGCATTCACTGTTTTGTGTCAGATGTTTATTTCAGCAACTGCCTTGAAAGGAAAATATGTGTTCTACATCTGGTGGAAGTTAAGGAATTTCTCCTTAGCTTCAGGAGCCTGAAGTCCAGATTTTTTGTTATAGCAGAACATGATATATGACGCTGTTGCTGTTTCTTAGATACTCTTAGCTGATGGTTAGTCTGTGGAAGAAAAAGTACAGTCATTGCTTCAACAGATATTTGCTCGAGACTAGCTCTAGTCAGCTCTCACGAAGTATCTCCTAGTAGCCCACTGGCTGCATGGGATGCATTACTGAGAGCACCTTTCAAAACACTCCTGATTCAAATTCAGATATTCATATAGGCACACTTTGGGAATCCCAAAGTTATTGTGTTGTTTGCATAGTCCTTACAGTGTGATGCTGAATTATGAGAAGTAGTTGGATCAAATCTAGGGGATTATTACCTAAGGCTTTGTCTCACGCAGTGTGTTATGGCCACAATCGCATGCCACTGTGCTGACATTTAGCTAGTGCTTCTGCATCTGACTAGTCTGTAAACCCCAAGTTTCTGTAACACAGGATGCCCAGCATCATGTATAGAAAGTTATGAAAACATACAGCACTTGGAACCCTCTGCTATGGGGAATTCCAGGATCCCTGTATTTGTAATCTGTATTTCCAGGAGGGAGGGTATATCTCGGGTCATGTAGTGATGGACAATACTTGTACATTAGAACTGTTGCTAATGCTTGCTACTTTGCGGGAAATATATACATAATGGAGTAAGATATTCCTCCAGAATGTAATAGAATACAGTATTGGAATCATCAGGACTAAGGGAACAAGATTTGGTGGGAATAAAGCCTATACTGCTGAGAAGTAGTATGAAAAGTGTGGAGGGGGGGAGTCAGTCTCATAAAGGAATTTCGACAGCGTCAATAGTGCAAGCAAATGAATCACACTGGAGTCACTAGATCTGTGGGCTGGATCCACCAGCAGGTGGATTTCTTGAGAGAGAGGGTAAAGAAACAGTAGCCCCAGCATTCAGGTAGTTTGCTGTGGTGTGCGAGCCGCATCATGTAATGGAAGAATTTGTGCCCCTGCACCAGCACAGGCTTGCTTTGTTACCAGCTGTGCTCATCCCTTAAATATTTGTGTTGACCTGAGGGTAAGTGGGGATGTATAGAGAAAAGAGTTAAAACTGTTGACCTGCCAACACAGGCTTTCACAACTCTGGTGAAGATCTGTGACTTGCACTTGAGCCATTTTCTTTCCATTGGGAAGCGATGAAAGTTGTCTTGCATGTGTCACATAGACACACAAGCAAGATTACTGTGATGTGGAAAGGTGGAGATTGAGCACTGAAGAATTTTGTCTTCAACCTAAATTGGGATGAAAGTTTAAACACTGAAATTATATTATGTACCATAGCTTGACAATGCTATGGAATATCTGAATTAAGCTCAACATATCTTCTGATATTAAAGGTCCTGAATAAAATAGGAAAGGGTTGCTTACTTGTGTATGATTTATTGGGGAAACTTTGGAGTAAGACAAAAAGTTCCTACTGAAGCCTTAATGTATGCGGGTACACAAGAAAGTCTCTGTTGTGGTTTACACTCATAAGAACCAGTATACAGAAATATAGTTTATAGTACCTGTATATTTTTATACTCCTTAGGGTGACATATAAATTTATGTACATATGTATTTTTCATCAGAAGTTTAGAGTTGAGAGTATAATGTGCTAGTTGTTGAGGCATTCAAGAGCTGTTGGTTTGTGGTTTTTTGTTTGTTTGTTTGTTTTTGACAAGTATCTCAGTGAAACCTGGGATAGATACCAAACTTGTGCACCTGATAGAATTTTATTTTTTTATTTTTTGACTGTAGACATGCATTAGTCTGGGTTAGTAGCAGGGCAGTCTCGGTTTCTCACACTTTCCCCTCACACCTGGCTGCCGGGCGCCATTTTGTTGTTCCTGTCCCCTGAGGGGCTGCGCAGGGCCTCTCCTCACAGAGCACTGTGGCCGATGCCTGGGCACCCACACCTGACATCTGGGCCCCTCTTGGAGTGAAAATAACGTTGACTTGAAGACTAATACAAAATAAATTCAAGGAAAGCAAGTGAGTAACATGTTAATAAGTTAAAAACAAGCTGTGGGGGCAGCAGAAGGCGCAGAGTTGTTTGCTGAGGAGGCTGAAGGGACACAGGCTGGCCGGCATGCAGGGCACAAACTAAAGCGCTTGTTACATGCTCATTATAAAGATTAAATTACACTTTCAGTAACTGTAGTGCCACTAGAGGTATTCCTGGTGTTACTGGCATAAGTAAGGTGAAGTTTTGTCCATTATGTGAGAGAAGAAGTAAAAGTGCGAATTGCTGAAGTACAGTAAGAAACTAATTTCTCCAAGGATGAGAAAGCAGTGCTGTGCAGGTATGTTTCTGTACACAGATAATTGCTTTTTGGAGCTTGTAAAAACATTGAGCTTCAACGTAAGCTGTAAATGCTAGTGGATTTCCTGTAAACACGGAGGCTTGATTTATCCTTTAATTGTAAGGAATACATCAGAGTTACCCTCATAAACATCCAATTCTTCTTTTAGGTCAACTCAGGTTATGCATATCATCATACAGAAAGTAAGCTACATAAAGTATATAGTAAAGTACATAGAAAGTAAAGTACATAGTAGCCAGCCAGACCCATACTTTAATATTCTGCACTAAATTTCCTTCAGTGCTAGATACCATCAATTGTGCACATATATGTTATATATTAGGCTCCATCTCTAATGTCTTTAAAGAATAAAAACATTTTAATTACTCAAATTGTTAATTAATATGTGATTCACCCTACTAGAGCAAGATATATCTACAACACTTCTAGAATTAATCAAGTGAAGGTTACTGTTTTATTTAGGAACAAATTGAAGACTCTGCGTTTAATTAAAAATTTTGTGTTATATCTAAAATATCTACATTGCTTTATCATTCTATAGTTCTATTTTTGATATTCCAAGTTATTTAATCGTGTGAATTAATTTTAATCTAAAATTATCATGGAAGTTAAGCAACTATAGGAAAGGAAAATTTACAGCTACTAATAGCTTCAGTTTTAGGAGTGGGTATCAATCACGTAAGAGAATCAACTATCAAAATACATGATCTTTTCATTTAAAATCAGGAAAAAAGGGCTTGAGTTTTCAGAGTTACTTGCATGGAAATACATGTAAGTTTTTTAATGTAGTACAAAGAGTACTGAAATAAACCAAAAGAGGTAAAATGTAATTTAACATAAAACTCATGAGTTGAAAGTGGGATGCCAATGAAAATTTAGGGAATGTAGCATATGTTTGTTTATTTTCCATGGTTATTTTTGTAACACAAAAGCAGTGAAGGTGAAATTTTAGACCTTTATTGTCATACCTTCTCTCTGAACCTTCTGCAGATTTCTTTTACCTTTGTATTCTGTCCTGTTTCTTCTTTGGAGATGAACATAAACTTTTAGGGTAACTTTTTCAATTATTTTTTAATTATTTTTATACATACCTTCTTGTTGGGTACAAATGTCCTGGTGCTTGGCAGTGTGTATGGATAGAAAAGTGTGGGGAGGAGTGTATAAAATTGAATATGTTTTAGGGTAAAATCACTTTCACCTCATTAATGCTTACTGTCAGCTTTGATACTGTTTGCTATTGTGTTGCAACATTGTTTCCTACAAAATTATGGCAACTTAAATACCCAATCTGTTTTGTTTTTTTTTTCACAGTCCTGGAGTTCAGTGGTAAAACTCGATAAGTTGCTTCATGCCACAAGAATAAGCTCTCTGTAGTGAAACTATATAAGTTCATTACCTGTTTTTTTGTTTTTAACTTGAGAGATGACAGTCAGATGTGCTAAAGCACAATACACAAGGTGTTGAAACCTTTATACATCTTAGAAACTGCCCCTGCTGCAGGCATTCTCCAGCATTTTATTCTTCAGGTAAGTTTGGAAGAGAAAGCTTCCCTTACAGATCTCTGCTCTACTCTGCAGTGATTTTGTCCTACAACCCACCAAGGGAAGCTCTATGGTGTACTGAAAGTTGCTAAATCTCATTTTAGTGTCTAATGCTGGAGTGCAATGCATGTTAACATCACATCCGTGGGTTTGTGCTTTCCATCACTGAAACAGAAGCAGCTCATATAATGTTTTGTAAGTTTCTCCTGAACATACAAAATATGTTTGCAGATCATAGTCCTTCAAGTTGAATTCAGACTATAAAATGAAGGGGAGCATTTTGGACAAAGATGGCCTTGAGGCAAAGGCCCAGGTCTAAATGTCTTTGCTGAAAATTTGAGTTTAGGTGGCATTGGTGTCTTTTGCGTTTGAATTAGGCATGGCTGGTACCTGGCAATGGGACAGCTGAACATTTTGGCTCACTGGCTCAAATCACTTCTAGGAAAATGAAAATCATTAAAAATGAAACAAACAAGAAAAACATGACCAAACAGCAAATAAATAAATCTTTCCAGTGAAAATGTATCTTTGTACCTGCAGCTAATAAGTCATTAATAAAGTCTCTTAAAAAAAACTGTAGGTTTTTCTAAATACTAATCTTTTACATGGAAGGCTGTGCTTTGCCTCTTGGTGTTGTGAAAAAAAGGAAAGAGCAAAGTACTCACTGTTTCCTTATACCTCTGAGGTGCCTGAAGCACATCCACAGTTCGATGTCGTCTGTGAGGACCAGGGATGACTTCTCGGCAGAAGTCAGTAGGGTTTATGCCATTGACTTTGCAGATCCAGCATTTCACCAAGGCAGTTTGCCTTGTGATTTTTAGTATTGATGTTCTTGGCAAACTTTTACTTCTTTTTTATAGAAATATGCTTGTTCCAGTGATGGACATGACCCGGCAGTTTAAGTGGCTTGACTATATCAATTTATTCAAGAAAAAAAAGCTTTTAAAACATAGTCCAACATGTTTAAGTGCTTTTGCCATAAACTCATCAAACTGTCTCCCTTCTTTGTTCTGCAGTCTTTTTAAGTAACGTACTAGGAAGATGATCTGTAATAAATACAGGAAAAGCAATCCTCTGTTCAGGGACTGTATTTGTTTACTGAACTTGAGGATTTCTAAGATAAAAGTTACACGTATTTATTTGAAAAGTGACATGAGAAGGAAGGGTTTACTGAGGAGCAGTTTCAGTTTAGCCAAACCGTGATACTATTAAACAGGTTACACTGACAGATATCTGTTGTTAAGTGAAAATAAGATCAGCTGAACTCAAGGGATTTCCAGAAAACCTCTTCATGCTTCAACAGAGAATAATTTGTTTGAAGTAATGGTGACTAGTTGCATGCAATTATCTGATTTTTTGGGGGGGAAGGGACGCGAAGGAGAACACATCTAAGCTTCTGCTGTATTGTATAATAATGTTCCATTTATATATATAGAGAGAGAACTTCCAAAGGGTGAAACCAACCATGAGATTTGTCAAAATCTCTTCAAATTTGCAAGTTTGTTAGGAAGTCACTTATTGAGATAAAGAGGAAATCTCTTAAATGATCTTTTTGGTTGTTTAAAATAGAACTTCATCGTGCAATCATTTGTTAGTCCTTCTCTGTGTTTTAAGAAGGAAAGCTGAGGTCAAGCACGCGCGCCGTGTTACTTGTTGTGCCTGCTGTGCACCTCCAACCTCCTTTCCACATGTGCACTCCCCTTCCCCATGCTTCCCAAACCAAAAAAGTATGTTAAAACTAGCTTTGGATGGGTTAGGCATAGTCTTATTTAGCCATTTATTTGTACAGTTTAAGTCTTATTTTCAAAGTCAGCAGAAGTTTCCAAAGCTTGGCATCTTGGAAATCAGGGCATAACATATAATTATATACAACATTCAACCTTAGTTAAATGGTCTGATGACTCAGATTGTGTATGTAAGCTGTAAAGGGAGGCTGTGCAAAAGCTGTGTCAGATAAAGGGCTTGAAATGCAGGGTTACATTTCAAGGAATTCTTAAAGAAAGTTACATATTATTTTTTTGTTAAAATTATGTATTTTACTGCAGTTGTGTGCAGAAGATATGTTTTATATATAATTATCTTCGGACAAGTGATTGAATACCTAAGACAGCCCCAACATTACTAATGACAAATTAATATATTCAGGAGCCCCAAAGTGGAGTCCCAAAGACTTTCAGACACTGTTTTTCTTGGACGGATGTTAAAAACCTTTAAGTTTTGAGAGAATTCCTATGAGAAAGCACCTTTAAACTGAGAAAGGTCAATTTCTTTGACAGCCAAGACAGGAGGTTTCAGTGGGGTTGCTGTGATCCAAAACCTGAATTATGTATGTCAGTCCTTAGGGTGTATCTTTTAAAATGGGATTGGAAGCCTGGTGGGATGGTGGCTGTTCATTTCCAAATGCAAGCAGGATATTACATTTAAAACCCGTGTTGGAAGAATGCTGAGGTTACAAAGTTAAGCACTCTGAAGTCAAGAAGTGCCACAATTAAGCTTTCTGAAACGTCTGAGTTATTCACTGGGCATTTTCCAATGTCTGTACCAGAAGAGGTGGGGATCACCATGCCCACAGCCACGCGTGCCAGTTTACTTCTGATTCAGCCCCTCCTTCACTGTGAGTGAGGCAAGGGTGCCGCTAGCTGCAAGTTTCTGCCTGTGCTTCAGTGCAAGCTCTTCCGAGGAGTGTAATCAAGTACCTTAAATGCAGGGTCCTACAACCAAAACTGTTTGACAAGCTGAGCTGGAACTCTTGTGTTACTGTCAAACGTGCCTCAATTGTTTTGTGGTAACGACAGAGTTTGCATGTAGAAGTTAGAGTGCATTCTGCTCTGGACCCTGGTTTTGCTTCTTTTCATGCTGACTCTAGCGTTTGCTATACTTGTACTCCGATTAAGGAATTACTCTCTGACTGCGGGAATGCTAGTGATTGAAGACCCTAGCTAATTTACACTCTCTCCGAAATCCTTCATCTATTTTTATTTCAGTATTCGTATCTCAGGAAACTATTTATAGGATGTAGTAGCTTTCACACAGAGTTGCAGCCAACTGTTTTCCAAAGATTTTGAATGCTAGAAAGCAAGCCACACCCAATTCTTGAGCTCAGTATTCTTCACCTTTCAGTCAACAGAGACTGGGGGGGAGGGAATCACATCATTGAAACAAATGACTTCGTTTCTAACTTCTTCACGGACTGACTCTTTTGAATGTTTCCAGTGAACAGCTCCAGAAGAATTTTTTAAAATTAATTCCTATTTTTAAGTATGTGTAATTTAAGTGTTTTTTTTTTTTTTTTTAAATGTGCACACTGTGATAGTGTTTACCATGTGCAGGGCACTTCCAAAACTTACAGCAATATTGTCTGTCTGCCAGCCAAGGTTTTGAGTAGGAGGGATACATTTTATCAGAGAAAATAGACAAAGAGCATCATGACAAACAAGACAAAAAAAAGGTGCTTTAACATGAAAGTACATATTTGCTAAAATGAGCTAAGATCTTGACTTGTTTTCAAAGAGCTGCATATACTCTGGGCAAGCATATCTATGGTAGTTTAGTGACAAAGCCAAGGAATACATTTTGTGTTCAGAAAACATGTAAAACAAAGGCAATATTATTGCACTGAGTAATTTTCTTCTTGATTCAAAACAAACAAGCCCAGCCCCAAACCTCCAAAAATCCAACGCAGGATTTCTTTGCATGGTGCACAGTAAAATCTTAATGGCTTAGTACCTGTAGTTTCCTTTCATAATGCAGGAGACAATTGAAATAAAACCTTGGCAATAAATTATACCTCTGACTCACCACGAACACAGATTGTCTCTTGAAATGTTAAAATTCGGCTGGTCTATTAAATAATAGTTATTTGTAGGTGAACATGTTTGTGCTGATGGAGTCGTCTCCAATCAGCATTCATTATAAAGCTTTCGAAAGGTATTTTCTAGGAAAAATGAAAACCTTCATGTTGATAATCATAAAACTCCCTCTTCATAGTCTGTTATTTTGGCAGGAATTTTTTTCCCCATTTGAAAAATCTTGGGCCCCGTGTAATGATTTTACTTCTCATTCCTGTCACGTTGAGACCAAAGGAGGAGCTGAATGTGTGAACCGCTATTGGTAATCAAAGTGGATAACACTCTTTTTTTCATGGGATTTGTTCTTAGGGTATTTAATCCTATATTGAGTAAGGAGAAATACTGGAGGAGGGTTTCTTTTAATATTTTTACTCTCTCTATGTATCCTGAGGTCAGAATATTCCAGTTATGGTCTTTATGGTCATAAAAGACCCATGAACTTTGAACAGAAAACTCTTGTGGGGCTCAGTGGAGAAATATAAATGGCAGAAGCTAAAAGGGTTGATTGTCTTTGGTGGAAATATATATACTTTTTGGAACACTGGAGTGGAAGTAAAGACAAATGAACATCCTTATGGTGTAATCACCAGGTTGAAAAATCAGGTGACTTTAGTCCTCAAACTCCCTGTTAGCACAGTGAGTTTTTATGTTCTTTATATCTTCGTTGGTGGATGAGTCAATGTTTAAATGCTCATTTATCATTTACTATATAAAAGAAAAGCTATTACCTGAAACTCATTTTTACAGTTGCAGGCAAACTGAAATAATCATTTTCAAGGACCTAAAGCTGTTTCTTGAAGAATGTCATCATTTTCTTCTTATTTTACTTACCACTTACACTACTATATGAGGTACCTTCAAGAGCTGTACCTTACAAAACCTGGCTGAAGATATTGCCAGGCACCATACCTGTACAAACTGGGCTAAAGAAACTCGGTTTCAGCAAACTGCATTCATCTTGCAGACAGGACAAAAGAGCCACTTAAAAGGCACAGCTCACACTGAGCACTTGCGCTGCTTGCTCGGTGCTAGCCTGTAATGTGCGTTGCCTGTCGGCTGAGCAGCCTGGAAAGGCCACAGAAAGTATTTCGGGACCTTGGGGTAAGGTCCTATCCCTGCCATAGAATCACACTTGTTTGTGCTCATCAAGAGGGGAGTTGCCATGGGGTTGCTGTTCTCTGCTTTTCTTTAGATGTCCCCTAAGTAGACGACAGCCTAAATGATGTAGTAGAGGAGATAGTTGTGTAGGCTACATGCAGAAGTTTCTACCCACTGACGTTTCTTGGGACTCATGTTCTGAGAAATGCCACTACTATGAGCTTTGTGCTACTGCTGGGAAAAGCACAACTTTGCGCATCTAATTGCGTTAGGATATTCTGTCAGAGCCATTACCTTGTCATGTGCTGGGCCTACCCAGGCAAAAACATGGTGTAGACAATATCATACATTTGCCTTAGTTAGTTTAACCCCACATATCTTCAATTAATTTTCATTCCCTGGGTGCCACCATGCATTGCCACCCCTTTGTGTCTCATTCTTTATCTCACCAAATGGCCGACGCAGGCGAATGAGGTGATTAGCTGAGGCAACCAAGTGGTGAGACCAACAGCAGTGTCTCTACAGGAAATTATACCACTGCATGATTGTGGATCACCAGGGGGTTGCTCTTCACTTGCAGTCGCAGGCACACCGACTCTGAGTTAAACTCGCATGATGCTGCCTCCGTGTCTCCTCTGCCCCCTCCGTGCTTGTTGGTGGGAGACGTAGCCCGTCTCTCATTTGCTGCCAGGAAGGTGAGGTCCGCTGTGCAGAAGGCCCATTCTCCCTTAATCTCACTTTAAATCCAGGTCAGAAACAAAACTGTTAGAGGTGTTAATTTACAACACTGCCTAATTGTAAAAATGATCTTGTTAGGATGATACATGACATGATAAAAATAAGTTACATGGGATCTTTTAAACTCACTCATATCTGCTGCAGATCTTGCCATTTGTGAACACCAGAAGACTGTAATTTACTTAAGTGCTTGTGCCTTCATTTTATAGAAATCCATAGGTATTTTAAAATCAAATGTACTTTTTATAGTGTAATATTTTGAGGCTAGTATGGTGAGAATGAGCTATTTTATCGGTAATGTAATAGAAAGGCATGATCCTTCATTTCTTGGGGAAAACTGGAGGTTTTCTATGAAGTCTGGTAGGAGTACATTGGATGTTAGCTCGTGAGGTTAATGTTGAGGCAAAGAACTTGTTAGAAAAAAAGGTAATTATCTGATACTGAACAAGAGATATCCATTTATTTACTTTCATTTTTCCAGCTGTTTGTCGGCCTTTTTGTGTGTTTATGTTCTGTGTCACTCCCCCAAGGGACTGAGAAACCCTCCAAATTTGCATTACAAGGAGTACCATAAGTGAAATGTCCACAGATTTCACTTAGGTTGCCTTTTTGAGTGATCGATTTGCTACAACTGGTTTGGGTCTTTGATAGTGACAGCAGAGAGGGTCTCGACAGTTTACCTGGGTAAAAGGTGCAGTGTTGGTGATATGTGTTCATTACATACTAATTAAAGGGCACACTGACTGTGATGGAGTGTCATCCAGAGCCTGCACACTCTGTGTCTATTTTTAAGTTTTATTTTGCAAACATACTTTTGCACGCATTGTTGAGCAGGTGGAAGGTTTGAGGTGTTATGCATTCCTATCCTGTTGCATTATTTTAACAAATTTCTCTCTCCGTCATGTGATCATACCTAGTCTTATTGGCCTTTAAGTTTATTAGCCACTTAGGGGAAGAAAAAGAAAAGTAGGTCTTCTACTCTCACATGGTGATTTGTCCCTGTGGTATTTTGTACGGCCTACGGTAAAGGAGTCAAAGGCAGTGGTTGGCCACAGGCTCTCAGATTTCTAGAGCTTGTTTGCTCAGTCCAAAAGGCACTGATTTTGCTTTCTCATTCTCTCTTTCTTAGTCTTTGATGCCTCCCCTTCTTCTGGTCCTGGGGCAGATGCAGACAGGTCAGGAAAGGCAAAACTGAACTTAAAAGTAACTTGAGATGCTTAGTACCACTCAGGAATTACTCAGAACTTGGCAGAATTGGTTTTTGTACACCGCTGCCCCTGAAAGTAATTATAGTTAGACTGATTTGTCTTGGAAAGCTTTTTGTGCTTCACTTTTTTAGCTGATTTCAATGTCAGAAGCATTCATTTCCACCTACTTCTTAGAAAGTTTGCATTTTACTGAAGCCTGGTCCGTCTTCTGCTTGCACAGAAACAAGTTTCAATACTGGGCTTTGAATCTAAGTGAGGCATTGTTTGAGTTCTCTGTTAACCTCTGCTGGAGCTCTTTGTATGTAGGGACTTGATGTGTTTAGCAGCAGAGAATTATATTGCGCCAACCTAAGAGGACACTATCATAAATATATCTTTTTTGGGGAAAAAAATATAGTTTCCTATGTGAGAAGAAATCAGGAATGTCATATGGGGAGAAATTTCTTAAAGTAGGTATATGAACCGCCTGGTAACATCTCAGAACCCATGCATTTACGTATAAACAGCAGTCAGAAGTCTTTCTACTACTTTTCTGTTCTGTAAAGGTCGCACGGTATGAGCACTGTTCTCACTGCTGCAGCAAACAGTTGACTAAGATGAATCCTGGCTTTTATATGCACAATTTCATATGGGCCCATGGGATAGTAATTAAGTAAAAGTTTCTGGCTCTTCCCAAGTTTGAACTTGTGAATATCTAAAGATCTGATTGATCAGAGAAGTTCAGGTTAATTATGAAATAGATCAAAAAGCAAGCAAAGAGTGAGGGCTCAGCCCGGCAGTACTGTTAAGTGATAAGCTAACTGTTGGAGAATGTGGCTGGAATGATGCTGTACGAGCCTGTTTTCATTTGAGTTTGTTTGGCATGGGTCTGGCATTTAATTGTATTGGAATTGTTTCCTTTTGACAAAGGGAATTGAAGACTGACTCATCACATACATTTGTATCTGTTGCATTTCCCTTTGCGTAGCAAGAGGAGGATATAAAATGTGATCAAAAAGCAACCAAGTCTTTGTAACTAACTGGACACATTGCTCACTGGTTTTGTTCTGTGGGGAGTGTTTGGGGCTTCCAAGTTAGTGGCTGAGAATGTGGCTTGTGGTGGCGGTGAGCGGCCCTTGCTCTCCAACAGCCCCACCCGAGGAACCTTTCCTGCATGAGCTGTGTCTCTCAGGTGCCAAGCATGGGTGGCTTTCCTCAAGACTAAAATCAGCTGCTGGAGTAAAGACATAATGATTTCTTTGAGCAGACAAGGATTTTAACCTTCTCACACCCTAACCCCTGACAGGTGTCTGTGTCTGGGGACAAGCAGCTTCATCAGCCCCTTAGTTTATAACGCAATGCACCTATCTTAAGCCTGTGAGTAAGGACTGATGGCTCCAGTCCATCATTTTGAGACTCCCTGTCTTCACGGGAGAAAGCAAGCAGTCATGTCTTTTTATGTTAATTCCTGATGCAGATTCTGTGGCTTTTCTGATGTTATGGTAAAGAAAGATGTTTGTCTGACCTGGGACCTAATGTCCTAAAGTGAGCACTAAACTTTGCACAGATTTAATCAGTTTTGCTATTAGTTTAGTTATATTTAAGGTGGGAAAAGGGCAGAAGGCAAAGTTTAGGTTTCATCCTTTAAGGCTCAAAGCACTTTGACCTTCCTCCAGCAGAGCACTTAAGCAAATTAGCAACTACATATGCTTATTGTTAAGCACGTAATCAAATTTTTTTTTTGCTGGATCATTGCAAAAATCAATCTTTCCTTGAATAACATGTAAAACAAATGATGATATGCTGAGGGGGATGAGGTTTTTTTCCATGTTTGGTGTCATTTTTACAAACACCAAAGGTTTGATTGTTAACTGTAAATTAATCCAAAAGTATTGTTTAAAGTCTTGTATTTCAAGGACAGAATTATTTATGGTGAGAGCAGGGCAGCCTAGGAGTGAGTGGTGGTTAAAGGGATTAGTTTCATGGAAATTTGTTTTGATATTGTGTTTACAGTACTGATGTTGGAGATCTGATTATTTTTCTGTACAGTTGTACATATATCTGAGAGCATACCAGGGCATTTGAGTTCCTGGGTGGAGGTTTATTGTTTTTGAACTGTATTTATGAATTCTAGCAAGCTTTTCTTATTTTCCCTAGCACAAAAGACTTGCATCGGGTCTTTATGACTACCTGAGCTTTGAAAGACATAGGAAGGGTTGAACAAAGGGTGCATGTCGCCTATCTGGAAATAAAATAAAATAAAAAAACAGGTAGAATAATATTTAAATATATATATTTTTATGTAGTTTATTGTCTAGGTGCCATAAACATCACCCGCCATTTGAGCACACATTACAGAAAGCTTCAAATTCTTTGAGATTATTTTGTTGTGTCCCTCCTCCCCCATGTTTATTTTGTATATTTTCTTGATTCTTTATTTCTGTGACAGCTGTGCTTGGCAGATTCATGGATTTGTGCATCTCCTCCTCCCTCCCAACTCCCCAGCTGAGGGGATCTGAAATCTGTGGTTTTATTTGATGTAACAAAACTTTAGGCAAATGACCCTTTTGCTATTAGACGTATAGGATAAAGTGATTCACTGTGTTACAAGAACCCCCGAGCACAGTTGACGGAACTGCTGTATACCTAACAGAAGGACTGCTCGCGCTGCTTCTGTCAAACTGCAGCCAAACGGTGCACAGTGATTTGTCCTGGGGTAACCCTGGGACTGCAAAACTGTGTGCGTATCGTTTTCCCTGCGGGCTACCTAGACTCCCCCTCATTCCCTAGAAGAGTGAGCAGCACATACCAACTGTTTTCCAAACTTTGGGAAATAAAAATTTTCCTTGGGTAATGAAGCTTCCAACCCCAGGTATAACACCCGATACCGGACTGCGTTTCTTTATGTGGCTGTGGTCCTAGGCTCACAATAGATTTTCATAATTCTATTGGTCTTTTGTGTTTATCTTCTGCTGGAACAAAAAGTACCAAGAATCACTTTGAAAGTTTGTGCAAGTAACCCCACTTCTGTGTAAATCACAAGTTAGCTGGACCCCTCAGAGTAGGTCCTAGGTTTTGTTCAAAATGGGGCGTGAATGTGTATTTAGAAAATCCTTATTTGCTCTTTCAAGCTCTTAAGTCTTGAAATGAAAATTTTATATTGCTGGTTATATAAATTCCTCACGCTGTACTGAAAACTAATTCAGAAACCACTGTAGTGACTATTGAATCAAATCATATCGCACCCTGAAGGACAACACTGTCACATTGTGCTGAAGATCCCCTCCCCTTATTCTGTGGATTATTGGGCCGGATTCTAACCGTTATTTTCTCAGAATAATAGAAGTAGCTCTATTTGTATAGTCTGTCTTTACGGGATTTACATATGTTCGAAACCAACTTAAGGATCTGTCCCCTGTTCTCCGTGCGTGCTAACAAAAGCATGCCGACTGCTGTAACGTGTAGTTGGTCTGATGGCTACAGAAAAAAAACACCGAGATAGTGAAGCATTTGTCACAACTGGCCCTTTGTGTTGCCTCACAGGATCCTGTTGTCTTAAAAGAATATTTATACAGTACAGTACAGGGCTACTATATAATACCTGGTATATATTCTCTGTGCAATACCAAAACTGTGAGGTGCTATGCTTTTTAGTTTTAAAAATGTCAAAAATGGAAATTCAGGCTATTTGACACGGCAGTAATTTGCTGAGAGATGTCTGAATATGTAGCCCTTTCTGTAATTTTGCACAACAGTCTGGGCTGTAATACTGCAATAATTACCCAGTGAAGTCGTAATTGAAGGGTAAAAATTGAATTTAGGGCCTACATAATTTAAACGGGACCAGATTTTACCAAGCATGACACATTTATGGTGTCTGCTATGTGCCTTATAAAACATACTAAATTTTAAGCCGATAACTCAAATGGTTCCTGAGATATAAACTTGTGAAAAGTCACAATTTTGCATTGTGCTGAAAAGCCACCTTACAATACAGTGACTACCATAGCTCTTTAATATCCAGCAGAGTTCTCCTGCTGTGCTTTGTCAGTCGGTAGCAACATCCAAGTCTTCTTGTAAAAGTAATTCACACTTTTTTCACAACACTGTTGCTTTAATTACCACTGAACTCTGCTGTTGCTCAGACAGGCCTAGCAGGACCAAGAGAGGGTCAGCGCTGCAGTCACTGCAAAAGAAGCAAATGGCTTTTTTTCTTACTTTATTATTAACAAACCATCTTTGATTGAAATGTTCCTAGCTTCTGAGACCCAGGCTTGTCTCTGTGCTCTCTTGGGGTATTCATTATCAAAGTAGACCATGGATGTCAATCTGGAAAAACATCAGAAATAATACCTAAAATCCTAATCAGAAAACTTCAAGAACAGACAAGACTTACATGTCTTTTACATGCAAACGGCTGAACAGATTTATCATGTATGCATGCTGAATTTCCGATAGAAACAGACTAACTTATCAACAGACTGTACATTTTGTAGTTGTAAAAATGATTTTTATTCATTTGTTTGTAATTATTTCTTTTTTCTTTCATGATTATTTGATTTGTCATATCTCGTTAGAGCTAAAGGCATCCATAGGAAGAACTGAAAGATGCTGAAAGAGAACAAAGAATGCATTTAGAATTACAAAATTCTGCTTCTGTAGCTTTTTCACATGAAATATGCTTTATTTATATATTATCTTTCACACTAAAGAACTGTAAAATAACCTTTTAGTAGCACAAACTCCATTTCCAGACTTAGGTTTGAATGTGTTTGTCTCAGTGCTTACCTTAAAAGGTCAAGTTTGAAAATGGTCCTGTCCCTTATGCTCCTGCAAGTGGGAATCAGTTCGCTGGGAGTGAAGCGCAGTGCTCTCACCATGGCAGTGTTCTTCATAAACGGTGACATTACAGCAGCCTTAGAGCAGGACGTGAGTGCGGCTTCTGTGTTCAAGGGAAATTGCAAAGGAGATTTTGTAGTTGAAACTGAGTTAGTCAACATTAAATCCTGCACAGTGAACCAGCCTTAGCACTTATTAAAAATATACCCTGTGATCTATGAATACCATTATGGATCAGCCCTCTGTTTCATATCTCACCTCAAAGATGATACTGCAAACTGATACCACACCACTTAACACCACAGTAAGAAACTGATTCCTTTCTGGTCTGGAAAAAAGTGGCCCCTGTGGGATGAATATTCAGTTAATTAATTAGATAGCAGTCTCACCTACTGAAATACTCTGGGTTTTGTTGGATTTGTAACAATCCAGGAATCTGAATGTTCTTAGTTTCTGAATGTAACAAGATTAAAGCTGACTAGGTAAAATACTGTCTGTGAAACGCTCAGCCTTTTAATCAGGACTATTATTTTAATTATGCAAGTCAGCCCTGTAACTCCGTGACTTTAACTAAAGGCTTGATAGAAGAGCCCTATAGAAATCATTTCGAAAATACCTGCCCCAAATTATTCTTATTTTCACATTCAGTACTGTCTGGAATCAGGCGGGACAGAGAGCAGAGGTCTGAAAGAAGGGTGCCCTGGCTCACAGGAAGGTGAAAGGGCATATATGAAAGGGCATACACCCCTGCCCCTCTCACTGTCAGTGGGTGCCCATGTCCCCCGTCCCTTCATCATGCTGGTTGAGGTGCCCTGTGCTACGTGTTCAGATGCTGGTAGTGCTCCTGGTGTAGCAGGTCATCCTGCATGAGCATTAGTGCACAAGCATCTCCTCTGGCAAGTGTGCTTTCCCATGCGTTATGTCAGAGTGGTCCTTCCGTGCAGACCTTGGAATTGGCATGCTGCTTGGCTGTTCAAGCAGAGTGACAAGCCTGTGACTGGACAATATTTACTTCCCTTTGTGGCTGCTTAGCCAACAGGATGCTCTTTAAAGTCCTCATTCCTAATAGTAGGGAATGCGTGTGAGGTCAGCACTGACATCTTCCTAATGAAAACTGCATAATATGGCACAAAGTAAAGGAACTAAAATGACGAATATTTGACTTACAGACTTGCAGGGACTTGGATACGCATGGTCGGGTACGCTGAGGACAAAGATGAAAGGAAGGAGAGAGTTTTCTTTCTTTGTAACCTGCTCCTGGCAGATTCAGCCAGAAGTACCATTCTCACTTCTCTAACTCTATCTCCTCTTCTACAATCGAGCAGCAGATTGTTTGCTCTGCAAAAAGACAGTTTCAGGAGGTATCACTTTCTACAAGTTCTTTATTTCGCGTTCACTATATAAAAGTCCTTGGTCTTTTAGCAATTTATGCAGTACTAAAAACAGCACTGATCATACGCAACAGTCTGTGTGTTTTTTTTTCAAACAGTAACGTTCCTGCCCCACTGCGGATAAATGCTTACTGGAACCTGAGTATAGCAATGCCAATATTTGCTACTCTCTGGTCTGAAAGTATCTGTAAATTCACAGACAAGGGATGCAGTTAAAGCTGTAGCTGCTTCTGCCATGAATCCAGTAAAACATCCCGTTCTTTCTCCCACAGCTGTTTGAATGCTACATATCTTATCCCCCCACCCCCAAATGGGTGCTACATAGGCTGAAACAAGTCCTTGCAGATTCCAGTAGATTCAATGGGAAATTAATGAGATTGGGGGAGAAGGAGGGATTACGATCTGTAACACTTGTGCTTGCTGCTCCTCTAAGAGGAACTGCCGTGCATCTCGTTGAAAAGCTGCAGCCAGAAGAAGCCCATGTGTTGTTCCAGGGGCAGAATATCACCTTGTTATGTTCTCTTACATTCCAGTCATGCTGTGGGGGAAAACAAACAAAAAAAAAAAACAGGTTTTAATTGACAGCATTTAGTTGAGAAGAATTTAGACCAATTATAATGTATTGGTCAGAAACATCACTCAGTCCATGCTAAGTGGCTTGATAAGTATAGAACAAATCTGAGTTTACAGGCTCTTTTTCTTCTAGATTAATCACCAAATCTGAAAAAGAATGAAAAACTACTGTATCTGAGAAAGTAGGTTAGACTGTAAAAACCGATATTACTAGCTTCTATAGTAGAGTTTAATATAAAGTAAATGGATTAAAAAAACGGTATATACTTATTTCTTCAAGACTTAAATGCATCCCTTTGGAATTAGAGATTCTTGTTGGCAAACTTCATTTTAAAATAACATTCTCAAAGTAAGGTGGAAAAGTGAAAGAAGCTAAAAGTAGGTAACATCTCTCCAAACCTGGTAGCAATCTTAGCACTCTGCCGAGAACGAGCGCTAGAAGCCCAGGGTTTAGCAACCTGTTGTAGAACAGGCACTGAATACAGTCACGTCTCCAAGCGATCTCTACGGGCTTCATCCCGACCATCTGACCTTATTGTGCGACAACTCCACTTGACAGCCATACCAAACAAACAGAGAAATACCTTACCTTTTTCAGACTTAAGATAATATTACAGCTTGTGAATAAGATTCCCAGTATGTGGACATGACAACTATGAAAAACTATAATTTAGGACATAGAGTATTCTCTTTATGCTTTTATGTGGAATTTCACTTTAATGTGATGTAAATGACAGTAAGAAATACATTCACAGAATGTTAAAGCTTTCCCATTAAATATTCTGTATGCATTTTATATTCTAATTCATGTACAGTCAAAAACCCTGATAAAATCATAGTACTGATTTGACTGCTGCACTTATCGTATTAATGAGGATACTTTATGCCTTTTGAAAATTGGGATATAGTCCATTATGTGATTGTGAATGATGTGATTGTATCGCATCAATTTGTTATTCAATCCCACCCCTCCTTTCAGTCAACTTTGTATATAGGAAAAGCCATTGGTGAGCATGCATGGAGTCAGGAAAAGCTCCATTGAAAATTAGTCTTTTCTTCAGTTGTCTTTTTACTTGTTTATAACAAGTTGTTTATAACAGATGATATATGTTTTTCCAAATCCCAGAATTTACTCGAACGCTGGAGGGGAACACCTCTTTTCACAGAGGTGTCCAAAATCTCAAGAGGGGCACCAGCTAAGGCTGGCTGAAGGTGATACTCTCCAGCCTTTTGCATGAGAGTGTAAGGTGGGATTCACCTTCCTTACACTTGGACACACACTGTATTCCAGAGTAATCCTCTTGGCTCTCTGCATAGTCCATGAAAAGAGATTGTCACCTCTACAGGATGATTCACCTTGTTCTGGTCCTGTCCTCCTCCAGAGACTGTGTAGGAAGGTGGCTTTCTACTTTGCACCATCCAGACAGGAAAAGTTAGATAAAAATCTGGCTTGCCTTGACTGCATCTTAAAAATCCTTTCTAACCCCTTTTCAAAATGGCAAGAGGTTAGGGCCTGAAAACCTATTTTCTATTTCAATTTTTGAAAGCATATTTCTCTGTTGGAATTTAATTTTAAATATTGCTTTAAGTATTCTCATTCTTCCCTTTGCTGGGTATTATACATGTTGCCTGTAGGAGCACCCATGTCCTTGTGGCTTTTTCTCCTGTAGGTTCCAGTTTCAAGTCTGTGGCGAATATTGTACCTTGATGGAAATAAAATACAAACAAAAAGCTTTTTTTTTTTTTTTTCCCCCCAGCTGGAACTACTGTGCACGTTTCCAGACTGAGCGCAACTCCCTATCTCATATGATGAAGAGGTACAAATTCTCCAAAACTCCATGGCTTAGGGATAGAAGTCCAGCCTCAAAGGCATCTTGAAAGCAGCTTCGTAACCAGAGAATTAAATCTGCATTCTGGTGTCTTTCCCTTAGATTCTATCCATTAAATATTTAATTCTGTCTGTAATGACAGTCTATCATTAACTTGTCACTGAATGCTATGTTTTTCTGATGCTGCCATCTTCACTCAGGGTCCTGTTGTTGCCTGTAGTTTTCTGTTTTTTCTTCAGCTTTACTGCCCAGTCCATTTTTATGTTTCATCTCTTTGTAAAAATTTCTTACTACTGATTTAAACTTCTCTGAAGTGATGCTGCCACATGCTACGATGTGTGTTCCAGTGGAGTGTTTGTGAGAGCTTCGAAACAAAAATTACCAAGTACCTACTGTGTAATCTTGTACTTCTAAGTTTTGGACTTCTTAACACAGAAGCATGACTTGACAGGTTTATCAAAGCGTTATGTCCTGGATTTTACTGCTGGGGTTAAAGCGGTTTGCAATGGCTTGCTTGATTTCTTACTCTACTGCGAAGAAATATAACAGACTGTGCACGTGTGCATATGCACAAGCACACGTGCACAGGCAGTATAATATAGTGGAGTGTAAACATTTTAAAGTGTCCTTTTTTGAGGTGTAGGGAAGATATATTTAAAGGTCAAAGGGAAGCATTAATAGTGTTAGATAAATTTTACCCTATTTAAATTCAAACCCAATAAGAACTTTATACAATCTTTTGGACAAAGCCTTCAACGTTCTAATCTCTGCAAATCCACTCTGTACTGTTCACTGCTCTTCTTATTAATCAGTTCTACAGAGCTGTACTCTTCTCAATACTGTTACACACACTGCATTTTTATTCTTCAGCTTCAGCTTGGCCTTTTCTATATTTTTGCTTCGTCTTACATTCAATTACCCACAGCCTAGTTTTCAGAATAGGGTACTATCGGTGACTGCATTTAAGCAACAGCCCATTATGTCATCTTGCTTCATATATTTTACTCTGATCTTTTTTAGGATGAAGCTCATTTGAGGAATCTTTTCTCTGCCTTTAGAGAGAAATTATTTGCCTTCTTCCACAGGGTCTGAAATTTGCCTTCTCAAAGCCTATGTTATTAAAAGAACAAGCAAACACCCAATTTATTTACATCTTGGATCCTGTTCTTTTGCTAAACTGTTTCCCTGCTGCAGTTTCAGGAATAACAAGGCATTGTGCTAATTATTGTGGCTCTATTTACGTCTTTCCTAATACTATTTAGTGATCCAAATTCAGTGTCTACTTTCTTGGGAACCTTTTTAAATTCCTTGTAGTGTAGGCTTTTGTATTTTAGAAGTCCGTCTCCATTCCATGTATGTGAGCTGATGACAAGCGTTCATGAAAATGGAAGTTGTTTACCCATTGAGGCTTCTCTGAAAAAATCCACAGCACAGAGCTTACGACGTTTGATGAGTCTTGGTCACCCTTTAGAGGTGGTGCCTGGCACTGTATTTTAGACTTCCTTGAACTGCCATGCTTTTAAAGTCATCTGCACCATTTGGTTTTATTTATTTATTTATGGCCAAGACAAGGGACTCCTCCCCTCTCCTTCTCCCTCTCCCTTTCCTCGAGTCTTCAAGGGTATGTAGTTAAAGGGATAATGTATTTAGAATCTTTCATATAGTTATTAATATATATATTTAAAATACATATGTACACTCATTAAGGATTTACATTTATCTGGAGGTAGAGAAAACACACTTGATGTCTATGTAATTTCATTGCATTGATAAGTTATTGTTCACAAACCAATTATTTTTCCGCTGGCCTGTTTTTTTCCAGAAATTCCATCTTTGGCAAAATTTCTTTGGAAAACCAATGACACTGTTTCCTTTTTATTATCAGATTAGCTTTTTTTCCTTTCTCCTGTCTTCTGATCCCAAAACATTTTGGGCTGTGTCTGCTGTGATTTTTTTCACCTATAACTTTTGCAAGTGTTGCTTCATCTTCTGCTTGAAGAACTGGAATTATATACCATGTTTTGGCCTTGTGATTGAGGCATATGTTATAGGAGATCACTTAATGTAACTACTGTGTATGAATATTTAATGCCTAGAATTCCAGTTAAAGGGAAATAGAAAGCAGCAGCATCTATACAACTGGCCAGCTTCTCTATTTAGGATAAGGTTATAACGTTTGTGTTATCATCTGTGTGGTTTCTTTAATGCACGTCTACTGAACTGCATACACACATATGGATTTTAGAATTAAGAGGACCGCTAGCTATCAAAAATGAAAGGAGAAATCTCAGGCACAATACTTGAGAAACATTGTACTGAAAATTTAGAATTTCACGTATTTTATAGTCAAATTCTTAGCTTTTAGTGGTAGAAAATACAGTAAAAGCTTAAAGTTCATGCCAGTCCTTCAAAATAATTGTCTTTAATTAATATTATTATTGATCATGTTGTAGGAGACACAGCCTGAGTGATACAAAGATTTCAAGGGAATGTTTTACAGCTTAATTACGTTTCCCTGGGAGATTTAAGATAATTCAATTTATTTTCCCTCGTGTTTCATCAATCATTATAAGAATAGAGGGGATATCTGAGATTCATTTATGTGAATTCCTGTAGATTCAAGAAGTTTTGACAATGTGTACATACAATGGAGAAAGAGAGCACAACTTCTGTGGTTAAGTGAGGCCTCTGAGGTGACACTGTTCTGTATTGTTGGTAAATTTTCTGAGTACAAACTGTTGAGGAAGATGGCCTTTGTAAACCCAGTTCTGCTACAAAAAGCATACTGAAAGTGGGCTAATTTTTTTTTTATTTGTTTAGCTGTTTCTGAAAAAAACTTACCATACATGGAAGATGCACACGTATGTTCTTTCGCTCTTGCAAAAAGTACTGATGAATTTAGCTCGTTTTCCGTCTGACAGTCTATTACTGCCATAATCCATGTCACGGAGTAAGTTATAGGCGGTGCTGAATCTTGCTGTTCCTCAGTACCCAGCAGGCTCTTCATCTCTGTTTTGGAAGCTGCCAAGTTATTCAGGATATTCATCACCTTTTATGTCAGGCTTCCAAGGCACCCATTGAAATGAAAAAGAGATTATTTTGGGGTAAAATGATCACCACCTGAGTTTTTCTTTGTATGTAACATAGTGCTAGTCATGGGCGTGTTTTCTGCAGGGAACATCCTGCGTTAAGCAAGCACGTGTACTTGGCTAATCTCTCTGCCCCGTCTTGACAGGGCTGAGCTGAGAGCTCGCTGCCTGCGTGGGGCTGCGGGCAGCGCACCGTCACCCGGTGGTGCAGGGGGTTCGTTTACCTCCTTCCCGCACCTGCCACGTAGTCTGCTTGGCGAGGGTACTGGAGACCGTCTACTGCTCGGGGTTAGATGAAGGAGCTTTTTAAAAATATCAAATAAGTCCAGATCTGAGCCAGTGACTTTTAAAATGAAAGGTCTGCTCTGTTACTGTTAATGGGCAGGCTTTCATAATTCTTCGCTATTAGAGTACTAACTCCCTCTTTTCAAAGCCTTCCTGAACCTCTCATTGTCCAGCATTTGTATCTCTCACTTTAATGAGTGCTAAATAAGAATTATATAAGTATTTCAATAATTCTCACTGGACAGTTAATTAAGCAGCACTGACTCTAAGGAGCAGTCAGCTATTACCTCCTTTTACAGACAAGTGCTTCCACAGACACAAAGGGAAGAGGTCAATTTAAAAAAAAATGATGTGTGGATTAGTAATCTTTCTCTGTAATAAATGACCTAGCTAACAAGCTGAAACAGTGAAATAAAAACTCACCTTTTTTTTTGTCCCCTCATTTTTCTGATCCAATCTCTTGTGTTCCTTCAACCTTCTTCTATGTAGGAAATGAATTCCCTTTAACTTTGGGGGGGGCTGAATATGTTGAACTAACGCTCTCCAAATTTGCTTGCCTCAGAAAATCGCATGGGGCACGGCCCTGCCCAATTCTTCATTACACATTCTTTTTTAACAGCTTCTGTTTTTTCTCATATTTGATAGATCCTACCACAAACTTCAACTAGAGTGAGTGCAGAGGACCATAATACCAGTCTTACACACAGGGTATTTTATTAAGTCCAGCAGTTAAAAATGTACAAAGTTCCTTGTAATAATCCATTCATTCTGTTCTCGCCTGATTCTTGGAGTAAGCCTGCACAATTATTCAAATCCCAGCTTTTAGCTACAGCATACACCTCGCCATGGGGCTATGCCTCTGTAATCTTGCTTTGGTCTTGCATGTCAAATGGAATTAACTCCCATAAGAAATGTATGCGAAGACAACCCAAAGTGTCTAATCCTACTGCTGTCTTAAATTTCTGAAACTCAGACCTGTCATCTTTTTCTATAGCTTTGTTGAAGTTCTCACTTCTGCTTCAGTCCATCCAAAGATGAAGTTTAGGGAAATTTACATTTTTATATATTTTTCAGTTGTGCACTCCTGTGGCCTTTTCACGTGTTTCCTTTGTAGAAGTATTTTTTTCTAACTCGAGCCCTATTTTATACTCAGCAGAATGGCCGATAGAGGTGAATCCAGTTGTGTTTAGCTGGCAGTGTACAAGTTTAAACACACAGAGCATTACACTGCTCGACGATGCTCATGCCACATGGACGTGTGGAAATAATGATATCATTATGACTGTACCTTAACAGCTCAGCCCAGCTAATCACAAAACCTAATTCTGATTTGATTAAATCTCAAATCGCATTGCTTTCTTCATGAATAAAGTGCTTGCTGAAATTAGCTTTGCTTAGTGTAACTACACTGTTTGTGTGTTGTACTGGAAGTAGCTTAGCTTTCAAAGCAGCCTTTCCGATGTGTCTGTCTTCTGCTGTTCTCTAGGGGGCATGCTTTCAAATTCCAACAGAAAATGCCTACATTATAAATAATGAAAGGGAAGAAAAAGCAAAGCATTATCATAGTGAAACTTAATTTTCCACTTATTCAATCAAATATCAACCAGATCTGATTAGGGGTGGCCAATTTTAGATGAACCAGGCAAAATACATTTACATAGGGGGTCCAGTTTCAACATAATTTCAGTAAAAAGCAATTACAAAATTATAGGCAGATAGAAAGCTGGTTCTTCTAGGTGCCTTGGCTAAGTGAGGTTGGAAGGGTAAAACTGTAACTTATTGTAGTGGATATTTAATAAGTGGTAAGCCACAGCACTCTCCACTTGAAAGTTAATTAAGGCCATAGAATGACCATACTTGTACAGTAAATATGTTAATGGGTTAGCCATGGTATCTGTCACAACAAAGCCCAGCAAAAAATAATGGCTTTATGCATCGTTTTTGCTGATCGTTACATCTTTTAAAAACTGCCGTTGTTTTTTGTTCTGCTCTGTTTTGGTGTCACAATTTTGAGAAAGAGTGTAGTAGCATTTAATTTAGGAACTGCTTAATGTCACTATCAGAAGCTGAGACTGAAATACTGAGGTGCAGAGAAAGGTTAAAATATTTGTTTATGTGCTGGCACTATGTAAACGTCAATAACTAGTGCATGTCAGTGAGATGTTCTCTTAATTTGGTATTTTTAGGCAGGCCATCTAGCTTTTAGAGAGTACAGTTCAGCTCAAAAAGCTTGAGCTAACCTGTTATATATAGGATTTCATTTATGGGTGTAGTTGCTGCATTATTTTTGTTGCCGTTGAATAAGTGAACTCAGTGGCAAACTGTTCTGTGGACTAAATCTTAAATTTTCTTCCAAGGTGTCTTCTCCTTCAGCATACAGTCAGTTCTGAGTCTTCAGGATTGATTTTGGTCAGCTCCTGTGAATTTGGAACTTCTTTACCAAGCCTTGTGAGAGTTGGGCAGGGGAGCATTTGGTTTGGGATTTTTTGTTTCCTGGCTGTGTAGCCCTTCTTTCAAGAGGCTTGAAAGGCTTTACACTGAAAATTATTAAAATATTTCCTGGGAGGTGTTCAACAAAATGGTTGGTGCCGCTTTCTTTCTTGTCACTGAACTGATCAGGACAATTCTCAGCATATGTAAATTGATGTAGATCTACTCAAGTCAGGTAGCGAGGGTTTTGCCCCATTATCTACTAGTCTAAGAATGGTGGATTAAATTGATATATGGACTACTGCTGTCACAACATCACATATTCAGTAAAGGAAATTTTGAAGGGTATTTTTCAGTATCTCTCTCTTGTTATTTTCCTTAATATATTTCTTGATTGCTTTAACCATTATGGTGAGAATCTGTTGAATTTTGCCGCATGCTCTGTTATTGTAAGGAATTTATACATATTTACCCATAGAAATTAATTCTGTGCTGAAAGTTAGCATACATTTCTCTTGATACTGCTTTCAATGTTAATCAGCTGCTGCTTTGCTCATGCTTCCTAGGAAGAATAAACAACTGCATTTTTCCAGCTAAGAAAATCCATTTCCTCAGGAGAAATTCACGTATAGTTGTCCCTTGCTCTCTTCAGGGGAAAAAGAAGGGGGGTGGGGGGGTGGGGAAGGATTTATCAGTGGAATCGATTGAATGTTTTTTATGTAAAACGTTTACCATCAAAAAATTACGTATTGTTGAAATTGAACCTCTCCAGAGAAACAGGTTGGATTTTAAAAATAATTTTAATAAAAGCCAGCAATAATGTAAAAATTAAAGGATTTTGAGAATGCTAGTCTGTTAATTTCTCTACTTTTGAAAGGCATGGCTGTTTTTTCCCTGCTTTAGCCACTCTTCCTACAGCCATTGTGGGTCCAAGCGAGCAAGCAGCAATGTTTGTCCCAGGCTGGCCACCTCTGGCAAGACTTGGGAAGCATCTGACAGCTTTTACTCTTCTGGTGGTCTCCTTGCTGCTGTGCTGTCCTCAGACACATTGCCACAAAGTTAGGGGTAACAAGAGGTGTCATTTTAAAACTTTGTTGCCATTGGCTGTGGTAAAGGCACTGAGAACCGTTGCAGTCTGGGGGCAGTCGAAGAAAAAGGATCTGTTTGTGAAGCATTAACGTCAAGCTGTGGTACGTGGAGAAGTGTGATCTGGCTGGGCAATGATGAGACCTCTAGCTGACGGCCTTTTGGGGTGACTAGGAAACCTCCAGCTATTTGGAAAGAATCTTAAGGGAATATGTAATTGTGAAGGGGGACCTAAGTGGGAGAAGAAGAATAAAAGTGCATTTGGAGAGTACAAATGATAGCGAGGCAGAAGTGGAAGAAGTGTGCTTCAAGCAGCTGAAGAAAAGCAGAAGAATGGTAGGGAGAGGTGGGAATATTTCCAGGTCAGCAAGTCAGCACAGGGAGTAAAATGAGGCCTGGCTGTCATATTCCAATAAATGGAGCTGGTGTCGCCTTTGTTCAGTTAATGAGTGATCCTGTGGGAGATCAGAAAGTGGACTGGAAACAGCACTACTTTTCTGGGCACAGCTTTGAGCCACAGCAGCTGTGCAATGTATGCCAGGAATGGCAATGATACACGAAGAATTCCTGGCCAACAAAAAGCAGGAGTAAATGTGGAAATATTATTTGAAATGGGACAGTGAAGTATCTTTGCAGAAGTTACACTGGGGTCCCTGATTGAACAATGGGAGTCGTGGCAGTGTATGGTAGCCCTTGCTGTTTGTTCAAGCCCTTGTTGTCCATCCACTGGGATGCCCAGTTCATCCTGCAGCAAGGCTGAAGGAGGAGGCAGAGAGCTGGGCACAGGTTGTCTTCCATTATCCCAATCCTACTCATTCTTGTGTAAATTTTCTATTCCTTGAGCATTCCCTGCTTTACACAATTGTTGCCAAGTGAACAAATTGCTCAAGACCCCTGTGTGACACAGGCCATGGCAGCCTGAAGCCTTGTTGGCCAAACCTGGGCACCTGCGAAGACCAGGGATTTGTTTGTCCTCTGAGACTGCTCAGAAGAGCTGCAAAAATTTCTCATTCTTTCCTTTCTTCCCAGTTCTTCTAATACAGGCAGCCCAGGCCTGTTACTGATCTTATTCAACAATTAGCTGAAACTCTGGAGCACAGACCACAAAATATTATGAGCTGTTATTTCATTACTATGTCAGTTCTGCCTCTCTCTGGATCACCTTCTTTGATACCGTCTTGGTGAAGCTGAGGCACAAATTAAAAGCAGCGGACTTGAGATTAATGTGGTCGGAGCAGCTTTGATGCAGGTTCATGGACAGAAGTGTTTGATAAACTTGGAGGCACCGTCTCAGCTAAAGACCTCTGCCCAGTGATCAGCGGGGCACTGTGATATTTTCTGCAGCTAGAAGACGTTTTTTAGTTCAGCTTGCAAAACATCTATGCTGTTCCCATAAAATATCTTCCAGTATACTTCCTTTTTCCCAAGAAGTTCACCAAGAAGCTCTAACAAGATTCAACTGCCAACATACTAATATTTGTATATTAAAAAAGGAAAAAAAAAATATCTAAATGACTATATTTGCAAAAGTGGGGACAGAAGGTGACTCTTTGCAGCCCTTAGATTGTATCAGACATAAAAATAGATGGATAAATAAAATTTAAGAGTGTTGCAATCCTTCGAGTTCTTCCCTCATCACCCTTTGAAAGTCTATCACATCTTCACACAGGCTCCATGGCTGGACAGCGTGCTCTCCCTGCACCATTCTGGATAAGGACACTCAATAGCTCTTCCCATGTGTGCTTCTCTTGTCTGGCTCAAAGCTCTTTGGGGAAGGTGATGTCTCTTCATACCTGCTCCAAGAGCAGGTATGTTCCACTTTTGCACGAGATGCCAGTATAATACAAGTAACAATTGCGGCCACGCATGAATGATTCACATCTGATTTATTATTGTTTTTTAAGAGGTTTTCATTTTACTGCCTCGTTCAAGAGCATGAAAGCCAAACTAGGCCATTTTAAGGAAATGATGCATAATCGTGGACCTTGCCCACCTTAGCTCTGAGCCCATCACTGAAGCAGGTTTAAATACATTCAGGAGATATTCCAGGGATATTGCAGAGATGGGAGAGACTGATACCGTAATAGAAGTTGTGCTTCTGTCTCAGATGACTTGGGGATTCTTCTGGATGTTTAGTGTCGTAGAAGGGTATAATGGGACTGTTTTGTTAGCCCAAATACTTCTACATACAATTACTGATTCAGTTGTTCCACTTTATTTTTATCTGGAAGGTGCAGGGCCAGCGCACCACACTGGAAAACCTTCACATACATACCGGCTTCGTGAAGAAACATTTTATAGTTTCAGGTTGTTCTAAAGGACAGAATGCATCCTGAGTAACAGCTTGAATGAGAACTACAAAGCGATTTCCATAGGGCTAATAATTTAGACAATTGAGTTTTGCTCTCTATAAATACCTCAGATGTCCTGGGCAAGTGGTAATGCCTCTGTCAGCATTTTTTTGCTCACTACATCCTCTTGGCCCTTATAAGAGGAGCTCTGAAGAATGTGGCTGGGGACTGGAAAGATGTAGGGAACTTGGGCAATACCATTTTTGTGAAGATAATCCACCAAAAGAACAAAACAGTGTTTTTTGCAACTTCTGTGCTCTCTTGCATTCCCTTTCTTCATCTCTGGCAGACAATTTTTTTAGATTAGCTTTTGTACTGTTTTCCTGCCTGTCAGAAATGTTTTCAGCAGTCTTAAGTTACCTTATTTTTTGTACTTTTGGCCTGTCCTGTGTCAGCCCCAGAGCTCCAGATTTATTCTGCCCATAATCAGCTTCCAAGTCAGTGTGGGTGACCTTGATACCTGCTGCAATCGTGTGACTTCTGTGTCACAGCTTCATGTTTCTGTTCTCCCTTCTCACCCTTCCTCTACATTGCCTGCGTAGGACCTGTTTAAGTCAGTACCTTTCCATAGGATTTTTCCATACCGGATGCAGAGTGGGGTATTATTGTTGAATATTCTAACGATGTGTGCTTAAGAAGGTGTGCATGTGTCCACAGTATCAGAAATACTGTAGACCCTTTCTAGGCATGGCAGAGGTCAGTCCTTTGCTTGAAGGTGCTTGTGTTTAGGAAGCCTGCCCCTGCAGTCTGGCATGTTGTGCTGAGCCCTGGTCTGGAGCTCGAACCACACACGTAGGTTTCTCCGTGCCATCCTTTAGCAAAAATAGTTGCTGGGTGGGCAGCAGCACACAAAAATGATAGAAAGCAGCAAGTATGCTTTTTTAATTTTTTGGAAACAAGCGAACAACAACAACAACAAACCCTTTGTCCATATGCAGTTTTTATTCCTTCAGTGTTGCCTATTTGTTTTCTTTTTATTTAGCTTCTTTGTTTAAAAATGTCCTCGCAAACTTTTGCTTTGATTCCAAGTTGGCTCATTTAGATTGATTCCCTAAAGCTTGCCTTTTATCATGTATGGCTTTTTTGATTGTTTAAACTCTCGCTGTTCCAGTACCTAAATGTATGAGCATGGTCTTAAGATGATGGTCTCACTTTCAAATGGGAGTATCAAAAACGCTTAGCAATGTGCAAGACGACTATAAAGCTTGCGAAGTGATTCAAAATCCTCTGATAGAAGCTATTATAATAGCGCCAAGCACTATTATTAACGTCCTCAGCCTCTTTATTCTGGTTTTGCTTAAGCCTTGCCCAAGAACAATTAGCTGTTTGTTTGACCCACATTGTAACATCAGCTCTCCATTATGGTAACAGTGGAACAACTAAGAACAACACATAATCTTCAGATTTAATGGGGCAGAAGACTGCAGAGGGCCAAGCCCATCTTGATAAAATGCCCTGAAGTCAGCAACTTTATGCAGAGATGGATCTGGCACAACGTGGTTTCCGTAGCAGTGTCTGGTTGTTACATGGAAATACAGGACAAATATCAAGGATGTTACAGCAGGTCTGTCATACACAACTGTTGAAGTTAGCCAGTTTTGTGGGGAGCTCAGCACCACAACCTCTCTTTTCTTTAGGGGTGCCAAAATCATCTTACCTCTTCTGTCATATGACACACTGTAAATGCAATTGCCCCTTATCTTATACAAACGGCTTTTGTAGAGCATAAAGAACCTGTAAATACATTGCATTCGGAGATCCTATAGCTTCAAACGCATATATTGGTCCAATAAATGGCATCGCATTTATCTGTTTTATGCTTCTATTGAATGCAGAACACATGCTGCTAAGAAACAAAAAGGACATGCATATATTTTCAGCCATAGGACTTTGGAACCACTTGGGAAGAATATTCTTGATTGAGAACCAAAACATTCCATGATGCTTAACAAACCTGCAAATTGAAAAATCAACATCTGCCCTGCGTAGCAACATAGCAGGAGAAAGACCTATAGCCTGAAAAATTCAAAATATTCCTTAAATTATATTTCTGTGCATTTACAAAATTACTACTCTCTGAATCAAAAGTCTCAAGCTGTTTTTATCTGAGAGCATATGTTGTGTCAATAGACAATATCTCTGCCTGTAGTTGTACATGAAAAGCCCTGCTGCAGAGCATAATGGACAGTCCTTTGAACACGAAGCTGCATCTCAGTGAATGCTCTTATAACAATGTTTTAAAATAAATGATATGCATCATTAAATCACTGAGGACGACTAACTCAATTGTAGACAAACCACAACTCCTGCAATCACAGCTACAGTTCCTGTTTGAATATTTCAGTTTTCACCTGAGCAGCCAGTGGAGGCGAGTGAAGCACAGTCCGCATTCAAACAGATGAAGGCACTGCTCTAAAAGAAACGGAGAGAAACCTGTGATTATGTAGTTACCGTAATGCTGGCTGCTTGCTTAATGGCTGCATGGGATTTTTTTGGCGGTTCCCTTATTTACATATCACAGACATGTCCTTAGAAAGTTACTTTAAATAATTTATTAGATTGATCTTTTCAAACTGCTGCTAGGGCTAGGTGTCATTAGGAAAACTTATTTAAACTTATATAAGGGTTTGTGCCTGAGTAGGGCATTTACCTGCCTCACTGCTGATATTCTAAAAATACCTCCATGTCCATACTATTATCCATTCTTCACGTCCAATTGCTCTGTTATGGTAATAGTCAGAAGCACACCATGTAGTAATTACTTACAGCTGACTTAAGAAAAGAATATTCAACTCCCCCACTGTTCCACTAGAAGGTCTTTATGCACTATTAACTCATTCCTGTTTATTAATACTCTACTGGTAATTCTGGCTGCTGCTTTTTAGGTTTGTAATAGGAGGACTATTAAACAGCAATTATTGACCATATGGGTTGGTGAATATTTGTGGTGGCGGTTGTTTTTTTGTTGCTGTTGTTTTTTATCCTTTTAAGTTGTTTTTAAGGAGCCACATCACAATATAATGGCGCAACTTTACATCTGCCTGGGATTAACAGTTTTGGCAGCGTTCCCCACCTAGGAAATGCAAATTCCATATTTCAGAAATATCAGCTGAAGCTGTGAAAATACAGAACGATTTAAAAAACATGAAAACACTGTGCCAGACAAAGTGAAAATCTTTGTCTTTTTTTTTTCTTCCTTCCCAGCAGTATATGGTTTGATCTTCTTTCTTGTCTATCTGTCTGTTTCTCTTTCTTCAGTATTTTTTTTTCAGTTTTTAGGTCTTGTCCTAGAATTTAGAAATGGCCAAGTGTAAATTTCAAACTAACAAAACTACTTCCAGAACAGTGTGAATTATTTCACTTTTAAGAAGTAGACATCTACCCCCCTCAGAACACTTGCCTCGCAAAAAGATTCAGGAGAGACAAAATTACAGCAATTATCTCTCAAATAGCTGGGCTGAAAAAACAGGCTTCCCCCTTTCCTCCGCTGCCTTTTTTTTTTTTTTTGGTCATTCTAACTGCAGTCCCTGCCCTTGCCAGCAGCACTAGCTGTCACTGGGCAGGTCTGCAGCGACAGATCTGCTTTTGGGTGACCTCCCTTGCCACAGGTTTGGAGGGAGCCCACTGCAGGCTGAAGTTTTGGTGCCCACTTCCATTATGGTGAGAAAATAAAGCATCTGAGAGTGGGGTGGAAGAAGGTATAAGGATTTCACAGGGAAAGAAGGTGGAGCAGCAGTGAGAAAGTGTGAGAGAAGCAGAGAATGTGGAATAGGAAGAAAAAAAAAAGGCATGAATTCTGGAAAAAGTGTGCCCTGGCTGCAGCAGGCAGCACACAAGATTGCCATTTTAGGCCCTGTTATTTCTTTTCTCCTTAGGCAAAGGCTGATTATGTACATAGACTAGAGGAGAGGTTGCTGGGATCTCCAGTCAAAGATAAGGGAGATGTACTTTGGTTTTCTGCTGCCTCTGCCAGCGTTTGTCGATGGCCTGGCACGAGTCTTCCCTGAAGTTGCATCTCTGGGGTTGATTTGGTGGTTGAGTTAATTTTCAGTACAAAACCACTGTCCTACAAGCATTTTGCAAATGTTCTTATTTCTAAGTACTCTTTGGGATCATCTCCAGTGCTTGTAATACTGTTTTTACACTTCCTCAATTCTACTTGTGTGTCTTTGGCTTGGATTGTGAGCGTTAGCTGTGTCAGTGTGGTCTCGTGAGCTGATGACCAGTAACAGCTCCATTTAGTCATAGCTGTGGGCAAAGTTGTTTCTGATGATCATTGCATCATTCAAAAATCTCCGCAATACTGAAATAACTAATGTAAGAAAAATCATTTTAGAATTTGAAATTTATCTTTCTGCTAACAAAATGCTCTGTTGTTGCCCTATTATAAGTTTGCACCTGTCTTCTTTTTTTTTCCTTTTTGCTCTTTTCTTCATTTTCTTTTTTCTATCTCTTTTTTTTTTCTTTATTCCTTTTAAGTTGAAATGCTTTATTGGACTAAGGAAACAAATTAGAGAAGGTGGCTAGGTATGATTTGTCACTGAAAGAGTTTCTAACTTAGTTCAAATACAAACAAGTTACATTCTCACCATTTACTTTTTGACCTGTCAAGTTACAGGGGTCTTTAGTGCAATCACATATATACCAGGCTTATGCAGGCATGAAAACCTGCTAATGCCATGCTAAAAATAATTACATTTAAAAAAATCTGTCCAGCTTCTGAGCTGTTAAAAGCAAAATAGGGGTTTTATTCCGTTTACACCTCTCACACCAGAATGCCAAACTGTCACTCATTCTAAAAATAAGCATCATGTCATGAAGTCTTTTGTTCTATGTCGCTGCCTGACTTTTCATTATAAAATTCCCGCGTGATGTATTACACCAAAAGCGTTCTCTCTTTCAACAGTTCTTGTTTGGAAGGTGTGTACTTTTTCACAAAAGCTGGTGCCTCCAGCACGGGGGCTGGATGTTGTAGGGGCCCTTTTTTTTTTTTCCCCAGATGGCAAAGCTGGGAGAGGAGGAACCGAATTGACATGTTCTTGGTAAAGAAGTACAGAAGGGGTGTAGGGTGGGAGGTCCTTGCTCATGGAATTTGCCCTGCAATAGCTGTACAATGCTCTGGGAGGTACCTGCTGCGTGATGTTCAGTGGAGGGCTTAAGGGATAAAGAGGTGGCATCAATTTTACTGCTCAGAAATATGGGCCAGGTAGCTTTCCTTATGGGCATGGCACCTTTGCCATGCTGTTCCGAGTGTTTTTCTTGTAGAGATTATTATTTGAAATCATAGTTCAGGTGAACAGGTGTCATTTCAGGTTTGAAATAAACGAGTAACTGGGAGTCCTGAGTGAGATGGCCCCTGATGCTCTGCAAGGCTGCAGTGAGTCCCCAGGTATGGGCACATGCAAAATTTACATTAGATTGATGTCAGAGCCACAGCTGCCGAGCAGTGAACATGGGAGGTTTGTGAGGAAAGGTCTTGCCTCTGAACCCCAAAAAGAGAGCTCACTTTGCATCAGTTAAATTGCTTGATTCTCGCAGCCCTAATTTAAACCTGCCCTGAAATAGTCAATTATATTCTGGTGAGAAAATGTTCAGAAATTATATTTTTACAAGGTAAAATTACAGGTTAAAACTGACAATGCTGCTGATGTGTAGCTTAGTCAATCTGGTAAATTAGTAAAGCATGATATTCTTAGAGAAAGTGGAGAGTAGGAACAATTCCTGAACATGCTTAAAGAAAAATGTGTGAGTGATTCAGCTCTTCTCGCTGTTGCAGGGAAGAGATTAGAGGTGCACCACTTTGTCAGTTCATCTCCTTAACTCATAATATATTATTTATTACAAGGATTTGGTTTCTTAAGCCTGTCTTCTTTTTTTCTTTTAAGATACCACTGACTATTTGATCTTGAGGGCTTATTTTTTATTATTATTATTATTATGTACAGGTATGTGGGGAGGGAAGGATTTTGGGCTACAGCAAAACCCAAGCTTTTTAACATATGGAGCATCAGTGTTTTCATCTTGTTTTGGCACTTTTTACACCTCATGCTGATGGTGTGATTGTGGTTGGTTCAAGTACAGCTGGGGTCCCCCATAGCCTCGCTTTGCGGGGGCTTTCTGACTCTGTTGTAATTTGTTTCTCCCTTTTCTGGTACAACCAAGCACAAACTCTCAGTGTGAGATGTAAACTGATATGCCATCTGTATGGGAAATGGTTATGTCTCACCTTTCAAACCCAGTGCTAGCCAGGCTGGTTGTGCTGCACGTTTCCACTCCCGCAGCCCCGTGCACACCCCTGCCAGGCAGCTCCGTTCTCAAGGGCCCCGTGCAGCCCCGCTGGAGGATGTGGGGTGATCGCGCAGGTGCCAGGTGTCAGAGCACAAGCGGCTCCTTTTGTGCCTGAGCTAAGCTGCGTGAACGAGGAGCGGGAGGTGAAAATGGACCAACAGCTACAGAGTACTCTCAAACCTCTTTTCGAATCCTGCAGAAAGTAGCTACACATATTCCACCGGAAAATGGTTTTAATGCCAGTTACAGTATGTAAAATACATATATATATTTTTCATGGAGCGTTTCATCTTCTGACTGAGCTCACACATCAGGAGCATGTCTGAGAGAGGAATTGCCGCAGAGCACTTCTATTGCAGAAGTACAAGCCAGGTGAAGCCCCCGTGGCTGGGGCAGGACGGGAGAGTTTAACAGCGTTGCCGGAGGTGTGATTGCAGGTGTCACACCAGCTATTTAAATTGCAGATGCGCCATGACTTTTCAGGCAGTAGCACACTTACAGAAATGGGGATAATATCAGGCCTGTCGGTTAAATAGAGAATTTCATTTTCTGTGGCTAAACCTGTTGGAAGAGGAAGAGGCTTGTTATGATACTGATTTTCCCACCCCATGTTTAATATCCAAATAACATTTTACAGGAAAAAAGTAACTCCTAGTAACATCCGGCAGAGGGTAGCCACTGTTGAATCATCTGTCTTCTTTAGCATTTTTTTTATTTGTTTGCTTTTTTGAGGGCAGCTCTGTTTGCTCTCTTACCATCTGACACAGCACTTGTTCTTGCTCTTTACAATGGTCAGTGGGGATAAGAGCGAGCAGCGTGGGGTCTGCTGAAGGAAGAGCAGAGGAGACAGTTGCTTCAGTCTGGGACATATGGCAGTACTACTGTGACGCTCTTGGAGGCTGTTAGCTAAACTGCTTAAGACACCTTGAATTCCTTTGACAGGATTTGAGTGATAACACATGTTTTGTTAAAAGAAAAAAAGATCTTATCACAAATCAGACCCTTAAAAAAATTGTGATGACTTTAAAAAGAAAGAAAAAAACACTTAATAACAACTGAGCTAATGAAAATATCAACATTTAACCTTATTTAAGTTAGCTAGAGTATCTTAACAAGGGGCAGATGTTCTTGACATAGCTGGTGTTCCAGGGTAGATTCTTCTACTTGTCAAATGTTTAAAAGCCTTTTATTTAAAAGTAAAGGAAGTCCTGTTTAAAAAAAAAAAAAAGTGTTGTAAATGCTGAAATAAATAAAACATATTAGGCAAGAATAAATTTGCTGTGTCGTTGGCAATCTGAAAGCAAAACTGTCGTGGCTTTGTTCAGTTCCCAAAAAGGTAATTGGAGTATATTCAATTAAAAGAATTGGACTGTCCCATCACCCAAGCTTGACATAAAAATTTATAAAGAATATGAATTGAAAAAGTAGTAATAAGACATAGAAAACATATCCCCATTCATTTTTCCTCTCTGTGCCCTTCTCTCACTAGACTGTTGATAAGAACAGAAGGAACAGATGGTGGCACCGTCCTGTCTCAGAACCAAATACTGCCCTGCAGTTGTACACTGTATGACAAGCATCCCCATGTGGAGACGCAGATAGTGCTTCTGCAAAGTGTAAGTGTCCACTCTATTCCATTCCTTTGTGAGATACACGCACATATATATAAGCCTGCCTTAACTGCAATTTTCACCAAATTCCTTCTTAAATGTTGTTTTGAGGTCAGAAAGGAGTACCAACGTAATGACTTGCCATGGACATCCAAGTTCTGTGGTTCTTTACCTGTGTACCATTCCACCCTTTTGCCCTTCCGTGCCCTGACTGAAATATTTTGGGTTCATTTCTTATAAGTTCTGATAAATCTTTTGTAATGGTTTTGGGGTTTTGCAGCTTAACGATATCGAATCCATCCTAAGATTTACTGTCAGTTTCACTTGACCTGGGGGTCAAACCTTAAAACGTTTGGTAGGATTTGTTGCAATATCAGGGAATGATGTGAAAGTTGTTATTTGTGGTTTCTGATTATCTGTGTCTAGAAACTATAGATTTAAAAAAATGAAATGATAAATAATGTTTTCTCAGGTGTTCAGAATATGATTGGTGTGTATCATGAACTTTGGTTTCTGGTCGACCTGATTTGTACTACTCCTGATTAAATGACACAAAGGTATCCAAAGTTTTCAGCTTTTCTAATTCCAGAATTCCTAACCAAACCAAATGACAACAGCCAGCTCCCGGTGAAGGTGTAGACTCCCACACTGGGAATCTAAGCCTCCTGGTAGTCCGTTTGCTTTTCTTGGTTACCGTTCATGGACCCTGCTGAAGTGTTCGTAGACCCTTCCAGCCTGCCTGGAAACTCAGCTCCGTACAACTGTATGTGGTTGCTAAGAGGGCAATCGCTGTATTGGAGCTGCTGTGGCCAAATATTTACAGGAGAAGGGAATGGTGTTGGCGCAGGTCCTTTCTGTACAACACAGACTGGGTTGGGTTGTTGGCTTCCTTCTCCAAGCTCCTGGTGCACATGGCAAAGTACTTCAGCTGTCCTACCACTCTAGCTAACCAGAAGAGACAACCCCACCGCAGTGAGTGGAAGAGGTGCAGCCTAGGAAATGGTATTTGGCCCAAAACAGGCCAAAAAATTTAGCAAGGAGAACAAGTTTCATCAGTTAAGGCAATAAAGCACAGTCCTGCAGCAAGTCAATAATGCTCAATTGACAGCCAGTCAATATTTGTACTGGATTAACTTTTCAAGGAATGTGGAGATTTCGGGGAGTTTTATGTAAACACAGTAAATAGGTTGGGACACCACAGTACGTTTACAAATACCACGTCAGATGAGATTACAGTCACTTCCAGGGAGCAGGGTTTTTCCTACCACAAAGGAGACGTTTACCTCTTGTGAAATGAACACAGATAGAAATTTCTTGATCGTCAAATATATTCAAAACTGTAGCTGGGCAGATCTCATGGCAATGTTCCAAAGAATGCTTCAAAAAGACAACTTCTATCTGTGGCCAGATTCACTCATCTTGTGCATGCGCTGCTGCCAAGCTTTGCCAGGTAGGTACGGCATCGTGGCTGCAACTTAACACGAATGTTGTATGAATAGAGAAAGACTGTATCTAGCGTCTTCCTGTATGGAAGGGACATACTCTCTTCCTCTCAAAGAGCCTCAGGGGACCCATTTCCTAGACAGGATGTCAGCTGGAAGGAGTTCAGTTCTCATGTTTGTCTTATTGGGACTGGTTTATAGTCACTTTTTTCCTTTTTCCTGGTCAGAGTAGCTTTAGAGTTTGAGGTGAACCAGCGTATTCCCATCTCGGTGTTCTCCAAGTGTTGCTCATCTCTGAGGAGATACTGCCTATCACATCAATGCAATGGGCAAAGCTCTAAGAAATATACTCAGCGTTTGTGGTATTTGCTCCTTAGCTGAAGGTTCTATTGATTTGCATAGAGGTGACTGAAATGAGACAAAAATGTTCTAGTTTCCAACATTTGTAGTACTGGAACATCGGGCTCTGTCGGTTTGTTTACAAGTCTTGCAGCCTTTTGGTGGCATGCCTAGCACCCACTTCCAGATGATATAAAAGCGATTTTACTATTTCCAAAACCAGAATCAGAGTGGAAAAAATTCCAAGGTGAAAGTACAGTGATTTACTCTATGGTGGCTGTTTATTTCAAGCCATTGCCCCAGATTTCTGTGACTGTCCCCCGTATGAAAAGGGAATTGAATCATCTTAAGGCTCCTAGCTCTGCAGAAGTAGCCGAGGACAGTTATGCCCATCCTGCCCATCCCCGGGCACTGACCTGAGGGCAGGCAGAGGCCAGCACAGCCCAGCTTGGCAAAACAGCCCCAGCAAACCGGGTGTCATGGATGTGAAACACAAGCACAGCGCTGGTGAAATCCACGGGTAACATATCACAAAGTACCCCCCCCTTGCTGAAGGGTAGATAGCTATGCTTTATTGTTATTCCTTTCATTTCTCCCGCCCTCATGTTTTTTTGTTTTGTTTTGTTTTGTTTTTTCCTTACAAAAGGTAATTAGGCCATAAACAGAGGAGTGACAACTAATTTTATCTGCATGAAAATTAATATTGTAAGCAACAGATAACTTTAGCTGAACAAAATTAAAAAATATATATTTTAATGACATTTTAAAAAGACAAAACCTGGGTTTTTTGCTTCTGAACTTGTCTTTGTACCTACCTGTTTTGATACATGTGGAGATGCTCACTAATTTTAGTGAACAAATGTTCTGCTTCTGTGTACTTCCTGCCCCAACAGCAGGCCTTGCCGGTCTCAGCCTGCGGTACAAAGTTGCTTTTCATTTCCTTTCTCTTGTTCTCTGGTTCCTTTCAAAAAAGAAATGATCTGAGGGAAAAGACATTGCTTTTCTTAACCCTAAATTTTCGTTGACATTAATAGGAGTCAGGTGGCCAAATCCCTGCACACAGCTTTGAAAATTTAAGGTTTAATGTTTTTTTTTCTGGGCAGATTCTTATGTTGCTGGAGTTGTGAATCCTCTGAAAAGATATTAAATATGCAACCATACCATGTCAGCAGTGCCTAGAGAGTTTATCTACAAAATTATCATCTACCTTCCAAATCTATAACCCTAAAATATTGATTGGTTAAAAGGTAGTGGATAAAGATTAAGACAGCACAGCAGCAGATTACCCTAATCAAATAAAAAGAGTATTAACAGAGCTGCTCACAGTCCTGGAGACATTGGTTTGAAATACAGATGTCTTAACCAAAGTGCTATGTCTCATTTTTTGAATGCATTTTTGAATGCATTTAAATAAATTACCAAATAGAAAGAAAGCAGGGGAAAAAAACCACAACAACACATTTCAGACAGTAAATTTCTGTTTATAATAAAATTACTTTATGCTTTTCAGTAAATAGTTGGAACTTTGAAAGGCCTTTTCGTTGGATAGCGAGAAGTCAAATACTGGATTCTCAGCTTAGAGAGCTCCGTAGGCACCAGTGTGATTTTAAACCTGTGGTTGCGTGCGCATACCTCAACATGAACGCGTGTGCCGTAAAGATCTTATAAGAGCTGGGTAGTGGCTTGTGAGCAAAGAGTAGCGTCAATGCTCATGTTCTGTCTGAAGAGAAGAGCACTCGTTGTCAGTCTATATTCCGTGGTTGGGGAATAGCATTTTCAGAGTATGGATTTTGCATGGCAAAATTGATGGTGGTGTTTACCCCAGAGCAGGTCGCATCTGCGGGCAGGTGCTGAACCGGGCAGGCTGCAGGAGCAGGGCTCTGCGTAGGTGCCAAGCGCCCTGCACGGGCTGCTCAAATCCAGCATCATGGCTGGGCGCCCGGCCCCTTACTTGGATTTGGAGCTCCAGATCCACTAGGAAATCGGCCCTGCTCGAAACCAGCACCAGTTCAACAGGATCTGAATTTATCACGTTTGGTTCAGCATTGAAGGCCATACGCTTATTAACATCCAGTAAGAGTAACCTACTGGGGAACGCTACTTGGAAGGTGTGACCTTTGTCACTAATGCTCTTTGTGCATGGTGGGAATTTTTGTGCAGCCAAGGGCAGAGGTGTGGTTTATCCTTTGGAAAGAATTTCCCATTGAATGGCAGCTAAGCAAGGATTTAACTAATACCCCATGTCCTGGGTTATTGAAGTCATGGAGGCAGAAAAAGAAAATAAGATGGGTAGTCATTAATTTTCATCAGTTATGGACAATACTGTTATATTATTGACTCTCATTAAAACAACATGTCGCTGATGAATAGTATCATTTCAGCTTCCTAAATTTTTCTACCTAAAAATTTTGATTTAAAGACAAAATATTTAAGAATGTGTGGAAAAGGTTTTGGAGGTGTAACTAATTGGTATGGAAGTCTTTTGTTTTTGTTTTTGTTTTGGTTTTAAATAGCGCCTAATTTTAAGTCACAGTGTAAATGAGGTTTTAAAAGTTTTTAACAGTGATGTAGATAAATTTGGAATTAAAATTGAGATCTGAAATGTTGTGTTGCTCCACTTTTAAAAATAAGTTTCCTTCTCATTTGCAATTAAAATGTCTAGAATTTGCATAAAATGTGTGAAATTAGAGATAATTGAAATACAGTAGCTATAAATATGTCTACTCCATTTGAAAAATAAATAAAATGTCCACTAAAAGGGTGCGAAAGCCGTACCCCCTTCTCTTGTTTCTCACATTTGGATCTCTGGCATTTTTCACACTTTTATAGCTAATTTTTATTGCAAAACAATATGTTACGTTTGTAGCAGTTGTGGGAATGCAGAATAGCCCCTGGCAGCTCTGTAAAAAAAGGGACGTTAGGAACACATTTAGGAGAATACAGCTTTCAATTTCAGCCACACATTGATGTCATGGAATCATATTAAGTGTGATCTAAGAAAAAAAAAAAAAAGAAAAGCAGATAAGAAGAAGAAAGCAAATGTTATGGGAAATACTTTAAATAAACTATTATTTTAAGTATATCCATTCTATCCTGCTCCTTATGTTTTCATAACACCCCGAGTTGTCATGATAGAGCGTGTCTTCAGGGAGCACGGTGAGACAGAAACCCAGGCTCCTGCAGGCATCAGCTGCGTGTCTCTGGGGAGCACCGCCTGGCCGGACCGTGCCTCTGTGCTGGGAAGGTTTTCCTTGTTTCTCCACCCTGAAAGCCGGCGTTATTTGGCGCTTTTGCTGATGTCTGCTTCCAAGCAGGTGGGGGGAGTTGTTGTCAGCTGGCCTGCGGGCAGTGCTGGAGGTGAAGCGTTCTGCCCAGGGCAGCACCATCCTCTTCTCCTATCCTGATCTCCTGGCCCAGCGTGTTAGCGTTCAGCTTTGTTGGCAGATCCTTGTTTTTTTGGCTGCGGAGCAAAATGCTACTGCTGCGCGACCAAGTTGGCACAAGGAACTGTATCTTTCACAGATAATAGAACTGGAAAGACAGACCTCTACCATATTGTCAAATTATCCCTTATTAGCACGTGCACTTGTGAATGTCTGCCACCGGAGTGGAGGTGAATCGCATGCACAAATCGTAACGATGTTTCTCCAACTCCAGTCTTGGAACTCAGAGAAATATTATTCAAATAATACCCCATGCATCTTTTTTAGTGAAATTGCACTGTGATGTCCTGTCATTTTCAATACTGTGCAGTGTTTCTGTTACTGGGGAACACCAATCAACTTCAAAAGAGCTGCTTTGGTGTAGAAATGGGCAGCTATTCAACTCCTCTGCATCCAACACAAATACCCAGCACAATTTGATGTAATTCACACAAAACTGAATTGGAAGGCCTAGGTGAAGGTTACCGCACTGATCTATCAGTGCTCCCCATCCTGTAATATTATTTCTGGAAACCCTCTTTTTCTGGAGGAGTTCCTCGCGGAGGAAGATAGGCCAAAACAGAAGAGTTTCCATGCAGGTAGTCCCTGAGGATGATGGAAATTCAGCAGGTTATTTTAACGCTGGTGGCTCCTTCAGTAGTTCCTGCCTGTTCCCTGCTGCAGCAGGCTTATGAGAAATTCTGTGGTACCTGAGCTTGGGAATTTAATTGTTTCTCAACCCACCCCAAACACCCCTCAGTGTATTTTTCTTAAATCTCCGTGTCAGACGCATTGATGTGTACCGGACCCAGTTAGGTGACTCGCTTCAAATTTCACAATTTCTGATCTGGGGACAAGAGTTACGAGGAGGAGACAGATTTCCAGGATGCATTTGAGGAGTGCTGAAATGTTAATGCATTAAGACTAAAACGGTGGGATTTAAACCGCTGCATTGAGTAGCGTGTAGTACAGAGTGAGATTGATCCCAGAAAAGTACCAGCGAGGTTGTGTCTCATACAGGCCTAGCCACTATGGAGTCATTCTTCAGAGACAGACCAAGCAACAGAAGAACCACAGCCTTACCTGCAAGGTGCCTTTTCATGCGTGCTTTTTTCTCTCCTTTTAAGTTGTCCTCAAGGAAAAATAAGAGCAAAAAGTCCCTGTGCTTCTCACTGCACATCTACAGCACTTCATAAATAATAGTAGCTGTTTTAAAAGCAGGGGATAGGCAGAGGGTTACAATGGATGAAAGCTAGTTAGTGAGTTTGTTAGATAAATGCTTAAAAGACCAGCAGCAAAGATAATCCTGCATTTATTTCCGGGGTATTCACCAGGTGACCCTTTTCTGGCTTTCACGATCTGTGTTTCTTGAGTCAAGTAAGGGCTGTGCAGAAACCTGAAAAACAAAGCTGCAAATCTGGGGTATTCCCATAATTTGTGATTGTCCCTCCTTTGGCTCATCACGCTCATTTCTGAGCATCTGCCAACGCTCCCATCCTGTGCCGAGTGGCACTGTGAGCGATCCGTTGCAGGGGCTCTTCCTGGCACAGACAGAGGCTCGTTCAGTCTAAACTTACTGAGTGACATGTGCAAAATTGATCGTTTCAAGAGCCTTTTGTATAACACAAAACTTCAAGCAGAGAACCCAAGGCATTTCCTTTCATCAACCTGGTTCTAATTTGATCAAAGCACTAAAAAATTCAGCCCGCCTTATTTCCTGTCCAGTTCTTTTACACTTTACAGCACATTATATATCAATCTCTTATCCCTGAATTTTAAGAAGCAACCTGTGATATAATTGGATCAACAGTTGCCAATCACTCCAGCACAGCACTGCATTATTACTAAGCAGACTATAATTTTGAAGCTCTTTTTTATTATGCGTATGACTATATTATCACTGTATACATATTAGGACAGCTGAATGAGCCCCTTAAGGAAAATAAGGGTTCAAATAGCATTGACAGGGTAGATAGACTAACAGAACTGAGGATTCACCCCTGTTATAACCGTATTGCCTTATGGCACATTTTCAGGAGAAAGAAAAAGAACAGTAGCTGTGTGCTTTCTATTAACCCTACCTGCAAATCAGAATATTGTAACAGTGGTGAAGCTGACCATCTTTGTATGCTTAAGCAAATTAAAAATCAAGTCTGTTTTCAGGTCTCAAATTTAATGGTTCATATACAAATTTTGCATTATCTAGGACTTGAAATCCCATTCCTTCTCTCTCCTGACTCCCTCCCTGTAGACACATGCACTCACAAAAGTTCAGAACAAAGCCTTTCTGGCTTCTGCATGTGCACCGTACCATCCTGGTTCATTGTGCAATCGTCATTTGCATCTGACAGGAGCCAGCACTATTTCATTCCAGTAACTCATACAATTACATAGGATTGTTAAAAATGTTAAGTAAATAATATTTTTCCTCCCCTAAGCTTGAGATGTTAGTGTTCTTTGAAAGACCTTGAATCTCGTCTCAGTAGTATCTGCATAAATAAAACTGAGTGACAGCCGTTTAGAAAACTCCGTGTTTTATACCATTAATTCACAGATAAGCATTGTTAGTCAAATAAGCATTTAATTCCCAATAGCCTGAATATTTCAATACCTTGTAGCAAACAAATAAATAGAATGTACACAATGGCATACAAATTATGGAAAATATTCCATAGAGTTGACATATGAACTCATAACCTCTTAGGTAAAGGTGAATGACTATTAATGTAATTTCATTATTGTAAGGACCTCCCTCTTTTTTTCTTTTTTTTTTTGTTCATATGCAATTCATTTGTATGCATTAGCTTGAAAGAATTAAACCTGTAAATCATAACTTAGTCAATAATAATAATAATCACCATCATATAAAGAAAACAGTATGATTTCTTCTGTTTTTGCGAGTCTAAACTCAGACATTTAATGGTACATACCTGTTTCTGTTTTTTAAATTATTTTTTTATGTCTCTCTCAATGTATACACACAGAGACCTGAATATTTGTTTTTATTTATATATGCTTTATGTACATAAATATGTTTATAATATAGACATTAAAAATATTGTTTTACATATATACAGGGAGAGACACAGGCACACAGAGAAGCATACGTGTGTAAAAACAGAACATCTCTCCTCAGCAGTCTGATTCTGTGCCCTGCAGGACTTCACCAGGAAAAACTCAGGAGCAAAATGCATCTCGCTATAATTAAAATTGCCCATTAATTTTCAGACAAAGTGATAAGATTCAGGTGAGGAGATGCCTGCATTCAGAATTCTGTGGGTTTTTCAGAAAAATATTCTCAGTTTTTTTTTTTTTTGGCTGGTCAGTGTTCCTTTCGTGTTGTATTTATTTAAACCTCAAATCAGAATAGGTGCATAGCCCTTCATACCAGTGTGTGTTGTACACAGGCTGATAAAATGAAGTAAGTGTGCTTATCACTTTTGAAGCCTGTTTTACAGAACTGTATTTTTTTCTTTAGCAATTCATGCTGTTTTTAAGTAATGTGATAAAACCACTTCCCCTTCTTCCTGGATAAAATTGGTTGTTGCAGGAGGAGCATGGTCATCTTCATCTGCTTGTTGCATTTTCTTTAAAAACAAAACAAAACAAAATAATCACACACAAAAACCAAACCCACATGTGGTTGAATAGCAAGTATGTTTGTAAGCATATGCATGCAGACAGAACTTAATATATATCCTATGCTGCATATTGTGTAATCTACAGAAAAAAGCTCTGCATCCTGTTCCTTGCCCCACCACCCATCCCTGGGATAATAGGAGAATTGAAATTCCCATTTTCAGACCCACCGCAGATTAATATGGTTCAACATAGATACTTATTTCTCTGATAGTTTCCCATGCATCTTCACAGTGAAGTTGAGAGAAATTACTACAGCAGAACGCGTAAAGCAGATGTTATCCCATTAATTAGCTCTGGACCTGAGCAGGCTCAAGACTTTCCCATTTTCAGGCCGATAGGAATTGGTCCCAGTGAGCGTGCTCCATATCCACATTTAGTATCATCTCATAAACAGCACTGGAAACACAGCAGGCCCTTGATGAAGATACATTAGCTTATTTCTAATTTAAAGTTATGTTGCTTAACCTTAATGTAATTGGTCACTGGTGACCAACTGTTTGTATACCGAGTTGATGACCAAGGAGATGTAATAAATTATAAAACTTACTGCTTAAATAGAAGGAACGACTGTTCTGTTAAAAGCCTTGCATGTAATAATGGTAAAATAATTACACCTCAAACAGAAGAGCCTTGGATCTGATAAAGCTAACAAAGTCTTTCAGATGAAGGTGTTTTCAACCCGCTTTAAAGGACATGTATAAAATACTTTCTTCTCTCAGTGCAGTGTCTTACATTGGCTGAATTGTCAACTTTCAAAGCTCGCCTAATATTGATTAAAAATAAATTGGTAAAGTAAGATACTTTCTTTTTGAGGGGTTGCGTGGATTAAAGTAATTAACCAATTTCTGTGGTTAACGAGAAACAAAAGAAATTTGCACAAATAATTATATTCTGTACATCAATTCAAAGTCAGTGCTAGACATGTTTTAGAAAAGGGTTGATTAGCTGGTAGAATAACCGGGATAATAATCAACTATGGAAGGAAGTAATTGACACAACTTTAATGTTTAATAATGAATAGCATGCCAGGGGCAAAATAAAAGGAAATCTGCTTTCTGAGAACCAGGCCAGACCTAAAATTTCTTCAGCCAAATATAGCAATTACTAGAGACTCCTGAACTGCTTCTGTGGTCTTGTGGCAAAGTAACAGGTGTAGTTAAATTGAAAGCACACAAGTGCCTGTATTAAATCTAGTAGTTTCTAGATGCTGCAATTTAATTTCAAGCCTTTTCCCTGCTGAAGACTTAATGGTTGATTTTAGAAATGCAGAAACGTAAGGAACACCTACTCTTCTATGTCTGTTTTTCGTTTTTCAAACTGCATTATATTAACAAACTGTTCATTAAATCAATAAGAGTGAGGAAGAAGTGTATGATTTGCTTGTCTCAGAGGCGATAATTTCTCTCTCTAAATATTTGCATTTAAAATTTGGGCTATCTCCAAATGCCGTAACTTCACAATAAAGAAATAGAGTTTATTTTTTTTAATTCTCATATTTCATTTCTTACAAGGACCTTCCAATAATTTAAACTATTTACAGTGCCTCAAAGATCATTATTTCCCCATGACTCCTCAGAGAAATATTGGAGCCACTCTATTTATTGCTGACATTAGATTTACCTTTGAAGACTGGTTTACAAAATGGAGACATTAGGATGTGAAAGTTATTATTTTTTTTTACACTGCTTGGAATGCTAAGTTTTTGTGTTTGCTGTATTAGAGTAAACATTGCTATAGCTACTCAGTTTGTTATGGAAACTTGAAAAGCAGATGCATTAAAGTGTTTTGTTTTTAAAAACACACAGTTCTTTATAAGAAAAAATATAAATACTATTTGGTGGCTTGTCATGAGTGTATATTTAAAAACAACCTACCCCCCAAACCAATGAATAAAAATGCATTTTGGTATTCTAAATGGTGGAAGAGAATTGCTCAACCAATGGAAAAGCAGGTGGGGTAACACATCCTGATTCTTGTAATTGAGGCTGTAAAGAAAGATGAGGGAGATGTGCACTGTTTGTGTCGCCGTAGTTGTGATCTGTGAAAATAACTTCAGAACAGCCTTTCTTAATATTAAAATGACTCCGTTGCTGTTCAACTAAAAATCAATACAGCTCACAATTTTAATAAGGAACATGAATCTGAAAATGTGTTTAGTATCAGGTTATATAAACACACCCTAATGAGATACTATAAAATCCATCACATTAAAGGCTGGTTCCTACAAGGTATATTAGCTAAAAATGTTCAATATATTAGGTCAGTGTACAACACTACACATAATAAAGCAGGTCTGTCAAGGCAAGATACATGTTTTGCCCCTTAAAACTGTTATGTTTTGCACATTTTACAAGGTTCTTTGAATACATGAATAAGATAAGTTATTCCCATCTCTTTCTTAAGCAATCTCAGAAATGGCTGTGACCTGAAATTGGAAATCTTGTAAACACCCATCCGAAGAAAATGTGTGCAGTTCTGTCTTAAAGAGATGGTACATGTTTAATTATCCCAACTTCTTCTAGGAGAATACTATTAACATACACATTAGCATCGTCCCATTGGTTCCTCCTGCTGCTCCACCTTAGGGGCAGCAATAGGAGCTAATCTTATTGCTCCCATGCGCATAATAATGAAATTTTGTCTTGTCTCTAAGGCAGTGTTCTTTGGTCTAAAGTACAGCAGGAAACATTTCTTTTTTTAGAAAATTCCTGACCAACTCATTTAAAAAAGATTTTAAAAATTAGAATTCTTCCTATGTGAATACCAGAGCCGGCAGAACACATTGCTTTGACTTGCGAAGCAAAATTAAGCAATTGTGCAAATAAATTGCTCTGTATTCACATATAGAATACAGTATACGGTAGCTATGGGTGTATTCAGCTCTTTGAAAAATTGGAAGCAGTGGATTTTATGTTATTTTTTCTTGCACTGTCCATATACAGTATTCTCAAAGAATAACATAGGAACAAACAAAAAGATATGGTTTGGTTTTAATATAAAATACCTCTGCCTTTTTCTTGCAGTGTTCTACAGGCTATAATGGAAAAAAAAAAAAAGAAAAAAAAAACAGGCAAAAAATACATGTGAATTCAAGGCTACTGAATTAAGGGAGGTTGTACCAACATTTCCCCCACTGTACATTATTTGTATTCAAGGTTTTTGAAATGACATTGTAATCTGATGATGCACCAGCCTATTATATTGTCTAGCAGGACAAATATCCTTGCGTTTTCTCTGTAGAACTAACACAATTTTTCCATGTCAGAGGTGCATAATATCCTGGCGGTCATAAGGAATGATGCTATTAATCCTCTTGGGCAATCTCCAGGTCTGATTATTAGGGAAATAAATTTGCATGCTGCATATGAGCTAGGTGAATCACCGAGAGCACAAATTATATTTCCTGACAGCAAGTTAGAGAATGGAGCCACATCGCTTTTTTATCTTTTTTTTTTTTTTCCCTCTGAAAGCTATAGAATTTCAATTCATTACATGAGATTGGTTAGAATTCAAGTCTCTTTTTAAGTTGATATTAAGTTGAGTCTGTTATCTCTGTGAAGGCTAGTAGGTTCCCCTGAGTATCCACCTAATCACTACTTAAAAAAATCGAAACGTATAGTTAGTGTCATGATTTAGGTACCAGAGCTACTTTATTTATCAGTGTGGAGTGAGATAATTTCAATTTGAGGCTCTGTAGCCCTCATGAATTTAACTGTCTTGAAAGCTTTTTTTCCTCTCTCTCCCTTTCTCTCTCTGCCCCTTTCTCCCCCCCTTTTAGTGTGCATATTGTAATAACGGTTATTCTGGGCACCTGTTTCACTGTTCTCCATGCATATTTCAGGCTGCTTTATTTATCATATCATATATTTCATAATATGTTTGAAGATTTTTGGGTGAAATGCTATTTGGATTTCAGTTAAGAAATCAGGCTGTATTCTCTGTGCCAGCAGTACTGCCAGGCATTTCTGCTTTTCGTATCAGTGATGAATGTATTTTTATTATTTTTACCGTTTGGCATCTGAGCAACCTTTTTGCATTATTAAATCTGAACAGGGAGAATGATAGCAAGTGAGAGGAGAATAAATGGCTCTGTGTCCTGATGTATTAATTAAGCAGACATTTATTATAATCAGGGTTTTATAGTTGTTGTAAAAAGGTATTTTTTTCTTCCATGATATACATCCACGTGTGGTAACTTTTTTGAGCTGTTTTGGAAATTGCCAGGTTTAATAGATTTCTCTCTGAATTCCTGATCACTAGTGCTGTACTGTACATGCAGACAACAACCACGACCGAGCCCTGGAGTAGTGAGTGAGTGTAGATGGATCCAGCTCCGAGTCGAGTGAGGAGTGTCTCGATTAAAGGTGGGCTCTATAAATCCATCTGGATCAGCTACAGCCTTGAGTCTGGGGGAATCTGAAATGTCTCCTGCTACTCAGTGGAGCTGAGCAAAGGCTGAAGACATAGAAACCTCGGCACTGGTCAGAACTGTAGGCGTGACTGAAACAACAAGAGACAGGTAATATATCTGATAATGCCAGATCTGAAATGTTCTTAATCATTTACTTATTCATGAACTACAAGCAACAGTACTAAAGGAAAGGGATACGTCTCTGACTCACGATTTCACGTGTTGCCAAATATACAGCAAAGGAAGCACTTTTAATCATCTTACATGAAATCTATTTAGGATTTGTCTATTCTCTCATCCGTTACATTTCTTTATGCTTCCTGAGCATAGCTGGTGCCATTTCTTTTCAGAACAAAGGCCCTTTTGTTTGTTTTCTTTTTGTTTGTTTTATTAATTTCTTCTCAGCATATGGGTTGTGCTTATTCACAGACAGGAAGTATTTCCCACATTTAGGAAAAGGAAATAGCCTTTGGAGAAAATTCAAAGAAAGTCCATTGGGGAGTGACTTGCCTGTTCAGAGTGTTATTTCCTATTCCTGAATAGAAACATCAGACTTATTTTTGGCATCAAATGGCAGTGCTGCTATAAACACTAGCCTCTTTAATTCCCATCTCGCAGTGGACATTTATTCTAGGAACAGAGGGTATTTGTTGCTCTCCTGAAATGGGAATGGGCGATAAAAAAAGGAAAGTTTTAACAAAACTGCAAAATTGCCTTTCTTCTGTTGTCTGTGACCTAGTCAAGACCACACTGATACTCCCGAGCCCCAGCTATAAAAACGAGAGGCCATTTAAATGTGAGCTGTCTGTGATTTGGGGAGTTGTCTTCTCGGTATCCACCAGCAGAGCCATGGCCGGTTCCCACTGCAGGGCTGCCTTTTCTCAGGCTGCTGCGAAGGAGGCTGGCAGGAAAATGATGGGTATTTTAATGGGCACTTCTTTGGGGGTGAGGGAGGGGTAGCAGGCCTGAGCATAAGGCCATTTATGTCTTCATAAATTGTAATAAATACATAAGATCAGCTGGTGTTATTGCAGAGAGAATGGAGTATAACGATGTCTAGTCTGGCTGCTTCTCTGCAGTAGTAAATCCAGACTGTGTATGGGTGATGATTGGCAGAGAGGGCAGGGTAGTAAGAGTCACAAATGAACCAAAGGGTGTCAGCTAGTAAAGCTTTTATTTCAAACTTTATCTTCTACTGCCCCTCATCATCACACAGTGAAAATACTCTCCTGAAAATAGAAGAGATGAGTTTTGAACTTGAGCAGACACATAAAAAAAAAAAAAAAAGATTAAAAACAGTAGTTTCTCTGAAAAAAAAAAAAAAGTGGAGTGCATCAGTTGTTGGATTTCTCCTTGTCTATTAATTCCCACAGTCCGTCTGGATCTTAAACCTTGCGTCTAGCAGATCTCTGCAAGCACGCAAGGGAAGCCTGCTTACATCAATCATACCTATGTGTCTGTGTTGTCACACGGCCGGGTGTGCCACTGTGTCAGGATTTAGCAGGGCAGCTTCTGCTGCTGCAATGTCTAAAACGACGCAAAAATCAAAGTGTTTTGCCAACTGTAGCTTTCACCTTCGTTATGGAGAGCTTTTCCTGGATGTTCATAAGCTTAATGCAAATATGTGTAACACAAAGCATGTACAGTGCTGATCCCGGCAGGCTGTTGCTCACCTCTCAGGAACATGAGCAACCTTTAAAACTTGTGGAGCTCTACCTAGAAATTGGCTGCTTTGCTTGAGAAAAACAAGTACAATATCTAAATGTCTGTGTCTTCTGTTAAACTTTCAGTTTTCAGTCTGTAGTTGATAAAATTTGGGTTTTAGTAGGATGAAAAACCAGAAAGCAGTGTAAAACACAGCAATAATGAGACGTGGTTTGTCTTCTGCCTTCCTTACGGTTGGTTTGAAGAGGTGGTGTGCTAAGCTCAGGAACGGGCAGCTCTCCTGGCTGCTGCTTCGGGGGGGAGTCAAAGGGGCCAGTGCGCACACAGCTCAGCGCTACATTGACAGCGCTTGTGGATGCGTCCAGAGAAGAAAAGTGAAAGAGACTAGGGGGAAAACCAAAAGAAAAAAAAAGCCCCAAACCAGCCCCAAGCAAATGACAAAAGCCCTTAACCTCGGATATAACCCCGGGATAGAGGTGACAGAGGGAAAAGGCTCGTTGTGTCCATGCCACTACTCGCAGGCATGTGTGGCTGAAGGCTTCTGCCTACATTCTGGGCGACCACTGTGTGCCATCAGCTTCTGTTCAGTGACCTGTCAGAGCAAAGAAGGAATTTCGCATGGCCTGAAAAACTGACAGAACAGTTCACCTTTCGGGGAAATGTAATATTTTCTGATAAGGAGCTTATGTTAGTTTTCTTAGTAAATAGCCTGAAAGCATTTCTGTCTATGGCATTTCTGGATGTGATAAGTTGAAGGAAACATCCTTGACCATGACTTAACAAAACAGGCCATTTGTTTCATGGGGTAGCTGTTTCAAGAAATGTAAATAAATGGCAACTTAAGGATGGTATAAAATAAACGATCACAGAGACAGCCCAGAGCTGCATTGTTTCAGAAAACACAAGGCACTATTTATGGAGCTGTAAACAGAGGAGTGTGTTTATTATTGCACTTGGAATTAAATCAGAAAGGCAGAAAGCTGAAGTTTGAGGAAAGATTAGTCCAAATTTGAGTTCCTTGTGTTGGGTTACAGCGGGTACTGCATGTTGGTTTTGTAACAGAACAGGCTTTTTTGTGAGGGTGTTGTGCCTATCTTGCAGGGCCTAATTCTACCATTTATTTTGCTACCTCCTTGATAGGAATGAAGCTGTAGAGGAGATGATGAGCATGGTTGGGGGCCAACAAAATGTCTGGTTTTCATACTACGTGCAGGTGTTAAGTATTTTGAAAGTGTAAATTTGGAGCCAAGCACGCCTTTGTGGAAGCGGGTCTCAGCCAGAGCGCGGCAGCGCAACCTCCGTGACCTTCCCCACAGCTGCTGCAGGCCGGCGGGCGATGGCTGCGTGCACAGGGCTGGACCTCCGAGGTCGCCCCACGGCGCCAGCTGAGCCGACTTTCGTGGCTGGGCTTCCTCCATGGGGGCTTTGGGTGCTTCTCTTATAGGTAGTACCTGGCTCTTGGAGGACCATGATGGGGTTAAATAGCATTATTGGCAACAGCCCACCACTTGGTTTAATAACACCATAGTCTTAGTAACAATCTGGGTAATTGTTATAGCAACATTTCTGCAAGTCTTACCTGTGCTGTATGTGCCCCTTCAAGGAAACATGCTTGCCTCATCTAATACCGTGTTATAAACTGCGTTACACACCCTTCAAATTGAAAATGCCTTTCCCCCCACTGTTTTACTGGTATTCCTAAACTATTACGCTGCATTTAAAAATGAATTGTGTGCAATGACATTAGAGAAGGGGTTAGGTTTTCTGAGCTGCTACCAGTGACATATGACTGTGGTGACAGACAGTCAGCAGTATTCAAACAATTAATCTGAAAAGCAGCAGACTTCAATGTGGAGTTTAGGAGGAGGCTGAGCAGCTACATATTTACAAAAGGGATGTCACTGAACCATCTTTCTACCCAGGGATAGCCTATGGCTACTTAATACTTTTAAACCAGTAGTGGAAGGATTAAATACACCTGAAGTCAGGTCTTTGAGGCCATTTCCCTCTTGTGCTTTCTTTTTCTTACTTGAGCTGCACTTCAGCAGATATTTTTTTTGATGGGCTATGAGAAAGGGTGGATTTTCTGATACCTTTTATTAGAATTGCACAGAAGTAGGAGAATCCTCACAGAGACGCAGGCTCCTTTTTCTGTTGCCTTTGAAAAGTTAACACGTGAGGCTACGCAAGAAGCAGACACTGCAGTGGAGGAGGAGGGATACGGTAATAAAGGTGATAGCGATACCTTAATTTAACAAATATGCAGTGCTAATTATGTAAACATGTGAGAACTCTAAAATCTTCTCATCATGGGTGTCACACAATTGAAATATTTTACAGCCTAATTCAGGATTTTACAGTAATAATGTTATTTTATATTGGCTACTTGACAAGCATAGGCCAGGGCTGTCTATCAAACAAAACTGTTGTGCCAGACTGTATCTTGGCGATAAGCACAAAAGAAGAGTCGGTCAAATTCTGTTTACATATTAATCGTTGAATCAGATTTAGTTCTGTACTACAGACATTTCCATAACCAGGTAGCTTTAAAGGGGAAAAAATGCCTGTGTACTAGGGTGGGCCATATTTTAAACCGACTGATTTTTACAGAAGGCTCCTATGAAGTTCCAGATCAGGTTTCGCAAATGTACTCAAGAGATCGGGTTCCCATTCAGAGAGATTTAGGCAGCAGTAGCTTTTCTCTTTCATCGTTATTAAACACTTTTTCCCCCTCTTGCTCACAGAGGTTGGGATGTATGCGTTTTGGAAACTGACAGGATTCTGCCAGATAGAGATTTATTTGTACGTTTGTGTTAACGTGATGTTATCATCTGCTAAACAAAGTGAGCATGATAAGCAAATCAGAAAACCTGGACAAGTTTGGTGTCATAGTCAAACACACCGTCTTCCCCTCTCTGAAGCAGAGCCAACAGTTGGTGTTAATTTGCTTGAAGTCATTCAGTTTTCAGTCTCTTATCACAAATTCACCTTCCCCCTGTTCTCCCCTGCCACCACAGCAGACAGCACTGTTCCCAAAACCAAAGTCTGAAATCCTGGCGTCGGTGAATGCCGCTCACGACATGCCTGGTGAGCCTGGGCAGTCAGTCCAGCCCCAAATCCTGCCTCTGGGAATACTCAGTACCAAATTGCTCGAAGGAAGACAAAGATGTTCCTTACTGCCCAAAGAGGATGTTTCTCTCTAACCTTCATCAGCCTGTGGTTCATTTCTGTCACAAAGTATTAAGGTTTTCAGCCCTTCTAAGATATTTATCTTAATCCTAGCTAGGATGTTCTCATTATTCACATAAGCATCTAAATTAAACTATTTTATATCATATTAAGTCCTTAGCCTGAAGGGTATCTTGTGGCAATCAGTTCCATAGGTTAATTATGAACTGTGTAAAATAGTATTTTCTTTATTGGTTTTTAAACATGTTGTTTTTCAGTGTTGTTGCATTAGGAGGAGAGGAAACCAGGAACAAGCAATTGATCTTCTCTATAAGTTTCATTAACTCTCTCATGTCCTGTCTTTTATTTCTCTTCAATAAACTAAGCAGCCCCAATCTTCACAGTCTTTCCTTCTGCCACTAATCATTTTTGTTGCCCCTTTCTATTTCAGCTTTATGTTTTTTTGAGATGAGTCGAATGTAGGTTGGTACAGCATTTCAGATAGGATACAACAGCCAGTTATTTGGTGACGTAGTATTTTAGTGTTCATTTCCATCCTGCTCTTTATACAGCCCAACAACATATTTACTTTTTCTGACCACTGCTTCCAATTGTTTTGCTTTCTCATTGAGCTGTCCAAAGTGGCACATGTTTTCTCCTCCCTCTCTTTTTCCCGAGTGGTTAGTTAATTTACAACCTAGCCTTGTGCATGAGTATTGAAAATTATTCATTCAAATATGCATTACCTTGCATTTATGAACAGTGAATTTCATCTGTCTTCATGCTGCACATCTGTCTAGTTTTTCTAATCTTTTGTAATCATGACTAACCTAAATATTTTTGCACCCTGTGCAAATTTTGTCACCTTCCCCTCTCTTTTCCAGAACACTAATGAATATATTAAACAACACCAGTCCTAATACTGACTGCTGAAGCACTTCATGGTGAGCCTTTTAGCAAGCTAGCAATCAACAATTTATTTCTACCCTTTTGTTTCTGTCTCTGGCTGTCTTTGTTTAACATACAGATTTATTTTCAAAGCGTTGCCATTTCCAAGTGTTCTGCGGAGAGCCCTCCCACAGGGTGTGGGGACAAATGCATGACTCTGACCTCCGATGTCCAGTGGCATCCAGCACTGATGCTCTAAATACAGCATTTGCAGGTCTGCCAAGGGTACGAACAGGTCAGCTCTGGTGCACAGAAGTAGACTTGATTAGTCCCTGGAAATAGAGGTAGGGGTACTGGCGGATTTGACTCAACCTAATCCATATCCAAAAAGAAAAGGGAGAGGCGAGAGAGATTGATTTATGCAGCTTGCTGAAAAGAGACTTCTTTTTCTTTTTTTAAACCATAGCTGTAAAAACAAAACTGCTGCCCAGCCAGGGTAAGCAGATATATACCACAGGGCCCCTTGCAGTAAGACTGATGGTCTGCGCTGAGGTTCAAGGAGCAAAACAAATAACCCTGCTCCCAGCACTGTGATTTGAGTTTGCTTTCAGCCAGTTGGTCGCCACCTTTCACGAGAGACCGTTGACATACCCATGGTGCTGCTTGCAGCTAATTGCAACGTATTTGGCGCTGAAATGTGCATCATACAGTGATTATTATTATTATCATCATAACCTCTGTTTCATATTTGAACGTTGCTGGAACATGGAAAACAATGGTCAGCCCCTGCTTTGTTCTTCTAGCGTGGCTTTAATGGCTCGGGTTCAATTTTGTCACCACACAGCGCTTGTAACTTCTGTGGGCTTTAGTTTCTCCCAGTTACTGAAATGAATTCCTCCGTAGCTTTTTGTCGAATAAAGATGTATTCAGTTTGTGAATGGGAAATTGAGGCACAGAACAATTTCGGCAACTCACACAGCAGGATGGAAACCCTCTCCCCCATGCCCCGGGGAGGACCTGCTCTTCACAGCACTTGGCAGAAGGTGATCGTGCCAGGTAAGATGGGGGGGAGCAGAGCCGGGTGAGGACGTGGCAGCTGACATCGCCCCCCTGCTGCTGGCAAGGCACGGCCCCGGCCGCCAGCCCCACTCTGCGCTCGGTCCCCCCATGGGCTCCGTTTCCTGCCCTCGCTCCATTGTGTGCTTGAACGGTGCTTCATACCTTAAAGCTGTTATTTGCAAGTTTTAATAATGTTTTGCAACTCATTTCCTGTTTCCTAGCTGACAGCCTTTCCAAAAGTAATCTTTGGCAGGTACTAATTTGGGTGATGACCACTTGATCTACATTTTTGGTGGGTAATTACTGAGTCAGAAGTGAGCAAATTTGATATCCCCTGACAGTCAGTAAGGCAGGCATTTTTACTACCCGCTCATTAAAGATTCACTGGTAGTGAAATGCCCTCCTCTCACACACAAGAAAAATCTGTCTGTTGAGTTCCAGAAGTTAGTACTTTTGCTTTTTTTTGTCACGTTTACGTAGTCCGAGAAATGCTGACACTTTGAATAATAACTTTTTTAAGGGTAGGTGCTTTGGTGTAATGAAACCACCATGAGATGTAAACTCTGTGGCTTCTGAGGCTGGATACCTTCCTGTGTCCTGTGACAAATCTCTTCCACAGACATGTTGTTTTACAGTGATAACTGAATCTCAAAAGATTTGGAGGTCTGATTTGCACAAACGCTGCTAAGTTCGCAAACCAATGCCGAGTTCCTACAGAGTGCCGGAGCCAGATTCATTGGTATGCTCTGGCAGCTTTGCTGCACTCTGGTGATACAAAGCAGCTGTAAATCCGGTTGTGCTGGCCAGTTAAGCGGGGTTTATGGCTGCCTTGCATTGCCAGAATGGCCAGAGCGTACCAGTGAGTCTTGCCCTCTGAATCGCTGGTGTACATGAAATTGGGCTGGGTATCTCCTGAGAAAAGGGGGCCATTCTGAGATTATCAGCACAGCTTGCTGCCTTGCATTACTTTGGCACCAGTCTCTGCTTCCCGTAAGACCCTGTGCAAAAGCGAGCAAAAAGAAAACATAATGTGGGAAGAAATAGCCAGACTTCTTTCAAATGTCAGAGAGATTCAGATTTATTTTGAGTTTTAGAAGAAATGTGGGAAAGGAATATTTGCCAGATTCTTGGCCTCCCCATCTGGCTTCTGTGAACTACCTTTTTATTCCCTCTTTCCCAGTAAGTTTCCCCAAATCATGGAGATCAAGTCCCTACTGCAAATCCTCTGAGATGCAGCTTAAGTAGGTTGAGAATCTAAATAAAACCTGATCTTTGTTTCAGAACCAAGAAGAAGCTGGTATAGTGCCTAGTTTTTCCAGTTTGCTTCCACAGTATCTAAAGATATCGAAGTTAGTATGAATGTGACAATGTAGTGGAACAAATACTTGTCCTGGAGCCTTCAAAAATACTTTCTTTGTCTCCATCACTTCCAACTGATTCCTCAGAGAGCTCCTCCATGTTCGTACGTTGTCATTCACTTGGCTGTTTCCTGCCCGCCCGTGCGCTCTCAGCTGTCCGTCCTCTTCAGTTGTCTCTCAGCACGTGTGGTCGGTTCCTCTCAGCTCTGCTTGTAGTGTCATCGCTCTGAGGACAGCAGTGAGGATAGTGTCTTCAGTGTATAGTGTGTGGCTCTGCAGGTTTCTTGTGAGCAATATTGATTAAATTAATCTAAGTCTCTTAATGTGGTTTAAATACATAGGGTGTGTTGTGCAGTCCCTATGCAGAAAGGACAGAAAACTGGTCCCCGAGAATTCCATCAGAATTCATTAGGGTTTTGATGAATTGCAACTGCTAAGAAATTGTCTCCCAGGACTTGGAAATTAGTCAGTACTGAACCGTACAGATGTCAAATCACCTAAAAAGAATAAAACTGAAAAATGCTGGCTGAGAGAATGTCTGTTACAGAAGTCTGGAGAATTGGTTTTGAGAGAGAGAGAGAGAGAGAGAGAAAGAATGAAAGAGAGAGCAGACGGGAGAAAGAGAGAGAGAGAGTGAAAGAAAGAGAGAAAAAAGAAGGAAAATACCTAAATACCTTCTGGTATTCTGTCCAGCCCCTGGGACTGGACATCCCAGTCATATAGCTTCACTTTCTTGTATTTGTAAAGTGCTTTCAGAGGAGGTGTGTGCATATGAAATTAATGGAGAGAATATCGATTGTAGTCTCTGAAGTTGATTTCAAGGTTTGGATTGATTCAGTCTAAATACATTGAGTTTGAAGGATATTCAACCATTTATTCTTAAGTGGCATTAAAAAAAATATTACCCTATATTAACCTAGTGAAGACTATTATAAGTGCCACAGTTTATGCTTATTATGCTTTTTGGACAGGTTCAATATCTTATATGAAATAAATGGTGGAAATAGGAAAAAATTCTTTTAATTCTTTAAAACTGTATCAATCACTTCCTGCATTGAACATCATGTCGATATGTGTGCTGTATCGGAAGAAAACCATGCACAAATCTATATAATTGGCAATGTGATTATCTTTTTAACTGTGAAAACTATGTGTGCATCTTCTGTTTTCTGCTGGAAAAAAAATATCTAAATATCATTATGTGTGAAGAAAAGCAGAGACACATCATTTGGAAAGCCCAGTTTTAATGATCGTCGTAGCACGTGGTGCTTGTAGACACCTGTGCCAGGGGGACTGGGCACAGATAGCTGCCCTCCAAAACCAGCCACTGATGACTTTGGAGTAGAGATGATCGGGTTCCTGTGGACCCACTTCAGGAGCAGGAGTGCTTCCTGACATGCTGCCCTGAGCATGATGCAAATACATGCTGGGTCTTGCTGGTAGCTGGGGGTGTCGTGTCCATAAAATGGACGAAATTTCCAAGTTACGTGGCATACTCAAACAAATAGCTTCAAGATAATTAGACTGCCTATCTGCAAAAGAGACAGTAAAAGTTAAGTATTATATTCTCTAAAACTACTGTGGTTCATATTACTGTAGCTTCCCAAATTTAGAATCCAGATCCAAATTTCTGCCATCAAAGATTTTAGCAGCAGTCTGGTCTTTTTTCATTATTTTTTTACTTGTTTCATTTCTTTTTTCTTTTTTCTTTTTTTTTTTTTTGATTTTATTTTAGTGTCTTATTCTGAAGCTTTGAGGGGGTTTGGATGTGAGATTTTGCTTTGATTTTTTCTCGAGACAGGAGCCATTGCCTATTTGCATTTGGGATTTTGCTTTTGAACCTAAAATTGGATTTTGAACCCAAAATTCAAGATTAGATTCAAAACACTGATGTTGCCAATCACAGAAATAATTGCCAAATGTAAAGCTGATCCAGAATTAATTTTGGATTCGGGCCACTGTAGAATTCCGCAGGTTCGTATATCTGCTTCAGATAGATCAGGAAACTGCTGTTGATGCTACAGGCTTATTTATGTGGTCTTTCTTAGAAAAATGAGGTATGAGAAATAAAAACGTGTAAGAGGAGGAAAAAAAGGAAAATAAAGTGAGGAATTACGAGGGGGGAGAAACAAAACAAAGCAAAGACCCCACCTGTGTACACTTTGTAGGCCTTATGACTTTTTCTGCCACTGATGCTTGGGAGAGTCAAGGCAGTCTGGGCGTAGTGAAAACCGTCCATCAGCTGAACACATCCTTTTTGCAGTTTGAAAGTTAGTGTTTTCTCACCATATTTTTACATGCTTCAGCACCTCCTGGTTTAAATAAGGGAGAGAAATACTCAAGCAATATGGTATTTCTGACCATGCCAGAAAAAGAAAGTCCTGAAGACCTTGCTCCTGAAAGGTTATCTAAAATAAACCCTATTTGGGGGTTCATTCAACTTAGATTATTAGTGCGATTAAACAGTAGTGAGTAATATGTATAACAGCCTGATCTCTCTGTTGTGTCTATAAATGTCTATACAATGCAAAGGGAGAAGGCAGTCTTAAAATCCAAGGAAATATCAAGCATAAATCTTCTGCCTTTACTCGGCATGATACTGCTTTGATTTCTTTAAGAAAGCAATGAGGTGAAAAGGTTTCTGAAACAATACTTCTGTATAACCTAGCCTCTAAAGCTGCACTGTGAAATTCTAGTTTTGTGTATTTAACCTTCCCACATTTCTCTTTACTAGAACAACTCTAAAACAACTTCCGCCATTGTACCCTAGAAACTATAATCTCATCATGTTATCTTATTATTTCTTTTTTTCCTCTTGCCTTTGTTCTCTTGTACAGTTATCCAGTATTCAGGAAAGTATTTAAACATTCACTTGAATCCACCAAAGTCAATGAGACTCAAACATGTGCTTAAGTGCCTGCTGAATTAGGGCCTTGATTTGCATCATAAATACATCACCATTGCTCCGCTCATCCTCAGTCTCTCCTACCGTGCCGCTGCTCATGAACTTCGTGGCTCTCACCCTTGGCCACTGGCACGGGGCTTTAGTCCGGGCACATGGCCCGCAGTGGGTCCCTTCTCATCCCCACTGGGCACGCCATGGCTGAGCCCTTGGCACACAGCACCGAGGGCACTGCTGTACCCCAGAGCCGTTCCTGCCCTCTGCTAGCGCACCCACGCAGGTGGGCAGAATCCGCACCGTGCCGCAGTAACTTTTCCTGCATTTAAACGAGTCATGAGGAGACGAGTGGAGGGGTAACAGCCAGGTTAGGTAACCCCTAAAAGTACGAATGGTTTACAAATATTTAACAAGGAAAAAACTAATTATGTCACTCCTGTCACGGCGAGGGCAGGCTTAGAAATGGTATAATCAATATGGGAATGTTAGCTGTAATGCAGTTTGTCAGCTTTTTAACCAACCAAAAAACTTCAGCAAGTCTATAAACAGAATTGACCCTCTATCTGCTGAATCCTGCTTGTGCCAGCAATATTTTACTCTCATCATGTTCCGTATTAGCAGTTGTCTATCACAGTACCTTGTAAAAACTGTATTAAAGAAACATCTCTTCTGCAGCTGAGAGAGTTTGTCTCCAAGTACAGGAGCTAGAAAGTGCCTATGGAAAACAGTGAGAATTTATCTGATTCCCAGATAAGTAAATTCTGTGTTAGACCCCGAGCAAGTCTTAGGAGGTTCATGAGAACAAGTGTTGTGCTGCTAAGGCTAGAGAAACACCGCACTTAGATGTGATGAAGAATATGTCTAATGGTTTGCTGGACTGGGCTTATGGTCCACCTTTGCACTATTGCTGCCTTCTAGCTATCGTTATGTTGGACATACATTTACATCCATATTTATATATAGTGGATACTATATTTAAAGCTAATCAGCTCTATAGGGGAGCTGATTTTCTCCAAAAGAAAATCTGCCTGCAGTAGCTTGGTGGTGTTTGGGACCATGGCTCCTGGATGCATAGAAGACAGAAGTTTGAACCCTTTCTGGCCAACTCAAACTACTGAAATCTGACTACACCATATAGTGCAGGAAATTATTTTCTTATGAGGTGCATATGTTTTAAAAGAAGCAACATTGCCATGTATTTTACATGGGTTATTAAATAACTGTATAAATTTAATGATTCAGATGTTTTGCATTATAACCTGGCATCTCAGGAGGCATGAAAATAGCACAGTAGGAAAATGTCATTGCATACTTCATAAGCAGAGCTGTTAACAAATGGAAATCCTTTTATAACTCTATAAGAGATCCAACTTTAGTCCCCTGCCTGTCTCAACCTTCCACTGGTCCTCAGATGTGAATAAACTGTGACTAACGTGAAATAGTAACAAGGCTGTTGCAACTGCCAGGAATCTTTACTTAAAAAAAAAAAAAAAAAAAAAAAAAAAAAAAAGCAGGGGGGGAGAAGGGAAAAAAAAAAAGGAAGAAAAGGTCTCCTCTGTAGTTTACAATTAGCAGCAGCGCATGAACGTGGCAAGAGCCCTGTTTTGGCACTCACCTCAGAGAGCAGGAGGGAACAGCTCACCATCACCTGATCTCTTGAAAAATGGAAACTTTCTAACCTATGGAGTTTAAGCACAGATCATCAATATTTCTGTACATAAAGTGCTGGGTGGGTACTGCTCCCCTTGATTTGTTGTTTGTTAGACTAGTTTTGGTTGGTTACAGCATTATGCATTGTAGTAACTTTATTTTATTGCTACTGTCACAACAAAGCAAAGCTGCTATTATAACAAACTAAAGCTACATTTCTAAAACATCACATCTACCCAAACTGCAGTGCTATAACGCCTAATTTACAGTTTATTCCAATCGCATGGACACAGGAAACATAAAATAATAAAATAAAGGATTTCATTGGTTCATCCCAGCAGAAGTCCCTTCCAGTTTGGCTGTTTGTCATGCAGCAAGGCAAGCAAAATATATTGCCCCTAGTGTTTTTATATGGTAAGGGCACAAATATGCAATCTGCATATTACTGCAGTACTGTCAGGCCAGTTCATCAAATACCCAGTGAAACCCCAGCCAGAAAATGCACATCCACAGGTCTGCTAAGGGCTTTTGTTTGGATGAGACGTACAGGCTACTGAAGTACTACAGAGAAACGTGACTCGGTGTGCCACGAAGTATCGGACCAAGCTGTTGAGACACCAAGATGAAAATAGAAATCAGTCCTGCGCTCAGCCAAGTTATTTGCTGCTCCTAGTCAAAACAGCAGTTGAAGAAGTTTGTAGCTAATTCTCCTCATTTTCTTACTGCGAATCCCAGCGTAGCAGAGCAAAGCACAGAGGCCCGGATTCATCTCACTGCTCAGAAACCCACATACACTTGAATTGACATCAGAAGGCTCATTAACATTGACCATGATTAGAACCATTTTGAATGAGAGCCCAGGAAGTCAACACAGGGACAGGCCCTGTGGAAGGGGCTGCAGTGAGATGAAATGACTATGAGGATGGCATCTATTTTTCTAGCTCTAGAGCCCAGGCATTACAACAGGCTTAGTTGAGTAGAGCTGGGATGTTAATGGTGAATCGTGGTCCTGGGTGTTGCTGCTGCTGTACTGCTTTCCTGGGGTCTTTTTCCTCATTCCTCAGCCATGGTTGATCTTGCCAGCTCTGCAGCACTTTCAGAGACATCTGTACAGGAGCTTGGCGACAGTATGTTGGACATTTCGGTGTGGTAAAATGTTGGTCTAAGTCTGGAAAAGTTGGCAACAGGAGTTTGATAAATAATTTGCAGTTAATAACTTACTTGATTTTTTCTTTACTTTTTGGCAGATAGTTGTGCAGACTCATAAATTTGCTGTAAATAACTCCTAAGAGCAGGAAGCAGTACAGCATTTCTTGAAAAACTCAGAGTAGCAAAAGAATGTGACAAATTCAGTAGCTGAGCCATCAGGATACAGAGAGCAGGTATCAAGCTGTGCCATATGTACAGTCACGGTTGGCTTGGAAAGTCTCCTCTCGTAAAACCAAATTGTTCCACTAGGAAGTGAAGCCAGGAGCCTTTTGCCTACAAAATTAAATTGTTCTTTTTTTTCCAAACCAATTGCATTTTTTGTTTTGTTTAATGAAACACCAGGCAGAATCTCATTTTTCTCCTCCAGCTCTACCTGTCTTTTTCCTCTTATTTCACCCCTCCCCTGCCCTCCTTCCACCTCAGGGCAAATGGCAAATCTCATCTTCTTTTTAGGCTATTTATCTTTTCCACTCTGAAACAGCATCCTCTAACCTTCACTGTCGTCCACCAATATGAAGTTGGACAAGTAAGGAGACATGGAAGGGTGACCTGGAGGGAAGCTGAGGACTTGGACTGCCTAACAGTGACCAGGTTGCTCACGGAGTGACAGAGCTGAACCCTGCTGATACTAGTTCTGCAGAAATAGCTCAGACAGGCAAAAGATGAGATTCTTCATTTCCCCGAGATTGTGCATTTCAATTGATGCCTGAACTAAAAAGCATCTAAGGAGATAGGCCTGCCTACTGTAAAATAGCAGAAATTAAGAAGACATGAGTACACAAAACTCCTTTTCTTCTTATAAATCTGAAACTCTTTCTCAGCCTACGATGCCTGCAGATGGATCACACTTTAACATTTTCTCCAACATCGTTCTTCTGGGCATTAGACTCACCGAGTACATGGAAGGGAGCACTGGTAGGGTTTGGTGGCTTTGCTTGGTGTTAATGCACTGTTAGGATTGATCAGAAATTGCCTGCTGCTGAAGGAGAACTGTTTTGCTAATGCCTCCTCATCCCTCTAAGGCTCCTGCTGTGCAGTGCCCATCAGCTGCCCTTCCAAGGGGCTCATGTCCAGCTACTGAGGGTACCAGCTTCAAGGATAGCGTGACGAGAGTTTTCTCTGGTTTTCCATACAATCTGGAAGCTAGGCTGAATAATACAATATAGTCAGGGGCTTTGCTGTCTCCTTCACGTAGTGTCCCTTAAGATGAGAACATTTTTCTCAGCATGCACTGCACTTTCTTTGACGACTTTATGGGAAGCGAATTGTTTTGTTTTGGGTGTATTCCTCCCAGGTCACTGCACAGCAACATATACTTTATTATAAACCACGTCAATTCTCTGTCTTTTGGCAACCAAGTATTCAGGCCAGCCTAGAGAGTGAGGGCCTTAGAATCAGAGACAAGATCCATGCAGAGTAAGGATCTCTAAATGTTAACAATACTACTGTTAGTTCCTACTCCTAATGCAAGGCAAAATGGGAGTGTCTCCAGCAGCAGTATGTGCTACTACTCATCTTCGAATGCTGAGCACTGCCCGGTGCAGCATGCCCCCCATACTCCTGGTGGCCCTGCAGCCACGGGTGTTCAGCTGGATGGCTGACTCCTGCTCTTGCCGTTGGAGTTCTGAGGCGGGGAGCCTCTGGTACTGATGTTTTCTTCCCCCACGTTTCTGTAGACCTTCCATGTTTGCTCTGGGGTTAGACTGGGAGCACTGGAGAACATACTGAAGGGGGCAGCCATTCCCCATACAAATGTCCCCTTGCTTTGACAGGCAGCAGGGCTGGAAGGGAGGAAGCTGTCATGGGTCAAAGTGGAAGACTCTCTATGAAAGTTGTTTGATGTGAAGAAAGGAAAGAATCAGGGACACATACACAAAAAGAATACTCTAGGCAAATGAACCCAAGGCATCTATAGTTTGGTGGAAATTAGGGTTGATTTGATCTCACCACATGGGGATACAGGCTGGAACACATAGACTACAATGCCTTTTCTACTTTCTAATGTATTTAATGCTACCAGTAACAGAAGGTGAGTCAAATGCAGAAGCAGAACTTAATAATAAATGTTTACAGCACAAGTAGCCTACTGTGAGGCAGTTCTGACATACTGATCTGTGCAATTAGCCAAATTCCCTGCCTGTGAATGCGCTGTCTTTCCGTAAATGAACAGTGTGTCTAGTGTTCAGATTTACCCTGCCCTTCACATGTGGTCAGTGAGATCAATTATTAGCAACCTCAGAGGATGCTGTATTGAGATTTCTCTCTCTTTGCATGCCGTGCAGAATGTTGACTGTCTTGTAGCAGATGCGGAAAGAAGTAGAAACATTCATAATTGCGAAAAGCCATCAAGCAAAATTCGCATATACCATTGATAGAGTTAAGTATGGCCTTCAAATAATTGTAATATATGAACTGATAGCCACAAAAACCCAAACCATTGTGGTCTTTTGCAGTGATGTAAGATGCTTCAGAGATGCAAGGAAAGAAAACAAAGCACTGAGATAGACTAGTTTGTGCAGTAGGGTCTGTGCTCTGCTCCCAAAGGGACTGGCAGGCAGGAGAATAGCATGCTGCTGTCCATCTTTTGAGCTTGGCAGTTCCTTTTGTTACTGTCATGATAATACTGTTCTTCATATAGTGTTGGCTCATTTGTGTTTCTATCACGCAAATCAAAGTAAAGCCATTTTCTTCTGCCTTTCTCAGAAAACTCTTTAACCTTTCGTATTTAATAATCAGCATAAACGTATGAAGATAAAATGTACAAGATGCTCATGGTACATCACTGCCACTTAGCAAGTGTCATGTATTTGTGAGTGTGCATGTAAGGCAGAAAGAAAGCATATGTATTTCTTGATTCTGTTTTGGCTTTGCTGGTTTTGTGTCACCTCTTACATAAAATAATAACAAAGTGAACACAACATAGATTGCATTCATCTGTATCTGTGAAAGCATTGAAAAGGATTATTTATTTCTTTTTCTATGTGTATGTGGTCACAACAAAATGACTAGCAACACATAGGGAATACTGAGCATCTCACAAAAAAAAAAAAAAGAGAGGGGAAAAAAAAAAAAAAAAGAGATGTACTATATCTCCCAAGTAAAAAATGTAAAATTAGGGGAAAAAAATAAAAAAGATTGTAGGCAGGAAATAGACATCAATTTCTCTGACTACCACAATAGAAGCTAACACCCTGGATGCCATCTTCTGTTAAGAAGCATCAAATTGTTATGTAATTTAACAGCCTGATTGGCAAGGCAAATTTGAGCTAAAGTAAGGTGTGTGTACGGTTTGTCAGATTCCAGGGATAATCATTTGAAGCTAATCCTTTTACTTTTCACAGTCGTCTTTACAGAAGTCTTTCCCTTCATGTTTGCATTATCTTAAATTGTTGCGTGACTATATGTATATTTTTTGCATGTATGTGATAAATTTAATTTATAATTAACCACCCGGATTAAGACATCTAGGCAGGAAGAGGAACCTTCTGATGTTGTTAATTGTTTTCTGTAGGATGTGCTTCTTTTAAAGTTTTAATAATCACTGATTGAGACTGAGGAGCCTTTTTTTCATATGATTGTTTTTGCAAGCTAAAAGTCCAGTGAAATAGCCAAGCTTTTCAAATATTTCAGTGATGCAAGGCACGGTCATCCCAGTATACCACTTTGGGGGAGGCTGTGTTTAAAACTAGGTGTTTGGCGTGTATATAGTGTTGTGTATGCTTCTGTTATTTCAGAGGCATAGAACATATTTATTAAACAAGATCATCTCTGAGCACTGCTGAAATGCTAGATTTTTTTTAGGTGCTAAAATAGGAGCTGAGCTCTTTTTAAAAGCTAGAGAATACTGAGCACTTGAAAATGTGTCTGTGAGCTCATCTGAAAGTTTGGTCTGTAATGAGAAAGCAAAGCAAGTAGCAATAATGTGGCACTTAATTAAAAACCTTTTGAATATAAAGTGGTGAATTTTGATTCTTACAAAATTGCAGAAAATGTGCTTTTTATTACGGGACAGCATGTGACACCCACACATCAGTGGACCTCTTGGAAAAAAGTCTGACTACTTCCAAAATACATCACTGCTTACCCTAAGCAAATCAGCACCAGCCAACCCAGCAGTACTATGCTGAAATATTTACCATCATTTCATTTGGAAATGCAAAGCAGTTGTTTCAACAGGGAATTTCTGTTCCCAAGGACCCAGTGAATGGGGATTTTTGCTCCTTCGATTAGATCTGCTGTCTGTCTAGCTCTATTTTCCTGAACTCTTGCATATTGCAGCTAGGTCAAAGTAAGCATGGAAGACTGAAAAAAAAAAGTGATTTATCAAATGTGAGACGTTCTGTGCTGGTGACAGGCCAGTTGCGACTTCCTTGGGAGAAATGGTGGCTCTTTTCATGCGTTTCTTCTGTGAGAAAAGTCATTGCTGTTGTTGTCAAAAATGTTTGGTGTAAAAGAACAGTGGGAAGTAGAAATAATGTATTTCTTAATTAACAGCAAAATTAGTGCTTTAGGTTTTACTCTGATAGGAGATAGCCAAGAACAGTGCTGTGTAGCTCATGCCTCTGACTATCGCTCCTCTCCTCCCTGGCTTTGAGTGAATGTGCCATCTGCATCGCAAGTGAAATCCACATCAGTATTTCAGAGTGCTTCTTGCTCTGCAGTATAAGTCTTCGAAGGGAAAACGTGTTATTAAGTAATATCAAGATTATTAATATTGTCTGTTTGGACCACATTAGTGTCTGCTCGGTAATCTCTAAATGCTGTTACTTTTCAATGGTGTCGTGTAACAAATTAAAATGAAACTTAAATATCTACTTGATAGGATCCCAGTTCAGGAATGGGTTCAGTCCTATTTTCATTATTCCTCAGTACATACCTTGCTGAAAAGTGTTATTCATCCCCGTTAGACAAATGTAGCTGGAATTGTTGCAGTTATATGCCACACATCAACACTTGCTTGTTTCCTTTCTTATTAAAAATGTGATACGCACCGAAACCTGGTCGCGTCTGAAAGGGTGAAAATAGGTATCAAAAACAAATCAAAGATTTCGTGAAAGAGTACTGGAGCACACACCTTCCGAAGTATCACTTCATAAAGCAGATCTATAGAAGCTAGACCTTGGCACATATTTTCAAATGAAGCCTCTTAGCATATTGAGGCTGCTTTTTGTGACCTAATGGTGATTTTAAATGGATGGATTTAGCTAGAGAGGTTTTCTTGCACATGACCTTTAAAAGGGAAAAAGAACAATGTTAGCATTCAACCCAAACCCTGTAGTCTGTCACTTTGTATACCATATCATTACTAGCAAAATTTAAAGGAAAACTGCACCCATTTTGCTCAGCCCAGCAATATGAAAGTTCACAGGCTAAGAAGCACTTGTCACCATTTTTTAAATTACAATTGGCATTCCTGAGGAGGCGGCCATTTTACTGAAATATGATCTATCTATTCTCTCTGCCTGGCTGTCCAGCTGGTGGGTTTCTGAATCTGTCACGCACTGTGCTGTGGAAGTGCCACCTGAATTATAAAAACACATAATCGTCCAAAGATTATCTTCTTCCTTCATGGCACACAGCGTGGTATGTGGCTAACATCATGCGTTTTTCTTTTGGATGAAATCAAGCTGCTGCAACGTGGATGTGGACCATCTCCTGAGAAGTTCAGTATGCCAGGGCTTTTTTCATGACTGTGCTTTTGTGCTTCTGAATGCCCCCTTAGGTTAAGATCTACTAATTCCCTAACCTGTGTGGCTAAGAAAGCAGATTTTCAATTGGAAAGAAATCATAAGCCAATTCAGTGATATTTGTGTGAGTATGAATGTGGCCCGAAAGGGCAACCTTGTGAACCCGTTTCATCTCTGTTGCCTGTTAATTTGCAGCAATCCTGCTGGCCAGGAAGTTTTGAAGACAATCTTTTTGCTTCTCATTTCCTACTTTTTTATTTGTGCCTTTGTATGTATGGACTCCAAGTAAATCAGGGTGGCATGCTGTTAAATATTACAAAAATAAAAGGAAAGTCTGCACCTTCCATGCAGAACCCGTAGTCTACATGAACAAATCAGAGGAAAAGTTCCTAAGGAAAGAAAATAGCATGTGTTATTCAATGAGCAATGATTGGAAAAGCTCATTGTCTTGAAGTCAGTGAAATGGATGACATGCAGGTAAAATAACGCTGTGCCACATGAGTTAGCTAGCTTTGATGTGCTGCTCCTGCCTTCCGTTGTGCAGAAGACCAGAATGCTACACCTTGACCTTCTGGAGTTCCTTGCAGTTCATCTTTAGTCCCGGGTTCAGCAAATTGCTAAAAAGGGAGCAAGTGCATAGCTCACCATGACTGGGGCCATACCTGCTGGAAAGAGGTGTGACCTCACAGGCAGCTGACATGGAAGAAAGAAGAGCAGGCTGTGGATACCATTTGGAAACCCAAGACCAACACCACCTTGACATAAATCCAGATAAGCCAGAGGTAGGCTTTGAACAGTTCTGCTATAAAGTGCGCTCATAAAAATGAAGGCCACTGCCCACAGCAATGTATTGGCTCAAGATTCTTTAAGTGCTTTTATGATTTCCCCTTTTAGAAGTCGGCTGAATCATGAAAAGCAAAGTGATTCCTTATCAAGCTGGTATCGTTGGTTGTTGGGTTTGACATCGTCTGCAATACCAGCATCAAGGAAGCTTAGTGCAGAAGATGGGGGGTATGAGTTGATCAGTTGTTCAATATTGCCTTAAAGAGCTATGTAAATGATGTGTAATTAGCTCGTACTTCATCTGTGCTGAACTACACCAATGCCATTAAAGACAACGAATGCTGTCTGATTCCTGTTGCTGAGGTTCTTGTCCTAGCGTGTTGCCTTTCATGGGCTGCACCGTCTCCAAGCTGGCTGGGCACCAGTTTCTGTCTTTGCTCTAATGCAGATATTTTCTGTACTCTGCCTTCACCAGACCTACAGAGCTTGATGGTACTTAGACATATTGAAAAGTGTATTGAAGCAAGCACTTCCAGGCAGTTTCCCAGGCAAACTTTTAGGCTGTTGAGCTGAGCAAAACAGGTATCATTTTTCTTTAAAGAAAATATTTTGCTTCTTAAAACATGAATTCTTTGGAATAATAGGCAAACTGTCCTTGTTGTTCATAAACATCTTATTTATGCATCTTCACTGTTGTGATAAATTAACTGAGTTTGTTTTATATTTCCCTACAGTTTACTTTAAATAATCCTTCACAGTCTTTCACCACAAGACCACATAAGATTCCTTTTTTAATACCCAGAATGCTGAAATAGCATTTTGAGCGCAGACTGTAATGCATAACAAGTGTATAATTTCTTATTGGGAATGCTGTGCAAAAACTTGTTTTCCTATCAGCCAGACTAAATTTTTTTCTTAATTCACTAGAACCCCTGTGTATCTACAGGGGTAATTTATAATTAGAGCTGCAGCAAGCAGTTTGCTGGAGAGGCATACGTTCATGGACAAGCCTGTTAGGCTTCGCTCCAGATCTGAGCCCCTACACGCCTCCATTTGGCCAGCAGCCTCCAAGCTGGGCTCACAGTTTAAGAAGGGATTTTTCTTGACTAATTTAAAAAAAAAAATGTAGCAAGCTCTCTGAGCTCTGGACCTCTTTGCAAATGAGCTAGGAGAGGGGTGTGCGCGCCTCTATGTGTGCGTGTTTGAAATTGTACATCTGTATTAACCAGGGCTTCTGCACAGTTCGGTGCAGAACTTGGTATCTTTTATTCTGCTAAGCATCATGCACATTTATGGTACTATATAAATAATAGTAATACAGCAATAATCTAAGTCATTCTATCAAGGTCTCACACTCTGAAGATTACCCCCATGATTCTGATTTTTAAGAGCGTCACACTGAAGAGGAGAGGAGGGAAAGGAGGAAATAAGAAGCCAGATTCTGCATTTGTGGCTGATTCAGCAGTTGAGGGTGAGCGTAGCTTTGCATACTACCCAAACTTCTGCGTGCTCCCAAAAGAGCCTCCCAAAGTTGCTTATTATTTCTCTTGTATATCTTTCTACCACAAAACCACAGAATAGGAAGAGTGGTGGGAGTACAAGGTAGGAGAGAGAGAAATTAAAGAGCTGAGGCACGTGAATTACATCATTTTCTTATTGCTCAACAAATAAGAGATTTTTATGTTTACATCCCATGTACTGCAGTCTGCTGAAATTGGTGGGAAGCTTTTCAGCGATTTTGGATCAGGTCAGCATTTGTTAAGTCATCAGGCAATACTACTACCACAACAGTTCCCACTGGTTATTTCCGAGGCAGAAGGATTTTGTTTGTTTGTTTGTTTGTTTGTTTGTTTTGCTTTCCACTTCATTTTTTTTCATTTTTTTTCTTCATTCCCCCACAGCCTGCACACATGCACAAGGTTTCTATATTACCATGCATTCAACTTTGGCTCACAAGCTTTCACAAGCAAAAGAAAATCTTTGCTGTCAGAATAGCTGTTCCCTAACTCACCTTCTCTTTCCTATGACTTTAATTTCTCCAGGTGTTTCAAATGCTCTTTATGTCTTCTTCTGATGGATACAGAATCATCTCTGTTCTGTATAGCATTTGTTTACTTCTTCAAAACATCAAATTATTGGCAGGCTAATCTATAAAATGGGAACTAACCATGTTCATGTAAATGCATTACATTATTGCGGCATTTTGATTATAAGAATTGTTGTCTTCTCTTTAATGTGCAGTTTATGTTTGACTCAATATGTAGTCTCAGATTAAAGGATTTTGTATGTGTTGAAGAGGAAAGCCTCAGAGCTTTCAGCATTCTTAATATGGTCCAATTTTGATTCAGGAGACTCAGACTGTTTCCCTCAGCGCTCTTTATTCACCATCAAAAATAATTCTTATATTTGCAACTGGCAACAAGAAAAAAAGTTGGATTCAAGATAATTGGGTGAGGTGCTTTTCAGAGAATTAATGTAATGAGAGCTGCTAAACTTATTGCACTTAAAAACACAAATAAGAGTGTTGGACAGAAGTTGTCAGTAGGTGGTCTCTTAATATCTTAGCAGTTTTGAAGTTATGAAAAGGAGCAAGACTTTTTGAAATCTAGAAAAGAAAGAAAGAAAAGCTAGAAACCGAGTGAAAGAGCAGAGTCACAGCACCGGTGACCCGAGAAACCTCATTGCTCCACTTATACTGGCACAATGTCACGTTCTCAGCCACTCCATCACCAGCAAGGGGAAAAAAAAAGCTTTTCCTTTCCTTTTAGTCAAAGGCAGTGGGTAAGCAGAGCACGCGGTTCAGAGGGTCATTAAAAAGCATCAAAGGAGGCAGCCTCATGATGGTAATAAGACGGCTGCAAGGAAATAAAGTGGGCATTGATCTGCACTATCGAGTGTGACATTTTAACCGAAGCTAAAAGCCAAGAGCAGATCTAGCCCTCTTATTCATCTGCCTGCCTGTTTTAGTAAATTGTCTTTTTTTTTCCTCCAACCAGTGGCCTCAGAGGTCACTTCATATTAGCTGGCTTGTTAATACCGAGGCAATCAATACTTAATCAACAAGTAATGGGATTTTGCAGTCATCCTGTATGATCTTTCAATAAAGCCCCGAATCTATCTCAGCCCATTCAGAGCCTGACTAAAGGTGCACGATTGCTGCAGAGCAGGGATTTGATGGTCTGATGCTCTTAGGCTGATCTGCATCTGATTAAGACACCATGCAGCCACTGTCCTTCACCCTTTTGTTCCTTTATCCCCGTATAATGTAGCATGGCACAGAAATTCGTCATCTTAGCTTTTAGATGCAACAGCAAAGGAATTAATATTTCCTTACTGCATGATCATACAGCCTCTTGGTCATGATATGCAACCAAAAAAAAACCCAACAGCGCAGGGGGAGGGAATTACAGGAGAGGCGGTGACAGGTTTCATGTATTGCCTTAGAAAATACAGTTATAACAAATGGGTCCAAACCAGCCTTTTCTTCTCTCCCCTCTTCATCCTCCTTACTGAGAAAGAATATGTGGTACTGTGACAGATGTTGTCACTGGACGTGGCTAGGTGAGAATCAGTGTTACAGATGGCCCACTGGTTCAGGTAAAAGGAACAAAAGCAAAAAATTCAGGCTCTTTTCAGGCATGGAAGCACCTTGTTGACAAGGCTTGAGGATAGGACTTCTTTAGGCTAATTGTTTGCATGATTAGCATGATAAATAGAACAATTTTTTCCAATCTTTTGTATGTGGTCCATGTACACATGTACTTACTGTAGCACCTCTGAACTTAGGGAACTGTGCCACATCGAGTGACTTTGTACCAATGAATGCGATCCAAAGGTGTCGATGGGTCTGCGCAAAGGAAGTCTTGTGTTCTCCTCGATTGCCTTCTGGGTCTGTAGAGAAGGGGAGAGACGGCACCCCTTCCAGGTCTTGCTCCTCTCCGCATCGCCTACTTTGTTCCAGTTAAGGCCGTGCTTGGCCACATGGTGTGAAACACCTGATTATGTGGTGGGGCATGCAAGGGTGGGGAAAAGAAAAGCAAAATACAATTGTGTGTAGAAAGACAAGAGAACAAATGAGTAAAATAGGGATGAGGGAATGTGAAAAAAAGATTATAAAACATGGAGATCAAGCTAATGCAGCTTCAAGGGGGCACCTGCTCCCTCAATGCCAGGAGTGACGCGTGGCTGCTGATGGCCGGGGCTGTGCCAGAGGAGGACTGCCACTCTCTGTGTGTGCTACATGAACCTGGTATTTGTGCTTTTTTGTTCACTGCCATTATTGGCAGAAGGGTAATACACAGTATGGAAGTGTATGAGAACATGCTGCTCTGAGTCACTTTGTGTTTTATTTTTGTGGATATGAATTTCTGGAAATGGAACCATGTGCTTCCCATTTCCCACCCTCCCTGGGGGTTGGAGACTTGACACTGCTTCAAGCAGTGGCCTTTCTTTCAGTTCTGAGTTGGAATTTTCTCCCCTCATGTTGCGCATGTTTTACCTGTGCCATCTGCCCATGCAGTGTACCGGCACGTCCGCGCTGGCGGTGTGGCAGCAGGAGAGGGACAGGGATGTGTCAAGCCTGTCTCATCCAACCAAGCTCTGGAGGGAGCTGCACCAGATGTGACATGTGGTGGAAGAGGGCCCTCTTATTCTGGTGTGAGGACACAAAGGCATGGATCACAGCTCTGCTTTTGGTGAGCCCCCCTTAGCGGTTGCCAGCGGCTGGGAGCAGGACGGAGGCCAACCGGTGGACGTGGCCCTTTGCTCCAGCAGGGTGGGTAGTGCCCGTGTGCCCGGGAAGAGGGTGCAGGGACCGCTTCACATGGTGGGCTCAGTCCCACGCTGGGTGGGACTCAGTGTCCCCCAGATACCAAGTGTGTTTGCCATGGCCACAGTCACCTTAGGACAGACCATTATTACATGCCAGAAATGACCCGTCCCTGCCTAACGGCCGAGGGCTGCTGTCGTCCCCATTTGTTTGAGTAAGCACAGAAAACAGGAGACTGTTTTTATGCCTACACAAAAGCCAGGCTCAACCTGGGCCAGTGTGTGAACAGTGATTGAGTGGTGTTGGGCAAAAATCAGGATTGGCTCGCACATCAGTCCAATCCTTTAATCAGAATGAATTGAACTCTAATCTACTTCTTGGCAATGAACAAATAGGCAGCTCTGGATATGGATGCTATTCTGTTTCATGGATATATGTGTTTGTGCTGAGCATGGGGGCGCGGGTTAAAATTAGAGCTGTGTGAGCCCTGTAGGGCTCCATTCACGGTGAGGTTTGCAAACTAATCTGAGTTGCTTGATTTACAGTGATTGGAAGCAAACCAAACCTCGTAGACTTGTTTGAAGGGCTGTGTGTGATGTGGGGATAGGAGCTCCATCTGTACATGCTCACTTGCATTTTCCCCAAGCTCGCCTTCCCTAGCTAAGGCGGGAAGATCTTAGGGTTTCGTGGTGAATGGGGGCACAGAAAGGAGCCAACCCATTTGGCTTCACTGGTTGTGCTAAGAAATGCTGGGTTTCATGAGATACATTTCTTCCAAGTCTTCCATTACAAAAGACAGTCCCCAGGTAATGATTTACTTGCTCTTCTCCACTGTTAGCATTGCTTCTCTTCTGCTACCGTTTCCTGGCTGGATCGTAGGCCACATATTAGTTCTCACCTCCTTAAAACATCACTAGAGAGACCCTAAGAAACTGTGAAGTCTCTTCTCTGACTCCTGTGCTGGCAAGACAGCTGGCGTATTGCTTCTCTTGAAGCTTCTGTTTTGCAGTGTTTATTTTAGCTGGGGCTCTCTGAAAATCGTCACTGAAATGGACGCAGGGACACGTCTCACCTTCTGATGGCAGGGAACTGCTCTGGAAGTCAGTCAAGGAAGAACCGCATGATTAAATATAACAAATATCAGCTACCAGCAATTCGTGATGATTTGTAATGTATATTGAGAACTGCAAAAATCCTAGCTGCAATACTTATTTTGGCCTACTTTATGTATAGCTCCTGAAATCATTCATTACTTCGCATGGGAAGATAAGCTCGGGAGCTTTTAAATGGCTATGATAAAGCCAAGAATGTCTGCATTTGGCTAACCATCAGCCATTCAAACCCCATGCAGTGCTATGTTGTAATTAATTACTGTGGGCCAGGTTATTAGGGAGAGCCAGGTGCATTTTTTTAAAAGTTGAAACTTTTTGAGAGCATCTGCTGTAGATTTGAAGCAGTAGCTGAGCAGTCTCGAGTGCAGCGTCTTCAGGGGCTAAAGAATCCCTTTCTGGAAGATGGCAATCAGCTAACCCTTGTACATATCTCTCTTTGTGCTGGAGCTATCTGCTGCCAGAATCAATAGCAGCTGTAATGACCAGGCACGTGGACGACACACCTACAGCGAGATCTGCGTGTCGGTGAGCTGGGGCAGGCTGCAGGAAGTTGGCACGTTACGCCCTGGCTGTGAGGAGACCTGGGTATTAGACAAGGCGGGAGGACAAACAAAGAGTGCTGCTTCAGTACGTGCCTGCCAAGGGCAGGTCTGCTTCCAGGTCCACGTTGCTATCGGCTGTACATCTCCGTCCTGCTGCGGTCCACATTTTCCCTTCCGTGGGGGTGCAGAAGTTGACCCAGGTAGTCCCGAGCAGAGGGAGCCCACGCTTGGTCCCCCCCAGCGCTGGGGGCTCAGGTGTTGCTGCGGCCACCCCAAAGCTCTCTGCTGGGGCCGAGGGGAGCTGCAGTTTGCCCCACGATCTTCTGCCAGCGGCTTAACCCCTGTGACATGGCTGTGAGAGGAATGTATTGCAAATACTGTGCTGTGCTGGAGCCCCGGAGCAAAAAAAGGGAAAAGTTACTGTTTTTTACCGTTGTCATTGCTCACCAGTTCTGCATCGTTGGTGAGTTTGGGGCTGAATCTCTCCATTCTGCTGGGCAGGCGGATATCCACAGCTTAATTAGCCATACTCTGGCATTGCAGGTTTAACTCAGAGGATTAGCAATTGCTCTGGACAGTGTTGCTGTTAGCAGGGGGGTTTGAACTCTGGATGGGAAAGATCAACAAAGTGTCTCATATGCATTTTGTAAGCGATGACAGACTACAGCGAGTTACCAGGAGGCTATATTAGGTAGAAATCTTACATGTAGCTTGGAATGGGATAAGGGGAAAAGAGTAGATAGGGAGGAATATGTGACTATTTTTGTCCCTCATCCAGATACCTATTGGTCAGTTTATTACAGGGGTTGCCTGGAAAGGTCAGCAGCCCAGTGAGCTGTGCTGAAAAACATGCCTGGACTAAACCAAAGCGCTCATTCCTGCATAAGCCAGGCAATCTCACAACTATCAACTGCGAGCTGCAGCGTGGAGGACGACTATCCTATTCCTGTGCTACGGACATGTTGCTACTAGTCAGTTATGACACCTTTTATCAGTTCCCGAAAGTGGCCTTGTTTTCTGCAGCGTGGTGTTTCTTTTCTGCTGGCTTTCAGTCTGTGTGCCTTGCACATAAAGCCAGTGACTGGAGGCTGTTCGCAGGCTGACCCCTCTGCACTGAGACAGGACAATGGCAGTGCAACCTGCATTACTCAAATTCCAGCCTTCACGGAGCTGTCATCAGCATGCCTGGAAAATTAATGTCATTATGCTGTCGCTCGAGGCTTGGCATGGCTGCTGCTCGCCTGCGTGGGAGAGGAAGCCGTGGTGGGAAGTGAATATTGTGGCTTACGGCTGCAAGGGAGGGACAAGCACTGCTGAGAGCTGATGGGGTGTTTGCTTTCACAGGTTTTGTAACTTGAAGTCTGCACTCTCTGTTCAGCACTATAAGCTTTTGTATATTTGCAACACTACTTTTAGTCATTACCGAAGTCTGTGCTAACTAGGGTCTGGTTTGGCCCCTGTTGTTTGGTGTGGTGTTGTGGTATGTTCCAATTTCCACTGGGCACTATCTTGAAAAGAAGGGCGAGGATGCAACAGTCTTTCTCTCCTCTGGATTTAAATGTATTTCTATCACCCTCCTCCCCTGCAAGGTTTTTTTTAGGGCTTCTTGACATGAAACAAACTCATACTTTTAAAACCAGTGAATGGAGTCATGAATATATTTCTTGTCCTTGACAGCAGTGGCACTCAGCTGACTGAATAACTGTTTAACTATGCAAGGGTACTGAACGTCCTCACGTCAGCCTTTAGAGCAACTTTGGAAGAGTGGCTTTATTTGCAGGTAGTTGGGAAGACCACAAAAGAGCCAAGGAGCAGGAGAGGAGGAAAGGGGACATCAGTGTCTCTTTCCACCCCCAAATGCCATGAGGAGCTGCAGAGGAATTTGCTTCCTCTGAAATAGGAAGCAGAAACAAGAGACTCTTACAGGGCAGTACAGCCTCTCTTGGAGCAGTCCGACTAGGTGATCCCTGCCCTGCGCTGGAAGTTGGCTCTCTGAGCATCTCTTGTACTGACCCATTTCCAGATGTCAAGCAAGCGGTGTCTTAACTTAAAACTCAGTAGTTCTTCCCAGAGCAACTGTGAGATTTTAAAGAATGCAACTTTGAGTTTTCTCCCCTTTTTTTGTGCTTTGATTTAAGCTGTTACTGAAAGCACAGAAATGCACAGAGAACAGTGTATGTCTTTCACAGCAAGCCCCACCCTGCAAAATCAGCAAGTAGCAGAAATCTCGTCTGATATAGGGATCTTTCAGGGCTGCCTGGATAAGTTAGCACAAGCACCCAGTAATGATCGGGACTTCAAAATGGCAAGATCTCCTAGCCAGGCACTTACTATGTGATGAAGAAGCTCAGAAGTCTGTACAAAAGCTGTAAGACATTGATTAATATCACCACAGAGTAGCTGTGTACATGACATTAACCAACAGACATCCTCTCTGTTTGTTATTTTTTTCATTATTGGTTCATTTGCATTATGAATATCCAGATCAATAAGACAAGATTCCCAACTCTTCATCTTCCTTTTTAGTATCAATAAAGCCCTGTTCTGTATAAATGTGAGCTAAACAGTGCAGATGAAATGGAAGGAGATGCATTGAAAAATAAACGTGAAGGCAGATATTGCTCTTGCACCTCTTGCAAGCGCATGCAGACCTGCTCCCTAAGCGCAGACTGCCCAGCAAGATGTTTCTTTGGCCTTGGCATTGTAGCAACTGCACCTGGAAGTAACAGAATAACAGACACGATGCACTGACCTCTGTTGAACAATTGCTTATTTAACTGTTTTGGCCAATATCCCAGTAAGTCACAAACATGAAAATGCTCCATCTCTCTTTTTTCTTTTTTCTATTTCCTTCTTTTTTTTTTTTTTTTTTTCATGCAGGCCATTCAGGATTCACTGAAGGCAAAACCAAATCACTTCCCTAATAAACACCATAAGGGACCAGTGCTGGAGGGGAAGGCTCTGCAGGGGAGCGGATGGGGCACTGCTTGGAGCCCATCAGGTGTGTTCTGTGCAGGACCAGGAGCTCCCAGCAGAATAGGACAAGACAGCACTTCAGTGCCAGGAGCAGCGCTGGCCTGGCAGCACTGCCAAGCTGCCCCGCAGCCTCCTGAGCTCTGGAAGCTCAGGTGTCTCCAGGCATGCACATGGCAGCTCTTGTTATCTCACAGTGGTGGTATCCTGCGCCTTTCACACTTGATTTTTGCTCTCAGAAAAAAAAAAAAAAAAGCGTCAAAATTCAGGGCAAAACCATGCTTATTTATAGGTGAGTCTGTGAAAAAATAACGCTTTGTTTATGTGCTGCTCTGCCTTGCTGCTTTGGTGATATGGTGTAGCATCTCCTCAACATTTTTTATTCACGTCTCTTGTTGAGGTCCCATTTTATTTTAGATAACTTTTGCTTGAGCATCTCTTTGTCATAACGTCTGGAGAAGCACTTAATGCTTGAACTGGAAGTCCGTTATTCAAGGGGAATTTTTGATCGATGACATATCAGGAGCTACTGTTCTTGGCCTGGGATAGCTGAGAAATGTGGAAGGGGCTGGACAGCATGTCTGTGTTTATGTTCCAGGGAAGAGACCCATCTGGACTTGCTCTGTCTTGCGCCTTGCTCTTTAGAGGTCCGTTTGCAAAATGACAGCTCTCTTTCGCCGTGACAATCACTCCTGAAGCAAGCAGTCATGCTTAGCAGTCACCGCCTGATTGCCAATATTTACCTTGCTTTATTACAGTACTGTAAACTTGGGTTGGCTATCACAGCCAATTGATGACTCTGACAATTTGGAATCCGAAGGGCTCTTATGAAATTAAACACCGCCTTTGCGTGCCATCCGAGCCTCTAGATGGGCAAGTGAAAATAAATGTTCGAAAGGTTGTACTTTATATAGCCACAGACTTGACCTCTAAGTGCCTTAAAAGGGCTCACATACTTAAAGGTGCATTACCAGGCCTTACACTAATTCACTGTGATAGCTAAAGTGCTTTGTGTATACCACAAGAGACCAGAAGCCCTTGAGGATCCTTTCGAGCAGAGCATGTGGGCAGTTAACATTATTCAGCTTGAATTTTGTATTTGCAGCCAGTCATGAGTGAAAGTAGGGGTAGACTATTTGCATATTGTTTTGGTATAAAGCTGGAAAAATGCTTCCATATGTGTAAGTCAAGTAACTTCATCCTGCATGTTTTTCAGATGGCTGGAGAACCCTAAATAAGAGCAGGCCCTGCCTTGCTTCTTTTTTTTTTTTTTTTCTTCTTTTCCCCCTGCAAATTACTTGGGAGCATTCATCCCTCCCTCTCTTTAAGTTTGCTGGTCTAAGCAGGAATACTTGAGACTGATTTTAATTCTTAACTAGATGGACATGATTTATTAATTCACATTTGAAATAACAATTGCAGTCGGAAGGAATCAGCTGAAAGCCTTAATTACATTGGAAAATATGCTTCAGTGTAGCATGGCCCCATCCAGATTTCAGAATGCATAATTATCATCATTTTTTAATTTTTATATTTGAAAAATTGTGATGGAGACCAGACTGTGCTGGCTACTCGCAGTGCTTCAAAGCAATGCCTAAATCAGAAGTGAGTCTTTAAATAGATCATTTTCTTACTTGCTTGTTAGTGCCCAACCACATATGCAGACTTATTGTGCAGGGTTTGGCCTAAGCATTTTGAGTATTATTTTTACATCTGAGCCAACTAGCAGTTTCTGTGCCCAATTCCAAGGAAAAAAAGATGTTAAACTGTGAATGTGCACAGGCATATGAGCTGAGATTAGGTAATTTGGGATCACTCCATAGAAATCACATATGGGCCTCAGGGACTGGGAATTCATTCCTGTTCAAGCAGTGACCAAATGAGGAAAGCAAGATCAAGGTAATTAAAAAAAAAAAAAAAAAAGAAGAAGAAGCAAAACCCACCAAACTTTCTGAAAGGAAAAAATGCACCACTGAACAGAAAAGAAAAACCAAAGCCTTCCTTGCCTTAATCTTGAAAAAAATATGACAGTTGAAAGAGATGCTACCTCACTTGAGCTAAATGAAGTACACATGAGCACTCCTAGCTGTGATTGCAATTCCCATCACCATTCCGTCTCTGAAGGCTTTGTAGTATTTTTCTGTAGCTTCATCCAAAAACACTGCTGTGGGAGGCGACCCGGATGCCAGCCCCACAGACATGGAGGCTCTGTGTGTCACCAGCTGAGCAGAAAGAACTTTTTTTGCACTGTGTCCACCAGACTCTGGTTGAAGAGTACAGTTTGCTTACCAAGGTAGTGAAAACAGATTAACAAATGATGAAAATGTGTAATTCCTTCTCAGCAAGGGGCTCCTCCCAGTCCTTCCCTGAAACAGAGTGGTCTGAAATTGTACACAGAAGTGCAGGAGTGATCAGTTAGATGGGGGGACAGAAATATCACTTTAACCACTCTCGCTGTCCTTGACTAGTGTTAAAAGCTTTTGCCTTTTCGTTCCGAACTTGATGAAACTTCTTACACCTGTTCACATGCAGAAATGTACTTCTGAAGTAAAACAAGGTAAGTGCTCTTCAGAAGTCATTGTTAAAATACAGAGGAGGATCCTTCTTTTATTCTGAGTCCTTCCTTCTGATGTGCACAACTCTTCAAACATTTTTACAGGCAATCAGTATGGTGGAAAGCTCTTTGTGGTTATAGCTTGCATGATGAAATAATTCCACTGACTCTTGTCTCCAGAAGATGGAAATGATACTGTTTATCTATGCTCTTCTGTAGCAGCTTTTGGCCAGTGTTGCTTTCGCCCTGTCGAACCCCAAGCCTCACAGCACACCCGCGCTGGATCTCGTTAGCTCTCCAGATCTTCACAAAACTTAGCTTTGCTCCAGATCCCCGCTCAGGGTCACCACCTGTTGGCTGGCTGCTGAGCCCACAGCACGTGTGGTAGGGCCTTCTGTGCATGGGGCTCACTCAGACCTACAGCAGCATCTTTCCAGGGCCGGGAGATACCACAGAACTTCACACGCAGGCTCCTGACCTTCCTGCAACTCGGAAATGGCCACTTGTCTTAAAAGGTTTAAGAAAGTTTATACGAAAAGGAACGGACAGAGCTCACAGGATAGCTGGTAAATTCACCCCTCTGTCCCTTCAACTGACTAGCGATAAAGAAGGCAACTGCAAGACTGTACTTGAAAGCGTAAGAGCAAAAGAACAATCTTTTCTCCTCTTGGCATGGTTTCCAACGATGTTTGCCGTCTGCCAGCATCACTGTGAGTTACAGTATACGAGGTCATCATTACGTACATGGTGCCAACGAGGGAAAAAATAACCCCAGAAGCAGTCTATTTGCTGTCACTGAGCAAGTGTTCTCCGCTGCCCCGCCAGTACATCCAACTACCTGATGGTTAAACATGACTGGAGTTACATTCAAGCTGTTTATTCATCCTTTCCCAGCAATAACACCGGTTAAATGTGCACGTGTATATGTATATATTCTACGTATATATGTATAAAAATATATGCGCAGACACCCACAAACGTATACGTGTGCTGTACATGCCAGGCTCATCATCCGTCTGCTTGAGAAAAGGACAAAGCTCTGGGCAAACTGAAGGTGAAGGAAGGGAATCAAGACTGATCTCTGACAGGGGGAGACAGTTTCAGCGAGCAATGTGGCATTATCATTTTAGAAACGGAGGCTTTCTGAGAGCAGAGAGCATTGTTGCTTTAGGATCTGATTTTATTCTGAATGTTTGAGTACTTAATGAAGGGTAACACCACAACAAGAGCACAGCGAGCATTGTTGGTGCAAAAATCATACCCTTATCTGACCCCCAACAGTGAAGTTTCTGAGCACTAAGCACCTCTGCATTTATCCTCCTTGCTCGCTGGCAGTGAAAGAAGTTCATTTTTATTCCTGTTCTAATGATAGGAAACTGAGAATCAGGGAGACGATAATTCGGACTTCCAAAGGGTTCTGTTTAAATAACTAGGTGTAGAAAGAGGGCAGCATGCCAGGAAAAGAAGGTCTTCTGAAAACATTTCTGCAAACATCAGGAGGGAGCCAAATGCTTTCTGCTACACTGGCCCTCCTGGGAAGGACGTTTTCTGCAAACCTGGCCTTAATTGGTGCTGAGCACTGGAAAATTCTGGTCCTCTACCCAGCAGTGTGGCATTACAGGTCAGCTCGGTGTATCCCAGGCCACTCTCTGTTGCATTAGACCGTCTATCCTCCGATTCAGTCTTTGCCTTGGATATACATGCCCAATTTTATTTTGCTTTATTTGTAAAGAGTGAATTCAGGAGGAAAAAAATATTCTCCCAACACCCTTTTTTCATTCTATTTTCTGTTTGTTTGTTTTTGGTCATCCTCGTCCTTCAGCCTGGGATTTACAGAAGCTTGGCCCATCCTTCCCCCGTCCAAAATGCGCTGAAAAGGAGCCATCTGTGGGTTCCCTCTGTTGATATGTTTCCAAAAGACCTTGTAAAGTGACATTAATTGTTCTGACTGCATGCACCTATTTGTTATTACACACTGCTGCCTGATTCCTGCCTTTTTTTTTTTTTTCCAGAGGTAATACTCTTGCACTGCGCTCAAATATTTGTGTACAATCATCTCAGAGGGAGGCACCGAGAAGCCTTCCTCCCATCAGGGCCCAAAAAGCAGAGATGTTCTGTCGTCATTTCAGCTCAGGGAGCACATTCCCTACTTACGAGGAGATTCCTCGAGCACAGGTGGGACCCACGCACCCCGCAGTGTTGAAGTTAGCACCTCTCCACATTCCTCCCACTGGCCTGGGCTGGCTGGAGAAGACTGGAGCACATCACCTTCAGCCTCATCTCTGCTGATGTGTGAGTCGGTGCCTGCACCAGCCAGGAGCTGACATTCAGTGCGGCACATTTCTGTCTCTAGCAAAGCCGTGAAAATCTGATGGACTTGCTGGGCAATATTAAATCCCAAGCAAAAGCTTTATAAAAGCTACTTCAGAACACTATCAAATTATTAGTATTCTTTTTCATAATACAGATGGTGTCTCATTTTATTGAAAGAAAAAGAGAGAGAGAGAGTGTTTTTTTTCCAGCCCTCTTGGGAATTATTTTATTGAAAATATCAAAACTGGGAAGATTTCTCCAGTGCCAGGGGTCAGAATCTTTGACTAGTTTGTTGTAATGCGAACATATAAAAATTCACTCAGTGCTCATTCTCTGCCTTTTATTTAATGTACAATCCAGGTAGTTCCACTTTGATTCTTTACATTACTGTCCCTAGCACTGAATGTTTGCCTTGAGTGTTTTAAATTTCTTTCATGAATTCTGAAGAAGGGAAAACTTCAGGAAAATTGCCTTTGGCCTAATATGTATTGATGTACTATTACCAATGAAACAAATTCTGTTATTCCAGCTGACGCTGAATAAACAACTCCTTTGAATTTCTTCTGGAAAGCTCTAACTTGAAGTATCTCTGTAATATCTCTACTTAAAAATAGCATTTTTTTACTAGTTTCCTGTGAATCATATCTGCATACCTTAATGAGTAAGTGTTTAATATTTTAATTTCTATTAATACTGAATAGTAAATGCTGCTGAAAGTCAGCCTAAGTTAGAACTATGACAAGCAGCTAAGTTACGTTTTTCCCTCTGCATCATTGTCATCATCATCAAGTACTATCAATATAAGGACCAGGCAAGTCATAATTTCAAAGGAACTGGGTTTTTCAATGATTGCTAAGGGCAGAGTTGTCATGCAGACCCTTTATTGTGACAATGATTCATGAGAAGAAAAGAAATCAGCTCGATTCTCTCATCACCAGTGACATTTCTTCGGACTGGCAGTTACAGTATTTTTTTTTTGCTTATAAATAGATTACTGGTAATCTCTAAAGCCAGGCAAGGGTGACAAATATGGAACCCAGATGGATATATTTGTTACTCATCTTTCAGCATAAACCTGGGCTATGAATTGAGATCACCAAACACAGCCTCATTGCCTCAACTGTTTTGACTTTTTCTTATAAGAAGAGGCACTTTCACCTGAGCTGCGTACTTCAGCTCTGTGACAATTTGTGTCGAGGCATGAATTTGGCAGACTCTCTGCCATGCAAATGAAAATCCTGATTTGGAATAACTCTGCTGAATGAAAGCTTGGCTCTTCTTCAGGTTGGCATTGCTTGTTTGAGGCTATGTTGGCCAGTACTAAATTGCTTTTAAATTCCCCCAAAATGACAGCTAAGGAAAGTATTGTGTTGGTATTTTGAGGCAGACCTTAAAAGAAGGACTGCTTTTGTCTGAGATCATACAGAGCATCGTGTGCAAGTGCTTCTCGTGTTCTTTGTCAAGGGGTTGTGAAGGCTCCATCCATGCATCTGAGCATGCAGATATGTTGCTGATGGAAAGGGGAAAGCGTTTCATGGGGCTGCAGTATGCATCTCCGTGATCTAAGATGAAAAAAACACTCCATCAGGATGTCTTTGATTGCTTTAACCTTTCTGTCCTCCACCCCGAGGCACCCCTGGAGCTGCTCTCTTGCTTCCAACCAAGACTCCAGTCTGCTTCCGAACGTCCCATTTTAAGTAAGCAGGCGGCTGAGAACTTCCGAGTCCAGGGGCATCTTACCTTAGGCATGATGTAAAACAAACCACGAAAAAATCAGGGTGAGCTCAGGCCGGTGCTTGTTGCGTCGCTTCTGACTATGCAGTCCCTATTCTGTGAATAAATTCATTTCTGCATGTTTAATCTGACACCTTTTGCAAGCAATACACTCACTCAAAACACCAGCAATGAATAAACACTACCAGCCTCTTTTAGATATTTGATTGGGTAGCTAATTCACAAATGATTGACTACTCAAGTAGTGAGAGCATATGGAGGCTCTGTGAGCGACTGTCAACACGGGGAAAGTAGGCAGGGAAGCCAATTGTTAAGAACCAAAAACAATAGCGAACAAGAAAGTCCTTGAAGGAATGTGGCACTGGGTCTGCTCTAAGCATGATTTTATGAAAACGCTTGGCCAAAACAAAAGAAGATGGCAGCGTCATTTCCTATATGTGCTCCTCGTTGTTGGTTATTATTATTCCAATTTTTGACACTTGAATGAAATGTGGTATAATTGGGCTTCATAGCTGCGGCTTCAGGCGACATCAATTGCCTTTTTTAAAAATGATGATGGCGTTGAGGGAGACTCTTTTTTTCCTTTTATGTTTTGAAGTTGCCACACTCTCGGTGCCACTCGTACAATCCGCGAAATGGGCATTGTACTCCTGGGAGGGCCTGCGAGGCTGGGGACTGATCCCACGAAGAAATACGAGATGCAGAAGAACAGAAAAGTAAACACACTGTAGGATGTTACGCTAAAGCGAATCCCAAGATATCCCTTCTTTTTTTTTTTTTTTTTTCTCTGGGTTTTCCTTACTGGTAGTTCAAGCATTTCACTTCCTTGCTGGCAGCACGCGGAGCATCTAACCATACAGGTGTATGCAAGGAAATGCTGTTCCCTGCCCTCCTTTGCTTTGATTCGGTAATCAGTTCCATCAAGTTTGAAGGACCTTAAGCTGTCACAAAAGGAAAATCATTCCTTAAACTGTGTTTATTTCTGCTACAAAAACACCTCTGCATCTTTTGTTTGTATTGATAGGTATTCTGCAGGATTTGGTTGGCTTATTTTGACTGGGGCAGAAATGGGATGAGAAGCATTATGTTTTTCGAAGTTGGATTCAGCAGGGAAAAGGAAGATGTATTCATCATTCTGCTTTTGCATCGAGAAGCAATTCTTTAGGAGGTAGAACAAATCTTTAAAAAAGCAATATTGAAAAAAATTCTAGTGAATAAGAGGAATGAATAAACCTGTTGTGGCTGAATCCTTTTCGGGGATAGATCCTACTGGCTATGTTTAAATACCGCATCGTGCGCCCAGTTTCTGCTCCACCCTGACCCCGCCAGTGCAGGGCTGGCTGAGCACCAGCACAGAGCAGCGTTTTCGCTCAGCGTCCCTAGGGAAAGCTCAGTGCCCTGGGGCTGCCGGGCTCTGCTGCTCCTGCAGCCTGGCCTGTGGGGTGCCCCCTACCGCTAGGGCTTGGCTGGGGATGGAGAGCCAAAAGAGGTGGAGGGATTTCTGGCTACAGCAGGGGAAGCCTTTGCTTTGCCTGACTACAGGTGGAACGGGTGCAGGAGGAGAGGAGAGAAATCAGTTGAGCCATGTCTGTGTAGCTTTAAAAAACAAAATATTTGCATATCTCGAAGGCAGTTTCCCTTCAGACAGACCCAAATGAAAGGTCTGGATCCAAACACCCCCAAATGAAGGACCATATGTACTGAAGCTCTCTTGCAGCCGCTTCATGGAAAAACTGCCAAAGGATGCGCAGGATGAAGCCCTTCCACCAGGTGCTGCCAGCAGCACTGCGTGCTGGGTTCATTGTCAGGAGGTTCCTCCCCAAACGAAAAGCCCCACATCCTTGCTCAGGTCCTCAGGTGAGCAGAATGTCTCCCCTGGGTGTCCTTGGACAGCGGAGTTTCCTCTTTTGCTAAGGCCTACGTTTGTGCATGAAGCAAAGAAAACGATGCTGAGAGAAAAGGAGCCTAGACGGGGAAATGCAACCAAAGTGAAACGTCAGTTTGTAGAGCTACAGCTTGTAAAGAAGAAACGTGTAAACTCCCCTCCACACACGCACACATATACGGGCGCTGTGTTTTGGGCAGCCATCCTTTTCCTCACCTCTCTTACCCTCTGGCAGGAGTGCCTGGTGCGTGTTGTCCCTTCAACATTTCTTTTTGCTTCTCACCTGCTCCCTCCCGCAGCACCCCCCCAGGAGCTGTCGATGTGGCCTAGTGCAGATGCTGTCTCTCTACCATGGGGTGAGACTTGTGTCTTCCTGCCTTTACTCAGTCACACAGACTCCAGGGTCAGAGTGCTGGCAGAGGCAGGTTTTCCCCTTCTCCCAGGGACTACTCCTTCTGATTCTCACCGAAACACCAGACTTCGATTACTCTAAGGCTCTTCCAGACAGTAAACCCCGTTTCTTCTTCCTCTTCTTATTAGTGAGATCCCAAGTGGAGGATCCCCTGTGACAGACAGCACTACTGCCAGGACCTGACATGGAGCTGGGGCTGCCGGCGGGAGCCAAGCTGCAGCAGAGCAAGCAGAGAGTCTGGTGCACTCGTATGGGCAGGTAACTCTTGGAACTTCCTTGCCTTAAGACATAAATTTCAGCGCATTTTTTAACTGCTAATGATTTAGGATCTTAAACAACTTTAAAATATTCCTTTAAATGAAATCTTTGCAGTTAACCTTTAACTGCTTCCAGTTCACAGAATCTTTTACAAGAAAGGGCAGGAAATCAATAGCTTTAAAAAGCAAAAGCAACAGCCCTAGCATCAACGTGTGCCATATCGCACCAGTGTGCCAGTGCGAGCAATTGCCTGGAGCAGGCAGGAGGTGATGCAGAATAGCCATCCTCTGGGTTACTTTTGCATTATAACTTGGCTCCTAAAGAATGTTACGAGGGAAAAGGGAGGGTGAAGGTTGGTTTCATCACCAAGCCATTATGAGGGGGAACCTGGGGCAAATGATGTTTGTCCATACAGGAATCCCTAAATCCATCGATTTCTCAGAGCTCATTAGTGGGAGTATGGCAAGCAGAATTTTGACCTGCTTTTAGTGTTGTGCTTGTCCTGGAAATTGTTGCTACTTTTGTCACTCTATTACAAGTACTATGAAACAGGGAGAGATCTAAACTTAAACCATCTGTTTATCAACCTCAATTTCTCCCCCTATGCAAACAAACCAAAACTGCTCTCTCTCCCCCATACACACACACACACACCCCGTTCAGTAAGTTTTACTTTGTTTGGCTTTTCCATGCTTTTGTCTCAGATGTTAGAAGGCTGGACACAAGGTCATTCACTAACCATTTCATGTGGATACAGCAAGTCACTTCAGGTCTTCTCCCCCTCCCCTCAATTCATCTGAAATCTCTGCTGTGCAGTAATGGAACTGCAAACAGTACAGTAAAGCCCTCATGGTGAAAAATAAAAAAGTGCTCTTGTTCCATAGGAGTGCTGGGAGAGGATGTCCCTGATTGGTGCAAGTCAAAATGGGTTGCTTGGATGTCACATATTACTTAGGTAGCAGATCAGTATGAGTTTGAACCCTTTTAAGCAGAAGCTGGGAAAGGGTTAGAAATACTTCTTTCATCAATAATTACAGGAACTTCTGTTCAGCCTTTGCTTCTTCCTAAGGCCCAGGACATACTTCTTTTGGACCCCAGGGAAGGGCAATTCAGAGAGGATATTATTCACAGATGTCAAAAACCCCGTGCATGTGTCACTCGCCAGTATTGTGGTGGCAGGGCTCTGCCCGAATATTGGTATGGATATGAACTGTGATCTCCTGTGAGTTGTTCTGCCCAGTTTCTGGAACTGACTCCTCTGTCTCTTAAGCAATTATTTAAATCTATATGCTCACTTTCCCTGTCTGTAAAAATGGGCTGACTGTCCTTACTAGTGTGTTTGGAGAACAAATTAATAATGTCAGGCACTCAAGAGGAAAAGTTTTTCAATGTGTATTTGCTCTGCAAAACTGCTCAATATTGTTATTATTTATTATTCTATGGACTCATCACTCTCAGCTCCCTTCTGCCAGAAGCTGCTTTGAAAGATGGATAAGTTGCACAAAAATTATTTTCCTTCAGTTTTCTTTGTGAGAAGGTTTTAAATGTGGCGGGGGGGGGGGGTGGATTGCTTTTGTGAGGGAGGGCAAAGGAAGACATGCTGTTATGAAATGGATTTGAAAAGGTGGAACCAGGGAAAAACAACTTCTTACCTCAAATTCAGACTGCTGAAATGCCAATTTTTTTACTCAAATAAGAGGCACAAATACATAAGACTGTAAACAATCCTCTTAATACCAGCAGATATTTTTATAACAGATTTTCTTCCCGTGCTGTCTCTCCCTCCACACTGATGCAGCAGACTTAAAAGGCAGGGACAGCAGTGAATGGGCATCATTACTGTTTGTGAATACTGCATTTGATGTAGCTGATAGATACCACCGTTGATCCTGCTTCACTCTCTACTTCCAGTGACTTTCCATCTGGTGCAACTCGTGCTGTATGCTCCCTCAGGTTTATGTGAAAACTACTGTGAAAGCAGAGTCATTGATTTTTGTAGGTTTAGTGCCAGAGCAATTTCAGATGGCACGATGCTTATTTCCTTGACTTTCGCTTTCCTGCTCTTGATACTTCTGTGTCAAACTCAACACCTTTCCCAACACTATCCTCCTCCTCATAATAACAAAGTACTCAGCACCTCCTCCTCCTCACTAGCGCAGTCAGCAGGAGCAGTGGAAGGGTGCTACAGGCGGCTGCGTTTGTTTTGACAGTGCCAACTTTCAAAAGAATCAGCTGAGTTGGTGGGAGGTCTCCGTGTTTGTGTTTCTAAACATAATTGTTGAATCCCTTGTTGGGGATATTTCACCACCGCACATCGCCTCTGTAACGGGAGTGGTGAAGTTAACAGCCTGGGCTTGAGATCCCTCCTGTGTTACACTAGCCATCACGGTGAAGGATTTCATCTGCCGCAGATCTCTCATGCCCTAGACAGCTAATGACGTGGAGGGTCTTGTCCAGGTCTTCCAATTAGTCTGTGATAATGGAATAAGTCGTGGGGAGATTATTTTCCCGTGCCATTGTAAAAGATCTTCTGAAGGCTCCATTTTGATTTTGCATATGTGACCATTCATCACAGCAAAACTTCTGAGTTAATATGCACGGCCACATCTGTGAGGTCAGGACCAGACCCTGAAGCCGGGCCATTCGGGCTGCCAGCAGTGGGGTTTGCAAGCAGGCTGAAAGGACAAAGTGATTTTGCCTGAGTTAAAGGACATTGTTATGGAACAATTCTCACGTTTTGTCTCTCTAGTATTGATGACACAAGATGCTATGATTTATTGTCTTACACTGCTGATGTGCAGAAGATGATGTGAAAAGTGTTTTTCCCAAGCATTTTGTAAAACGTAGTGGGCAGGGAGTGGAGAATCAGAGACTGAAGTTCTGACATGGGGACTGCCTGCTCACAGAAAGCACGTTACATCGTTGTATTCGTCCTTCAACTTCTCTTTCATCCCACTTAAGGGCTTCTCTCTCCCCTGACTGCACAGGGAGATCAGAGTCCTCAGCCTGTTCCTCTGAATGGTGTCCGAGTTACGTGCACAGAGCAAATGTCTGCAGCGAAATCTCTGTGGCTACTGAGACCATTTACATACAGCAAGTGAGGCTATTTAGGTAGGTGCCAACCTGAAAGCTACTTATTTCTCAGCTCTTTAAGGACTCAAACCTTGAGAGATACCAAATATAAGTGGATAAATGGCTTTTGCTTGTGTAAGTCCAGTGGCCCCTTCACACAGGTGATTGAAGCAGTCATGAAAAATTGAGACTCTGCCCATATTCCTTTGAAATAAAATCCTGTGCCTTAATCAGCGACTTTCCTGCATTTATCTACATGCCATTGTTTCTTTTTATTTTGCAGCACGTCTGCTCAATTCAGGAGACATTTTTGTTACATTTCCAAAATGTGGGATATGCAGTGAACTTAGCTTTAGAGCTCTAAGTCCTTTTCTTCCCCACCTAAAAAAAAAATCCCACCTGCTCTCTCTTTGTGTATTAGCACCCTGCCTTTGGCTGAGATGGGGATGTGGGGAGACAGAGAGTGTATCTGCGAGTGCTTTGCTCACGCTTATGTTCCAAATGAACATGACATTATCTTTGAACTTAAAACCAGTTCTTTGAAAAACTGCATTTTTTACACGGCACAGCAGTGTGCCACAGCTTATAACAAAAATGCGTCTGCAGAGGGAACTGAGGTTGGCCTGCGGTGGCTGGATCCGCCTGTTTATCCGTTTGTGTGTACAGGGACGAAGCCTGCAGTGGTCCTTCCAGAAATACAACTAAGGCATTTGCTGCACCGGGGTCTGGGGGCAGCTGTGTTTGAGGTGACCAGGGAGGGTGGGGACATCCAAAGGGAAGGCTGCAGCCCACAACTCAACATAATGGGGGCCCTCAGACCGCAGCCAGCACGGGTCCTCACCCAGGCAGTGCAAGGGGCGTACAAGGGGTTGTAGGTTCCTCCTGCTGAAGTCTCGTAGCAACTGAGTCTGGTCTGGTTTTGAGCCAGGACTGTTCTCCCTCCCCACATCCTAACGCCCGTGCATTTGATGGTTTTTGCTCTGATCGTCTGTATGAACTCCTTGGAGACAACCATACACGTTGAGACAGAGGACATATATCTTTGCTCTCTCCTTTGGTGCGTTGGAAGGATAGATATTATTTTGAAAGTCACACTCTACAACAGCCATTTCAGAGGGTGACTCTCAGCTCCTCTGCAAACAGAAGACGGCTTTGCATACCATTTAATGTAAAAGAAGGTTATTTCTTTAATCAAACTATTTTGTCCTATTTTGGGATAGAGAATTCTTTTATCAGTTTAGCAACAAGGAGGCACAAATTTTGGGGTTTTGTTTTTTCAGTCTGGAATTTCTTCTGTCTCCTTCTGTTGCTCATTTAACTGTTCTGTCTTACTGCTTCTTTTCAGTGGAACAGGGATAGCACTTATGTCTCTTTAACATTTGGGGTATGTGATCTAGTCTTATTTATAAAATATTCTGTGCTCGGTCAGTTGTAAAAATGAAGTGTAAGCCCCAAATATCTCTGTATTATTAATTTTGGCATTAGCAAGACATCTAATTTTTACAGCTGAAGATGGCTTCTCCTTTTTAATATTAGTCCTTCTCATTTCACAAGGTGAGCTGTGTTTCAGCTCTCTGAGGGAAATGGCGTGGCATTCACAAACCAGAGCTGAACAGGAAAAAAAAAAAAAAAAAAAAAAGGGACAGGAAAGTTAGGAAGCATGGCCAAATAAGCCAGGCATATGCCCTGTATTTTTCTTTCACATTTCAGTCATGAGTCACACCATGGTCCTCCTTTCCAGATGAGCCGACTGAGGCAGAAAGAAGAAAAGTAACTCCAATCACATAATAAGCTAGAACTTGAACAGGAATCCAATTAGCTCTTTTGTTTTAATGCTAAACTACGTTGCCTTGACCTCAGCCCACAGGTAGTGTTAACGTCCGTGGCTATTGTCAGGCAGTTGCATGAACGTGTTACAAAATTAAATAATGTGGCATTGTGCTGTATGACTAGCACTTAGGCACTAAATTATCACAGCTCTCCCTGACCTTGGCAGCATCATAGGGTTCATATTTTCAGAAAGATGAATTGTTCTCAGAACAATTTCTCAATGTTTTAAACACACACACTTTTCTTTAACCTTATGGACACACAGTTTCTACCTCCTTGTACTGTTATGATTTTAAAAACACTGGTCCCGGCACAATGCCACCTGAAGTCAATAAAAGGGCTCTTACTGACTTCTGTGCTCTGGTACTTTATACTTGCAGGAAACTACCAGATTTGGGCCTAAAATGGGAGAACAAGATGTGTGCAGCTTTATGGAGCACTTTTTTACAGGGTTGGAGAGCAACAGGGCAGGGCAGAATGATTCTAGGTCAAGGCTCAGTAGCCACGGGCCATCACAGTAGTTTTTGTGTAATGCTCTCAAAATTTGCTTCCAGTTTGGTTCCAGAACAGGAGCAAAGGACAAGTTTGCATACTTTTTAAGTGAATATTAAGACCATATTAAGCAAATTACAAAGTCAGCAGAGAGGCAGACCCCCTTGTTGCCCCTCCGATGACTGCTGATGGTTTTGCTCCCCAGACCATACAGGAAGCCAGACTTTGTGATGGGCAGTGTGAACTTGTCGTTGCTCTCTGCTTTAGACACCAAGGTAGAAGAAGACCTTTGCTTTCCAGCCCACATGCTGGGTTCCTGTGCAGTGCTCAGAGAGCTTCTCCTTGTGGGAGGTTTGTTACAGGTAGCAGGTCCTGAGGCCCTACAGGCATCAGGAGTTTCAATATTAGCAGCATAAGATTTGCAACAATTTTCTGTCAGGTATTACCACGAATCAAGCAGTCTTCATGTGGACTGGAGCTAGGGGCTTCGGTTTATATTGCACATTTTTGGCAAGTGTGGTTTAGCTCTGCTGTATAATGTACCAAATAGGAACATTGTTATGTTCTAGTGATTTATTTTGTCTTCAGTCAAAATTGCCTTGTACTGCACATCTAATGCGTGAGCAAGACATATTCTGAAAGAAAGTGGTTTGCAGGCCAAGTGCACCTTTGGTCTCTGGGTTCCTCTAGGTTCCCACTTAGCCAAGGAACTGGCCAAGAAACAGCATTTTTCAGTGCTGTGCCTCTTGTTCAGAGGGCCAGCTGGAATGCCCAGACACAGGGCACATGTGCTAAGGAATCAAAAGAATTGTAGTGTTTGTAATAAAGATAATAGTGAAAGTGCCACGTTGTGCACATTTCTGGTCTCTGCATCTCAAGAAGGGGTATAAACTCTGAAGGCTGGTGCATGTGAAGCGGTAAGATGTGTGCGTTAAGAACCTCATGCCCCTGCAGGAAGTTATGCAGCTCTTCTTCATTACGGTGCTTCCTACGCGTTGCTTTGAAGCATCTCCTGTTGGCCACTGTCAAAACCAGAATGGATCATTGGTCTGACCTAGTGCAGTAATCCCTGGGTTTATATCTTTGTTAATTAAATACTGCTTTTGACTGGCTGTCTTGTGAATAGAGAGATAAAAAGGAGAATCAAATCATTTGAACAACTATTAATACAACGTTAAAAACAAAGAAAAGGAGTGGAAAATAAAGATATACTTGTAGCCTTTTCTTGGAGATAGTTTTCCAGTGCAGTGTAACATAAACAGATTAACTGCAGTGTTTATTCAGTGTGAAAAAGCAGTTCCAAGAGCCCCAGGTGCTTGCCAAGTCCATAATTGTACCTCCTTAAATACTTTCATTACTTGGAAGTACAATAAGAGAAGCAGAGACACATGCTTTCTATTTTCTTGTCAACAAAACACCTCCAAGAAATTAAACTCTATTTTCTCTAGAAATTTTCAGCAACATTTTTTCTCCCGGTCTTAAGAGGAGGGGAAAAATGCCTCTGAGATGACGGCAGAACGACCTCCCCTTGGAGGGATTTCTACATGCGAAAAGAGAGGGACTGAACTGAAACAGTGAGAGTCATGTTTATTAAAGTTTGATTAAATTGTGGAGGACATTAAAGAGGGTAGCATTTAAACATGGATCTAGATTTGATGTCCTACCAACATAACAGCAAATAAAGAGATGTTCTTTTCTGTAGAGTTTGGCTGTACTGCTGTCCTCACAGCAGAGCTGGACTGGACCAGGGAGTGAGTGTCTAGAGATCATTTACTTGCCCACTCCACCAGAGCTGTCAGTCCTCATGTGTTCAGCAGAGACAGCTCAGGGACTGGCTCCTGTGCTCATGTCCACGTCATGCTTTAGCTGCCCCCGAGGCTTTGTCTCCGCCCTTATTTCTCTGTCTGCCCACTGGCTGACCCATAGCCATGGGTCAGGCGGCCACAGCCAAATACCTTCTGTATCCACCATCAGCTTTTGGCTTTTTCTCTGCCTCCTGTGCCGGATAGGTTTTATAGTTTCATCCAGTTGTTGAACTCAGAAATTAGTGTGTGGAAGCAGCATGGTACCTTCTGGAGAGGTGTGGATATTACCTTGAAGATGTCTATGATAGATGGATGACCTTATTGCTTTTTAAAATACGGATTCTTTGGGCAAGCCAACTGCTTAGCCTGTATGTGATATGTCTGTTCTCTTTCAGCTTTGCCTGCTAAGTGAGAAAAAGGCAAGAACCTTTCCAAAGGTGGGGCAAGTTCCTTTTTTCAGCCCTGACCTCATGTCCTGGTGTGGAGCTGTTGTTCTGCCCTCAGCTAAGGAGCAAAATACTGCCTTGGAATGCAGTTGAAGTGTTTCTTCTAACTGCATAATGGTAAAACTGGGCACGATTATATGCCCACGGGTCATCTGCAGATAAATCTAGATGTAATCTGATCCTCAGCTCTATCCAGGCCTTATTGTTTGAAGAATATGGGCAGACGTTTTGGGTTGAGGGCTTTGTGTTTTTAGGAATGCCTTAGTCAAACAAAACTGCGTTTCTGAGCTTCTCCCTCCTGCACGCCAAACATATGCAGTCTAACTCAGCTCTTGGGGGAAAGGCGTGTGGCGGGTGAGATTTCTTTTTCATATAAGTCAGGGGAAAAAAAAAAAGAAAAAAAAAGAGTAAACTTCTGCTTCAGAAATTGCATCTGAACACAAGTGTAAAGAGAATTGCTCATCTCACAGCGAGAACAAGCCTGTACAGTTACACAAAATTTGGTCTTGAGAAAGGCAGTCTGAATATTTTATTTATTCCTCTCATATCCCTTTATGTCTCAAGCCTTGATTACATATCTAAAAAGAATTTCCCTCATCTTTTTTAAGGGAGGTTGTGATGTGCTGTGTTGTCTCTCTCCAACTAGTTTCTTATTGCTCTAACCTGTGGTAATGAAAAGCGCCGCTTTCTCCGCACTCAGTGGTAGGTGAAAGAATGATATCTATCCAATGATCTTCGTAGGAATTCTATTGTATTATTATATGATGCTTGGGGTGATATCGAACAATGCACACCTGAAATCTTAAAATTCCTCCTTTCTCCCTTGAAGGGGGGTCTTTCTCTCGGAGGATCTTAGTTCGGAAGTAGCCCTTGCAGGAGAGCCGAGACAGAGAGGTTCCCGGAGAGTGTTTGTAAGGAGAGATCCCCCTTCCCCGGTACCCACGGGGCCTGGAACATTGTGATATGCTCCAGTCGCAGATCTGGGAACACAAAGTGTGAGAAGACACTTGCCAGCTTTATTTCCCTGAATGCAACAGCCCTTTTTAGTGGCAGAAAAATGTCTGCGTTTCCACATCAGTTTAATAGTTTGCCTGTAGATCACATCCCTTCCTATCACAAAGAAATCATTTCATCCTGCTGTGTAATTAATACACATGTACAGTGTGGCAAACATTTTCCTGTAGACTGCTTATTTTGCCTGTAAATTACAGGAAATCCTATACAATACACCTGGGAGCCCTGCAGTTTGAAATTAGAATACAAACCATCCCCACCTCCTCCTGCTTGGCCAGCTTACCAGTCAGATTTCAAAACTCTTTTTTTTTTTTAGACATGTAATAAATTTGGATAGTGACACACTTCTCTTCAGCTTAAAATTAATACCGGTTTTAATTCCAAAATGAAACCAGTTTATGGCTCATTGAACTGCTACAAAGGGATGAAACTGCACGGAGGTTTCCAGTTGTGGGTTTTGTTCTGACACACATGCACTACACAAATGTGTAACAAAATCCCTATAGTTTAAGGTATATTGGCAGTAAAATCAATGTCCAAGCCTAAGTTCTGTGTGATGTCACATCTATATGAGCCCTGAGATAGTATTAAAATAGCAACAGCTGTTACTTGTTGTACACACAGACTTTTTAAAGGAAAGCTCCACATTTTCCCTCCTTCGCTGGTACCCTGTGAATCTCAGTGACAAAAGGACCTGCCAGGAAAATGATGGTGCTGACTGCCTGAGCATCGTAACCACCAGTCCTTATTAGTTTGGTGCAGACTAATTGCAGGGCATTACCTTCATTTCATGTATTCTTGGTGTGTGTGGACAGAGGGTTTTCTGCCAGCATAGGGGGCAGAAAATATCTCCATCCTCCTGACAGTTTATGACCTCGGTGCTGCAGAACATGTGGCTTTATCTCCGGCTGTTGAATGAGCGCTCCAGTTCAGGAAGGGTACAGTAGTTTGGGGAAAAGGTAGCTTGTGGCTCTCCTGTGCTCTGCGGGCTGCTGACGGCTGTGGCAAAAGCTGTTTCCCCAGAGCGCTCTGCCAGACATAATCACATCCCTACAGGTGAGAGAGGTAATTCAGTCTCTTTGAAGCTCTCTTCTGGCTCTCGCTCCTTCTCTCTTAAACCTGGAATGGCAATTGCATCTGTTTATTAGCACGCATCAGAGACTAGCAAATTTCCATCACTAGGAAGATCTGTTCCCTTTAACAGAGGCAGACCAAATTCTGTTCTCTGTTTCATCAGGGTAAATCTAGTCTAAGCCAAGGCTTGTACTGGATAACGGTTGATTTGCCTTGAAGTTTGATGGTGCAGTTCAACAAAGGTAGGAGAAAATAAGAACAGGTTTTGCCTGCAGCTTCCCTGCGTAGCTGTGCTGGGCAGAGCAGTCCCGGCAGGTGTTCCCCATAGCTATGGCTGGTGGATCATTGTGAGGAAGCAGTAAGAGAGCAGCAGAAAAATAAACCATTGCTGGTCGAATGCTGTATTTTTCTCCTTCTATCAAAGGAACTCTCCCAACGCTGGGTACTTTAGTAAGATGTTATTCACAAGTTTTGAATGGCAGTTTGTAAGCACATGGGGATTCAGCAGAGCAGGAAGACCTGCTTCTTGGGGTCTAGGCTTCATCACTGGCTCTGTTTAAAAAAATCAGAAATGCCAAATGTTGCTTTGTAAGGCTTCTGAGGCACTGGTGTCATTGGAAGCTGTTATTTTAAAGCTGTGATGTCACAGTTGAGGAATATGATGTCAGGGCTGTAAAAAAAAAAAGGTAAGAAAACTTGCTAAAATTCCTTTTCACTTTTCAAAGTTTCTATTTTCCATTCAACAAAAAATACTCTGTTCTCTTTCCTGTGACCTTCACCTTCTTTATAAGTACCCCTGCCAAGAGCACTAAGGGTACACAGGAACCACCATTCCCCATCTCCCTGTGGGAATATAGCTACCTTTTATTACTAGAACTAGTTCTTTCTTTAATGGTTTAGCAGTAAAAGTTAAAAAAAAAAAAAAAAAAGGAGTGTGAGAGAGAAGAAGAAAGTGGCCTTTTTAACTGCTACAAGAGGTATTAAATAGTCAGCCAACCTCTGGAATCACTTCATGTTTTCCATGGAGCTGGGTAAGGAGTGTTACGGAGTTTTTTTGAGTAAAGTTTATTGGAACTTCACAGTAGGACTACAAAACTGTGGATACTCTGATTGTTTTTGTTTAATAAGACTCAAGGCTCCTGGCTCTACCTCACTTTAATGTCTTATTGCTCCCTAAATTTTCTCCAGAATTTGAGTATATGTTTTCTGACAATCATTCACATGAATATCATTTTGTCTTGTCCTGCAGGGCACTATCAACACCAAAAGTTATTAATCTGGGCTGTGACTATGGAACTGCAAGTTTGTTTTGGACTGTTAGTTGCGAAAAGATAAATTCTGGTTTAGGCATCAAGTACTTCCTACTCCTAATAACAATGTAGTCACTAGCTTTGAATTTTTGGACTGTTTCCATCCTTTTACATGACAATGGCTCTCACCAGGAGCGAGCAAAGCAATTAGGAATAGATGAAATGACTCAAACTCCCATTAGGCTTAAACTGAGCCTGTTTTTAGGAGTTCGCTGAACTTCAGTCCTTTCCTTTATTTCCTCTCCATGTTTTTTCTTCCTGCCTAGCTGTCTCCTGTGAGGCTCTGCCACTGCTTCTGCCAGTGGAAGCAGGGGTATTTAAAACAGTACGAAACAGGTAGAGAAATCAGAACTGCACACACGTCACATTTTATAAGTCAGAGAGTCCTAAATAAATATTGGTATTCTTGAGCTCATTGGAACCAAATTCCAAACCTTTTGGTCTTGACTATTGCTAATTCTTTTATTCCCTTGGTAATGTTGAAAATTAACTAATGTTTAATCATAGTTTGCTCTATCCTTTCTTGCTCTGCCTGAAGGCTTACTTTGGATATGGGCTTGACACAACTCTATTAAAAAGCTGAGTGAAAGCTATCCCTGTGCCTAGCACCATGGTATCCCCTGTTACAGGGTGCTGGGAGTTCGAATCACAGGTCTGGAGTCTAGCCCAGCTCCACAGCTATTTACTCAAGGTCTAACAAACCCCACTTTTTTACAAGTGATGTTCTTACCAAGGTAGAAGCGGCTTTTAGGTGTTATGTTTGATAACAGTTTGTATGGACAGGCTTTTGGGACGTCTCAGACTTTGTCACTAATGAAAGATGACGTGTGCTCATGTGTTGGTCGTCTTCCTGACTGGGCACTCCTATCTCCGTGCACCCTGCCTGTCATGATGCGGGAGAGGCCATGTATTCAACAGGTTGTTACCGTACCCAGAAATTTCTGTGTTGAATCTAGGCCGTATTTAGAGCTGCCTGTGGAAAGGGAACGGTCTGGGTTGTGTTCATTTGAGGAAGAGAAATTAGCACTTAGTGACAGAAAAACCCGAGACAAAACATACATTTGTTCAAGAGTGTTTGGTGAACCTTGTTCTCACCCAGGTTTGGGGGCAATATTTTAGACAGAGATTCTTTGATGATGCTGTGGACATCAGATTAAAAGGACAAGTAAAACAAATATGTTTTCTCTGTGTTACTAGTTAGATTATCTTGTTTAAAATAACAGTGTTATCATCTAGCTATTTTTCTAACCAGCCTAGAAATGCCAGAGGCTCAGCAAGCTTGGTAGTTCTCGTGGTAGGTGAAAGAATCATGATAGGAGTGGATATTCCCAACCTCACACAACTCTAATTAAGAGTAATTCTCAGTAATGGACTTTGGCTGCAGGCTAAATAAATACCACTCCTGAATATTTTTTTTAAATCATGCAGAATTGCGTTAATTGAAACTTTCACATCTTCTTCTAAATTGAATCCAACTCTGTGCTCTCCAATTTCTGTCTTCTTGTGTGTGCTGCTAAGTCCATCTGCTAACAGCAGTGCAGTTAGAGGCATGGCTGAATTTTCTCACAAATCTTTTCTATACAGGGACCGCGTACTGCCTGCCCCAAAAAAACTGTCTTTGGGCTGAATTATGACATGCAAAGTTCCTGCAAAAATAAGATCTTCGTTTTAGCAACTGAAAAATAATTGTATCTCTGGCCCTTTCTGAGTTACCAGCTGCAACTGCAGCTCTTCCAGAATTTCAGGCATAGGACAGGAATGAAATGGGTTTTAATATTAACATCAGCTTTCTGAGGACTGAATTTGTAGGCCCTTGGTTTTTCCTTAGGCAAGCTTATTTTGGAGTTCATTTCTCAAGAAGGGAAGGAAGTAAAATGACTGAAATCTGGTTTTGATAGAAGGACTTAAAATGAATGGTGAGCTGAGCAGAGGGGGACATCTGAGCCCAGCTTCTCAGCTCCTGCAGCATTGGTCTCCTTTCTCAATCTTCTGTATCCTTCCATTTGCTCTGCTTCCACTTTCCCAGCCTCTCTCAGGCCCTCTTAGCCCACATTCCCTTGATCTTTGTCTGGGATTTCTGCCTTTAACAGCCTTCTTCCCCTGCAAGTTCTGCCAGGTCACTGAGCTCCTTCTCATCTCCTTCCTCACATCATGGACCTCTTTTGTGGAGGTTATTTCTCCTCCTGCCCTCTTCTAGCTCTTCCTCATTTCTTCTCTTTCCCCCTTCCTCTTTCCCTTCCTGCTACATTATCTGCATCGCCAAGGCTAAACTCCCTTCCCCTTTGCACCTCAGCTTTCCCCAAGGGAGAGTTCCTGTCGCAGCGGCGCTGTGCAGTCCCGGTGATTCCCGATTCCACCTTCCCTGTCTGCGCTGCGTGCTGACACCACAGTGGCATGCGCTTGCTTTGTGAAGCCCGGGGGAGTCACAAGGGTGGAGAGTCTCAGACTAAGTGCTGAGAGGATTTGATTTTGCAGCTAAAACACTTGGGTGAATTTTAACTTCACCATTTTGTTGCTGAGCATCCGTAAAGGACCTGTGCTGAATTCACAACTTGCAATATGTTCCCAGGCAAGTGCAGGGAAACAAGGAAGCACAGCAATGGTAGGTGGAGAAGGCCATGAAGAAAATCAGCAAAGTCAACTTCTGTTGTGCAAAGTACACTAAGTGCATGCAGGCAGAAGGCTGGTGATTCTGGAGAACAAAATGGGGAGGGAGAATGACTATTCTTGTCAAGCAGGACAGGACAAATGCACCGGGAAATTAGCAATGATCTCAGGTTTCTGGTAATTGTTGCCAATAGCAGAGGAAAAAAATGCAGAAGGAAAGAAAGGGACTTAAGTGTGCTTAGCACGGGAGATTAAGATCAGGTTTTCAAAGGCATAGGCCATGCCTTCCCCCACGGGTTTGCAGACACACGTCATGCCACAGACTTTGGCATATGAGCATGGAGACTCCCCTTTGTGCTTACCATGATAGGCAGTGGCAGTCTGTGGATGGTTCCCCACCTAGACTAGCACTTGCACTTGGCTATCTTACACCTTGGAGTCTCTGAAAATTCTGGAGGCAGATTTTGGAGGCAGATTTTGCTCCTAGAAGCCTGTCTCCTTTGTGCTCCTCCAGAAGAGCAGATCCAAGGAGAAAGCTGGCTTGTGAGGAGGTCCCAGCAGCACAGAGAAAGTGACTGGTGACATACGCCTGTCTCTAACCACGCAGTGCAATGCCACCTCTGATCCTAGGTGACCTCTAGGAGGGACAGGCTGTATCTCGCCCAGACACTGCTCCAAAAGACGCACAGGCCAAATCAGTTCTCACCTGGCTCCCATTCACCCCAAGGGGGGAAATATGGGAGCAGTGTAAACATGGCTTTGTCTGGCTCTTCTGTAAGTATACAACACAGCTGCAGCAAAAGGTGCAGCTCTAGCTCCTGAGTATTACGGCTGGAAATTTTCCATCTATGCCTCAGTCAGAGCAAGAAGCTACAGAACAACAGGGGCTGTCGTGTGCATGCCTGAATGCCAGGCACAGCACCGAGAAGTTAAGGATGCTGCTTAAATCATAACAGAAAACTTCCCTGCTTTAGTGGGTTCGAGTCAAACATCAGCTGGTATTTGATCAGAAGGTGCTTTGATTTTTTATTATTATTATTTTTAATATGGTTTAATTATATTGAAATGATATTGGGGGCTCAGTAACTAGTGGCTTGAAAATTAACTGAATTATGAAAGCTGAAATGTTGCTGCAGCATCAGTTAATGACAAGGTCGCCACCACTGTCATATTCAAAAGAAATGTCACACTTGAGTGAGGCTGAGATGGCTGCACTGTCCCATGGTTCCAGGTAGAGAAAATGAAGCAAGGGCTCCTTGGGTACTGTTTTATCCCATGTTTGAATCTAATGCATTCTTTTTTCAGCTCATTTTGGTTCTGCTGTGTTCCCTCAACATATGGAGTCCCTAGACATTAAGCCGTAACATGGAAACTTTGGGGGCTGGGAATTACAGATCATGAATAGATTGAAAAGTCCCACTAAATGCTCCCTTGGGTTGTTTGTGTAAAGATTAATTTTTGTTGTTTCTGCCTTTTACAAAAATCAAATAAGTCTAGAATTATTTTGCCTTACAGGCTGTAATAGGGAGCAGTCTTTTAGCATGCCCTGTACACCAGCACAAAAGCGCAGGGATGCAAATCAGGAACTGACTCAAAAAGGTGCTGTAAATTGAAACAGTGAGAAGTGTAAGATCTTGGGGAAAAAAAGGAGAAAAGTAACTGTTAAATACCTGATATTTGCACACTGATTTAAAGTCCTGATTTTATAATTCAAGGTAAGTCAAAACAGAAGATAAGGATATTGCACTTGGCCCCATGGTACTGAAGTCAGTGTGAGCAGGATTAGTCCTGGCATTGTGCAGCCGGTGGCTGAGTAACGGAGGAGATTACTCAAAGCCTACTCTCTTGTCTGAGCTTGCTATGTGACCACTTGGTAAGGCTGAAATTAAACAGTACCGTATTTGTCTGGTACGTCCTGGTAAAATGAGTTACTGGCACGTTTAGGAAAATAAGAGTATTTTTCAGAACTGAAGCCGTACTTTGACCCAAAAACTAACCCCAGCCATAATTAGGGCACGCACCTTGTTGGGAGCAAAGTGGAACAGTAACCCAGCTGGGAGTATGAATGTCTGGTGACTCCCTAAGCTGCTTCAGCACAAAAGCCAACAAGCTACTTTCACTGGGTATTTAAGTTACCAGCAGATAGGTGGTAACAATCAACTGGAGGGCCTTAAAATCTTAGCCCACGCCAGCTATTTGCACACAGAGTGTCTCTCTGTGTCGTTAGACTGAAAGAGGTCAATGCACTTTGCTTTTCTCCCTCAGCCTCCCATCACAAAGCCTTAGCTGTTTGAAGCCCTCTGTGAAACTGTGCTACATCTGGCCATCTGCACTGAATCTCCAGCTCATCTCCCTTCCCAAGCCTTCCTGGGACACCGGCTTATTTGCTGTGACTGCCGGAGAGAACAGTTTTATCCTTTCAGTTGCTCCATGCTAAGTGTACCTTTTTTAGAAATTAGCCATTTTATACAATTATGGCTAGAACAGCCATTGGAGCCTATTGTTAAGTTCCTCAAATATCAGAAACCTTGTGTCAAAGATGTTGAGCAACAGCCCTGCAGCTGAATAAGAAGTACCAAAGCCAGTGGCGTGTTGCAAGACATGCATGGTGGGCTGCCATTACCCACAGGACAGGTGGCCTGTAAGGAGAGAAAAGGCTTGGGGAGCTTCTTTTCCGACTTGTGCCTAAAAACAACCACCACCACCAATAAGGAAAGAGTCTTCCTGCTCAGACTCTGAGTCAGAGATGAATTTTTGGAAGATGGAGAGGCTCTGGCAGACAGTTAGGTAGAATTGCTCATATTCATCCCAGTACTCTCCATGGTTATTTTCAGGTCCAAGCTGATTTCTACTGTTGGGTATTTACAGGAGGAACAGGAGCAGTCCGACAGACTTTCTTGCTCTGTCTTCTGAAGGACTGGACATCTGCTGGAAAATTCCTACTGGAAATTCCAGCAGGGATGGTGATGATCTTCATTAAGGGAATTCTTTCTTTTTTAACACTTTCAGCTTTCATTGAAAAAGGACAGCAATTCTCTTTGTTAGTGCTTCCTTTGACCTCCACTAGTGTTGATCTGAGTGAACACAGGATGGAGAAAATGATAACCTCCCTTAGAAGCACTTCCTATAGATAGGCCTTTCCGCAGTGCTTATCTCCTCTGCTTGTGGCACATATTTTCTTCCCCCGTTGCTGTGCTAGGGTTAGAGCAAAGAGTGGATGCTTTCAACCTTCCCCATGCTATGAAGTACTGCTCTGAACTGGGAGCACCTCAAAACCTGCTGTCACTAAGCCAAGGTTGACTCTGTTGTGCCACCCATTTCCATTTTGCCAATATTTGCAGTGAGAGGGAGGAAGGTCAGGATGATCTGGTGCTGTAGAAAAGGAGCTAGACAATATATTAAAACAGAATTGCACCTCAATAATAATAATAATAACAATAATAATAAACAATAACCAATTATTTAGCCGAAAAATCTTGCTGTTGCAGGACATCTCGAGCTCAATAACCCACTTGCATTTACTCTTTATGTAAGCTGCTTGGGTTACCGTTAGCTGTTCACTAGTGCACCTTACAGGTCTGACCAGTTCAATCTACCATATTAATGAAGACATTTATTTTTTCTAACCATAACTAAACTGCAGTGGGTTGGAATTCCTATGCATTCAAGAGCCCCAGCATTTAAAGAATGCAGACATTTCTTTCATCAGACAAATGCATTTAAAACCGTGTCTGTCTTTTCTGTTGCTACCCACTTACTTACCAATTTTTGTAAAGAGCTGTAGTTCCAGCTTTATCTAGATTTTCTCTGAGCTTTTGTGAGCAGGAGCTATTGCTGTAAGCTGAGAAGTGTTAGAAGCTGCCCCTTGTAGGATAACAAAGTGCATCTTCAAGTAAAGAATTTGGAAGATTTGGGCTCATAAATTGTTTTTATCTGAACTCTCCAGTCCACACAAACCAATATTTTTTCATGTTCAGTTACTCTCCAGACAGGTATATGGTTGCAGTTCTCAGGCTTATAAAGGAAACACAGTGTACAGAGCGCTGAAAAGGGATATAGCAGAGGCAAACAGATCCAAACCACATGCGGAGGCGTATGTGTGTGTGTGCGTGTAAGCTTGTGCGTCTGTCAAGATATTTATTTGTCTCTGAAGCTGTGTTTTTTTCACTAGGGGTTCAAATTTGGTCAAATCACAATGTGAAATGTGGAAGGTGAGCTTCAGCTGTAAGTAGGATCTACGTGTCTGGCAATTGCCAAATATATCAGAGAGCTTTCTCTGCTTGAAATCAGCTCTCTTCTTCTTAATGGACAGGGAGCTAGAAATCATGATAAGAACCCCTTCCACTCCTGAGTTTTTATGGGTAGTCTCTCCATAGTTAATAAATGAGTTGGGCTTGATGGAAGTGTGTTACAGTGTTTTGGTTTCCAGTCCGCTTGGGGCCCAGGGCTGCATTCTTCTTGCTCCCTAGACTCCCCTTGAACTAAATGGGAGGTGTGGGTGAACAAGATCAGACCCCTCGTCTGCAGACACTGAAGCCACATGCAGCCTCCAGTGACCTCCCTCGCTTTCCGCAAACACTAAATTCATTGCTAGTTTAAAAAAAAGTGAGGCACTTCAGCTTCTTTTCAAAATAGAGAGAAACAATAGGGCACACTGTAGTGAGTTCTCAGTCTTTTATCTTTCTACAGATTCAACCACAGTATTGATTCTTTATTGACCTAAACTGTCCTAAGCGTGGCTGTGGTTTTTTCTCATATAGTCTATGGGAGAGTTAAGGCAGCTACTACTTTAATATTGATTTTTGTGAAAAAGGTGCAGGAAAGGGGGCAATTTGTGTCTGCAGTTGCTCTTCACTATAAAAGATACCATTGTTAGGAGCTTATAGCATTATATCAAGGGTCTTAATCTGTAGCAATCTTTTTTTACAACTTAGAAATAGGCTTGGGCAAATGTGTTATTGGTGTTAATGATATTTTGAAGTGAAGAAAATTTGTCAGCCTTTCTAAGTAAAATGCTCAACTTAACCATTTGAGAACTTGACAGGTTTGTTACATCTGTTTGCAGGAATTATGTCTTTTGTTCCCCGGAATAAAGAAGAAAAAAAAAAAAGTATGTCCGTTTGAATAAACAATGATAATAATGTTATCTGAATAAATCTTTAATAAATTGAAATTATTACTGCAGGCTTAAAGAAGTGGTAAGTTTTGACAAGAAGGGCATTACCATCTAATTATGCTTACTTTATGAAAGAGAGGGGCAAGGGCCAACCCGTGAGCTGTCTTAACTACAGTAATAGAGTGATCCCCTCGGCAGACTAAAGAAGGAGCCATCAGACAACAATAAAACACAGGCAGTGCGCTGCAAATTGTAACCGAACCCCTGATTCACACAGATACACCATCTTAAGTGTCAGGAAAACTAGCAGAGCAGTGTGGTAAGTGCATGGCAAAACAGCCTTTGCTAAGTGGATGAGAGAATCCTGTGCCAGATATTGTAGGGTATTCCTAAAGGTTTCTTTAATTATCAATTAGTCACTACTGTACATTAGCTTCCTATTGGCTAAGTGCTCGGCATAAGGGTCCGTATCAACATTTGCAAACAGGTGTAAAGATATAACTGGTACATAAATTGCCTTCTTCCTGCGGGCACCTGGTTTGCTAAGAACACTTAAGAAATACCAAGAAGACACCTGCTAGCTGCTCTATTGGTGTCTCAGATGCTGCTGTTAGCCTGATATAGCATTGAATTGTAAAGAGCTCTGCCTACTGAAACATCTTGGTTTTTTCATACTAGCAGTGGAAAAAAACAGGTATGCTAAGTGGAGTAAAACAGAAGTATTTACCTGCCCCCCCTGATGTGTTATGTGTGAGCTGGTACATGTGGTTTTCCTCTAATACCAGCTATTTAATTTTTTCCTTACAGGGAATCAATAAACAGAAAAATCATTGTCTGCTAATGTTCACAAGCTTTTCGAACATTTGATTTGTTTGGCAAATAAGACTGACTTGCTTAAAACCTCCACTAGCTACATTTATTTCACAGAAGGAAAAAAAAAAAAAAGAATTGATCATCATAATCTGCCAGAATTAACAAAGTAGCATAACTCTTGCTTGGCTTAGATTAACTATTGGATTTGGAAGTACACTCTCCAAAAATCAATTCTCTTGTGTGTATACACATAGTTTTGTTTTGCATATATATAATGTTTTATTTAAAAACTGTTAATCTAGGCCTTCTCCTGCATGTACTTATGATATATGTTTATTCATATGCACCTGACTACATATGTTTTGTGTTTTTTTTTCCCCATTAGAATCTTGTCTCATCTAGCATTCTGGATATTTTAAGGCTGAAACAACACTGCAGTAGGGAAAGGCATTGTCTTTAATCCCCGGCAAAAGTCTGTCAGACCTTTTTGGCTCCACCTTTACAGGCATCAGGAGGTGCTTCCAGAGCTGTTCACAGCAAAGACAGGGACACGGGCAAAGAAGGGGCTTCTCCTTGTCTTTGTCTTTTGACAGCAGCTCAGGAGCTCTAGGGGGATGATCCCAAAACTAAGCAGCTTGTGGCAAATATTGGACAGGTACATTGAGTCCAGACTCTCAAGTTAGAGGTGTTATAAGTGACTGAGATGGCCTACAAAGACCATGGCACAGGGCTTTAATAGCAGGGAGGGCTACAGTCACACCCACTCCCCATTGTTGTTCCCCATCAATATGTCACATCTCACTTTGTCTTGCAGGACTCTTGGAAGGAAGGCTAAAAATAGAGAAACATACAGATGTGCACGGGGGATGTGGCTGGGTTTAGTTTCCATTCCTTTCCCTACTGCGAGGGCTAAGCAGGCTTTTGCCTTTACACATTGGCTGGGACCAGCCGTTCTACGTGTAAATTATGATGATTTGGTAAAAAACTGTGAACAGAAAGGTCCTTAAAAAAGGAATGTTCAGACATCTTCAGCTGAAGTAATTGAAGATGCCCTACAGTTATTGTACACACTAGGTGTAAATTTGCCTAGGTGTTGCTGCTTTAATGCAGCCTTTCATGCTTATTTTATCATTTCGTGTATAATTCCCTATAACGTGCCAACACTGTAACCGCTATATAACTTCATGTCTTTTTTTGCTCATGCCAGCAAGCTGAACAAGTGGGATGAGGTTACAGTAAACAAGAGGGAGATCACGGGCGATAAAAATTTTAAAAGTCCACAAAAAAAACCAAGAGCAGCAGAGAATCAGAGGCAGGAAAAGCTCTCCACCAGAAGAATGCTCAGAGCACAAAGTTATAGCCCCCCTCGACATAAATACGTACAGACAAAAATGACTCACAGCGTGAGTCAGAGAGAGGAGGTTTTATTTACACCAGAGAAGTTGGAAATAACATTTCCACTCAGTCTATTCTGTTCACCAATTGTGGGTATAAGCAAAAGGCTGCTAACACTTCTGTATGAATCAATTTTTTAAAAATCACTCCGCCCTTCAATCAGAACAGTTTTCTCACTTATGCGAATTAACCTACAGAACTGGCACATGAAATAATTTGTTTCACTATCTATTACTGAATATGTTTTGGCCTGGATCCACAAAAGCGTTTTAGGAGCTTGAGTTGCACTGAAATCACTGAACGGGGGAAGGAAAATAAAAACCCCAACCTGTTACTGCTGGTTACTACAAGGAACTTGGTGCTTCGCTCTTCTCTCCGGGCAGGTTTCAGACCCTGACCCCACAGCCAGGCTTTGCGAAGGTGCTGGGGCTCTTCCAAGCTGCCGAGGGAGGTGTCTGGCCAGGCACTTGTGAAATCCCCTTCTGGAGGGCCGGGGGAGGGCACGGCATGGCGTGTGCTCTGTCAGGGACGCAGAGCTGGTGGAAGAGAACTGGGAAGTAATGTGGTAGTGAGACATCATAGGACAGGACACCCCTGTACAAAATACACCCATTTTCTTGGAGAGGGGTGAACTGAAATGTAGTCATTTTTGACAAGGTAGATACATTTCTGGTAGAAAGAAAACATTTTTTCTGAGCTTCTTCTTCTAGCAAAACATCTGAGCTGCTGGAAAATATGTTGATAGCCATTTTGTTGCCAACCCTATCATCCATTCCTGTCCACAGCCACCACCATCATGTCCCCCGGCCACCGTCCCACAGCAGCAGTCTTTCATGATGGCCAGTCCAGGTGGGTTTGGTGGGGATCTCCAGGTGGTTAAGTCTCCTCCTCGTTTCCTAGCTCTCATCCTCTGTAAGAGCGTGGTGATGAGGTTTGAATTTGTGACATGCAGGAGTTCACGCGTTCACTGATGCAGAAGGACATCTTTTCTGTTCTCCTGCACGGGAGAATTATTTTTTCTAAACAAAATATGATGTTTGGGGCAAACATTTAGATGCCAAGTGTAAAGAATGGTTGAAAAGGTGTGATGTCTACAAACAGAGCCAGTCTGCGAAAGGGTTAGGCATGCAAATGGCCAAGGTAAATAAGACACTGCTGAAACTGTCTTAGCCCCCCACAGTCCTCATGTGTGGGTTTATATACACCAGCAGAGCCAGGTTAACCCTAATTGTGTGTTGTTTAACTTGGCCATAATTGCCTAACCCTTTTTGTAACTTGGCTCCAATTGTAGGTATCACACCTTTCAATTACTGACCTTTCTTGTCTAAATTGTTTTTTTAATACATATTAAATATTTTTGATCTAGTTTAATTTCCTCGTGCTTTTTACTGTAGAAAATATTACAGAAAATATTTCTTCTGATAGAAAGACATATTTTAATAGAGTAAGTCTTACATTCTCAATGGCTAGGCGGTGAACCAGTTTCAAAACCTGGTTCTTTTTGAAGGAAGTAGTGCCAGAAAACCTGACTGAAATTTGATGTACTGTTTGTTCAGTGCATTCATTGGCAGAGGTAACAGGAGTGCAACTTCGTTGCAACTCTTAAATAAGAAAAATATTTAAGCTGTAATAACCAATCAGTAATTCTTCTTATTTTCCTTTCAGCATCGTGTTTCTTAATAATGGCTTTAATATGTCAGCAGTTTGTTACCATGATCCTCTGAAATTCTGAGAAGATAAAATGTTTCTCTGTTTGAAGGTAGAATATTAAAAACACATCCCATTTAATTGCCTTTTCTGGTAGTTTTATCCGCCCATTCTGTGTAATGGAGGTATTAAAATTGCTGGTTGACAGAAGGTTTTGATAAGTTTTGTAGATTCTGTAACTCAAGGTGTGATGCTATCCATAGCAGCAGCAGCACACACAATCTGGGGACTTGGCCCAGTTCTTACAAAATTCAATTGAAGGGCTTCTGTTGACATCAGTGGATCAGGTCTTTCATGATGAGAGTGAGGAGTAATTATTTTCTGCATGTGGGGTGTCTCATCAGGCACTACACTGGCGAGTCAGTTTGTTCTGGCTGTTAAGTTTGCACCTGAGTTTCCATGATAACCCCAATTTTGTCTCATACTTTAAAATCCTCAGAAATGTGACTCTGGACTAAGGCGAGTGCGTTTTTTCATCCAGTGAGATACAGGTTAGGTGGTCTTGGAACAGTTCCCACTAAAGCAGGGGACAGTATTACAAAACGTACTACCATTTGTACTAATTAGCAACTTTGCTGACAGCCTCTGGTGAGTAACTCATTACTGTCTATTTGTGTGCTTGGCTTGTAAATCCCCAAACAGCCAGACTGTGTGCACTGTTGTAGTACAATATTGTTGTGGTATAAGACCTTTTCCTTGAGCATTAGCGTGTCTCCTCCTTTCTCCACGCAGAGTGCTTGAAGTAGGTCAGTGGCATGGAGACAAGGCCCCGAAGAAAGGAGGGCTTCCACTATTTCTTTTTTCCCCCCCTTTTGGTCCTGAAGTAGAGATGAATAAAATGTTAGTTTCTGGCACTGCTCTTGCTGATGCTGCTTGTTTCTCGGTGCATTTTAAATTTTCTGTGATTCGACCTTCACCCTTACTTGTGGGCACAGTATCACGTATTTCGGCATGCTTTTTTCACTTCCCTCCCTATCTATGTTAGTCAGGCCTGTTGGAATTTTGAAGTACTTTTGCCATGATTGAACAAGAATGTTCTTTTTCAATTTCTGTAGGTAGATTCTGCTGTTCAGTGATTTTTCCCCATCCTTTATCATAGGCTATGTCTTTTCCATATGGTAATGAATCATTCCCCTAGGAGGAGTATCATTTGCTCAATTCAATGGACTTCTCACAATGCAGATACATGCATTTCTTTCACCTATCATTTTGATTTTAGTTTTCTTGCAGTTTATTGGCTTCAGTCTCTACATTCTTTGTGATCTGTTGCTAAAGCTGCTTTTCCCAGCTCTAGCAGATATCCCCAACTATACTGAAGTCTGTGCAGCCCTGATGGCATAACCTGCACTTCTGCCTCCCTCTGGATGCGTTATCTACATATTCAATTTATTCTTGTACACCATACACTCTCATGACACCATTTAGTATCTACCTGGAGCCTCTAATATAGTTTACTTTTTGTTTGTTTGTTTATTTGTTTTTTGTTTGTTTGTTTTTCCAACTTGCCTATTTAGAAACAAAAGTGCTGATAGTGCTCTGTCCAGTGAAGCTATTGTTGGGTGTCTAATGGATAAAGAGGACAAGGATGAACAAACATCTCTTAAGCATGGGCTTGGGTGGTACCGCACAAACAGAAAGGAATTTCAGGTCTATATGGCAGATTCTGCATTTTATTTAGATGGTGATGTGATGGTAGGGTTGTGCTGGAATGAGAGTATGGGTGCTTTTTTCTCAGTATTACTTGTCTTGTTTAAATAAGCTTTTGCAAAAGAGCTGAGATGGGCTGAGGGTTAAATGGGCAAATTACAAACTAGAAAGTCCAGTGTTCCTCTCCTTATTTCTGGCTCATTGCAAGACCTTGAGCTGGTCGCTTCAATATTCCTTAGCTGTGTTTTCTCTTGTTTCCAAAACCAGCCATGTGTTTTGCCCTGTTTCACTGTCTGTTTGGTGAGACGGATACTGCATTATCACAGTGAGGAACCCTCACCACCGGCATCCACGGGAGCAGGTTTTGGAGCATTGGGAATCTCATTTATCAAATGCCTGTAAATTAATTAACAGATTTTTGGAGGAAAGATAAATTATTATTAACACAGTTTTGGTGCCTTAAAATAACTCAAGACAGGCACCAGATTCTTGAAAATAACAAATGGCAGAGATTTTACCTAAGTATCTCCCCATGGGTTTGGCTAGATGGGTTTCTAATGAGCAGGTCTTTTATTTCTGGGATATTCTGTATCTCACTGCCACAATTATTCATGTGCAAGTCCTAGAGCCAAATCCTGCCCTTAGATGCATGTTTGCTTCTCCCATTGGCTTTCTTGAAAGCTGCAGGCATTTCTCCTAAGCCATCATTTGGCCTCCGGTTGTACTGTGGTCATATTTGTCTGTCCAAAATGACTGTGGCTCTCCATTTATAATCTTGTAATTTGTAATCTTTATTGAGATACTGCTGTGGTTTTTCTTTCATTACTGGCATCTTATTGTAATATTGATTTTTTGTTAAATGGAACTGCATTGGTAATTTTGGCTGGCAGCTTCTTGTTTTTGCTTTCTTTTGTATACTTTTTGAGGGTGGGAGAGCATTCCCTATGCTGTTTTGAAGCTGATTTCTTTGATCTGACTCTTACGTTTTGTCTGTCTAAACAAATTTAATTTTGCCTAATCTGTCTATGCAGTTCCCAGTCACTGTGGTATCTAGGCACTAAATTATAGCCCTCTTCTGAATGTTTTCTTCTTGTAACAATGCTAACTTCCTTGTTGAGTGAGTGACCTAGTCATTGTCATGCTTTTGTAAACAGTTCCTTCTCTACCTATTGATTTTGGTCTAACATCGGTGACCACCCACTGTTTCAGACTGGGAGAGAGAATAATTGTTATATAGGCATCCGCATGTATACGCACAGCCTCGTACACCTGCTCTCGGAGTGGACATCTTCTGCAGCTTAATTCTCACCAAGAGCTGTAACGGCAGGCCCAGGCTGCACCAGGGCAATACCATGCATGTGTTTGGGGGAATTTTTGGAGGGCAAGGAGCACACAAGGAGCTGCTTATGCAGGGCAGGGTTCCTGTGCCATCAGGAGGTGGTGCTGGTCTGCAGAGTAGCCAGGGAGGGAACTACACATGGGCCTGGCTCTGCCCCATCCCCACCTCCCACCACCTGTACCCGCTGTGGTGGCTGAGGGCCCGGCACAGGAGCCCTTGCATTAAACCACTACCTATGGGTTTTGGCCAAGGAAAGAGGTAAAAGCCCTTTCAAACACGGTGGTGTCCCTCTACAACCAGTGCTCACCCCCTAGCTGGCTTGCCCCTCTCTTTGCAATGTGAAGATGTCACATTCCTGCGTGCCGGGTGGTTTTCTGGAAAGCATCAAGCCAGCCGTCACTCTGTGTTTGGTTAACAGACCTGTACAAGAAAGTGATTCACAGACTACAGATTTATTGTCAATTTTGTTATGCTTAAGGCAGGCAGTAATTTCAGTTTTCACTGCCATTAGCTAATAATAGTAATTAATTAGTAAATCATGCCGTTGGGATCTCAGGGTGAACTAACAGGGAAAATGTAAATTAAAAAAAAAAAAAAAGGCCACTAATATTTCTGAGTTTGCTGCCACAACTGAGGGTTTGTGTCTGTCCCATCCCTCCAAACTGAATTTCTGAAGAGCAACTTACATCACCCACAGTGCTGTCTGGGAAGGATTTAAAGCAAAACAAAAAGCTACACCAAAAATTGTCAGAGAAGTGCAAGGAGATGAAGGGAGAGGCAACAGAGAATCGGGTTACTCTGCAAGCCGTTGGAGGAACATGGCTGAAATCTATGCTGGGAGAAGTTCAGCCTTCACCCTGCCGAGGGTGAAGCCTCTGTTTCTCAAGTGAGGAACATGACGTGAGCCTCCCGGCCCACAGCCGCGGCCCCGCTCCCTCGGGTGCTCACCACGCGCTCCCCCCACCTGAGCTCCTCGGACCCCAGCAGTGAGACAAAGGTCTGAGCGCGCTCTAACAAGGAATTGCTGGGCGAGTCGAATCTATATTCACATTACCCCTCCCTTTCCAGGATCCGTGATGCTCACATTGAAATAAGAGGAGAGGGCTGGTGTTTCGCTGTTTGGGTTTTTCCCTGTCTACTTGCTTACCAGTGAGGAAGTTTGGGATGTAAGGGATGAAAACACTACGACAGATCCAGGGTTTTCAATTCAAGGTCATTTCGAACCCTTTTTCTGGCTGAGAAAGAAAGTAGGGGAGAAAAAAATTAAAAAATGTGATTTAGGCTGAGTCATTTTCACTATGAATTGTTTGCAGCTGTCAGAATCAGATCTACATAGTTCACTATAGCTCAATTTCCTTTCTGAGTTAATAACACATTGAACAAACATACTATACTAGACTCCTTTTTTTCTTTCAAATAACCTCACGGAGGATCTGCATTCCTAGTATAAAAATGTCTCTATTAGCTTAGGCTATTTATAGAACATCAGAGGGCTGAAAGATAGTTAAAAATTAATCGATTACCATCAAATAACAGACACTAAAACTCAGTATATGAAATGCCTTCCTCTGCTGAATAAATTAATAGCAAGAGGAGAAATGTCCAATTCCCATTCACAGGCCGGCCAGATTCAATTTAACACTCTCCAGTGCAGTTCAGCAGTGTTTGGGGCTGCGCCCTTCAAGTGGACTTCCAGAAGCTGACCCTGCATCCAGTGTGGCAGGGAGGGCAGAGCGGGTTTGGGTGTCCAGCTTCAGGTGAAAATCGTCCCCCTGGAAGGGTCAGCTCTCAGGATCTATATCTGCTGTCGGATGGTTCCTCTTGCTTCTTGGATGGCTTCTCTTCCAAGGTGGCACTGGGAATTCACACCTGGAAATGACTCTCCCTACAATCTCCATTTCATGATCTTTTCTTTCTGTTGAAATAGCTAAAAGCAGTGGTGGTGAAGTGGCACCAGCTGTGTGTAGAAGGTTAAAAAAAAAAAAAGGATTGCAAAATATTCAGATGCTTCTCTAATAGTAATCTTGTTGGGAATAGTAAGATGCTGCTCTGGCCTTCATATTCTGTGGCTATAATCATGGCAGGGGTTGTAAAGAAAAATAGAATATTTAAGAAATCAACAAAAATAACTAGAGAGAGAGAAAAAAAAAGGTTTCAGGAACAGAAGTCATTCTTTGGGTCTGAAAGGAAGCAAAAGAAGAACTTAGCTTAAAGATTGCGGCTCCTCTGTCATCTCTGAAGCAAGGCTTGTGTTTCTTCTCTCTGTTTCTTCCAAGAGCATTCAGCTGGTTACGCAGAAATTAGTATTTCCCTGTGCAGTTTGCCTTTTTATCAAGGCACAATTCTGAGCAGCAGTTCTGGCAGAGGGCAGAGCTACCTGGTGGGGACAGGCACCTCAGGGCTGCCATGACAGCCAAAGTGCAGGGAGCCCTTGATGATGCACCGCCTGCACAGCCAAAGCTGGTGCTACTTGAGAGACAGAATTATTTTTGACAATTTGGGGTACTTCCAAATCTAGGATAGTTTGTTATCATACCTTTCAGAGAATGTGGCTGATGGATATGGTGGCCCTCCAGTTTTAGGCAAGCCCCATGGGGAAGAAAGGAATTAGATTAAAGAACGAACAGCTTCTAAGACGGGATGGTGAGTTTAACATCTGCCCTGTTGATTGCTGGCAGACTGTAGCACACAGCTTACGATGTAAGTTGTCTACAGGAAGTCTTTATTTCCCTTTTTATTGCCGAATATGCACATTTCCAAGCAAAGGTGACATTTTTGTATGTCAAAACAAAGGTAGAACTGCATAGCCTTTGAAACATCAAACTCAGATAGAAAATGTGGATTTAGCATGGCTTAATTTGGGCTTTATTAATGCCTTTGGGGGAGAGGGATGGAAGAAAGATTAGGCAGATCAGAGCTTTAAAAGTCATAGATCATGCATTTAATAGCTCTAATTCTTAAATACTTGAAGGGTTTCATAAAGCCATTTTCTTCAAGTGCAAACTCTTTCCTGCTTTTGACTGTTGCATCTAGACCTCCCAAGTTCTTTAAAAGAGCTTGCAAGTGAAAATCTTCAGGCCCTTCCATACAGAAGTGATCTTGTACAGACAGAACGTATGCAGCTGGCATTCTTAAAAGGATCCCACGGGGAGGACATGTGCACACACAGACACATACTTTCAGTCAAGGTGCATATTGCATTATTTTTGGTGCCCAGCAAATGGGATTTAAAGATGAAGAAAGAGACTTTTTTTCCATTCAGTTACATTTTCTGAAGTGGTACAGATTTAGAAAGACTGGATTTCAGTGAAGTTACTAGCAGATTTGAAAAAAAAATGTTATTAAAAGAAATTGATGCCTAGATTTCAAGGTGAATTTTATCTAAAACCGAAATGTTGTCGAAGACAATATTGATATTTTGTTCTGTTTTCTTTCTTGAAAAGTGGCGTTTTTTACTGCATTTTATTTTGCCATTAGTGCAATCCTAAAATAATTTGCCACACATTTATTTTAAATATTTTAATGCTATTTTTAAACTAGCAGTGCAAAGCAGCAGTTTTTATAGTAGCTGTTACATAGTAAAAGTACTTTTCTGTAATAAAATCAATATTGTAGGATAAATATTCCATGCTAGTATAATAAGCTACTGATAATTTTACCCATAGTAATCATTTTTAGCGTGGCTCTGCTTTCCATAGTGTGATTTCTCTGACAGTATTTAACATGAATTAAGGTACATTCCAGAAGCTAACGTAGCCTGGGACACTGTGACCAATGCGGATGCAATAGCCGAGAGCAGGATGATAGCACACCGTAGGGGAAGGGTATCAGTAAGATACAGAGCTCTGAAAATAAATAATTAGTCATTAAGGGAATCCAAAAGTGGAGGGCAATTTACGACTTCATGGAAATAACAAAATCAAATATCTCCCCCCAGTCATTTTGTTTCAGGTTATTTAAAATCAAAGGTACAAGATAAGGTAATTTTAGCTGCTAGGAGTGCCACAAGCTGCCGACTCTCTCAGCGTCACGGTCAGTGCTGTGGGGAGCACTGGGACCCGCTGGGCTGTTGGTGGTGCCCACGGGGCAGGGTCCCCCCAGCCCCAAACGTGGGCACAGGAGACTTGACCGGTCAGGGGAACTGGCCGCTTACCGTCTGGCCTGTAGGGTAGTGGAAAGGCGATTCCAATGACTCGTTTTACAGCTAAGTGATCATTTATCCTGCTAGCAAAATCTGCTTAACTCTGGATGTATAGGTTATAGAGTAATAAAAGTTCAAGTATCCATAAAATTGCTGTTGAACTGTAAATTAATGTGAGGTAAAGTTGTTGCCCAAGGGAATAACCAAGCTTCAGAAAGGTGTGTCCTAAATCAATTAATGCTGAGTTCATCTCTGCCAGGCAGAAGAGTGGGATCATGATGGTCTTTGGTGTTGAGCTCAGGGTTTTGTTTTCAAGCGAGAGTTGCCATTTTCATCTCTTCTCACTTAAACAGGACTTTCTAAAATCAGAGAAAGCCCTCAAAAATTATGACCATTTTTTTCCCTGTCTTTATTTATTTATTGCTACATCTCTTTGAATTGGTAGAGCCAGTCCATATTGTCACTGCTTTAGGCGCTTTGTAATGGTCAAGAATTTCCTTTTCCCCTAAGCAAAGACCTACATTTGCCCTTTATGGTTGCTGATCTCCCTGAGCATCACGGTTTGGCTGTCATCTCTCTTTTAAAACTTTTGTTTTTATTTTTAGTTTTTTGCTTCTACATCTTTGAAAAAAAAAAAAACAGCAGTGGTACTTATGAATAGGTCAGTTTCAGTTACTCTGAAGGAGGGTTAATTAAAAATAAAAAAAAGTGTTTGGTCTCATTGCCTTGGGAAGCAACTGTTTTTTAAGACAGTTGGATAAAAAGGCACTTGGGTCTCCAGAGCTTCATGTTGCAGTGTGGTCTGCAAAAGGGTGCTGCTGGGTTTGTGCCGTTTCCACAACTGAGGAACACAGAGGAGCCACACAGTGAAGTGTTCACAAAGTGTTTGCATTCAACAAGTCATCCGCCGTGCGGAAACCATCAGGGTCTGTTGCTGCACTTGGGAGTGGTTGCACGGGGCTTCAGAGCTGCCATATAAACCACTGCTCTGTAGTACCAGAAGCCTGCAAAAGCTGTCTCCTAGATCTCTTGCTAACAAGCCTCAGAGATTTGTATTGAGTCGCTGACTCTTCCCTGCTCACAGCAAGACCCTTTCCGCAGAGTTTCTATCACCGGCACTGATGCCGGCCTGCCTGTCGGTGATGTGCTGAACTGACACAATGGCAAACAGCACTTCCCGTCAATTACTAACAAAAAAGAGTCACCACTATTCCCCATTGCTGATCAAGCGCTGCTAGTCTACTTGACACAGGATAAGGGCTGAGGCAGCTGGAGCAGGACCCCCACCGCACCGTTGGCACCGCACCGTGGCAGCAAATTCAAAAATAGTTAAAATGTTTTCTGATTTCTCTTCTGCTTTTTACCCTTTTATTTTTGTCATACAAAAGTTGTTTTCAGTATTTTTCTGAACTTCTCCTTTTCTCTTACCATCTCTTCCTCTTTCTATTTCACCTTTGCTTTTTAGCTTTTTCCCCCATTCTTCTCTCTCCCTTTCTTTTCGATGTCTATTTATTTCTCCTGCATCACAGATTGTCTCTCTGCTTGGTTTTCTTTTTCCCGGCTCTTACTATATTCCATGTGTTTTTGCAACTCAGAGGCTAGCTTGTCTGCCAAAGAATAAACTCCTATTTATGGAAAATATATGCAGCTATATGCACTGCTAAAACATCTTCAGACTGTTTGCTCACAGTCGTCCTGCACAGACAGCATGACACTGTTAACACAAGAAGTGAGCAGTTACCATTTTATTTACCAAAAGTAGGAGACAAAAGTCATGCAAGGACTGCAAGTGTCCTGTGCAGTTGAACAGGTTCTGCACAACGTGCACACATGGGTTCAGGTTCATCTGCTTGATCTAAAACGAATCAACCTCTTTTCTCTTCTACCAGTGAAACAAAGCATTTTGGTTTTACGTGGGAGAAACCCATGGGTTAGTCATTAAGACATAATAACCCACCCCTTCAGCACCAGTCACTTTGCCCTGGAAGTAATAACAGTTAGTTGTATCCTACAGTGTAGACCAATACCAGTTCCTCAACTGGTCTTTAACTGCGCTCACCTTAAGCTGTCTGTTTTGTGCCTTTAACCATTGTTTACAAACCGAAGTATTTGCATCGCTGTTCCCAAAACCGAAAGTGGCCAAAAAAAAGATGTATTTTCTGCTTGTGCTATTGGCTGTTAGGCTCACACTTCTGTCTTCTGCAGCCTAATGTCTGCTTAGAAGCAGAAAGGTATTTATGGAGGCAAATGAATCAATTGCTAAGGACCAGCTATGGTACCACAGTTAATTTTGCAAAAACTGCATTAAAGGTGGAAAAGAGTGGAAAAATGATGTGGAGTTCCTGAAAGCTGGAGTGTACTTCTGATCCACACCATTTTAATCTCCATTGAGCCCATGTGCTATAATAGATTGGGCATTTAGTCTTCTTGTGCTAATTATTCCATTGTCAGTTCAAGCTATAATTTTAGATCACTCTAAATGTGAAGCTCTGAGCAAGAGGTATTAAAAGTTGATTTCTTGGGACATCCATGAAATAAAAAGATCAGTGTCCTGGTGTGATTTCATCCTGTGCCTCCAGATTAGCATTCTAAAGCAGCATCTCTCCAGCTACGATATATTTTAAAACATTCATAGTCATTTGGCATTGTTTCTTGCTGAAGTATGGTAAATAAAGGGGGAGAATTTCAAAGGCACAAAGGGTAGTTCTTCCACTGAAAGCTGGTGGAAGTTGTGTGTCTGATTCCCATTTGTGCCTTTGAAAACACACATGTGCCTGCTTTGCCCATGGCTTTAAATCTCATGTGCACACAAACACAAGCCCCACGTTCCTATTCAACCTTCCGCACACAGTTTAGTTTCCTCGCAGTGTCACAAACTTTCCACAGTAGCTGAAATATGTCAGGATGTTTTTGTCAAATTGCTGAGACCAGGTTCTTCAACTCCCACTCTGCACTTGTGGGGTGATCAGATCACGATGTTAGCAGAGTCGCATAAGAGCTTATTAGCAGCTGTTGCAGACACTGTCTCTGTGCTCTAAAAACAACAACGAGAACAGCAACTCAGCTGGGAAGAGCATATGCAATAGCCTTTTAATCATTGCTTCAACTCACCATGTCATGATGCGTAAGCTTTCTCATCAATGAGGCTAGGAATACAAAACCAGAGAACTTCTTAAATATTTCAAACACCTGCATCTTGTGAAACAAATTTATGCTACCAGATTAAAAAATAAAAATAAATAAAAATAAAAATAAAAATAAAAATAAAAATAAAAATAAAAATAAAAATAAAAATAAAAATAAAAATAAAAATAAAAATAAAAATAAAAATAAAAATAAAAATAAAAATAAAAATAAAAATAAAAATAAAAATAAATAAAAATAAAGGGGGGGTGGGGGGGAGGAGGAAGAAAGAAAAAAAATCTCTTGGATCAAAAGTGTCTTCTTATCAGGAAATGAAGGACAGGAACAAAAATACCCTCCTCCTTCATCTCCTCCTCTTCTTTTCCCACCTCAAACTTGATGATAAAATTCTGTAATCTGACAACCCCCTGCAAAATGAGAGCTGAGTGTTTACAAATGGGGCTTTTCGATGCAAGCCTGCAATTTCAAATCTCCCCAACACCAGCCATTTCAAAGCTAGTTAGGCTGTCTCCTTTTCGCCGCTATCTGTGCTGCCCAGCTTTGCCATCCTCCTTTATCTGCCACGGTTGCGAAGCCAACGTGAGTGGCCACGCAGAGGGGGACACAGGCAGCTGCAGGATGCAAATGCCAAGCTTCAGAGCCTGTTTATTCAGCGGTGGCAGGGAAGTCTGTCGCTGGTCACTGGGCTGGAGACGTGCCCACCAGCTTGGTGTGGGATGCTGCTCAGCTATCCTGCTTCTCCGCAGCCCGCACCGTGGCAGTTGCAGTGATGAATTCGTTTCCTTTCGGAGTAAGTCAAGTTGCCCCTTGACTCAGAAAGTCCAATGTTGAACTTGCATGCTCTGCAGGCAGCGAGTGGAGCTCAGCATGGTAAAAGTGGCCAGCAGATGTCTCTCAGGATATTTCTTTGCAGACACCGCTCTCCCAACTCCCTCTCTTTCCTGAGCTTCCAGAAACTGGCGGTGGTGGGTTAGGAGAAATTCTGTTTTAGCATTCTCTGCAAATACTGCACCCCCAAGTACTTGGGAAAATTAAGGGAATGTTTTATAAAGATTTTTTTTTTATTTAATGGCAAGGAAAGGCAGCCCTTTTATATCTTCAGAACACGTCATGCTTATGTACAGCCATTGAGAAAATGAAACAATGTCACTCATGGGGGCATACGGTATTTTGTATTACTTTTGATTGGGATTGGGAAAAGCACTAACATTGCTGGGATTCTGCTTCATTTAGCACAGGGGAATTGGTAGATGACAGGGAAAATATTCTGTTCACAGGTGCAGGCTGCGTCGACACAAGGCAAATCTGCTAATCAAGCTGTACCTGCCGAGGTGTGCTGGCAAATTTTTCCTTGGGTAGACTTGGCCTAAGCCCGAGCTCTTTTCTTCAGCTGGCTATATATTATCCTCTGTATTTAGACAGAGAAACTGCAGCAATGAGGCTAAGTGGTTGCTCATGGCACTGAAGGAATTAGTTTTAGAGGTGGAAGTGGAAGGCTGGAGTCCCCTGGTCCCAGTCATGTTCACACCAGACCGCTGCATTTTGGCTTGGATGGGGTTTAAAGCTCACCACTTAGGTCATGCAGAAAGCGCGCACACTATTATCATTTTGCAGGAGCTCTCCATTGGCATGATCCATGTCTTTGAGAATACAATAGTCCATCACCAATCCAATCATCTTCCTGTGACTGAGGGGTTTATGCAATTATAAAAAAGTGGATGATTTGAATGCTCTATCCCTCTTGTGAAATTATGTTTGGACTTTATCCGAAGAGACAGGGAAGGGATTTTGTTTGTTTTGTTTGATCATTTCTTATCACAGAACTTTGTTTGACTCAAACCACAATGATACAAGCATTCAAACACCACCTTCAGATGTAATATTGATTTATAAAACAGCAGTGCACAGCTGCTAAGCTTCACTGTTGCATACAGAATGTCTTCAATTCCCAACAAATTACTGGCATTTCTACCTATTTACAAATTAATGTTTCCTCTGAACCTTGTGCATTTCTTATTATTCTAGTCTGCTTTCTTCAGTTTCTGCTTAGAAACCCTGTGTGAGTGTGCATTATGCAGTGATAGGGCAGCTTTAGAGCATCAGTTAAATTGGAGTTAAATAAAAAAAAATCTAGATCAACTTTTATCCCTAGGCAAGTTATGCACTGAGTGAAATTAAACCACTATATGTACTTGTAGATTGAAGAATCAGAGGTGGAGGATGGGTCAGAAACACTAAGATCAAAGTTTTTCTTCTTTGAAAAAAATCCCTTTGAAAAGCCCCCATGCCACCTATTCTGCTTGTTAATGTTTTGACTGGAAGTGTCTGGCAGTGTCATCATCAGCAGATATTTTTAAAGACCTTTTTTTTTTTTTTTCTGGAGCTAACTCTAATAGCAAAGCAATGGATCCTTAGCAGCCTCTGTTATATGTCTCTTAAGGGAATATTTTTGTTAATTGCAAATATTTGATTGACAAACATGGGATGCAATTAGTAGGCAGGCACAGTAGGAATGTGCAGTGAACTGGATCTCTGAACCAACAGATCTCAACTCTCTCAGCTTGATCTGAAATAGGCTAGAGCATTTAAACCATATGTTTCCCTCAAACTTTTTCTTTCCTCTGAAAATTCCTTATTTCCCTCAACTAACCTTCTTTCACTCTCTGCACCAAGGGAGCTAATTCATCTACTATGATCACGTCAAATAAAGACAGAAAATTCTACACAAGCTTCAGACTTATGCTGCTTTTTGACCGTGGCAGTAAAAATTAATGTGGACAAGACTATACATGCCGGTTGTGCCTTACAAAAGCCCTAGGTGAAAGAGAATACAATCTAATTTAACTTTAGACATTTTGAGCTTAATGGTCTATTTAAACAACCTGGTACCATCTGACTACATTTATCAATTATATTTCTTTTTATTTATACAGAGCACTGTCTTTCTGAGAAGGCTATAATTAAAACTTATCTAGATAAATTGTGCTCAAATTCTGTGGCACGAGAAGGAATTCAAAGGATCTCAGTGTTTTTATGTGTTCTTTTTCATAAAAAAAAGTTGCTCTTAAATCTTTAAAGTGAAATACATTTTAATGATTAGAATAGCCTAATTGCAATAGTTTTTATAATTTCAGCTAAGAATTACCAGCAGGAAATGCTGTGTGGTCTGTAGATTAAAGGGCTGGCACCCCAGAATAAATTCTTCTGGGCAAGCAGTGCCCCTTCTAGTGGGGAGGGGTGCTCATTGCCCACCTTCCTGAAACGAAAGCTGCCGTGAAGAATTCACCGATTCCTTTGGTTTTCAGGCATTTCCAGCTCACTCTTTGTGATGTAGGAATTGTCTCCCAGTAGCCCCGCATGGCATCACTGGCTGAGCCTCGCTGAGCCTGGCACGGGGCGGGCGCTAGGAGCTGCTCTCCCAGGTCTCCCGCAGGCAGAGCTGCGCTGCACCGTGTGCTGCACCGCCGAGGCACCTGCACAAGCTCGGGTGGCAAAAGCAGCCGGGCGAGGTGGTCCGGAGCTGCGGGGGGGCTCATTTGCCCTGCTGAGAAGCTCATTTGCAGCTGTCTCGGGTGTCTCCACAATCCACATGAGCGTACGGTGCAGTGTCAGGGTGATATTTTTTACAGCTCAACTGCCATAGTATTTTTCTCAGATGCTGAGGAGTACAGACCCCATTTGGCAACTTCTTCCAGTCGGAGAGTAGGTGTGCTTGGCACGGGCGAAGCAACAGAAGTGACTAGCCTACCCTACTGTGCTAGTATTTGTAGTGTGTTTTATTGTATTATCAGGGAGTATTCAGAGGGAAACAGAGAAGTCACTCTCTCCTTGCTATTATTTTTAGTATGGCATCAACCGATCTTACCGTAACCTGATTTTTACCATAATGTGCGAGTCCCAAATGCCTTCAAGATCTCTGGCAGTACTCCTCCGAGTATCGTGAGTTGGTGTGTACCCACCTCATCACACTCCATTACAGCATGCATATTTATAAAATCACATGAAGGGGCTAATGAAGCTTTGCTCATTTCAGAAGGGCCCGATCCCACAACATTTACTCCTACTGGGGACTACTCGTGTGATTAAGGCTGACTCACATAAGTGTTGCAAGATCCAGCCTTTAATTTGCAAATCCCAATAACGATATGTGTTAATCAGACACTTCATCAGTGAAAAGAGTGCTAGATCTGTAGTAGCTGTATGGTAAGGCTATAAATATAAGCTACATTTCTTTAAAACTTCCTTACAGAATTTTGTCCCTAGAAGGGAAAATGTTATCTCAGTGCTGTCTACATCCTGACTGTAAAATTTCAAATTCATTGTAAGCAACCCCAGCGAACTAACAAAAAAATAATTTTCATCTGTAAGATTTCATGCCGTGTATTTGTAACCCTCTTATCGAAGCAATATTCAACCGGGGCACTTACAAAAGACTTTTTTTAGGAGGTTTGATAATATTTTTACAGAAGGGCAGTTAAGGAAGGTCCATTGCAAACCCACAATAACGTAGACAGAACTGCATGATGAACAACTTCTGTACGGTAGAGAGATTTTAAATGCTGGTCCAGGTGCATGCTTGGGCTTGTCAAGGTTGCCCTTGGTGAGGTCCGGTCCCCTCATATATTTCTTTTTTCACACTGGAGCCGTTGTTGTGTCTCTGGTTAAGTGCTTGACAGAAAATGTCCTCAGTTGGGCTGTGCATAATGTATACTGTCGATTTGAAAATCTTTCTATGCGACTGTGTTGAAAGAGGGACTTTGTCTCAGGTTTTCTCTTCACAGCTCCACAATTTAAATTTTACTGTTTTGTCATGTTAATGTAATTCACTTAAAATATTTAAATTGTCCTTAATTAATCGAGCAGGGAGATTATCATTGTGGTGAACTTGTAGGCAGCGTGCAGAACAGTACTGACACCATTTTGGTGAATACAGGTGATGAATGGTGTTGACATGAACGGCTGCAGTTACACAGTGTGCGTATACACAAATTATACCGCCATGTGTGTTCCTCTGTGTTATGAAAGCCTTTTGTTTATATATACCCAGCTATACATTTACACATTATGTAAATAAACACACATATGCCCATGCAATTTAATTGAATATATGGCTATGGGTTAAGAGGCATGTTACTCTGATGAAAAACATCTTATGGTACTGAGTAAAAATATTTCCAATGTGCTTTTGAGTCTCCTGTAGAATTTAAGAAGGAACTGCAGAGATTTCTTTAAGGTAGTGGTTCGAATCAGTTAATAAGAGGGCTTGGGATTCTTCCCAAACCTCTAGGCTGTTGAATGGCACTCTTAGAAACCCATCAGGTTTCATCTTTACTCAACTCCTTTTATCCTTTTTCAATTATAAGCTTTTCCATTGATCTTTGGTACATGCAAAATGGAACGTTACCCTTTGAGCTTTGTCTCAAATTAGGTACGTACTTTTAAGGCAGTGTGCAAGAAGCTATGCATGTGGATTAGTCCTCCAAACACAAACTCCCCTAAAACTAGCAATGAGCTGGTGGTGCCACGATGGCGTGCCCTGCCTGGAGGGCACCAGGGAGGTGGGCTCCTGCTGGAGAATTGCCTTTGGGAGCTGCAGGAGGTGGCAGACCCACTGCTGAGCCCCACCGGAGGGAGAACGCACACTGGGAGGTTGCACCGTGTGGGGTGCACCTTCTACATGGCCCTCGTCTGGGAGTGAGAGGGGTCTGTGGGGCAGTAATAGCTGTTTCTCGTGGTGTAAGGCCCTGCAGGCCATGCTGCAAGGTGACCTGTCTCGCTCCAGCAGAGCCCGGATGTGTGTGTCTGCCTCACAAAGAAATCTCTGCTTTTGCTTTTTGTTTGTTTGGCTTTTTTCTCCGTCTCATGCACGCAGCCAGGGCGCCTCTCCTCCAGCTGTTCTGTGACACCGCACAGCCATCAAACGTTGGAAGCCCAGCTCAGAGAGCAGCAGTGACAGACTCCCTGGTGCAGGCAGGCCAGGTCCCAAATCTATTGTTCATACGAGAAAGCTCGGCAGAGTGACTTGACAGGTTTTGAAAGCACTGGAGAACTTCCCCAGGAAGTTTTCTTCCTTTCATTACCCCATTCCCTCACTCTCCCTCAAGCCAAATGCAAGATGTGTGACATTTTAACAATTAACAGGGAGGGGAATAACGTTGCTTCTGAGCACACACGTGTACACACACACGCTCGGGTAAGCAGGTGTGGGAGCACCGGCACTCCTTCTGCTTGCGAGGGCTTGCAGTGCGATGCTTTGTAGTGTTGCATTCAGACACCGTGTTCTCAGTGTCTTTGTTATTGTCGCCTGATAAATAAACAGCCCTAAAATTACAGAACTTATTATGGTAATTGAGTGAAGAAAAGGAAATGCAAACCCGGCCTCACTATCTATTACATTGCCGCTGCTAAAGTTGCCTAAACCTGCGCTACTCAAATGATATTGTAATATTAGCCTTCTTTCTTTTTTCACAATGATTGTTTTCTGTCCATCTCAAGCTGGATGTCAGTTCATTTAGATTTACATCAAGTAGTAAATTAAAATAATCACTCAGCAAACACTCTCAGCTCAGTTTTCTCTTTCAGTCAGGAGTTGCGAGAGATGCTTGAAGCATTCAAGCAGAAAATATTGCTGTCTAGATATTTGTCCTCTGGGTGATAAAGGAGGCATTGTCTTGGGACCCACTCAGGCCTCGGAGCTGATAGTAGCTGTGCATCACAGCTGTGAAGTGCGCTTTGTTATGTGTCTGAGGATTAGGGTTCAGGACCTTGTTTTTCTTGAAATACCAGACTGATCAGAGCTGCATATGTTCGGGGGAAAGCAGAGGTCGATGGTTCTCTGTCCACATTTTTACTAGATTATTCTTGGACAGAACTCTGGGAGAATACCCTGCAGCTTAAAACATCCCAAGAGTTTTTCATATTCTGCATTATAACCATCATGGAAAAAAGGCTGTAGTTTATCTATCTGCATTTGAAACAAAAGACTACAGCATCACAGCCGAGTCCCTGGGCTTTGGACCTGTGCTGGAACAGACTGAATTTTGCTCCTTTGTGTTCCATTTACAGTACAGCTGCCCATTTAGAAGCATGAATGCACCTTGATATAATAACCAAATCCAAAGAATGTGTGGCCTAAAGGAGAGCACAGTCAATCTTCATATCGACAGCTAATCTTAAAGCAAGGGTGGAAACGGTGTGGTGCATGGAGCAAGGGGCTTCTGGGGACAAAAGAAGGCTGTTCTGTGTCTCTGCACTGGGGGTTTTAGAAAGAGGATGGGGATTTTTTTTCTAGTTAAAACATTTAACTACATCTTCTTTCCTATCCCTCAGGAAAACAAAAACAAAGCAGAAGCCCTAACCAAAATCTGTTATTTTAGCAAATAAGATGTGTGCAGAAGCACTCTTAGTGAAGATGCCATCGTAAATTAAGGTAATACTTCCATTACAGTCACTGAGTTAAGTCGGGGTAGAGTCTGCAGGATCTGGGTGTTACCTGAGCAGCCTCTGAAGCAGCACAGTAAGACAGTTTGCAGATTTGAGGATTTTGGGCCAGACTCTCATCTCACTTGTGTTGGTGAGATACCACAGAAGCTAACTGGATTTTACTGATACACTGAGGACTACACGTGGCTCTTTTGTTGCAAGAGAATCAACTCTCAGGGTCACCAGTGTCCTTCTGAATCCGTCCCTTCCAGAATGGGGCCCTGATCAATAGGCAGATTATTGCCTTTGAAGTGATGGATGGCAATCCTACAACCCCACTGGTGGGCTGGAAGTGAGAAAAGCATTTTGCCTGTACACAGCGTAATGCCTAAGGACTGTTTCCTTTTATTCCTCTGCTCGATAACATGTCAGTAGACACAACTTGTAACCCCATCACCCATGTATTTTTGCTTTTTAAATTAGGCCACTGTGGAAAATGGTCCCTCCTGTCATTCAAAGCAGGGGGTTACATACCAAAATTGTTTTGGCTTAAGTCTCAGGACTGGAATTGCTTCCCTCCCACAGAGCAGGGCATCTGCTCCGTCCCTCTGGAGCTAGGGGCAAGGCCTGGCTGCTGCCTGCAAAATGAAGCCTGCGTTTGGGCTTTGCCCAGTTCTCACCTGCTCGTCTTCCACGGAGCTGGGCCTGCACATCCCTGCCATGGCTCCCCATCACCCTGCATGTCAGTGGTGATCTGAGGCACGGGCTTAGTGGGATTAATGAATGGTGGGAGGTTGCCATTGTCCCAGGGCACTGGCTTGGGCTCACTTGGAGACCAAACAGATCCTGAAGCTCCTCCTACCCCCCCAGTCTTGTTACAGACGCCATTGCCATTCAGAGGAGACCCTTGGCAAGCTGCAGTTTTGGTGCTTTTGGCAGGGATGATCCACAGGTCGGTTTTCTGCCTAGGCAAATTGTTTCCCAAGTGACAAAAAAGAGTAACTGGGGCCGGATGCAGACTGAGGAGCCTTGGTCAGAAGCTGACCTGTGTAGCTGTCGTCTGACTTGAGCTCTGCATGCCCAGCATAGCTCTGTCTGTGTTTGTGTATGTGTCTGCCACATAGCTCTGTGTCGCTAAAGGTCCTCCTGCTCTACCGCCCTGCCCTGTGCTTTTTCCAAGGGGGTGTGCTGGAGAGAGGACACACATGGACCACAGCGGTGCCGTGTGGCACGAGGGAAGGGATTTGCTGTTACTTCATTGTCTGCCTGGCAGAACCGATTTGCTGCATTTGTGCAGTTCTGCCTACAGAAGCTGGCATCATATTAAGGCATTTATCATCGGAGATATGCTAATAGCAAACTTTCAGAAAAATTACAGAGCAACAATCAATGTCTCATTTGTTTATAAGCAGTCTTTTGTAGTTAGTTTTTTTCCTTCACTTCTGCTTCCCCCTTTCTTAGAAAATGACCACAGGGTACTGACCTCTCTTCTTGTGCTCACAGAAATCCTCTCTCTCTTTTTTATTTTTTCTCTGGCTTTTTTTTTCTCACTAGTATTTTTAATGCATTTTTCTTTTTTAATGCTTTGAAAAGGCTTGGTTTATCCTCCTTCATTCTAGCACAGCTATCCATCAGCCCTCTTTTCTACTTGAGTTGTTGCTACTGATGGGCTTCCTTTATTACTATATTTTCAGTGCCTTTTCCCCCTTCTTCCCTAATACAGTTATGTCTCTTGTTTGTCTGTCTCATACTTTTTTCTTTTTCCTGTATCCCGGCAAAATATATTCGAGGAGCCACGTACTGTTTCTCTCTAATCCCTTGCTGCAGCCCTCAGCTGTTTCCCCTGCCCTGCAGAGACCGATACCTCTGGTGATGCTTTCCCAGCGGCGCTGGGGCCGGCCCCGTCCCCTCCCTCCCATGCTGTCTCTCTCCTCCGCTCTGTCACACTCGGTAAGCAGCATGACACAAGCCGTGCGCACGGAGTGACAGAGCCGTGCTGCGAGGCACAGCACCACAGCTTGATGGCCTGAGCTCCTCGCGCTGCCTGAGCGCCTGAGCAGCAGTGCAGGGCGCAGGAGGGTGCTGGCGAACAGCGAGAGCATCCCTGTGCAGCCAGCTCCCTCCTGTCCTGCTGGAGCCTGGGAGCCCTCTGATGACTTTTCATATTTTTTAGCTAAAAACTCAGATCAGGCTTCTGTCTCAAGGCTGGACAAAGGAAGGGGGAACTCCCTTGTTTGTTATATTTAAAAAAAAAAAAAAGGCAAAAGACAGGTTCCTAAATGAAGAAAAAAAAATGCTGGGGCAGAAGATGACCACAGCCTCCAGTTCCTTGTGCAAGCTCAAGTCACTGAAGAGAGCTGGAGGCAGGGAGTGAAACCTTCCCCCTTCTGCTACCCGATCCCTCAGCTTGCGAGAAGGAGGCATGGGGGCCAAGGTATCTCAGGGAAAGTATTTTGTAGGTGTAAACTGGCATTCCAGGAATTACATTAACTTTATGCATTTCTATTTGCTGAAAATCACGTCTCAGAGATTTATCTCATTTGAGTTCTTTGTGAAAAAAAAATGTACAAGCATTCACACAGCCGTCTGATGAAGCTTACTGAAGTTGCTTGAAGTATATATTGATAGATGTCTAGATATCTCAATATCAATTTGGGTATGGAATTGCTTAGATTATCAAAATATTGACATAAATCCTTATACAAAATTAGACACTTCTGTTGTGAGTGGTACTTTTTTTTTGTTTTTCTCCTGCTGTCACCAATCACTGCTATCACAGCCCAGCCTAAAGCCAGACACTGGAAGGGGAATTTCCCCTAGTTCTTTGCAATAAAAGAAAAAAAAAAAGAGAGAGAGGGAGAAAAAAAAAAAGAGAGAGAGATAGAGAGAGAATTTCCTGACTGCAGGAAAAGAACTACTGGGGTAGAAGGTTACCAAGGCCTCTGGCTTCTTGTGTGTAGCTGAAGAGAGTATTCAGAGAGTTCAGACACAAGTAGGAGATCTCTGAGTGCAGGAAACAAGCAACGTAGTACGAGGTGAGAGAATTAAGCAGAGAGAAGGAGGGCAGTTACCTCCTGTGCATCCATTCCTGGCAAGAGAGGTATCCAAAGAATCCTTGAAAGAGACATCTTACAAAAGCTTCATTATGAGCTCTTGCTAATTTGAGAAATGTCAGAAACGCCAATATTATTCTCCACTCAGCTGTCAGGCTCTGTGTGTGTATCTGATCGGATGGCACTTTCTGATAAACTGTTCACTCATTGTGCAGCACCTGGCAGAATGGCATCACTTCAGTCTAAGTGAATAATATCTGTTCTCTATTCATTACATAACAAAATCTCGGTATCGTGTCTGCTGCCATGGGGCGTGAAGAGCTCTGCTTGGTTTTTGCTGCAGTGGCTGCGGACTGTCACCAGCAAGACCCATTGCTAGCGCACAGCATCCACAGGGGATTTCTGAAGTTCTTGTTCTAGTTCAGTACTGGGAGATGCTGGAGGCGTGCAAAATGTAGGCAAAAACAAATGCATAGGATTTGAAGTTGTCCCCCCTCTAACAATACAAATTGTCTCAACATTCTTCTAGAGCTTGCCTGGTGGTGGTGGTGGGATTGCATGGGGCGTTACCTCTTACATGCAGTCAGCCCCTTTCCCAGCAATGCCATACAGATCCCAGGCTCAAAGTGCAGCTGAAATAGCGGCCTTGGCTGCAGCTGCTACCTGGAAATCCGGAGGCCGTTGTCTTCCTTATTTCATCTGTCGCTAGTCAGCTGGAAAGCACAGTGACCTATGAGTAATGTGGCCATCCCAAACTCATGCTGATAAAACCTTTACGCTACCTCCTCGCACCATCTCTCCCTTTCTGTCTCTCGGAGACGTTCTGATCCAATCTTGACTTCCTTTGAGGTAGGGCATTCTGGCTTAATGCCCTACCCCCCATGGAGAGTCAGAGAGAAATGATTTTGAGTTTGTTGTTTTTTCCTTTTGTTTTTGCCTGACAGACTTGTCTGCAGAGCTTTTATAGCAGTGAAAAAGGATATGACTCTGTGGCCATAACCCAGGGGCCCTTTTGGACATTGCTCCTCTCAATCCGTGGCTGCTGTTGAGGGCATAGCAGAAGAATTTCCAAATCCCAGAATATCAGGGTTGTCATAGGGACAGTAAAGCACCAAGCGTATCTCGGAGCAGCCCAGAGGTGGGAGATAACAGAGTTCACTTGTTCTTTACTCTCTCCACCTTGTTGACAATATCACATGTATTCTGGCTTCCACTCGGCAGTCAGTCCACTTGGCATATTTTGGTAATCCTTTGTTTTAGGGATGTTTGTATCATTAATGAATGTTTCTTGTTTGTTCCTTACAGGTCAGCTTGGTGGATTTTATGACAGACTTCTACAGCTGAGGGACAACTGTCTGTGGATCTCCAGGTAACTGTCATTGCTTCTGTTTCTTTCATGAGCTTCTCTGGTTGTTGTGACCTTTTCTTCGATTTTAGGCTGCAGTCCTCATTCCTTACCCCCTGTGTTTGTCACCTCGTGATCAGAGTGTTGTCCTGAGTTGCATCTTAGAGCTCCTTGGAAACATAAAGTGAAGGATGTGCTGGCTGCCCACTCAGTATGCAGCTCTTGTGTCCCACAGGTGGCCTTTGACCAGAAACCTGCAAGCTGCCTATTCATATCTAAGGAGATTTGCTTGCATTTTATGAAGATATAAATGGTTGAGCGCTAACTGGGTAAAGAACTGTCTTTCTGTCTGCGTGATCCTGCCATAACTGTGGTTAATGGAAGAACTCAGTGGCAAGGCAATTTTCTTGTCTCTAGAGAAACACTCTCACTTTTTAACTGGACAAAGCCCTCATCTACTTCTCACTTTTTTTAAGGTCTGAGATTTACTTGGTGTTTCTGCAGTAGATTTCAAAATGTTTCATGATTACATTAGTTTCATTCCTTTCTTTGAGAAATTCAAGATTAATGTAGGCATATGCTTCAACAGAAACCTACAAAAGAGCACTGGGTGTATTGGTTTGAAGACCACCATGCCAAATACACTAAGCCCCAGTCCTGCTGTGACACCAAGTCCATGGCAGTAGATTAGTGCGCTGCCTTGCAAGGTTGTTCAAGGCCCAGCCTTAACGAGTCAGATGAAAGCAGACTGTTTTTCAGTTTGGCATTCAGCCATCCTTGTTATGGTAGTGTTTGTGTTGTAAGCTCCTTGGGGCAGGGACTGTGGCTTTCTGTACGTCTTGAGTCACTCCAAGATTGTGGCCAGCATTCTGTGAACCAAAGCTAATAAATCAAAGCCAGCTTTTCCTCATGTGCTTCAAAACCTACTCCATTTTGGAACGAGCAAACCACGTACAGCTCACTGCAGGCTTTGTCAAATTATTCCTCCCCTTCACACTTGGACTCTTCTTCATTTTCCACACACTTAATACTCACCCAGCTCCTTTCTGTAACTGGCAGCTGATCCAATTACACACTAGAGGTAGAAATGCTGAAGTCTTACAGTTCAAATGTGGAATGATATGCATAGTCACTTTGTCACTCAAATCCTTTAAAAAAAAAAAAAGGAAAGAAAGAAAGAAAAATCAGACTAGCTGGCCATAATTAAGGGCAGAAAATAGAGCACACAGTTAATATCTCCGTGGTTTGCCAATACTGGGATGTCACAAGTACCAATCAGGAAACTGGAGCCATGTGGCTTCCCAGATAAAAACATGGGCTTTTTTCTTCTAGGGCTACAGTTAAATCCAGCTTAAGGTTCTGAATTAAACGAGTCCCTTAACCTCTGCAAGTGCACGCGATCCCTCCAGGTCAGAGATGAAGTTATTGGCAGGTCAGCATGGTGAGGCTTGTATTCTCTTGCCTTCAAAAAAAACGTTATGGCAGAAATGAAGGAATTAAGGTCCAACCCCTGGCAGAAGGCCAAGAAGCCAGAGGTGTATGGGCAGCAGCCCCCAGACGGAGAGGCACCGCGGGAGGAAAACCTGAATTATCAGAGGGCATGAACGTAGGCAGGGCCGTGTCAGGGCATCACTTGCTACTCAGGTCTCACTTGCTACTGCTTTGTGCAGCAAGGCACTTCATGGTAATGAACTTATCTGCTGCTCACGGGCAGCGGGATCTCAAAGGTAGGCTAAATCTGGGGTCAGCTGGATGGTGCTGTGTTCTGCCTGAGCTGTTTTCTGGAGTCCCCAATTTGCTTTTTGTTGCATTAACAGTACAAAACTGTAGCTAGAGTCAAATGTGGGATCCCAATGGCACCATCAGAATGTGCAGCTCTTGAACTATGCAAGTTGCCTGTGTAGAGTTGTGCCGAGAGTGAACTTGTTTTTTAGTGGAAAGGATCCCACACACTCACTCTAGATAATAATGAATCCCAGTAATAATGATCCATTTTGAATTATAGGTAAAGGTAGGATGGAGACATTGTGTAATAACAGATACTCCTCATTTGCACTGTTGGCATTTGGCTGCTGTGTGCACAGAGGGCTTATTTGTGTGCCTACTTCCAGAATTACATTTCTGGAAAATTCTGGTTGAGTTTCTCAGCTGTACTTTTGTTCAGGGTTTTGTTCAGAAAGCCAGTTAATTCAGCAGAACAAGCTTGTAAAACTGTGCAGCAGTAGCCCAGTAAAGCATCTTCCACATTACCAAAAATGTAGGAACCTTCAAAGCCTCCAAGCTCCTCCAGCTCCCACCAGAGAGCTAGAGCTGGGAATCCCATATGACAGAAAACAAGCAATAATTAAAAATCCCTATTTTGCCCAAAGAATTCCTTTGTTCGATGTATGTAAATGTCTTTGCTTGCTTGTAAGTGATTTCATTTTTGGTAGTTCCCTAGCTCGGTAATCTGAGCTTGGGAATAGAGGAGTCTGAAAGGAGTGTTACGCTGAAACAAAACACCTGTCTTTCAGTCAAGACTAAATTGACAAGCAACAATTTAGTTGTCTAAACTCAGAGCTTTCAGGATTTCAGACTACATAAATGTCAAGATGCCTAGGTAGGGCTCAAAGGTGAGCGACAGTGTAGGCAAATATACATTGGAACTTCAATTATCCAAACCCTGATAACTCTCAGTTACCTGAAATTTAAACATGTCTCCCCTCACTCGTAGTTTCCACATTTTTCTGTAAAATCCCTTTGTACGGAATTGCCTATGTCTTTGCCCAGCATAGTCTGTAAACTTCAAGAGCTCGTCTCCTAAGGAGCTTAGTGTGTCTGCCAGATCACAGCATCCGCAACCCCTCTCTGACAGAGCCTATAATTATCCTTTCATGTTACCTGTTACATTTGGATAGAAGTATTAAAATAAATAAATCTTCATTTTCATCTTTGTTGTCTCCAGCTGCATTCCACTTCTCCTTAGGCATGGTGTCACTGGGGCACCCTTCCTCGCAATACAGAGCATAGAAATGCCATTCCTTTAATAATTCGGCATAGGGAGGTTGTGTCCTCTAATGAGCAGATTGGATGGACTTCACTAGTTAGCAGAATTCACCATCGGTAAATTGGATTTCACAGACAAAATTCTTTGCTTTGTTACTCTCCTGTAGCACCTTTGACATCAACTGATATCTAAGAGTCAAACATGCTTCAGTATCCATATTTTTGGAGCTTAAAAACTGCTGGGATCCAAATCAAGATCCCCAGAGAATTTTTGCCTTACATGTCTCCTGTCTGTGGAGACAAGTGGTGGAGGGAGTCCCTCTCCTCTTGTCCTTGCTCTTCAGCAAGCAAGCATTGTCCCCTTTATTCTTTAGGGGAGGAATCTGAGACAGGGTAAGGACAGGAGATGCTTCGCAATTTCATCCCCAGTAGCGAGGACTCTGGGGGAAAAAGCATCTGAATACACTAGTACGATGAGCAGACCACTCTGCAGTAGGAGAGATGGCATACACTCATCTGTGCTATGGTTTCTTTTCAGATAAATGTTCATTAGTGGCACTGTGGAATAAAAGTTGCTGTGCAAGTGTTGCCTGCTCTGCAGTGGAGGACTTCTGGGTGGAATGAGGTCTCTGAACATGAAACTGGCAGCATGAGAAAGAATAAGGTTTTTTTTGGCCAGGTCAGGCAATGTCTGCCTTCGCTTTAGCTGAAAGCAAAGAGCTTGATCCTACCAGAACAAATGGCATAAGACATGGAGGATCCAGCATTGCAGAGCAAAGTAAAATCCTTTTCTCCATTGAAAGCAGAATTGCGTAAGAGAACTAGAAGGCAAAATGCAGTCCAGTTTCATCTGTTGCTTTGACTGGGAATGAGAAGAAAATTAAACTAAATGGGGATATTGTAAATTCTGTGGGTAAAAAGAAATCTCATTCTCCTGGCAGCAAACTAAGATTGCAAAGAAAATATAGCAACAGGAGACAGTCCAGAGAGTGCCCATTTCAATATTTAGGAAGTCCTAGTGTCTTAGGTGTTCCATGGTGATCAAAAATTGAAATAAATTAAAGTTGCATTTTAATTGAATTACACAATGACATCAATTTAAACATTAGTAAACAGATGCAATTTTGTGCAATGCTTTAAATTACATTTCTCACATATGCATTTAATTTAAATTTATTGAGATGGTTATTTATGTTAATAAAATAATTAAAAGCAGTTATTTAAGAGTAACTATGAAATAGCTGTGTAACTACCTATATTAATAAGACAGTTAGTTAAGGGATAATGTCTATTGCTTTATAGTGTAATTGCAATAAACAGCTGCTGAGTTTGATTAAGAGCTGAAGTGGAGCTAAAGTGTTTGAGCAATCTCAAAAGCTATTTGTTGTAAGTGTACTACAAAGCAATAGCGATTATTCCTATTATACAAAAAGCCATAGCATAAACATTAAAATATATTAAAACTCCTTAGTATAATGCTTTTTTCTTGGTTTATTCAAGCATCTCTCTGGGAATGGTGGGGCTAGAGAAGGAGAGGTGGGGCGTTGGTGGAGAAGAGGCTTTTGGGGGGCAATATAACGTGGTCAAACACAGTTTTGTTCATATCCTTATTCCCCCCTGCGTGAGAGTACACCTAACTGCAAGGAAGGGCACCATCGGTGTTTGGGGGCTGTGTTTTCTCAGGGGTGGCACCATTAAAGAATCTTTAGCTGGATCCCTCTCGAATTTTGTAGGAAAATTTCAGCGTTGGCCTCAGGTCTGACCTAGAAATTTCTTCGGCTTTTTGTTAGAATGTAAGAAGGGAGAGCTGAGCATATAGTACAAATCCATCTGCAACTTTGTCTATGAAATGGCTGCTGCCACTCCATAACTCCATCATTAACACATGAAGCAGACACTTCCTGGTCCCCAAGCGTATCCTGCTTTATGGCACTGACACATACCTAAACCACAGACCATTAATTTTCAGTGGGATCAAGTAAGCAAATAGGCATTACTTGTATTGCAGTTGTTATTTACAAACTCCATACTGTCCTGCTTCTGGGCAGTGGGATTGTACATGACGCTTTTGCCTTTAAAATTTCTGCTCTATTAGGGTGCCACAAGTTTTTTAGCAAGTCAGGAAGGAGTTGCTTAATTACTTAAAAGCTGCCTTATTTCACCTTTTATTTGAGAGCAGCTCTGAATGGTAAACTCTGACACATTGATTGAGGCACAAATGGACAGAAGTAGTCAGCTGCCTCTTGCTGCTCCTAGTTCAGGCACCTCTGTGGCTGTATTAAAAGTGAAAATCTCTCAGAGACCAGAAGTGCTATGAAATGCTGCTAAGCAAAAATTTTACCAGTAGAGATTTTGCATGTTTATGGTTTTGTAGTGAACTAGGTTGGCCAAGTCCTGGAGGAAGATCTGTTGGGAGGGTAAGAACATGTCCTGTGTGATCAGGCCCAGATCCCAAACTTCTCATGTTATTGGCTCTTGGGAATCACCCAAGGGGAAGGGCAGGTGATTCTGTCCCTGCAGTGAAGCAAGCTTGGGAAAAATGTACTGAAGTCCATTTGGTCAAAACCCACCAATTCATTCATGTCCAGGTTGTAGAGTTTTCACATCAAAATGTAAAAACTTCACAGTGCAGAAAAAGAAAAAAGAAAAAAAAAAGGTGTTACTGGTATATCTGCACTAGTTTCCTCCCTTTATGCAGTCTGTCCCACAGGAGATATGCTATCTTTGGCTAACCAGTCATATATATTATTTCAAAAGCCGTCCAGCTTGGCAAAGCCTGGTGCACAGCAATTAACCTGGGTGCCAATCCACTGCTAACCCCTATGGGAAGGCTTTTGTTCTGCTTGGTTATGGCAGCCGGCATAGGGGCGGTTCGGTACCAAGGGTGCTTGTGGGCAGGGCAGACAGGGTGCACCAGGAAGGCGCAGCTGCTGCTGGCATCTCCCCAAACCAGCCCCCTGGGTGCCTGAATGGCGAGCGGGACCCGCTGCGCTCTGGCGGCTGCTACCTTGGGAGGAGCTTAGGCAATGGCAGAGAAGCCCACCCAACATCCTCGTCTTGTTAAGCTTCTGGGGCTTGCAGCCCTTCCTAACTCTGCCCTGGGGAAAAACTGTGTAACAATGGATAAAAGACTTGGGCCTCCCAGCTTAGTTACAAAGGATTCTCTTCACTCATCCTCTTAGTGAGAAATCCAGTTGAATGCTTTTTGAAATCTTTCAAATATTAAAAATAAAATAAATCTTCTTATTCCATTCCCCGGCGAGGTTCTCGACTGCAGTGCCATGTTGTTGTGTACTTCAAGTCCTTTAAAATGTCGAAAGGACCCCCGTCAGCGCTGTGGCTGCAGCCAGGTACACGGAGAAAATGTTATTCAGTTCTTTGTGTGCCTTCAGAAAGTTGAAGGCAAAAAGCCCTTGAGCACTGAGAAGGGGAAGGTACAGTGGGTATTAAAATCACTGCTACCAGGCTGCAGGAGGCTTATTGCTACTAGCTGGCTTGGTTGGGATCAGCTTTGGAAAAGGGCTGGAGAAAGCCACGATGTTTCAGCCAGAGACAGGGCAGTATTGCTTACCTTTCACCTAGGCGCTTGAGTCATTGCTGTGTGCTGCTCAGAGCAGTTACTGTGGAAAATACTTGGCAAATCAGTTGTGAAAAGAACTGAAACCTGTTTTTGGCTGCCTGAGAAGCTAGTTTGCCTTTCCTTTTCTCCTCTCCTGAAATGTTTTATGCTCTCTTCCCTTGCTGCCAAAGTCCACCTAGAAATGCCCTACTCCCTCTTTGCATGTGCGTTTCAACCCAGTGGGGCCAAGGTCCTTCAAAACCCGCTGAGGTTACTTATAATCTGACAGGGTTGGGAGAATGAAAACTGTCCCTGGCTGCTGTCATGAAGGGACTCATGAAGTGACCCTGCTACCTGCGGTCTCAGAAGTCATTTTTCTTTGCAGAGAAAGCTTTGACCAAAACATTGTTGTCATTGTTTGGTAAACAAAATATCTTCATGGGAAGCTCTTGCAAGCAGAAAAGAGGTTTCTTCTCTCTGCCTTGCAATCTTTCTCTGTCCTCCCAAGGAGCTGTTGAATATTCAGCATCACCTGATTTTAAACTCTTCCTTTAAAGTCTTTGGAGCCTCTCAGTGTTATCAGAGGTCATACTGGTAGACTACCCTGGGTTAGAGCACACGAGAACCTGAATTTCTTAACAGTAGCTGCTTTCAATAAAGTATATGTTTAGCTTCATGTAAAAAACATCCACTGGCCCTGTTAGATTTTTTTTGACATCTCGCTATCTCTGAGTTTAGCTTTGGTTCATTAGTCAAGGAAATAAACAGCCACATTTCTTATTATTCACACTATCACAGAGTGTATTCCAAGCCTATACATATCCTGTAGCTTGTTAAATAATTCTTTATCCTTTAAGAAATTCCCATTAATCTCTGACCAAGAAGAGCAATAATAGGTTAGTTAGTCATCATATATAAAAATCTGAATCATTTTTACAAGTATCTTTAATGGCTTCCATTAATTACGTGCCTTCATAAAAAAGCTACCCCTCTCAAACACAGCATCCTTTCATTCTTCAAGAGGATCTAATTTCTGAAATAACTGAAATTAAGGCACTGACGCTTTGTTTGGGCAAATTAAGCAGAAAAAAATACACCTCTCAAGCAGAAGGTACAAGAATCATGTTCTATTAACTTGTCAACTATCTTCGTATTATTAGCAACATTTTACAAGTCAACCCAGTGGACTGCTATGATTAGCGCTACGCTGACAGCAAGATATTCCGTGCCTACTGGGTTGGGATTTTAGCAGCAGCCCGGGTGGAGATGAAACATCTTCTTCTCTGCTCTTTGCTTTGCCCCACATGTCCTGGGCTCAGGTTTTGTGGTGGCTGCATGGTCAGCAGGAAGGGGACCGTTACCCAAGGGCACAGTGCACGCTTCCCACCCCGTCCCTACTTCCTCCTCCTGCCCGCCCTGCTCTGAGGAGTGTTGGATTTCCCTGTGCTCAGCAGCTTCGCTGAGGGTGGCATCTTTAGGGGCAGATGGTGTTTTAGCCTATCATTTCTCTGATCAAAAGCACATCTTTTGGGGGACAAAGTGGTCCCATCAGAGGTGGACAGGCAGGCAGGACCAGTCCTTTCAAAGACAGCTCAGACTTCTGGCAGATTAAAGAGGCTCTGAAACCACGGCCAGGAACATTACATCGTTCATTCATTTTTTCTTGTTCTTTCTTAATTTAAGTATTAATTTGCTACCTTAAACCGACAATAAAAGGCAATATTCATTGCCCTGCCATCAGGGCTGGACTGAACAATATTTTCAAAAATCTTTCAAAACAGCATCTCCTGTGTTCATGTCTCTTCCTATGAAGACACCAGAGGCCCTGAGTAATGGATACAAATTTTCAAGGTCAAATGTAAAACAGAGGTAGCCTCTAATCCTTCATGGCCTCTTTAAACCCTTCCATAGTCTATAGACTGAGAAACACAGAAAAAGGGAGGGTGGCACCGAAGCCTCTTTCTCTACTGTTTTATTTCAGGTCATGTAAGCTTGCTCACTCTTGTGGAAGGCCTAAGGAGCTCAAGGAGGGGTTTAAAGAAGAGATCTTCCTCTCCTGTTCAGTTGAATAGTCATGAATTAGACTCAGGAGACTAAAGCTGTATAAATGCTTAAGGAAATCTTTTGATTACACATAGTTTTAAAAGATGCTAAAAACAGTTCTACTACAGTTAGTGGTGGATTTTTATGTACTTATTTATCTTAATTTATGATATTTTTCCCCTTCCCTGGGAAGCAAAGACTATCAATAGATAAGGGAAAGAATTCTGTGTTTTTGTATGCAGTATGAGTCCAATACTTGGCCAAGACCCAGATCTATTGTGGCAAGAAAGTAATACATGAACTAACTAGGGACCCAGACTCTCTGGCTAGCATCCAAGAAACATTAAAAAATGTAGTACTGCACATAACAAGTAGGAAGATGCATGCAAATGTTGATGTCTTATTGAAAATAGTTAACTTATTAATATGTTGGGTTTATAGGCATGCATTTGGATTTTAAAACGTACTGTCTAAGTTCATGCCCTGAAATTATCTGTTGAACTATTTCCCTGAAAATAGTATTTCAAGTAGTGCCACACTGGTGAGGTACTGAAAAAAAATGGCACTGCTGGATCCCTAGGGATGGAGTGTTTCCTTTGGGAGCATCAGTGCTGAAGTAGTGGAAGGGGTCCAGTTCAGCTCTTGGGAAGGTTTCTAAGCAATGGTCCCACTTTGTTTCTTCACCACGTCTTCCCCGCCTGCAAAGAAGCAAGGTGCATATGGCCCTTAGGAGTTTGTCATACAGGTAGCAGCATTCAGTGTCTATAGGTTCATGTGAAAGATGTGGGTCAAGAGCTTTGTGTGGTACCCAGAGATCTTCAAAGAGCATTAGAGACTGAGGATCATTGGTTAGTATAGGATTTAGTATGACATTGATGCCAGCACCTAGAAAGAACCTTATTCCCATGAGTCTTCTAATGGATGCAAGGTATGGCTCATATTGTCATGTCCATGCTGCTTATGACTTCGAAGTCTGGAGAACATTATAGTTTTCCATCTAGATCAGTTTTGTCATCCAGCCCTGGTAAGCTATAAAAGGTGATTTGGTCACCCCTCTTGCAGACAGTCCCTCCACTAAGCAAAAGGTCCATGATTATGCATAGCTACTGGCTGAAAGCATAATAGGTGAGGAAAGATGCTTGAGTCTTTACTTCTCATGTGCATTTATATGCAAGCCAGCTGCAATCTGGTTCCCAATTAATGTCATACAATTGGTAATGCAACCCTCAAATGTTTTTATTTTCACTGCCAGAGGTGTCCTCACCATTTTGCATGTTGGTTTGAACATGCATTAAGAGTATTTTGTTGCACGTTCGCCAGCATGTGCAAAGTAACTGCAATCACAAAAGTGCAAAGAAGTGTATAGGAAGAAACCCACTGGAAAAGTAAGTGAGGTCCGGATGAGACAGTGCGTATAGAGCAGACAGTACTGTCCTGTGAAACATTACAGGAGTTTCAAATGATAATTTCTCCCTATCAAAGCAATTAGAAGAAAGATTCAGTGGCTGTACTTTTATTCACAATCATAGTTATCACTAGCATTCACAAGAGGTGTTGAATTCCTGTTTTTTATGCTTTTGCAGTAGTATTTTATCCCTTTTCCTCTAGAATTATATATATTTTTAGTAGGGAATGGCTTAATGTTAGGACTAACTGGTGAATGGTGAGACTTGGTTTTCACTTTTTTTATGTGACCTTACTTATTCCCTTATTCCCCATTCCCGTCCCATTCATTTTGTAGGAGCTGAAAGACCAGTTTCATGGTTGATGTTATACTAAGCAAGCTTGCTCGTGCAGTGTTGTGTGTGGTTTTTTTTTCTAATCTCTCAACTCTAATTGTTGCATACAAATTGTTTAATAAATAATGTTGGACAGGGAAAAAAAAGAATAGATATTAATTAAGAAAAGGATTTAGGCTGACTCAGTTTCATACATGAGACAAAAGGTTAAGTAAATGCCAAGGCCGCTATGCCTCTTCAAACAATGAATATTAGTTTTAGAATCATTAATGTCTGCTTAGAAAACAGAGTCATACTGGAGACTTGTATGCCAAAATAACCAAGGCCAGGGCTGTTTCTTTTCAATCTGAAACTAAATTATTCTCCAATAGAGGGCTAAATGTATGCAATTAACAGTGCTAGGTAGGACAACAGGGAATGCCACTTTTAATATGTAGCCAAATTGAGATCAAGTTTTTCTTTGAATCTGGTAACTTGGACATTTAATATGCACAACCAAGCTCTGCAACAGAATTAGTGAAAAGAAGCAGATAATTAACTCCTTCACTGCTTGTCAATGGAGACAGAGTGATTAGCCTGCTGTTTACTGATTTCTGTCTTCTAAAGTTGCTGGATCTACAAAAGCGATGTTTTTTTTCAAGTACCTTCCATATGTGGGCAAAGATTAAGACAGTTGTGTAGTCTCTGTTAGAAAGGGGATTACTACATTGTATTTTTAAAGAAAACTTCATCCTGGGAAAGATTAGTTTCTCAGACGGGGGAGCTGAGGTTGGAACAAACGTGACCATACGAGTTTAACTAAAAGTGCTTACTTGGTTTCTGAGTTGAAAAGCTTTAAGAAGAGTGGGCTGAAAGGTTCAATTGTATATTTTAAAACTAAATAACAAAATACTTTCTAAGCAAGTGCGTGACTCTCGTCAGTATGTAGGCAAACATCAAGATACTTATTAAAACTTCCCAGCACCCTCAAGTGTAAAAGAAATGTTGTCTACTAGACAAGACAAGTTACTTACATGTTAGTATCACCCATTTAGTATGACTGTACCTAATAACGTTATTTATTTCCCATCCAGTGGTCTCTAGGAAGATGAATATATTTATTCCCAATTTACTGCAGGGAGGTGAGGTAAAAGTTGGTGAAGTGACTTGCATAAGGCAACTGAGTTGAGCAATGTCCAAATGGGTCTGGAGCTCGCCTCCAGAGTCCTTGATAAGCTGTAATCTCATAGAATTTGCCTAGGATGTCTGTAAATTACAATTTTTGATGGGGCAACAAATCCAGTCCAATTGCTGCTGTCTTTCTAGGCCTAGTTTGGCTCTGGAAAGTTGAAACCTGCAAAGTTCAAATTTTATTTTCAACTTCTAATTGTATCTAAACTAAGTCTGTGCTTCCTTGCACTGGGTTCTGCTTGAGCTTAAAGCAAAAGGGCATTATCTTCCACTATGTGTAACTCAGTCTTTTCCCCCGTCGAGAAGACTTTCAAAGCAGTGCATTCGGTTGCAGCAGTGACTCCCACTGAAGTCAACAGCCACATGCAAATAAATCCTCTGGTTTGGAAATGGTGCACTTAAATAGTTCAAGTTTTGTTTCTAAGGCTGAAGTGCATTAACAGCTCTCATTTAACAGAGTAAATACTATTATGCTGAAGTCCTTTGCATTGTCATCAACAGGAAGAGAGAGCTCTGCTCTAGGGCTTGTTGAAGGGGATGTACTGGAATGCATTGTATTTACATTCAGCATTTGTGCCATGACTAGACCTCCCTCTCCAGTTTCTGGTGCTTGCTGCTTCCAAGAGAAAATACCTTATCTGGAGAATGGGCCTGTACAGGGACACGTGCTCAAGCCCAATTCTGAGCCTCGTACCTTGCTGCTGCTACGAAAGAGCAATATTTTACCTGACCACTTTTAAATCATCTTAATTAAGACCATTTGGAAAGAACTGGTGCTTTTTCTGATTGTGAATCTTGATCTTTTCCTTTGGATAATTTTCTCTGTGGAGATAAGGACTCCAGGTGATTAAAGTTTGTTCCCTCCTACCCAGCTGGCCTGACTGCTGGGTGTGCAGGCAGACTCCAGCAACGTGAAGGTCTCTTAGCTGAGCCATCGTGGTGGTCCCAGCCACGTGCAGGGGCTCTGAGCAGACTGAGGCTCTCAGTTTGGCTCTCAAGCAGCGTGGCCAATGCCATCAGAAAGAAAATCTCCAGGATGCCTAGTATCACGGCACACTCGAACTCATGATTTTATTCTTTATGGATAGGTCTCAGCACTCCCAGTCTATCCTGACAGGCCCTGTCTCTGCTCATCCTCCCATCCATCAAATCTACCTTTGTGGCAGCACTCTGCGACCAACCTGGGGCAAGCAGAATGGCCCCGAGCCCTTCTTCCTGATGTCGCTAACCACAAAAGCAGAGAAGATTAGAGCCCAAACTGCTGAGTATTGGGAGCAGCCTGGATGTTTCTTTCCCTCTGCAAAGTGACTTTTCACAACGTGACACAGAGCATCCTCACCCCGTGCTTCTTCACCGTGCCAGCCATGTTCTTGGTGGGTTTCTGTAGCCACCTGTGGTCCTGATGTCTCAGTGACGGGGCATCTGGGATATATATACATAACGATGCAAGCCTCTTATCAGCCCAGGAGTCCCTAAAATAGTGAAGGAAAAGGAAAGTGAGGCTGTGTTTGTACAGGACTGCTCACAGAGGTATTACTGTTGTACTTTTATACTAACGTGCTCGGTGTGGCAGCGGCAGGGCAAGCTCAGCGAGCGCTGGTGAGTGCTGGCAGCCCTAAGCCCCTGCTGCCCCAGCGAGAGCCAGTCCCGCATTGATCTCGCCGGCTGCTCCAATCCTCTCTTCCCTCCCTCCAGGCTGTTCCAGGCCTTTCTCTCAGTGCCTTCACAGCTGGCTCTGATCTGTGCTCCCTCGGCTTCTGCCTGCGCCTCCAAACCCCGGCACGCCATCATTCCATGCAGGCACTGCCACAGCCCCTCTCTCCCCCACCGCTGCAAGCCACTGCATCTCGGCTCTGCTGCCTCCCTGCCAGGCGCTACCTCTAACCTCACTGAGCCCCATGGGCTCCTTCACTACTCTCTTACTTTTTCTTCTTTCACACGCCCGTGTCCTGAGACAAGCCCCGTCCCGCTCCCCCAAGGTGTGACGGCTGCCGCTGGCACCTCTCCCGACACCACTGCTCCTCCACCCTGGCTCCTGGTCGGGCAGAATTCAGCCATCGCAACTCACCGGGGCACAAAAGGTGCTTACACCGAGCTTGGTCATTCCTCAAGAGACCTCACCCAGTTTTATAGCGCAGCCTGTCCCATCAATTAGTGTATCTCTCAGCACCGACAGGCTGGACAAGGGCTCGGCTCTGCTCCTCGCGATGTTTAATCCCCAGCGCCAAGTCGGCAGGACACCGTAGACTATTGGGTTCCGCTCAGGCATAATTCCATCATTACCATTGATTTGTTCGCTCATGCTCCCCACGGTGCTTTTAATCAACTCTCCATCTTTGTGCCTTCACACCTTTACGCTTTTCATGATTGGCTCTGCTACCTTCTGCCTCTGCAATGAAATAGTACCATAGAAATCCGCCTGCATCTTACATACATTAACAATTCCATTTCTTCTCTCTCTGGTCCAGTGAAGGGATCTCCCTCTCCCACAAAGGCACCACTGTCTCTGCAAAGCGCTCCAGTAAGCGTGTGGGGAATGGCTTCTATTCATTATTTCTCGAAGTCCAGTACAATGGGTTATAATTAGTTACTGGCCTCCTTGGTTTACTCTACCTTCAGAGGCTCTTTTATATCTTAAAAGTGAAGGGAGATGCTGACATTAATTTTGGCTGTCTCTCCATAGCATTGTGCAGAAAAGATAAAACTAACACACAGGTAAAGGGATAAGTAGCTCACTAGCCAAAAAAAAAAAAAAAAAGAGTAGCAAATAGGGTCATCATCACATTCGTTTCATGAAAGTAGTGTGGTGTTGGATAGAACTCATTAGCCTTTTTGTTCTGCATTCGCGCCATCATTTATCAGCGGCTGTATCACATGTCACAGATACGATCCTTTCTGGCATCCAGTGTGGGACCAAAGGGCTCCCGGAGAATGCTGAGTTTCGATGCCAGGGCTGTGCCGCGTGATGCACTAGGCGCTGTATTAATTGTGGCAGATAAAATTTTTTCCAATATACTCCTAAAGGGACACTCAATAAAGCAAAGTAGTGTGATTTACCAACTCAAAGAAGCATGGGCAAATAAAAACACATCATGGGCCTGTTTTTCTTTCCCCTAAACCTTCAGTAGTTTGTTAGCACTGGAAGTGTTTGGAATTGTTTGGAAAAAAAAAAAATACCCTAATCAGTCCACAGCAATGTGCAGGCTGCTTTCAGTGAAACACTTAATTTTAGTTGTGTCTCAAGTGACTGTGACCTGTCAAATCTTTAAAGAAGTCTGCTTCTTCTTTAAGCTATGACTCTGGCCACTTTTGTGCATGCATATATTATTCTCCACTGCAAAGTGCAGTTTGGAAGTAGTTTTAGAAGTGTACTTGGAGCTCTTCCATGAACTTAGCCCTTCAGTCTTTGCAGAAAATACCTGGACTTTTTTTTTGCCGCCTGGTAATAATATTGGCATCATACTAATAGGATCTTTAAAAAAGCAATGTAATGAACTCCCAGCTATAAAAGCTGAGCAGAACTAGGTAGAAAGTTTGTATATATCTACACACATACATGAGTATACATGTACGCATGTACACACACAGCTGTAGGTAGTACACATGCATATGTTTCATAGTCACACACAAAACAGAGCCTACAATTTTTCACTGCTGTATTGAGGACACAAGTTCAGGTCCTCACCGCGATTGTGCTGGGTGTGGGTCTCCGAGCAGCTGCCAGCTGATGCCTGTCCACATCTCGTATCAGTGCAGAAATATGTGGGAAGGGAGAGAACTGCAGCCTTGTTCAAGCAGCAGAAGTTGCAGTTAGCATTTTAATACATCATTTTAAGAAAATGTCTCACGTTTGAAAGCGGTACACATCCGCCATCCCATCTGAGCACACGGGAAATGCTTGTTTAAATAGTTCGAGCATCAGAGCAGGACGTGCAGAGGCTGATCCCGACCCTCTAGACTTGGGCAAGTCAGTTAACCCTGCGACTTGACTGCTGAGAGCAACGACGTTTGCTTACCCCACAGGCAGATTGTGAGGATTAATTAATATTTGCAAAGTGCTTTGAAGATGAAAAGTAGCATGTTAAGTACTATAAAGTATTATTAATAGTGATAACAAACTGATAATTTTGGAGTATGTAAGTCTTTTCTTAACCTTTTCTAACAAGACCTTTCATTTCAAACAGCTGAAGAAGTAATACAACTACAGCCAGAGTGCCTGAGCCCCTGTTTTCTAAGGCACTGGGGATATGCTGATGGAGCAAGGCACTAAATAAGTACAAAACACATTCAATTTCACCTTAAAATAAGCTATGATATGTTTTAAAATACAGTATGATGCAGTGTACTTTCCATGTACCAAGGTAATACGTCTGGGGTGATTCTGTCTGTTAAACGTGTTAGAGTGGAGCAAAACAGCTTTGGAAAGATTCAGGTTTGGAGCCTGTGCTTTGCCTTCTACCAGCTGTGAATGCATGCCAAAATTTCTGCATTTTACATGTGTCCTGGTGATGGTTTCAACCAGTAGCTTCCTGCTCGCCTGCTCCTGGGCAAGCCACGGTGACTTGTGCAGTCACACTGTGCACAAACATTGCTGTAGGAGGCTCAGCGAGCTGCGAGCCTCTCCTTGGGCCATCCACAGTCTGCGCTGCCCAGGGAGAAATGCCCCGGTTGCCCGCAGTCCCCTCTGTGTGCAGCCACGCAGGGAAGGTCGGGGGCAAGAAGTAGTGATATGCAGAGCATGGGACTGCATGTTGCCAGCAAGGGCTCCTGCCGTTACCCATTCGGATGTTGTGCCAAGAAAGTCAGGCACTGATAGCAGCCCCAGTCAGGAGGAAGTCTGTCAAGGTATTTAATTTGAAACAAGAAACAGTTCAGGCTTCTATGGCCCAGGTCTTTAAGGCCGGTTTTCTGGCATTATGAAAAATGCTTTCCCTCTGAAAACTTTTGAGATCTAAGAATTTTGTCTGGAGCATAAACAGTAGGACTCTCATGAAGAGTAAAATTTATTTCTTTGCTTGATAGGGTCAAGTAACTCTAACTGGGATTAGCTAATGTTTCACAGAGCCTGATGTTTTTGAGGCTAGGAAATCCCTTGAGGAAGGAAGATATCCACGTTTGATGAGAAGCTTCTAATAAAATTAGATATTGCTTCTGAACTTATCAAAGGAAAATGGGAAGTAATGAAAATTAGAAGTGTAGCTCTGAAATCTTGTAGAACCCTGACAAGATAATGATCTGGCATTCACTGTCCACAAGTTTTTCCTTGTTCTGCCCCATTTCCCATGCACACACAGTCCTGCACACACAACCCCTGCTTCTTTCTCCAGTCAGATGACTTCAGTTGTCTCTCATTTCCCCTGTCAGCAGACCCACCTCTACACTCCCCCAGGCAAAGAAAAAAAGAGAGGGAATGAGAGAGAGGGAGAAAAGAAACAAAAGAGAACAGCAGTCAGGCTGGGGTAACTTGCCAAATGCCAGACTTTCTCGGATGAGTTATTGCTGAAGACAGGAATCACCAGCAAAACAAAGGATAATCTCCAAGACAGCAAATATAGCTGTCCTATTCCCTTAATCTCTTTCTGAATTATTAAGTGAAGACCTGGGACATTTCCGAAAAAGCAGGACTTCTTTTATGAGAGGGAAAAGGCTTGTGGCTTTGACAATTTGTCTGTGGTCAGAAGGCAAACTCTGGGGCCAGTGTTCCTTATGACTTTTACATGAACAAAATAGGAGACAGTAAAAGTAGAAATAAGAGAAGATGTTTTGAAGAAGGGGAAAGCACTTCCACCACTGCTAAAAATATATGTTTTAACTGTTTGCCTTCCTCTTTGCAAGCCGTTAAACTTTTCACTCTAGGAAAGATCAGAAATAGGAGAGATTTTCAGACTGTTTGTACTGTATCTATTTTCTGTGTTCCTGGACTGTTCTTTCTTCATGCAACCTTCATCTGGAAACTTGCCTGCCAGAGACACCAAAAGAAATTGTTTGCATTATTCTTTTCTTTTCATGGGATTCTCCCAAGATAAGCTAGCTCTACCATACCTGATATTGGTTTCTAAAAAGAAACTAGCTATGGGGGGAACTAATAGGGGGAGATACATAATGTGAAATACAAGTGAGAGAAGTGATTTTATTATTGCCCAGTGTACAACAGAGATATAAAATCTAACTGTTCAAAATCTGGAATTTGATCTTTCTTTTCGGTTCATTGCGCATGCACTCTGATACCTGAAACTCTAGCAAGGACACTGATCAGGTTTTCTTTTTCGTTTTCCTCTCCTTTTTTTTTTTTTCTTTCCCTCCAGGTGACTTTAATCTGTAATATCAGCAATAATCACTGTGGTATTGTTGCCTAGGCATTCTTGAAGAGTCAAAAGTGGACTGTAATTGAAGAGTTCATTACCAAGATCAGTTGGCTCCTTGATTACAGTGGCAAGGTGAAATATATATCCTCACCAAAAAGCAACTGCTAAACCTTTAGAGAAGTCACCCACTTTTCACTCTTTTTCATTAGGACCCCGACAAGCTTGTCAGCAAAATTAAAGGTATGTCATTCAGATCGTGCATGCATTGCAAAGGACTATAAACCTGCCAACCTCTTTGATGAAATAAAAGGGTTTTATTTATGATTCATGTAGGAATATGAGGTTATTTTTATTCTGTCAGTACACTAATAATCAGACAAGAGCTCAGGAAATGAGAAGGCAAACTGACAGGGAAGGTTCTGATAAAGGGGGACCCTCTAGGGTATTTTGCCCCCTTTGTAATCTCCTCCTTTTTAGTGAGAGGCTATAAGCATGGCATAGCATGATCTTGCAACTAGCTCGGCTCGTAGGAACAAAGGGAGTAGCTACCTAGCAGGACCTGCGGTATAATTCCACAAGAAAAATACTTCCACCAGAGAGGTCTGCATTGCTGTGGTGATGTGAACAGGAGCATCCAATCTGGTTTTCCAAGAGCGCAGTGAGTTGTAAAGATACCCTTCTTTCCTACTTGCTTTCCTACTGGGCAACGTGACTAATCTTAACAAAAAAGGCGACTGTAAGCCTCATACAGAGCCATTGCAAATTTGTTACCTATTTGTTTTATACTAATTTGGACCGACCCAAAGCAGAGCATTTTCCAAGCACTCCCAGCCTAGCTGAACATGAGATACAGCAGCACAGTACAGGGAGGATGGGGAAGTAACTCCCTTCGCAGTCCCTGATCAACATCTTTGCTTGCGGAGGAGCTAGGTAGCAGGCTACATTTCAAAAGTGTCTTGTCCTAGATGTTTCAAATGTTTTGGCAGTCTGCAGCTGCTTCTGTTCTGTCCTAGCTCAGCGAAGCTTCTGGAAGCGCATTTTGTGCCTATTGGTGTAAGCTGTCATTCATACCACAAACGCCACCATGATTACAGAAACACTCCTTGTGAGTAAAAAGGTATCACTGCGTTAGCTGGCTGGCCTTAAGTACAGTAGTTTGCTGAACAGTGGTGTGCTGGCAGGAAAACACAGACTAGCAAAATATATGCAGGATGAAGTGAAACAAAGTTCACTGGAGGAAAGAAAATAATACTAATCCTTCATTCAATAAGCAGTGAGTTAAGTACATTTTGCATGTTGAAGAAACGTAAAAGCAAAGGGAAGAAAGCACACATATAAAGGTGGCAGGACTGCCTTCCTCTCTAAAGACAACATATGGGGCATTTAGATATTAATAATACCAGGAGTTATGCCAAAGCTGCTAATATAAAATGCAGCCTCTGGTTTAAGGTTCCACAGAGTTTCAGGGTGTTTGAATTCCCTCTGACCAGAGAATCCTGCTGAAGTGAAGGGATGATGTTAACATTTTCATGCATTGTTTAAATCATTGAATAGACCTACAGAGGATTATAACCAGTGTTTAAGATGGGATTACATTTACTCTCCAGCTTTGTGATCTCTGCCATAATTTTCCATACTCAGATTTGTGCCTCACAAAGTTTTGAGAACTTTGGGTTTGGTTACATGGGGCTGGCTCTGAAAGGATGAGTCACGATCCAAGCAGCAGAGATGCTCTGAACAGAAACAGACCTGTTGTTGGACCTACAGCTAGTCTCTGTGGCCGTCTTGGGCATCCCCACAGCAACATCTCTCCCAGTCTTGTTGCTTGTCCCACATCATCCCACTGATGCTAAGATTAGGGGTAAGTCATAAGGCATTTACAGAAACATATTGCACTGCTGCCCACTGTGTTTTACGTGTTCTGCTCCAAGCAGCAACTGAAAGAGTTGGTGAACACGTTTCCCTCTGCATGCTCCTTTCCTTTTCTTATCCTCATGGTGCTTTCTGGATAGTCACCTGCTTTCTTTTCCCATGGAGAGTCATGGAATCAGCTTCTCTTCTTGTGTGTTTGCCTTTTTTTTTTTTTTTTTAACAGCTACAGCAAAACGTATTTCTAACAATTTAAAACTCTTGATGGCAAAATATGCTGCCATTAGCAAAGGAGCTTCAGGACAGAGGCAGGAAGTGACATTATCTTTTCAGTGTCTTCTAAAAATTTGGTTAGATGTCAGGGGCTGGAAGCAGCAGGATCCTGCCATCTGCAGAACACTTGGTGCTGGCCCTTCTGGAGAAGCAAACCAACTGGCAGGAGCTGCCTGGGTTTATGACTATGGTGTAGTACTGAAAGGACAAAGAGAACCCCAAGGTGTTGCTGTCCCTTTAAAAACCTGCTTTATTCTATTGACTCAATGATTTCCGATAAAGCATAATTTTATTTCTCTCAGCTAATTACAAACTGCTCTCTTCCAAACTGTTGATCTTTTCACACAGCCAAAGGCATCACCAGCAAATCAGACCCAAGATTTGGGGGCTGTGATACTGCACCGCTATTCCCTGTAGCAGCCAAATACTTCTCCTTGTACCTCTCAAGCCTGCCATTGTGCTGGAAAGTAGAGCAGGTAACTACTTCATCAGTCCAAGATTTCATTCTCGTGGAGCACGGAGGTTCATTATACTTACTTTATCAGCAGTAAGGTTTACTGCCGAGTCCATGAGAGATATTCATGTGAAACATGAGCAGAGAGAGAGGCATTGCATCTTTTCATTAATAAGCCCTCTTCTGGGATCCGGCATTAGTGAGATTCAGCGGATCATAGAGCACAGGGGTATCATTTTTACATGATTACTCTAAATTCTTAAACCAGAGGCTTAGGAGAGAGGCTTCGCACAAAAGCAGCCGTGGGAATTGTTAAATGATTGGCACAGCACTCGCGATGGGCTGAACCACTCTGGGTACCTCCAGTCATGGGGGGTACCAGCAGGCATTTTATTACCTGCCATCAAGGGAAAAGTGTAAAAGAGGGAGTCTATCAGACAGAGGAAGCTGTGCTAACCCTGTGAAATACCTCTGTAGTTCTGTCTCTCCTCCTGAACAAACCTCTTGCCATAATACTTATGCAGGGCTTCATCACACCGCCCAGACTAAGCTGTTCTCTTCCCTTGCTGTGTCTTTGTGTCTAGGCTTGTTTTTGTCCCATCTGATCCCACCTTCTCTAGTATGGCTACCAAAATAATCCCTACGCAACCTCCACCCCCAAATAATTAACTTGACTGAGCAGAGGGTCATTTAATTCCACCAAACGTGATATCTCTGAGATACATTTTGTACACGTGAGAAACTGTGGGTGGCCCAGAGGATTGGTACACAGCTAGCAAATCTTTGCTAGGTTGTGAGGCTGATGACATTAAGAGAGAAAGGATCTGGAGGCCTACATTGTTTTCTCATTGTTTTCTCATGTCATTACATGTTCCTTCTGTGACTTCATGCAGTTCCATCCAAAAACATTGCCTTGTACTCCCTCTGTCTCTGCTGTTCAGTCCTGTCCTGCCAGGCTGTATGCGAACCAAAATCAGAAAGCTGATGTGGCTGAAAAAAAACTATTTGTTTTCTCCTAGGATTAGTCTTCAACTGTGTAAGTTCCTCAGTCAGTTCCAAAATACAAATGCACAAATGCTTATCCCAGCATGAGAAAAGAGACCCCACAGGGACTGAAGGGACTGGACTGCTTCTGTCATTGACAGTGTCAGCTTATATCAGCCAAAAGTTTTGGCTGAGCTGTGGCTTCTACACCCCATTTAGAAAATGAAGACATCACTAATTCTTTACTTCTTACAGGTCCGCAAGGATAACATTGCCAACATTTGCCATGAGTGTTAGCAGCAAAATAATTCCGGCACTAATTCCTGACTTGCTGAGGTCTAACTGCAAAAACCTCCAGTATCACTCCCCCAGTCAGTGCCCAAGCCTGATCACTGGTAGCTGGAGATTGTTGTAAGGTCTGAGGCTTAAAAGACAGAAGAAAGGAGAAGGAGAAGATCAGTGAATTTCCAGCTTTGGTACAACAGACCTATGAAACCTAAGAGCCACATTAGAGATTTCTGAGGTATCTTGCCATAAATTATTCCGGGCCTTGGTATAAATCCATTGATTTTCAGGTTTTTAGTAACAACCAATTATAGGCAGAGATGCTTCTCTTTGAGGGGACTTCATTCAATCTAGTGCTTTCTGCAAGTCCAAAAAGAAGAAGGAAAAAGGAGAACCCAGAAGGTGAGGTCATGTGGGGCGCTGAATAATCCAGATCAAACAGCAACGAACACCCGATTAGAAGCCAACACATTTCTCTTTTCAGTATCTCTGAAATTGTTTGGCAGACTTAATTAGAAACAGGTGCAAGCTATAATATTTATTGCAACAATGCATCATTTTTGTCTGTTTCCAAGGTCATCGTTCTAGCCAATAGGAAGCCAGCAACCCACAGGGAGTATAACTTAGTCTATATGGGTAAAACATGAATTACTTAACCCTTTATCTAGTGGAATGAAATACAACATTGCACAAAGCACAAAGCTAACAAAATGGAAAATCCTGTGAGAAATCTTTCATGATAACAGGTTCCAGTGAAGTAAGTGACATCACCAGCTGAGCTAATAGCCAGCCTTAGGTAAAATGGAGTAGGTACAGATAAGGAAGGAGAAAAACACATTTTTTTTTACTACTTCTCTTTCAAGGGCCTGGGTTTATGTAGAATTTGCTGCAGTAGGAGGCCATGATTGTATGTTATCTAGCGCCTACTGTACAGTTGGGTCTCATGCGTTGTGTTCTGCTAAGCTTTAGCAATCTATTTCTTGGGCTGTGTCTGTCTCCAGAGCCATCAGGCTGCAGATGCACCTGTACAGCAGCACCTAGACACCGCTTCCTTGAGCTGCCAGTTGAGCGTGCCAGGATTTTCAAGCGAGAGGCGCCACGGAGGTAAAGCTGTTGTTTTTTCCTGCCTTTAAAGACAGCAGACTCAGAGAGATGAATCCATGTATTTCAATGCATCTGAGGGTAAGTGTCCCAAACATGATTTCACCTGGTCCCATGGTGCTTTCTTTGGTTAACACTGGCAGTGCCCTTGGTTACAAAAAAGCCCCGTTTTCAAAGCTGGCACTTAATTTCCTCTTGTAAGTTTTTCTCATAATCTTTGTAGGAATTCTTTGTGCTTTTGTGATCATTTGGGAATGAAGATCTCTGAAATTCTATTTTATTCCTTTTAAATGTGACAAATATAAATATGGAAACAAGGCGGCATACGTTAATAATAGAGATGTGTGAAATTGTGGGATTTTTGCCTTTTTGCAAAAGCCGCAAGAAGATGCCAGTATTTCTGCAGACGGAAACTATTTTTTCCACCTTCAAAGCATCACACAGCATAAAATCTGTGGCTATTTGAGTATTGTTGGGTAGATGTTAAAGGTAACAAGGAAATAGAGACTCTCTTGTGACAATTTATACAAACTGGCTCCTATCTCGTTCTTTTGACAACCACAACTCCCTGAAAGGCACCTCAGCATCTAGTCATCACCATTGTCCAGATTAATTATGATATTTCTATGGTGAAATAATAATATCCTCCGTGATCTCAGGAATCATTCTTAAAAGAGTACCATCCGTCCATTCTGAGGTAAAACAATCTAGGCACATGGTGCTGATGGATCTGGGATTAAATTGTGAGCAAGCGTTTATTAAGAGACAGATCCTGCAATCATGTTTAGAGAGCTCAACAGAATACAAGCTGATGATTAGAGAGGACCCACTCTCCCCCACACCTCAAGCAATGTCCCAGCACTGAATCCTTGAGAAGTTCAGACCTAGTTGGAAACTTTGCAGCTCAACATCCTTACTAATTTTCTTCTCTTCAGTGAATTTAATATCCCACACATTTAAACTGTGCCTGGCTCATGGCTTGCAAATCCTTTTAACAGTAGGTTGGTGAGTCTTTACATCATCCTGTGCATCACAGGATTGCTTAGATAATCTGTTCCCTGAAGTATTTGTAAAATCTCCTCACTGTAATTTCCCCCTGGCTCACTCTCTCCTCCTCCCTAAGAGTACAGGGCTGATACAGGGCTAGCTCTGAACCTGCGAATCTGTCACGTTGTTATCACTGAGGCTCCTGCCAATGTGTCACAGGTGTGCACAATGACGAGCATAAGGAAAAAAGGGAGTTTGTGATTGTCCAAAACCAGCTAGGATGGCAGCTGCCAATGTGCAGAGCACCACTGGCACCCGGGAGCCAGCAAAATTAGGGGAGGGCAGAGGAGAGCCTCCCTGCACTTTTAAACATATTTCAATCCAGTATTTGCACAGTCCTTCAGAGACGAAATGTGAGTAAATGTGTGGGGATGTGAATGAGCAACGAAGGTTCCTGACGGGGAGCTGAGCAACATGTAAAATTACCAAGCTTGCTTGGGACTTCTGTAAACGCACTGAGCACACTTGGAAAAGGTGATGGTGGTTCTGGGAGGCTCTGCTCAGTCATGGTGTTTTGCTTTGTGTCCTGGCTGCCAAACCATACTCGAATTGTATTTTACTGGGAATCAGGCAGCTCGAGTTACAGGTGAATGGCTGGGTTAGCTGCCTCAGTCTTGGGTCATTTCTGCATTGTACTTAACTGAATAATACCTTCCCTTTCTTCTTTTTTTTTTTTTTTTTCCTCATTGATCAAGCTGCTTTTGAGAAAAGTGATACTTTGCATATCTGGCTAAGTGCTGTTAACAGCCTCTGCCTGCGGTTTGTTAAAATTAAAAAAAAAAAAAAAAGGAAAAAAAAGAAGTGTGATCTTGCTGGAGAAGTAATTTGCTTCTCTCCAACCAATGATGGCTTGCACTTTATGCAAATTGGTATCTAGGGACAACAAATCCCATTTAATACATATGCATAGTTCATAAAAAAAACGACGTGAGAGAAAGAGAAAAAAGATAAAGCAACGAGTCAGCAAAAGAACAGGTTCCGAGGAAATTTATTGTCCCAAATTGGACATTTGTAACAGATGATGTGAACAAGTGTTAACTTTGTTTTCAGCAGCTCTTCACGTACATTCACTAGACATCACACAGATTATGTTTTAAGGATCTGAACTGTAATAAAAAAAAGTGTCTGTGGGCTTTGGAGTGTTGTGTTCCATATGGTTGGGGAAGTGCGGAGTTATTGCGACAAGCATCTTGTGAAGCTCATTACGCACGGCGGTGTTAGATGCGAATTGCTGCGCATCGCTATAGGGTACGTACATGACATCCCACAGTCAGCAGATAGCAACTGGAAATGAAAGATATGAAGGCACAGAGTACAGCTTCAGGGAACATGTTAGACAAAACATCTGCTGGTATCAGAAAGCTGCATTATCAGATCATTGTGGCCATGAATTTTTTATAAAGACTTTTTTTTTTTTAAAGCTGCAACTTTGAAAGTGACATTTTGCGAGAAAGTTTTTGATTGAAGTGTGATGTCAGGAGAAAGGCCAGTCTAGTTTATTATCTGTGTAAGAGCCAATATTGGCAGCCTGAATCAACTCCTTTCTCCAAGCAGTTGAGTTGGCCATTCACACACTACAAGTGCTTTTTCCCTTCTGATCCTGATGGCTGATAAAACCTTGACCCAGATTACAGGTTGTAGCTTTAGTACCAGGCTCCTCAGCAAGGAGTTTTCCAAGTTTAGTTCCTGAAGGGCTACTTTATGGCATGGCTGGGGCACTACTGAACAGAACTCACCAGGAACGCAGCTCCTTTGCGTTCGGGAGATGGAGCATGGTGCGCCTCATGTGCAAAGCACAGAGAGGCCACCTCAGCCTCCTTGCCTAATTCCCTCTCGAGCGGGACCTGCACTGTAACGCTGACGATCGGCTGGCTCTGTCAAGGATGGCCACAGTTAACAAGGCTGTCATATGTTGCTTTCAAAAGCTTCTCCTGCCCAGGGGCTGCACTTCGGGAGCGTTGCTGTAAGCTGTGAACATCTCAGTGCTGAGAGGGGCCTCCTACCTACTTAACATTCCTAACATTCATAAGGGCGGTGAGATGGCATGAAATGTATGTGCATATTGTAACTATTTACATTAAATGGCCAGGCATTTTCCAGTCTCTTGCCTGTCCTGTCCAGCTATGGAGTTTTGTTTGTGGCACTTGTACTACAGGGTGAAGCGACCTCCTCCTCTCCAGCAACAGGTACCGATGAAAAACCCGTCTCTTGTTGATCCGCAGTTGGTCTCTGTCTCTTCAGTGAACTCCATCAAAGCCGTGCATCCAAATGTGAGCACACTGACTTCCCAGGCCAATTCACAAGTGGTCACCTCAAAGAGAAGACCAAATATTTCCTGATTTTTGGGCCTCCTTCCTAAGCCTTCTCCCTGTCTGTGTTAAGGGAGGGTGGGAGAACAGAGGGTGTCCAAAAGCATCGGGACTTACGAAAGGATTTTGTTGTCAGCGGCTATTTTTTATGTAGCACCGTTCATTAATGCAGTGGGGGCTGCACAGAAAGCCAGAGGCAATTCACGCTTCATCGCTGATACTTAGGGAGTCTGAAAGCAGGTGAGGGATTTTGCTGGCCTGACCTGTTGCTGAGCGAGGCAATTGTCAGGTGAGAGATATCGCTGCTGCGAGCAGCTGCCGAGAGAAGCGGCATTCCCCGAGATGACAGCCCACTCAGGCCACGGCTGTAACATCCTTTTCCCAACTGCTGCCTTTGAGTAGCATTTAAAAACAGCAGGCCTGGGATATAGGACATGCAGATCAAGGCTTGGCTGTGTCACTAAACAGCAGCTACATCAGGCAGGTAGTTCAGTGTCCTCTCTGCTGTATAAAAATAACTTGTTCCCTTACAGATTTTTGTGATTGCTTCCTTAGGTCAAGATTTTAGAAAATACTTGAAGATAAACTTAATGAAAACAGAAGCAAACCAAAGCTGAGTAGTTTCAGGTTTTTTCCTGTTTCATTAGTTTGGAGCTATATTATGAACTGAAAACTTCGATGCTAAACTTGCTTCTATCTGTGGAAAGAAAAAGCTGAATATGGATCTGCATTTCCCAGGGACTCTGTGCACTGGACTGGCTCACATCTGTGCACCCACATGCAAGGTTCCTAAACCCTGGGATGCTCTGGGTTGGAGGTGGACAAGGAGGAGATCTGGCTTCAGCTGAATACTGGTCATCCAGGACATAGTTTTAGCTAAGAAAATATGAATCAGAGGCTGGTACATTTTTTTTGTTCATTAAAAGAGTGCAAAGTCATTTTTATCTGAAGCTTATGCTCCTGTTTTGGCCGCACACCCACACCTCCAGGGGGTGCCCACCTCTGCTGGGCTCAGTCACTGCTTAGCTGGGAACTTGTCCAGGCAAGCTCATCTCTCCAGATCAGAGACTTCTTCCTTTGAACCAATGTCCCAGTGCCCTGAGAGGGAACACTGTGAGTTTGGAAAGAGGAGACTGGCACTATGGCCCACCAAAATGAGGTATCAACCAAATTTCTTCTTAACCGTCATTGTCATCTCCAGTGACCCAACAGTGAACAAAAGCAAGTCCTGCAGTCAGTCCTGTCTGTGCAACGGTGCACAAAACAAGCAGAAACATTTAACTCCCTCTTTTGTACATGCAGTCAAATACTGTTTTATCTGAAAGCCAATATATCAACATACACTAATTGGTGTGGGCTGTTGCGGTAACTATGTTTTTAATTGCAGAGGCTGAAATGCAAACATATATTCTGTCCCCTTCCCTTTTTTCACCTTTGCTTCAAGTTTGGGTTTATGCAATGCTTTGAAAGATTTCCTTGGCAGTTCTTCAACTTTTCTTTGTCTCTGTGTGCTCTCCCTCGTAGCAAAATTGTTTCTGAATAGGTAAGTATTTCAGTGATGGAATAGCTATGATTCCTTATAGAACATCTGTGTGTGTATGTGTATACATGCATATATCTATGGATACATTCTGCAGTACATATAAAAATTCTACCCCTGCCTACAGACGGCTGTAATACGGGAAGCTTGTAAAGCATGCAGGCAGTATGTGTAGTCAGCAGAGCGAGCAGAGGGGGCAAAGAACTGGCACTGCAATGTAGGGAAAGAGTATGGAGGAGTATATGGACGTGCAGCTAACAAGAAGGGAAGGGAAGTGGCTGGAGGGTAAAGAGATATAATGGGTCCCAAATGTGGCAAGCACATATACCGCCATAGAGCAAATGCAAAATGCCACCACTAGTGACAAGTGTATTGCACCTAAGGAAAACAGCTGTGCCAAGTGCCCAAATCCACATTCAGCCTCCTGACCCTGTGTCTCCCCGGTCTGATGTGGATTAAATTGGTCAGGTCTGAGAGCCTACATGAATCCGTGTTCCACTGAAATAACGGCTCAGTATATCTCTGAAACATTTCTTGCGTGGCTACCTATTTTGCATTTGCAATCTTGCATTTGTGAGACTGGTTTATTTTATTTTATCCTATTTTATTTATTCTGCTGTGCTCGCTATCTCACGAACACTTTGATTATCTGTGTAGATCATTGCATGGTTTAGTACAGTTTGGTGTAACTTACAAACCCTCCCACATAACCCTATTATTTGTTAATAATTTTTCTATTTTGAAGAAACACCCTTTGACACCTGAGCTGGATCTCCTGTTCTTAGGCATAAATATAATAAAGTCCCCTGTGAAGAGCATCTGTCTAACTGGTCCTATCTGCTCTGTATATATTTGAATATATAAAATATTAATAAATGATTCCAAATGTTTAATCATATCCATTTGACTCCATGAGGCTCAGTGTCTGTAGGCTTCCCGTGTTAACTGCCTCTGTGATATCTCCATACTGCTGATTTGTTGTTGATCTTGAGTTTTTAAAGCAAAATAAAACCGAGGTTTGCAGTTTGATTTGAATTAATCAGGTCTGATTAGACAGGAACAGATCAGGCTGTTCTGGAAATCCCTGACTCTCTTTAATACATTTTCATGTGCTAGTCAAAAAAAATAAAAAATAAATGTTCATATGTTAAGTAAGAGCGCTATTTATTTAACAGCATTTTTTCAGAGTGCTGAATCTTGGGGTTGGGGGGAGGATTATTATGACGTTCAGGTTGGAAGAAAGAAATAGCATTTTGTTTTACAGAAATATGGATATTTTAGAATGGAGTCACCTGGTGGTAGATCTCATAAATGTACATAAAGAGATCCTTCTTAATATTATTATTTTTTTTTTTAATTCTTGTGACACTGACTGTCCATCTAGAAGCTTTGATAGATGGAGTCACAAAAACAAAAAAGTGTATTTAGTTTAATAAGGCAATTTAAAGAGAAAGGCTGGAATTATGTATGGCAGAGGACAATTATGCAAGCTAAATGATTCTTCAATTAATAATGAGAGCCATGAAAAGCAAAGGAGAAAGGATCCTCCTCTCAGAAGGAGAAAGCTTTATGGTTTCCTCCTGTGCGTACTGGGCACGTGAGGGCAGTTTTGCTGAGTCCGGTGCGGGGGACAAGGGCAGCTCTGGGGTCAGCTTTCAGCCAAAGCCTCTGGGGGTTCTGCTGGTGGCATCTTTGGGGGCAAAGTGTCCCATGGAAATTTTGTGTTCCTACACAGGTCCGCCTCGGATGGTCTCCATCTCGCAGAGCTCCGTTAGAAAGCAGCAAGCCCCAGCTGAACGTGGACCTGCACTGTCAGCACCTGCCAGGCCCCAAACTGTGAGTATGGAGCCAGAGGGATTTCCATCACAATCCACTCTTTTTTCCTCAGTTTGCAGCCAGGAAAACAGGCCATGGGGAGACACAAGCCTACCTGTAGAGCCATCAGTTTGGCCCTTTTCAAGCAGCTTTTATCCTTCTTTTAAATCCCTCTCTGTTGTGTGCCAAAGCAACAAGCCATATGTTAAAGATGTTAAAGAGCAAATAGTTTGCAGACTGTACCAGCATGCAGAGTCAGAGGGGAAGCAAGCAATAATGTTGGGAGAAAAGGGGAAGAAGTGATTATCTGGTAGTGATTATTCGGGAGGGCAATAGTGGGAGGTGCTGTAAGTGACAGGGATTCACTATGGGACGCAAATCACTGAAGGCAAAGCCATTAGGATCAATTTAAAATACCAAAGAGGGAGGCTAAAGTGACAATAGCATATTTTAATTGAAATCACAAATATTGTGCTGCAAGATACGGTTTAAAAGACTAGGCAGTGTTACTTTATCAGAACAGAGCAAAAGTTTTTTTATTTAAAGAATTGCCATTTTTTTACAAAGATCAAAATGGAGCAGAATGTTTTTAAACAATTCTTAAATCCCATTTATACATACTTTTCTATTTTAATGTTCTCATTTCTTACGATGTGCATATTATAAATGGAATTAACTACATTACTAATGTTTTTAATCTGATTTTAATAGAGCCTAAGGCTGAAGCATGGAATCAGCATGTGTCCCATTAAAAGAAAAATACAGTTATATAGAAAATACATAGCATGTCCAGCTAAACATTTATCTATGCATTAGTTTTATTTATTGAGCTAACTAGCCCATGCACAGACACTGGGTGGATTTTTTTTTTAAGACACTTTTCCAAAGCTGAAGTCCATATGATGGGATTGTTACTGTTTTTGGCAGCAGAAACGTGAACTTGGTAAAAGAGCCTGGCATAGAAAACCACTGAGTTCTGACATATTCCATTTGCTCCTAACTCTTTGATTTCCACTCACAGAATCTGACATATGTTGGGCAATGACCTTGCTCTTTTAAATAAGCTTATTTTAGAAGACCTTTGCAGAATGCTGTCTATTTGGCCTCAATGTAAGCTGTTAGGGAAATGTAGTACAAACACAGAAGTTGTATGTTTTGAATGCCAGAGATGTTAAGCTGAAGAGCAGTTGGTAAGATCTATATTTCTGAATGCTTTCCGTGCTATTAACAAGGCTGTGTCCTTAACAAAAAGAAAAAATCTTTATCCTGCATTGGACAAACTTCCCTTGATTTGTATGTGGGTTTTGTTTTTATTTCGGGGGGGTTTGGGTTGGGTTTGGTTTGGTTTAGTTTGGTTTGTTGAGCAGGACATTCAGGACCAGGCTTCTTTTTTCAGTCTGAAATCCTCTGATTGGGCTGACAGATAATCAACCCAGTGGGGTGCAAGCAAACGTTCCTAAAAGTAAGTGATGGTTTGGGATACCCCTGCTCAGAAACCTTAGAGAGCATCAATGTCTTGTCATGCTGTAGAATCATCCCCGTGTAAATGGCTCTGAATGTGGGCACTCAGAAATGGCCTAGGATATGGAACAAGTCAGTTCACTGAGTGCGTTTCAAGAAGAGCCGTAAACTTCATGGGGCGATTTGCTTTCCCTTTGTCATAGGGGAGCAGCTTGCATGAAAGTTCACAGGGCAAGTGCTGTAATCTTGCAAATGCCAGGATGTATCTCTGTGCAATAAAGCAAATCATTGGTCCCAACATGGCAAATTAGAGTGAGGGAATGAAAGTGCCTTCAAGAGGTAGGTAGAAAAAATGTCCTTCATTAAGGCCTGTATCTGCTGAAGTCAACAGAAAGTTCATATCAACTGCAAAAGCAGAAAGAACTTGGAAGAGTGCTTGCGATATGTTTGATGTTCTCCTATTGCTGGTAGACAAACTCCCGCGCCCTTCACTTGGGCTGTGAGGCTTGGAGCCTGGAAATTCAATCAGCTGGAGAACGTGTCCCTGGAAAGGCTTGCTGAGTTTAGCCATATCTGAGTAAGTGGCAATAAAATTCCACACATAGGAAAACAGATATCAAATTGCCAAAATAAATGTAAATTTGAATTCATGGTCATGTGTGCCTTTTTAGGACAAAGCCTGGCTCCATATGCAGCAAGGAGAGGCATCTGAGCTCTGCCAGAACATTAATAATCATCGGCTGTGGCCCATGGACAGCTCTGTGCACTGGCTTCCTCTCAAAGACTTTGTCTCAGTTGGCTTCACAAACACACAGGAAGGGCATGAAGACTTGTCTTTGTTGACACTGGGTTAAGAGGCTGAGAGCATTTGACGTGGAATATTTCCTTGGCTGGTGGAGCTATAGTAGATTTTTTTACCTCTCTCTGCACGCTTGTTTCCTGATTCAGTGGCAGCACTGGGAAGCCTTCCTATTACTATGAATAACTCATCTTCTGCATGAATACGGGGTTCATAGTCTGACCCATAAAGTTTTTTGGGGAAAAGCATGAGCACCAAGCCGTCACTGCCAGCCCTTTTGGCTGTTTAATGTAGGGACAGTTGGACCTGTGCCATCAGTCAGCAGGAAGGATGGCAGAGCTGCTCTCACCTCCTGTACTGGGGGCCTGCCCAAAATTCCCTTAACCATCACTCACAAGCTCATTTTTTTCAGGGAAATGGCTTTTATTTGTTGTGAATTCTTCATACAGAAAAGCTTCTTACAAAAACTAAATAATGTAACATATTCTGGGTTCTGGGCAGATAAAAATTGAAAGAGCTGTGGTGTTTGTGGAAGTTGAATGATAGTGATGAGCACCACATGAAGTCCCTGAAGATGGTGTCAGGGGATTTGATCCCCCATAAAATGATGAAGGACTCTGATGTAATGGTGTTTTGTGAAACAATTTGAGCATAAATGCCACGTTCTTTCCCATTAACAACTGACTTCCATTGTGCTAGGATTTCTGTTCTTTTTTAACATGTATTTTGAGCACACTGAGAACAAAAATTTCCATTGTGATAGTGCTGCAGGAAGATTTAAAGGTTGTGGTGGACTAGGAATTGAAATGCAAATCACACTTACACACCACCTCCTGCTGAGGCCCAAATTTTTATAGATCAGGTTCTGCAGCCCTGATGGAGAATCAGTGATCTGCCCTTCATGGGATTCACAAATTAGTTGCAGTCTAAGGTATCATTTCCTACAATATAATTGTAACTTACCAGATGAAAGTTTGTCACCGAAAACAGTCTCCTGATCTTCCATTATTTCTCCAGCTGCAGTGCCACTACGGATCCTTTCACAGACAATGCAAACACATCACAGCTCCCCAATCTGCAACATGCTCTTGCTGAACATAAACATACTGTATATATTGATCCTCTCCCCCTTGCTTTTTTTCCTCCCCCAGTGTTCAGGTGGTAAAACACTAGCTGCCATGAACTTCATGTTAAAAGAGAAATGAAAAAAAGGAAAAAGCTGTGGTTTGGGGCTGCTAGAGCTGCTAGATAGCAAACTACAGGCTTGTAACGTTGTAGCTGTTGAAATGGCTACAAGGATAATGGGACATACATGCATTTGTGGATAATTTTGTTTGCTAATTGCTTATGAAATTTCAGGTAAGGAACATCCAATTCGATTTGTTATAATAGGTAATGGCCTGGGTTTATGCTTTTCAGGATGTTTTTTATTTTTATTTTTTACTGCTATCATTACAAATAGATGGCTCTTCATGTTAGGAGAAATGCTTCACAAAAAGGCTGGGGCCGCACTGCATGGCAGCATGGGCAGCATTTGGCTGTGCACCTGGCAGGCAGTAACGGTAGTGGTCGCGGTACCAGTACCAGTAATGGTAATGGATGTGGTACCAGTAGCAGTAATGGTAGTGGTCATTGTACCACTACCAGTAGCAGTAATGGTAGCGGTCGTGGTAACGGTAACAGTAAGGGTAGTGGCCGCTCACACCATCCCTGCCGGTGCTGCACCCGTGACCAGCCCAGGGCAGGTACCTGGTCGCTGGGCACAAAGAGGTCAGAGGAGGTGAATTCTCCCCTCTTCTGCAAGACGCGGGGTGCAAGCCCTTTGTGCAGGGTGCTGACTCACTCCTCACCAGGGCCAAGCTGGTACGTTGCACAAAGGGATAGCTCTGCTCATCAGGGCCCTGAGCCACCGGCGCCTCCCAGGAGCCGTTCTGGCAACCCTCCCCGCATGCTATTCGGAGGTTCTTGAGTATGCAAAAATATGCTGAAAATTATCACCAGCAGTGATCACAAGCTCAGCGCTGAGCCCTCCAATCTGCATCTGCTTTCCATCCTGTAACTTTAACCAGTTCTACTACTTACTACTAATCAGCTACTACCTAATACTAATAGCTAACACCGTTGCACCATTTCAGAGTTACATATACATTAATGAGAATTAGCATTTGTTGACAGCCATGGTGGGAGTTGCCTGTCTTAAGCATTTCAGGGGTCCCCATTGCTGTAATGTTTGATTGCCTCCTTTGGTAATTATAATTGACACTGAGCAAGTTTTTCATAGGTCTCATTTGGCTGCACAGAGCTGAAAGACATATTGAGCTTTGTCTGTGGTGGAGAAAGAAGAGGCCAGTAGTAACATACTGCCCAGAAAGAGTCCCTTATTCTCTCCACACAACATGAGGGGACAGGGCCTCAGGCTGCACCGCCACATGGGGTGGTGGCCGCAGGGACAGTGGCTGCCCTTGCTCTGTTCACCGTCCCTGCAGAGCGCTGCCAGCTCACTCAAAACATTGCCTTCCCGTGCTTCATCGTCCTACAGAAGTGTTCTTTCAGTGCTGTTTTAATAGGTGGAGAACAATTTAGTCATTTTAGCTTCAAGTCAATTGCCTTCTTCGTTTGGGAGCATGAGGGTATTTAAGATGCTGCGGAACGTCAGCACACCAGCAGTAAATAACTTGTGGGCCTGTCAGTGCCCATTGGAAAAAGGGTGCATAATCAGAGTTAAAGCAGTGGGTTTAAAAAGCAGGGAGAAATATAGGCCCCCCTGTACCTCTTGGACAGCATATGAACGCGTGGCAGATGCTCTTCAGGAATACCAGTTGGCTCTTTGGGAAGAGAGGTACCGGGGAATGCCCCGGCTGCCTGCTCAGCTCCCTGAATCCGCTCTGCAGAGGCACACGTTACACATCCAGCCCGCTGCTCTGGCTTGGCTTTGTGCTGAAAAGTGAGCTTTTTCCATTTGCTACCGTGGAAAAGAAGCTGCTTTCACCCTTACCCCAAGGAAGATGAGCTATAGGAACATACAGCGGGCTTTTTTTATAGTCAGGGGGCCACAAGGGGAAGCAGTGGTCATAAGCAGAGATTGAAAGCTGGCTTGTTAAGTAAATCTCAGGCTGTAGCTGGTTTTAATTTATTTTTTGTTTTATGTGCAGGGGACTAGGCCTTGCAGGCCTGGCTAATATCAAAGCCTGGGGTTTTGTAGATTTTTAATCAAGGTCCACTTTGGGGGGTTCTGCTTTTGGTGGTTGTGGATGTGTGGGGATATATTTTTTTTTTTCTTGCTGTAGTGTCTGGATTTCTTTAGTTAAACTTTTCCATTCTTCAGACTTGAGCCAAGTGAGTGATTTCAAATTACCCAGCACTTTCCAGAGAGGTGGTTTTTTTTTGGGGGGGGGGAGGAGGGGGAGGGGTAGGAGTTTTTCGGTGGCTTAGATTTTTGGGTGTTTTTTTTTTTAAGCAAATTTGCAGTCCAGTTTCTCTGAAAATCACAGATGGCATCTGCAATACTACCCTGTTGCCTCTCACTAATTTGGCATTCTTAGTACTGTCTAAATAGTTTATTGTTCATCAAAGCTGTATGAAAGGAATTTTATATAATTTTTTTGTTTTGTTTTGTTTTGTCCCTCTGCTGGCAGGGAATGTAAATCCCAAAGAATTTCAGCAGGTGCTATTAATATGCAAATAATGGAGAGTATACTAGGTCTAATAGACCTCCCAACTACATGGGAGGTGTAGCTGTTGGAGCAAATTAGCTTTCTGTAATTTGCATGCTTTTCACAGCCTCCTGGGATTATATTTTAGATAAGAGACAATAAAAGCATATGCTGTTAGTTTAAAATGTAACTAATTTTAGACTTTGAAACCATTTTAACCTAACTTCTTTGTGGTGTTAAACTGTTATTTGCCAAGAAACTTTTTACACAGCTTGTGATTTTCATGGCCTTTCTCTTCCCCCATTAACTGTTCCATCTCTCTTTTCAGGATGAAAGTGAAGAAGGGAATCTTCCACATGGCTGCATCTTGAAAAGCAGGTACTTCTCATAAAAACAGGCCCAGCTTGTCTTGGCTTGGTTCTGAGTCTGCATTCAGTTCCTGATGGATCTAGATTGTGCTTTTTAGGTCAAACTATTTCCCTCCCCTTTGGCATCTCTGTGAGAAGTAAATCCATCCCAGAAGAACACTGTGGCCCCTGCTGACCACCCATGCAGGGAGGAAGCTGCTGTAGCATCACAAAAATCTTCTTTGCTAACCCATCGAAGCAAAGAGAAACTGGGCTGATGTGGCACAGATGTCCAGTGTGCTGGCCTAGCCCACACCTAGAGAGTTAGTCTATTCAAAGTCTGTTTAAAATGAACAAAAAGAAGCAAGGATTTCAGCACAGGTTCAGTCTGTGAAGTCAAAAGTTATTGAGCTGTACTGGCACATTATCAATGGCACTTTCCAAATTGGTATCGACAGCAAAAATCATACTGTTGACATCTGTGGTTTGTGACAACTTGAATGATAAGGCATCAGCTGTTGTGCCTGACAATTTCTGTCTATATTTTAGGTGCCGCAGTGATTGCTTCCTACCCGAACACGCTGCGCTACGCCAAGGGACTGGCCAGGTAGGATGCATACAGGGCAGCCACTAGAAATCTCTGCCTTCTCCCCCGTGCCTGCTTCTGCCTCTCTGTCCTCAGGTATTTGTTGAGCTGGCTGGAAATGGTTCTCTTGGCTTGCAGCACCATCCCAACCTTGGCTGCTCTAATTCCGCCTGCTTTGAAGGACCGCAGCAAAAGGTTTGTCAGAGAACAGCAGGCTTAGCTGGTGCAGATATGCTTCAGCAGCAGACTGTAGTGGTGTCAGCTGAGGGAGTCTGTGAAAGGTAGAGAGGCAGTCATTTTATTTTGTCTTTCTGCCAGTTGTCCCATTGCCCAGAGTATGTGATTTGTGAGTTTCCTTTGGCAAAGTTGCTCCATTGCTCATATATCTCTGAGCAGTGTTTCCAGGTCATTTGGTCCGCAGGGTGGTGGCCATCTTTTATTTCAAGAGGGAGAGAGTTCAGGGGTAGGATCAGATGTGTTGAGGAGATGGCAGTCAGGTGGAGATCAAGTTAGTGTTGTCAAATTTATTTCTAGCATGGGAAAGGTGAGTATTAGCGAGAGGAGCAAGCCTGAAAGATGTCCTTTGAGACAAGGCGAGGAAGAAAAAAGACTTGGGATGCAACTTTGGCTATACAGCAAGATGTGGTAAGATTCTTCTGAATTTTTGGGGCCACAACTTTACCATTAATGTTTTTATAAGGATATTTCAAGCACACAATATATGGAAATATTTCATTTCCATATACAAAAACAAAGGAAAAAAAAAAAGCAGGGTTTGACTGATGCTTGACTTAATAGTATTGTGAGTTGTGATCCTGAAGAACTGTGTTCAGACATAACCAATGCACTGAACCCTGTGAAAGGGAAATCCCTTCCCAGCATGAACCCATTGAAGTTGGTGGAATTAAAGCAGGTTGTCATAAAGCCACAGAATTAAACTATGGAGTTCATTCCCACCATTCAGGTGGCTGCACCACTAAACTGTCCATGACATAAATTATTTTCATTGTCCACAATAGGATCCAGACATTAAATAAGTGGTCTTTAAATGCTGCTCCTTCTACACCAAGCTGGATTTGCTTTGCCGTGTGATACTGCTATGTTCCAGGTGCCATGCGTGGTGCCCCACAGGCCTTGCTGCCAGGGTAGTCGAGCCTAGCATCTTTACTGTGCCCGATGAAGGAGGTTTAGTCTTCAACCAACCATTTCTGAGTCTGTAAATAAACCAATGTTAAGGAAAAAAGCATTTGCAGTGACTTGTGGTAATCTCATTGAAAATGCTGGATGCTTTTTTTTCCCCTCTCTCAGCTCACCCCAAACGTCGTCTAACATTAAGACCAGTGACCTCTCACTTTCCCAACTGAAGCGGGATATGACTTGCCTCTTATAAACCTGTGCCTTGAACCTGGGACCAGTTGCCTTATTTAAAAATACAAAAAAATGATATGCCAGATGGCTGCATTTGTGAAGAGTATAGTTAGAATTAAGGTGGAGGGAGACAAGGCAACTGTAAATCAGACATGCAAAAATATGGTCAAAATACCTGCAGCATTGTTTCACCAACACTGGTTTAGGAGGCAAGTGTGGTGATATTGGAGCAAAGAAAAGCACGAGGGGATACTGCATGGAAAACAAAGATGTCTTTCAGTAATGAACTGCTTGACTTCTTCCAGCAAAGGCTTAGAAGTTTACCAGAATCAAGAGACTGTTATTAAATGGAAGGACTGTGAACCAGTAAGCCTCAGAGTATTGTATCTAGTGTCACTGCAAAATGCCACGTGCGATAGAGTAAAATATTGATAGCAGGCTGTGTCACGGGCTTAGTTAGCATTATAGCAGGATATGCTGCTGCCAATCATCTCTAAGTAACCGCTCTCTCCAGTGACACAGACAGTCAGCAGCTCCGTGCCATGGCTGCAGATGTCCAGGAAGAGTTTTCTAGTAATGTGCAGAAATGTGTTATATCTTACATCATATTCATGTCGTTTGCTCATCACTTTGCCCATTTCCATATGAGTGATATCCAGGAGCTCAAGTGATCTGGATTAGTGTCTAAAGTCAGAGTTAAAAGGGGTCAACTTGTAATAATGCCACTGGCTATTTTGCACCTCAAATTCTTTGGACACATTGCTCATCTCATTGAGAGGTGTTTCTCTTGATGCCAGGGCAACATACTTGCTGAAAATGTAAAAGCCCACAGATAGTGCTTCTTTATCCTTTTATGTATTGATACAGGTCCTGGGTACTTTCAGCTTTCCTTCCATGCTGCAGCTTTTGGCTGTCACAGCAAAAAGTTTTTGATTGTTTATTTGATCTGAGGTCAGAAATCCACATTTTAATTGTTTTCCATGCTTAAGCTTGCTGTGCTCCAACTGCTTCATAGCTCCACACTCTCAGCCCCTGTGGTCTCCCAGGAGAGAAGGGGAACATTGACATGGGCACAGAAGGGGTTGATCTGAAAGCTCAGCCCCTGTCTCCCTCGGTTAGGTCTTGGTGTACAACCCTTGCGGCGCTTGGGTTTCATTACAAGAGTCTTAGGCATTCTTAGATTGTAGCTTGATAAGAATATTGCAAAGAAAATCTGTGTTGGTTTCACTAAAAACTGTATCTAGACATGCAGCTTTCCCCCACCACCACTACAAAAATGAGTTTGTAAAAAAAGTTTTGTAGATACTTCCTATTAACTTCATCTACGTGTATCAAAGGTAGGTAACATTAATAACAGTAAGTACAGTGAATGTGGCAGGACCATGCATCTTCCTCTGATTCTTGTTCTATGACTGCTACAGCAGAAATGCGAAAGTTTCATTCTTTTGTTTTTATAAAATTTGAATTTCTTTAATAACCATGGATCACAAGTTTATTCTCCACACCAGTAAGATGTTGGATTTTTATTGTTGTTGCAGACTGCATTGTCTTATTTGGGGAATATGTTCACAATTGAGAAAGAGTTGCTTTTATTAACAAATCAAAAGCTTACACTGTCAAAACTGAAATTGTTCTACCTTTTTATGTGCAAATTTAAGCTACTGTCAAACCTTCAGCCATGGTGCATTTAATTTGTGGAAATATAAAAATATCTGGCTTAATATTAAAATATTCTACATGAGGAAGGAAGATTTTTAAGTGATGCATTGCATTCAGCACTCTCAGAAAAATCAGATTTTAAAGAAATAAAGTGGTATTTTAACAGAATTTATTTTTCCTTACTTTTGCTAAAGTTCAGTGCAGTACTTAGAAGTGTGTTTAAGTTATACAGGTATCTGAATATCTGGTTGGATTGCCTTTGGAAATGAACCAAGGTAAATGTGAGCGTGTCCAGAGCATGGGAGCTACATGCCCTGTATTTTTCCTTACAAAAGGGTCACAAGATTTCTTCTTTTATTAGAGGTAGAGGTACTGAGATTTTGACTCTACATTCAGTAAAGTTTGAGTAAAATATAAAAGTAACTACTGGTTTCATGGTGATAACTTGTGCTTTGCAATGTCTTTGTAGTAGAGGATAAAATTCTGATTATCCAAAGTTAGGCACCAGTTCTATGTTTAGGCTTCCAAAATACAGAGCCTTCTATTTACCCTGCAGCACCCAGGCGCCCAGCCTTTCTGGAAACCCAGCAATGTGGGCCGTGATTCAGCAGTGTCCTGCAGCACGTGCTTCATTTCAAGCACATGAATGAAGCCATTGATGAAGCATGAGGTTTCGAATTGGGTGTTTTGTTAGATGCTTAATATATACACAATTCCTGTTTTAAGTGGCCAAGTTTAGAAAGTATTTGGAGCAAAAACTGCCCTGAACGTGGCTGTCGATGTGGTGTGTGGTCAAACCATGAGTCTTGTAGTCATGACCTCCATCATATTTAATATGTATACTATATATATATATTCTATATATACATATATATGCACATGACTTGGATAATACATACCAAGAGTGAATTCCTTTCATCTGAAAGCAGATTTGGTGTTATCGTAAGACAGACACACTCACCCTGAGCATATGTCTGCCAGTTTCTTTACCTTTTTAATGGGGAGTTCTCCTTCTGCCGTTCTCCTGTTTCTGTTGGGAGAACCAGCAAAGTGCCTGCCTGCAACTGCAGTGTTGCAAAGAAGGAAATCTTTCAAGAAGGAAATCTTAATGGCTCAGGAGCGGTCTGTCCCCACGTGCCCAAAGACGAGCCGACGCGGAACTAGACCGGCCTGGCTGAGCAGAGAGTTGTGGCTTGAGCTTAGGAGAAAAAGGAGGGTTTATAATCTTTGGAAAAGAGGCAGGGGCTACTCAGGAGGACTATAAGGATGTTGCGAGGCTGTGCAGGGACAAAATTAGAAAGGCCAAAGCTCATCTGGAGCTCAATCTGGCTACTGCCGTTAAAGATAACAAAAAACGATTTTACAAATACATCAACGCAAAAAGGAGGACTAAGGAGAATCTCCATCCTTTACTGGATGCGGGGGGAAACTTAGTTACAAAAGATGAGGAAAAGGCTGAGGTGCTCAATGCTTTCTTTGCCTCAGTCTTTAGCGGCAAGACCGGTTGTTCTCTGGATACCTGGTACCCTGAGCTGGTGGAAGGGGATGGGGAGCAGGATGTGGTCCTCACTATCCATGAGGAAATGGTTGGCGACCTGCTACAACACTTGGATGTACGCAAGTCGATGGGGCCGGATGGGCTCCACCCGAGGGTACTGAGCGAACTGGCGGAGGAGCTGGCCAAGCCGCTTTCCATTATTTGTCGGCAGTCCTGGCTATCAGGGGAGGTCCCAGTCGACTGGCGGCTAGCAAATGTGACGCCCATCTACAAGAAGGGCCGGAGGGTAGACCCGGGGAACTATAGGCCTGTTAGCTTGACCTCAGTGCCAGGGAAGCTCATGGAGCAGATTATCTTGAATGTCATCACGTGGCACTTGCAGGGCAACCAGGCGATCAGGCCCAGTCAGCATGGGTTTATGAAAGGCAGGTCCTGCTTGATAAACCTGATCTCCTTCTACGACCAAGTGACGCGCTTGGTGGATGAGGGGAAGGCTGTGGATGTGGTCTACCTTGACTTCAGTAAGGCTTTTGACACCGTTTCCCACAACATTCTCCTCAAGAAACTGGCTGCTCATGGCTTGGACTGGCGTACGCTTTGCTGAGTTAAAAACTGGCTGGATGGCCAGGCCCAAAGAGTTGTGGTAAATGGAGCCAAATCCAGTTGGAGGCCGGTTACTAGTGGAGTCCCCCAGGGCTCAGTGCTGGGGCTGGTCCTCTTTAATATCTTTATCGATGACCTGGATGAGGGGATCGAGTGCACCCTCAGTAAGTTTGCAGATGACACCAACTTAGGTGCGTGTGTCGAGCTGCTCGAGGGAAGGAAGGCTCTGCAGGAGGATCTGGATAGGCTGGACCAATGGGCTGAGGTCAACTGCATGAAGTTCAACAAGGCCAAGTGCCGGGTCCTGCACCTGGGGCGTAACAACCCCAAGCAGCGCTACAGGCTGGGAGAAGCGTGGTTGGAAAGCTGCCTGGCAGAGAAGGACCTGGGAGTACTGGTTGATAGGCAGCTGAATATGAGCCAGCAGTGTGCTCAGGTGGCCAAGAAGGCCAACAGCATCCTGGCCTGTATAAGAAGCAGTGTGGCCAGCAAGGCTAGGGAGATGATTGTCCCCCTGTACTCGGCTCTGGTGAGGCTGCACCTCGAGTACTGTGTTCAGTTTTGGGCCCCTTGCTACAAGAAGGACATGGAGGTTCTCGAGAGAGTCCAGAGAAGGACAACGAAGCTGGTGAGGAGTCTGGAGAACAAGTCTTACGAGGAGCAGCTGAGGGAGCTGGGGTTGTTTAGCCTGGAGAAGAGGAGGCTCAGGGGTAACCTTATTGTTCTCTATAGGTACCTTAAAGGAGGCTGTAGCGAGGTGGGGGTTGGTCTGTTCTCCCACGTGCCTGGTGACAGGACGAGGGGGAATGGGCTGAAGTAGCGCCAGGGGAGGTTTAGGTTGGATGTTAGGAAGAATTTCTTTACTGAAAGGGTTGTTAGGCACTGGAATGGACTGCCCAGGGAGGTGGTTGAGTCACCATCCCTGGAGGTCTTTAAAAGATGTTTAGATGTAGCCCTTAGTGATATGGTTTAGTGTAGGACTTGTTAGTGTTAGGGCTGAGGTTGGACTAGATGATCTTGGAGGTCTCTTCCAACCTAGACAATTCTGTGATTCTGTGAAAGCACCCGCAGAACCTTCTTCAGAGTGTCCAATGTCTTTAGCTGTGTTTTGACTTATGTGTTTTCTTTCTAGCATCCACGCAGATTACATGTTTAAATTCCCAACTCTTCTTCTGTGACCACGGAGTTTTTCTATTGCGCTTTGAGAGGAGGGGTCCTGTCAAGGAAGGCTGTGTTTGCCAGTCATTTTTTTCCAATCACATATTCTAATATCTGTCCTGTCTTTGGGGAGGTTTTAATGGCTCTGAGTCCATTTTACCTCATTATTTCCAAGGCCTGAACCAAGGACATTTGCCCTTCTGCAGTGCCGAGAAGAGAATAAGTGGCTGTATCTTGAGGAGCAGACTCATTCCCTGAAGTGGCCCATTCCCGGCTCTCAGGGCAGTGCATGCAATTATCCTCCTGAAAAGGCCATCTGAGCAGTGCATTAGTATGCGTGTATCTAGGCTGGGATGTGCCCATGAAATCACAGTGCAGGTGTTGCTTACCCAGCCACCTGGCCAGCTCCGCCGCAGCAAGGCTCAGGTGAAAGAGTCCCCGCAGCCACACCGGTGCTGTCCTGACCACCCACCTCTCCTGCGCAGAGGGTACAGAAAGTATTTTATTAATTTTGTCAACTGCCAGAAGTTCCTTTTGGGTGGTAAATTATTGTCTCCAGGGATCCAACCGCTCATCTACTACTTTTATGCCAATGTTGTTAGCAATGCTTAATTCTAGCATCCTAGTTTATAAATCGTTTCATCTGGGCCATCTCTGTAAAGGGATTTTCTATAGGCTGAATACAGAATGTATTAAATTCAAAGGTGTTTATTACTGGTATTAGACCATTAGCCATAATTAACAGTAGTAACAGCTATCAAGTCTGCGGGTAGTCCCAGATTTTGTGCACATTCTCTTTTTATATCCATTCCTCAGCATGAATTATGTAATCTTCATATTCTGCCTCTCATCATTAGAAACCAACAAAGTGGTTTGGGTTGGGATCTCCTATTTCAGGCCATAAACATATGATCCGGCCACCCCATAAAGTACATTCCTCCAGCTTACTGCTTTCCATGAGTTCTCAAGTACCTACGGCATGCAGTGGAGGTTGGGTCTGGTCCCTCCACTAGTGAAAATCCTACCCAGCAAAGCCTTAAGTAAGACATAGCACGAATTACTCAAGTGCTGAAGTTTCACCCAAACCAGTAAGTTGTGCCTCTGTGCTGCAGTCACGACCTCCATGGTTTCTGCCAGGAGCCCATAAAACAGTGGAGCCTGTGCTCCATGAGACCTTTTTCTGTGCAAGGATTCAGGAAAAAAGATCTCCAGGCTCCATGGTTCACTGCCAGAAGAGCTGATGCAAGGCAAAGGCATGGTGGTGAATACACTGGTAAGCTGGACACCTCCTGCGTGCTTTTCCCCAGTCGGGAGTGCTTTGGCCTCGTGCACTTGATGCTTTAATCGGCCAGTGTGCAAGCTGGACATTTCTCTCTTTATTATTGTTATTATTATGCAATCAGACACTACTTAATTAAAGAATGTGCTGGGGATGCACTATTTATACGGAAACTATGTACACGGAAATCCATTTTCTCCATGGTGATTGCAGATAATGTGGTAAGCCCTGCTTTGATTCATTAGTGTAGCAAGAGAGATATTCAGAATTATTTGGTATAATTCACAGCACTTCAGAATGCATATATTTTCATAATACTCTAAATCCACTGCTTGTGCTAGTAACTCAAGCATATGATGACTAGTTTGCTATAGCACTGTCATCCTAAAATTGTGGTACTGCCATTCTTTCATTGTAACTGGCCAACTTGCAGGCTCGTTTAGCAGAGTACTTTTAGTGAATGACTACTTTGCAGCGATGTGGCTGTTCACAGAACTGTTTCTGAGCTCACTGAGGATCACCTCCTCCTCCAGACCGTGGCCCCACAGCAGACCCTGGTGTCATGGACACCTGAGTAAAAGCCATGGGAGCCCCCCAGAATGGAGGTAATTTCTTGTCTGCCCCCAAGCTAAGAACATACTTTTCAAATGGACATTTGGACAAGAAAATCCTTATTTTGTTTCTGGGAAAAAAAAAAAAAGAACCACCACGTTACTTTTAAATAATTAATAGTTAAGTTAGGAAAATACTATTTTTTAATACTTCCTTGGATTAAATTTTGTGCTGCTTCTGACAAGGTAAGTGTGAGTAAGCAAACTCTTAGGATTAGCAATGAACCACCAGTATCTCCCCTCCCATTTGTACATTCGTTCCCTCATGCCTTATCAGGACCATCCTTCTGGCTGCACTGACCTAGGCATGACTTCATCTAATCCAGTGCTGGATGAGCCTCAGGAGACTTACCACTTACATTCACGCAAACAGCCAGCCCCCATCCTGTGAAAATTTCTGGTTTTAAACACTGCTTTTTAGATAGAGTCTCAAAAATTCTGTCTACCCAATGGTAACCTTTGGCAGCAGGAAATCTTATAATTTCTAAGTGCTTGTTATTTATTTATTTATTTTTAATCTAGAATGTTATTTTTGACAGACATTTTTTTCACTCAACCATCGTATGCATACAGATATCACCATCACCACACTCAAAGCAAACCTTGTCCAAGACACCTTTGGAGGCAGGCGCATTAGATACCAGAGACCATCATGTGGGATTTTTATTTTCTTGTTTTTCTGTATGCTCAAAGCAATCCTCAGTGCTCTCTGACCTTACTGGGCACTGTAGTGTATTTCCACACACCTGGAAATTAGTTGCATAATTTAAATGTCTAACTTTTATTTACTTGTTGGCCAGTATGATTCTTTTAGTATCATGGATTAAAATGTTTGAATTGTTATCTGAAAATCTTTATTTAGCTCCGCTGGGCCTCTTTTGCCTGACCCTGGCAAATGTAAATGTGATCAGACAGCTTTTTATATGGGTTTTCAGCTTCTTCTGCTTCCAAACCTAAAGTTACATGTTACTGATTTACTCAATTCAATTCCCTCTAATCAGTTATATTTTTTTAAAATACTTATCTGAAAAACTCTCACAGCAATTATCAGAGTGAATCATTTAACAAAGAAAAGCTGCTTTCACTGCTGAGATTCCCATATGTATATATTTGCTTCTCTGTCTAAACATTTGAGAAGTTTGGAAACAATTTAAAAGTGGCCAATGACTGCATTTAATGCTAGACAAGATTTCACACCTCTGGGCTCTATATTTATAGCTCTGTCATGTTCTTTTATTGTACTGTGCTGAAGAAGAGGACTTTTTTTTTCTTTTCTGATGAAAAGGTTGTCTGTCATGGTGCAGTTATTGCAGCACAAAATATTGCCTAAAACTTGACCCTGAGCAAATTTTGCACAAGGGCAGTTTTTTTTCTCCCGCTGTTACTCTGCTGAATTCAATCATGTTAATATGGATTTTCAATGTGGTGAGATTCAGAAATTTAAAAAAAATGTGTTGTTTTAAAAAATTAAAAGTACTTTCAGCCTTATCAAATGATGCCATGCTAAAACACATGCCATAGCCTTGGCATTCAGAGAATGGGCTCATACCGATTTCTGTGGGCATCACACTAGGTAGGGACCCTAACACAGGATTTCCCATTTCTGTCCCATTATATGATGCTAATTCTTTCTGTCCCACTCCTTGCTATCTGCAGAGCTGATCACCTCCTATGCATTCAGCAACAACACAGAGAACTTGGGACAGGCCTTCAGCTTCAGCAGTTGGAGGAGAGGAGGGAAACAGCATGACACAGAGCTTTTAAGTATTATCAATTATTTAACTTAAGTAGCTGATGAGTACAAAAAAAGTAAATAAACATTTACGGTGTTCTTTTCACCAGTGTGGAATAGATCACAGCATGATCTGTACCTTCCCAGCTGTCTTTCTAAAAGTTTGACTGCCTTACTGTATTCTACCTAGTTGTGACTCTTACTGCTTTACTGTAATTATGTTTGTGCTCAATGGCTGTTACCAATCAAAAATGGGAATAATTTATAACGAATTAATACCTTGAAAATTTTCACATCCCTTTCCATTCACATTGTTCATGAGCACTGTGAATTTCCTTTTCCATTATTCATAATTACTCCCAAAATAATTTGCAGAGGAAGGGTAATTTTTTTCCCCTATGTAGATAGTTCAAAGGTAAAACATTGTATTTGTCCTGTAGACAAAAGATATGCTGCACACATACGCTTGTTACGTGGCACTGTTTCTTTACAGATTGAATGAAAATGATTAATGAAAGTTCATTCAAAAAAATTACCTTCTAGTTATCTGTGTTATTCATTCAAATTTTTTCCTGCAAATAATTTTAAGTATTCTGGTTCACTCACTATGTCAAGCATTGTATTTATTATGGCTCTAGCTATTAAAATAGCTATTAGAATAGCTGCCGAAGCTGAATGCAACCCCTAGCCCCCTTAAATGCTGCACAAGTAATATTTAATGTGGAAGCTTATATATGTATTTTATATATATGTATATAGATATATGTATATATATATTGTTAATATATAATGTATATTATATATATACATGAGAGTAATATATATATAATTCTCAATTAAGGACTCAATTATAAAATATTTACTCATTCTGCTAAGCACTTAGTCAACCAATGCTCTTGGGTCCTTTAGAAGTAGTTACCAGAGTAAATGTTAACCATTGTGAACAATGGTTCAGTCTCATACTTATTGAAGACCTGTAGTAAAAAAACTGAGCCTAAATAAATCCTTTCCAAATCCATGTAAAGTTGAGTGCAGGGCGCAGCAATAGATGACTGGCCAAAGGAGATGACTGGCAAACCAGCCCAATGGTTTATTTTGCAGTGAGATACAAAGCCAAAAGGAGTCTGTGTTCTCTTGCTACTGAAGCCCAAGGTGACAGAAGTTTGGCGGTGCATGATCCCATACACTCACAGGCCAGAATGCTGGAAGTCCAGGGCATTAAATTTAAGCATCATTGGACATGAAGCTATAATCTAGACTGGTCCTAAAACTTCACCTAAAATTAATCCAGAGCCAAATGCCCTCATCATATTCCAGATCTTTGTGAGAGTTTTTCAGAGTAAGCTACAAATATCTGGCTAATTTAAAATCCAGTGTCCAGACCCTGAATCAATTGCTTGCTTTCTAAAAAAAAATACACGGGAGATGCTAAAAGTCTCCAAAACATTCACAGTGCAATTCCAAGCTCAGCCAGCAGTACAGGATAGCATTCACATAGAATATGTATTTTTGATCATGTGGACTGTACATCACTAGGATAGTAGGTTGTTTCAATTAAAAAAAAAAAAAAAACAAAAAACAGCAAACTATAAATGAAAGGCTCTTTTGGCTCTTTTACCCAGTTGGCCTTGTGTTATGCTTTTGCACAACAGGATTTACATAAAATTTTTCATGGCAAGCACAAATGTCCTCTAACTGTCATGTTAGTTGATTCAGCAGATAGAAGAGGTGCCGCAAAGTAATGTTAAATCTGTATTTGTACCAGGATATCAAGAGGAAAAAGTCAATTTTAGCATACTGTGTCAGCAAACAGTAACCACTTTCACGCAGTCTTTTTAAAATTCAGGTCTTGTGTTCCAACTTCAACTCCATAAAGCTGTAAACACAACACCTTTCCTACACCAAAGTTGCTCCAGATTACAGATCAGGGTGTTCTGACTGCTCAGTTGTTACAGGCGTGATGTCTGTCTGGTTCGCCTTGTCCTGGGGTAATGCAGCCCTACCATGCCGGCTGTATGGATTCATGGTAAAATGCGCACACAAAAGCCTCCTCCAAGGTAAAACCAAAAAGGAAATACAAATCTCAGCCTCTGACAGGCCAAATAATTTACCTCCAGATGAAGAACTGCTGTTCTTTACCACTTCTTCCTGAACAACTATTAAGCTCTGCATTTTAACAGAAAATGTTTGAAATACGGAGTTTTCAGGTGAGGGAAGGGAGAAATTTGAAGTTCCTTAAAGAGGGTTACTACGAAATCAAGAACTAAATCAACACTGGGTGTGGTATTGAGGTGCCTCCCTTTCATTCCGCCCCCCCCCCCCCCCCCCCCCCGGAAAGCAATTTCCAGATGGATTTTCCCTAAGATGTTAAATATTGTGCTAGTTTTAACACTGACTGAAGCAAGGTAGCAAGTGGTTATTACAGGCCTGACATGCCTGTTCTGCCAAGAAACAGCATGAGCTTTCAACTCAGAAAACAAGGTTAACTTTGTTTTTTAATCAATCTGCTCTTGCCTGCCTTGGCCAGGTATATGCATGCCTGCTCATAACAGAGAGGACTGTTAATTTATGATCAGCTTATTTGTATTTTTCTTAGTCAAGGCCTGGTTTAATAAAGGTGAGAGCAACATTCAGCCTAAAGACTATTTTTCTAGTCTGGGAAAAAAGAGATACACTCTGTTCTTTTCAAGAAGTGCCTGCTGGCACTGTCCCCACAAAGTTTTCTGGTTTTCCCCTTCAGTGCCTTGTGAAGACAGCCAAGTAAGCTCAAGGCTCACTGCAGTTGCTGCCTGACTAAGCCATTAACTGGGAGCCATTGCCTATGGACTTCCTACTGGAGCGGTTTAGAAAATGGTAGCAGGACATTTTGACCATTTTGAATGATTTTCAGGTTTATGAAGTTGGTCATAGGACTCTCCTGTTTCTGTGTCCTGACTAAAACTGAAACTGAGAAGGAACATATCCTTTCACCTACAGTGTCTGTGTCACACTTTCTCTGTGTCACTTGCCTTCATTTTCCTGCAGCACATCTAGGTGTCAAATGGCATGGCAGCTTAGGCCCGTTTCCTTCTACCAACCTGTAGCCATGCAGCATGCTTTCAATTAATCTGTCCCTACAAGAATAAAAACTCAGAATGATAGTTTGCCCTTTAACAGATGGTTTGCTCATTTGAGAGTCTCTCTTGGATATATGCAATAGGCAGTTTGTCTAGTCATAGAGCTGATGTTCCTGATCATGAAACAAGAAGCTGAAGCATTTTAGCTACAGCCAAGTTAAGGCAACGTTTCCATTTTCTGCCTGCTTCTCAGAGTATGTTTGCAAATGAGAAGCACAGTCTTCTTCTCATCTTTAGGATGAATTCTTGTTTCATCTTCTTCATTACCTGATGGACTCAGACCCCCTCCATCAGATCTGAGGCAGGTATACAGGTCCATGTCACTCTACTGTGATGCAGAACCAGCAGTGAAAATGGGATTTAAATGTTGATGATGCAGGGTATGTTAATTCATTTGAATGTTGCCTGACAAATAATGTGTAAATTGAGGCATTATTCAGAAAGGTGTGCACATTGCTTAAAAATAAACCTGCAGTACTCAGAGTCTAAACATTTTTGTATTCTGTTTCCAATGTTTAATTTATCTCATTTTCACTTGGTATTCTTTTATTTAAATCCAAGGTTTGTGCAGTAAAAATGATGCTGTTAGGATGTGTGCTTGTATCTGTGCACGTGTGTAGGCCCATGATTGTTTCCACCACTAAAGCAGCCAATATAGATGTTGTTTTCACAAAGAAGTTACTATTTTGGTGAAGCATTCATCTGTAAGGATAGGAAAACTTCTCAACAGTCTTTAGGAAAAAATTGTCAGAGGTTTTTGTTTTCATATTTTCTAGTTTTACACTCCTCAGTTACAGGCCTGTGTTGAAGAATGTCTTCCAGCATCAGAACTTCTGAAAAGAACAGCTGTTTAGGACTATCTGCTAATACAGGAATACATACTAATGTTAATTAATACCAGATTTCATACCTACACTTCCTAATTGCTTTCTGTCTTTAAATTCCTTCTATTTAAGCATATTCATCTGGTTTGGATAGCAGCATCAGCTATCTTCACATATCGCATGCTGTTAAAACAGTTCTGAAGGGCTAAAAGAAGCAAATAAATGTATTTGTTGTTACGACTGACCTTAGACATAGAGTATGTGAAGCTGCAGGAATCATACACTGAATCGCTGATGATAAGTATGGTGATAACTGGTAAGACTGTGCTGAACTACTGTGAAACAATTCAGGTAGTCAGCAAACAGGGCTAATTGCTAGTTTGGGGGATATTATGGATAATTTACTGCCCACTGAGGACTTCTACCTAAAAATAAGCTTCTTTTTTTTTTTTTCTTTCCTTTGGACAGGACTTGCATGTTAATGCAGAATACCTGATGCAATTATATGTGAAGAGGACATTCAGATGCACTTCCGTAAATGGCCTTGTGTTTCTCAATTACATTAACTGTCTTCACAGATTCTTTAACAGAAGTCATATCCTTCTTTTTTTTTTTCAAAATAACAAATAGGCATTAATCTCAACTTTGCTGTTACCCAAGATGTCTTGATCAAAGATGTGAGAGTAATACAATAAACACAAGAAAAGAAACTACTGGTGGTTTCCAATACAAACTAACAGGGAAGTGTCAAGTGAGCAGATACTGACAATTCAGCCCGCAAATCAAATATTCGTGTCCAAAACTCCACCTTTGAGAAGGAAGAATAAATATCCACAGAATGTTTTGGCTATAATTACTTCATTGAGGGGAAAAAAAAAAAAAAAGGAAAAGAAAAAGTGCTGAATTCAGTTTGCTAAAGTCAAGACATTTATATTTTTGGCATGTAAAGATGTAAACCAAATGTTTAAATGAAATGTCATCCCTTGGGCTCACATTTGCCCATTGAACTACAGTACAAACCCTCCATAGACCTTCATACAATACACATTTTTCAGTTCATTGAAGAAGGCCCCTGCTGCTTCTCAAGGAAAACTAACTTGCAGAAGCAAAATAAATACTGGCGTCGCAGTGTAGCAGTGGAGCCTTGCAAGCACAGATGTGTAGCATTGTCGGCTTTTAAATCAGATAAGGAGTATTCAGACATAATCACTCCAGTGTCTGGGACATGTTGCACGCTGCAGAGCTGCCCAAGTATGGCCCGACAGACACATGCAGTGTGTGTTCAAGCTAAATGGCAACAAGCTGACAGTATTTCATAACAGTCCTGTTATGTCTAGATAGGCAAATGTTTGTGTAATTTAGCTGTGACTTTGAAATAGCTTAAGAAACTGAGACACAAATGGAGCTTTGTGATTAGTTGTCAATGATGCCATACCTGCTGGATGATGATACTGCCGAAAAATACCTGGGTTGAAGGGGCATCCCTGGGGTCCTGAAGCTGTGCTGCAAGAGGCATCGCCCTGAAGCCTCCATCCATCCCTTCATTTGTCCATCTGAGGAGTGGGACTGCTATAGGGCTGCTCCTACAAAAAATACATGGCTGTGTAGTTAGTTGTATGCCCTGGGCCTAGCTAAAGCACAGCATGCAAATGGTTGTTTTTGTCTGCGTTTAGACAAGATACTGCTAAAAAATCAAAGTATATTTAACCCAACAGAAACAGGGCTCACTCGGTCTGTGGTAGGCCTATTAAGACCTAAGAAGTACCTCAGCAAGAGAAAATTTAACTTACATACAACACACGATTTTAGGTAAAGAAATATTGATGGGGCAGGGGGAACAAGTATTTTTTTAGCTCTAATTTATGGCTGAGCAGCTTCATTTTAGTTACTTCATGAGAATATTTTAAACCAAGCCTGCATAATATTAAAATAAGTTAAAATGTATGTAAAATTTATGAGAGCATGTCAGGTGCAATGCTTGATAAAGTAAGTTTAATGCTTCAGAATTTTTTTCTCCAGGCAGAGAAAGCTGAATCCTGCAATTCTAGGTTACAGTATAATTTTAGAAACTCTTTTCCATTATACCATTCTTTTATTAATGAGATCCAACCCAATTTAACGAAAAGAGGTAAATTCCTAGAGTTTGTGGAAAGTACTCAGCAGGTTGGAAGCCAGGAGCGTGTGATAAAAGAGGATATTTTCCTACTGTTCATGTGAAATATCCAATTTTATAAAAACACAGAGGAAATCAATTTACAACAAACTTCATGCATGCCTCTTCAGTGTGGTTTTTCTGCTGGAAATGCTGCCTCACTCCGTGAACAAACAAAAGCTTTGGCAGTTGACAGGGACTGTACATCACTTTGAAAACTCTTCATTTACCAGGGGTGTGTCATGTTGTTTCATTGTGTGACACTCCCAATTATCGTGACAGAGCTAAATGACAAAGTACTGTCACCCCACTGAAAATTCAGAGCAGCTTCTTTCCATTTTTCTGCCTGGTCACGGGAACATTGCTGAACTGGTACAACAGAGCGGCAGGAGCAGCAAACGGGGAATATCTGCATACTGCTCTACTGTATTAAAAATTCAGCTCCTCGGCAATATTAAATCTGAATTTACCTCCATCGAACAGAAACTTAACATATCTCATTCTTCCATTATAAAATATTGACATCAGAAACAGTGAATCCTGAAATGAAGATTACAGATGAAAACTATATGCTTGGTAATTATCATTTTTTTCTTTGTTATTATTCCTTTCCTCTGAGGATTGCACAGGCTGTTGCAAACAGTAATGAAGTTAGCATGCAATGCCAATGTAAAGTACACTGCAAAGTTATTCTTTCCCTCATTATAGATGAGGGAAGTGAAACAGCGGAAGGAGGGTGACTTCCCCAGCGAAACTCATACACAAATGGGACAGCCCTCTGCGCCTCACGTCTTAATCATCATCCCCAGTGGTGAGACCAGTGCCATCCCTCAACGCCATCTTGTTTCCATCATCTTTTGTTCTACACTTTCCCTAGGGTTTGTTTCAGGTCTTTACTAGGGCTCAGAGCTATTAATACCAACAATTTTTGTCACTAACTGAGCAGCCAGTTCACAAATGCTTTCATTCCTGACAAACCCACTGCCCAGCCTTGCAATGGTCTTGAATAACCACTGCATGCAAAAACACAGTTGCAAGCATGGAAACGCCCGACCAGCTATTCCTACAGCCCCTTCTTCGCTTAACACTGAAAACAGGAAGAGATCAATGGGTCAGCCAGCCTGCACTAGGGTATCCCTTTGTGTTCCTGCATGTGGAGAGAGGTGTTATCACATAGCTTGGGATGGCTTTCCAACAGAAAAGCCTTGTTGTCACAACCTCAAAGTTCCAACTTGGCCAATTAAGCTGGTGTCTCTCTCTCTCTTATGTAATTAATTACTCAGAGTGGTATTGCACAGCAGGACAGCTTCATTTGCAGGTGCTTGCTGAACATTACCTCTGCGTATTCTTGAACCTTGCCTTGTTGCCTATGGATGCTTTCGAGGAATGTAATATATACAGTGTGTGACACCTGACACCGTATCTGTCTCGTATGCTTCTTACAAAAATCAATCTAAATCAATAAATTGTCCACCCTCCTCGTACAGTATTTGCACAGGTTCAAAGACAGGACCAATTACTCTTAAAGTTGAATTGTCAGGTGTCAGATGAGAATATAGAAGTTGAAGCATTATATTTAGGAACAGATTTATTTAGAGGACCTGAGAATTTTCTTTGCTATCAACAGGTCTATGAATAGAGCTTTTATAAATACATTCTGGTTGAAACCGATACCTTACAAAATGACAGAGGTTTGGGTGTTTTATTTCTTTTTCTTTTCTTTTCCCCCCACAACTGAAATCATATATCTGCCTGATAAAGTACATAAACTAACATCCCAGCTCGCTGAAGTAATAGCAGTAAAACTACTGACCTTAAAGGGCTTTTGGTCCTGACCCTTCCTGCTGTGCACGTTGCCTTTTTGTTACCCCATTTTCTGAGTACAGATAAAAATTCCCCATGTTTTTTTTAGCTATGTATAATATATACATATCTTTATCATGCATTCAGTCTCTTGGGTTCAGTTCCACCAATGAGACACCCCCCCCCCACACCCCCCACCCCCCCCGGCCAGTATCACAGGTCTAAAGATTACATGTGACCATCTTTGTCCCTGCCAAGACCACAGCACACGAATACCAAGGCTTACTATAATCACACACGATCTTCACAAATTTAACAGTTCTCATCCCGGAATACCAAAACCCCTCTCTTAGCACTCCCAGCAAATCAGCATGCATTATTATTATGTGCTCAGATAGATACTACCATGATAGATATCAGATTTCTGCTCATGCCAAAATTTCAGCTAGCTGTTCCCTTGAGTATTTACGCTTGTGTACTGTATTTAACAACAGCCCATTCAAAATGCTCACAGCTCCTAGGAATGAAATGCACATAATTTAGGAATAGCTGCCTGGCTATTCAGGCATCATGCTGTGTCAAGGGAAAATTAAATCTTTGACTTTCCTCTCCCTTTTTTAAAACAAACCTGTAGTTTGCATCATATTTTGGGGAGCTGTATGAAAGTTTCATAAAGAGAAAGTAAGCATGGCATTTTTTCCCTGTTTAATGGTAGTGCCTACCCATCAATGTTCCACAATGATACAGTAGTTAAAAAAAAAGGTCTCAGCATGCAAGCATTGTATCACATTAAGAAATCAGGATTTTCTAGGCACTGCACAGCATTAATTACACTGAGCATGCTGCAAATTTAAATTAAATGATATGCCATGTTCTGTTGTAAATACCAAAGTGGAATGTAAGATACAGCCCCATATTAGCTTCTGATTGGCATTTGTGCAATGAACAGGATCATAAAATCTGTAAAATATATAATTTTTTTGTATCAGGAGCACCTGATGCAAGTGCACTTTTGTTTTCAGGCATACCTAACAGCACAGTTACAGGTCAGAGCTTATCCATGCTAAAAAGAACACCTCTTCCTCAAAAATAGTAATAATAAAAGAACAAAACAAAACAAAACAAAAGCCCATTTTGCCTTCATTCCCATTCTTTAAAAAAAAAAACTACAAAAATAAAAAATTAAAATACAATAAATACAATCTAGGTGGTTGAGGGGTGCCAAGAGGAAAATGGAGGCTATGTGGGACTAAAGCAGGTCAGCATGAAGGAAACAGGCTTGATTTTGTCATGTGGATCAAGTAACCAGGTAAGATCGTACATAAGCAAATGCTGTGTGGGCTTCAGATCAGGTCTATTAGAATTTATGTTCTTTTTCTTGGCATAGGTATTTTTACAGTCTCTTGTGATTTTATAACAACAGATTGAATTGTCAGGATCTCAACAGCCTCTGCTTTTAAACTACTGGATGAGGTGTATTTCAGCCCATACTTCTATGTGATTAAATACCTAACAAATATTTTAAATTTCTGTACTTCAGAGAAAGGATGGCACCTAACTGTATAGAGATGGCATGTTACAAAGTCTGTGTTTTCTGGGCTTATTTAAGGTCTTTCTGAAATGATTAGCACTGAGCTGAGAAGGACAAGTGATTGCCAGTGAATGGGCGTGAAGGCATGAGGCATAAAGGAGGCACAGCATAAAAGCGTGGGCAGGGCTCTGCAGAGACACCAACATCTTCAAACCCAGTATCACCGTATTCTTTCTACATTATCTTACCTTTTTTTGTCTTTTGCTTTTAGGCGTTACCTTGAGTTTTCCTGGCCCATTATGCAACACTCCTCTGTTTATGAAAAATACAAATATAAAAAAAGAAACAAACAAACAAAAAACAACCAAATTAAGGCCACCTGATCTACCCCAGAACAACAGATGAACAGCAAAACCAAGCTCAGGATGCCTCAAACTTCTAAAACTTCTTTTGCTGAACTTTTGAAGAAGAAATTCCTCTACAGCCTTCCTCAGCCGGTCTGAAATACACTGCCCTGTTCAAATTGTGAATAATAATTTTAAGAAATCCTCTAGTAAAGAAAGGCTGTCCAGCTCGGCTGCTAGAGATCAGTTAAAATAACATTTGACCCTTTTTTCATTTGACCTTTTTCCAAGCTTTTACTGGACCTGTTTGGTGTCTCATTTTGGTATGATGCTGTATGTTCCAGAAGTGGCTGATGACAATAAAATCTGATATATAACAATAAAATGGTCGTTCCTTCTTACATTTGACAACAATGCCTCACTGCCACCAGGACTGTCTGCATATTTATTGTTTGAAGTCAGGCTTTTCCCCTGGAAGCTGGAAGGATACACTGAAGGGTGCCTTAACTTTCTCCTACCATCCAGGAGGAATTAGGTAGCGGTCAGCTATATGAGATGGACACCATGCAACAACCACTTTTTGTAAGTAGCATGTGCCTGACAGAACTAAGTTCAGCAGTGGGACAGTAACTCTTCAGACCTCTCACCATCTTTCAGTGCTTCCAAACAACAACAACAACAAAAAATCCAAAGATGATAGTTTATATACAGCCCAGGAAGCTCTTGGAAATCAGTGTGTAAAGTTCTGAAGGCAGAGCAGTACGGGGCAATAACCAGCACACAATGCATTGCTATTGAAACAACAAACAGCTAAACTACCATGTGTTTATTTTTCAGTATGCACAATTGTTGGAGGAGAATGTAAAATACTCTTTGAAGGAAATGTTGAAAGCGTTGTGCTTCCCCTAGCTCCCATGGTCCTGACAAGAAACAACCCACAAATTCTAATAAATGGAAAATAGAAATAAATACTTTAACTATATGGCATAGGGTTTTGAATGGCTTTCTGAATCAGAAAGTGCTGCCTGTATGTCTTCGTTATTTCTACACTCTGTAATGTTGGCTCTCCAAAAGTCAGAGACAAAGTGAGATAGATACTACAAGGATCACAGATACTACACTAGGAAACCAAATATCAGTGGTACATCCAGATTTATGGTAGAAGATGGCAGTAAAGTGAAAGCAAAACTGTTTGCACAGTACGTATTGTTGCCCATTACTGTATGTTTGCCCTTTTTTCTTGCTTAGCTACAGCTGAAAGAATGGAAAATTGTACCTTATATACAGTATTAAGAGACACTTTTTGATCGTAAGGTCAATCAGACTAGTTTACCTGCTTGAGGTATTTATGGCACAATCACTCAGTGTCTTTAAGGAAAGGTTAGATACATTTATGGGAAAGGTATTTTGCAGAAGCCTTCCTGTTTCATAGAGGTCTTGGACAAAATGACCCAGGAGGCCCCTTCCAAGTCTATCAAATGTGGTTTCCTGATTGATGCTGTTCCCCCCCCCCCCAAGCCTTTTCAAAACACAAAGCACTGTTATAAAATTTAATATGATACACTATATAACTTTTACACAATACCTTATAGGAAATGGTTAGCCGGTAGCACAGGAGCCTCACACAAAAGAAAGAAAAGAAAAAAAAAATGCAGTGCAGTTTCTCTGCCAAGCGTTATCGACTATAACATTTACACTGTTTCTTAGTATGGATCCTCATCTGTGCAGTGGGACACCAAGTCATGGAGGCATAAAAGTAACCTACACGGTAGTATATATTTTTCCAGAAAACCTAATAAGACCTGGGGTAATTTTCTATGCTACAATAACCATTCCCTCAATGCTGGAAAACAAATGGACGTCCAAGTCTCCTTATAAATAACTGTCTGGCACTGTAATTGGCTGGGCCCAACTTAGAGTTGCCTGAAGGCAATATTCAGGTGTTTCCAACCACTCTTGGCATGCCTACAGGGCCACAATGCAGCCATGTCCTCCACCTATGGTCTCAAGAGCTTCTGTGCTTACAAATGGTAAGAATTCCCAATATTGTCTTTTCAGGGCCATCAGACTGTTTAGCAAATTTAGCACTATTTCTCACATTTTTTTTCTTTTTTTTTTTTGTTTGAGTAGAGATGGTTTTGTTGAATGTTTCCTAAATGAAAAAAAAAAATTCTTTTTTTTTTCTTTCAAAATAATAACATGTTTAAAATTTAAGTCAACTTAATGAAAATTTTTTAAAAATCAACAAGTTTCTCTGAACCATTTGTTTGAAATTCTGTGGTTGGCCTACATTGCTCAGTATTAAGCTTTAATTTTAGGTTCGACAAGGAAAAAAAAAGAATGTAACTGAGTTGGGGTCCACTCTCAAAAGCAATTTACACTAACCTTTTTAATTTACTCTAATTGATGTAGTTGAAAATCAAACTCCTCCTCCAAGACCCTTGTCTTCTCAACTTCTTGGACTGGCTCTGTCAGGAAATAACAGCATGCATCCACACACACTTCCAAGTCTTACAAATGTGAGCTATTCCCTTTCACAGGGCAGGCTGGGATTAACTGTTTTATTAACCTTCTAAACTCATCCATGAGAAAGCGAAAATAGCATGTTGTTTTTTTTGTTGCTGCTGTTTTGTTGTGTGCTTTTGTTTTGTTTTGTTTTGTTTGGAGGCTTGCAGCCTTCATTACCTAAACATTTGTGAGCTCTAACTCCTTACAGAGAGGTGTGAAATGAGGACCATTAATGCTGCTGTCCACAAGGACTTCTCTGTCACCCCGTTTGGACCCTCCCCATTATGTTGTACTCAGTGTCAATGGCTATCCCTAAAGGCCTGTGATTTCACTCTAAAATACTTCCCCACTATCATGAGTCTTGGGGCTCGCTATTTGAATCATTTCTGTGGGAGCAAATAATAACTTTATGGTTCTTTTCAACATGTTGTATTGGTGTATTTTCCTGATTTCTATGTCAAAAAAATGATTGATTTCTATCAAAACCAAAAATTTGACCTGGCTTTAATCCTGAAGGTGGTACAGTTGCTCTTCCTTAGTTTTCACTTCATCATTGCATCACAGTCAGAATAGCTCTTCTCTCTGGAGTTAAAAACGGTAAAAATTAGCCCTAGTGAGAGACAAGCAGAATTTTTCAAAGGCAAGAAAATTTATCTCCTGCTCTTTGTCTTACAATATGGTGCATTTTAGTGTTTGGAAGATTTAGTTTCCAAGCATCTCATATATATAAATCCTAGTGAACAACAGCTCTCCAGCTTCTTTTTTAGGGCAGTTGAGCTCAGCAACTGCAATCTGCCAGGGAATAAGGGTCAAGATGGAGAAAGCCTTTCCTGTAGCCTTCTGGTGTTGGTCAGGGGTCAGGCTTAGGAAACAGCCAAAGCAAAACAAAGGTTTCTCAGCTCTGTCTCCTCACTCTGTTACACGAGATCATGGCTTTTTCACACGAGGACCCAGATTTTGGGCCAGCCTTGTGTTTCCTCTGCTGTTGCTTATACCAATAACTGTTTTGATAATACAGTTCCTCTTGAGGTTTCTCCTTTTGAAAGATTTATACTTGTTTTAGAAGTAATACAAACACTCCATTTTAGCTTTCAGGAGGCCAAGGCACCTAAAAATCTCAGACTATTCTCTTGCATAATGTTCACAGAAGGAGGTGGGGAAGCAGTGAGGATACAGTTGGCATTTCCATGCTGTGTAGCTACCTGCAAATGCCAGCAAAGATAAGAGGCGCTGGCTTGTGGGAACCCTTTGGACAATTAGTGGTGCTTTTCGGGGCCAGCCCCACTGGAAATGGCCATAATGCAAAAATCCATGTGGCCACCTTCCAATCCACCCATGGGTGGTGACAACAAGAGATCCTGGGGCCCAGTGGGCTTCAGAAGTACCACCTCCACCAGGACATTTCTGCAGCTGAGCTGCCCACTTCAGTCCTCTCCTCAGGTCCCTTGTCAAGGCATTCAGATACTACTTTGATGAGAACTTCCCAGCTGCCTCACTGGATAAACAGACGTGTCAGAGCTCTAACATGCAGGAATACTCTTCACATAAACAGGCAGAGAAAAAAGGGGGGTGAGAAGAGTAAAAGGCACCTAAAGAAATAATGCAAGCAATGATGGCTACAACTGATTTCTTCTTTGTCTCCTTTGATCTTTGGAAATGGGACAACCCAGTTAGGATCACGGATTTCCAGACAGGGCTGTATGCATCTTTAGTAGTGCCACAAAATACATCTGGTTTGCTATTGTTGCCTCCCCCCCAAAAAAGCTGTTATTATGAGATCTTTGGGGGCCAGGAACTCAATTTCCCAGCTTTCAATTAATACTTCAATGATTATACATAAATAATAGTAGTAATAATCATAACAATACCTGGCTTTCCATTATGTTGTACTCAGTCTTTGTGATGCCTCTCTCATGATAAAATCTGTGTATTAAACACATTAATTGAAACTCTTAATAAAACAGATATATTTTCACTTGTATTTATATTCACATAATGATCACAAAGCACTTTACAGAATCAAATAAAGGTAGCTAGCTTGATCCTTATATAGAAGCAAACACCATTGTAGTGCATCTTAGGAGTATATAACACAGCTGTCATATAGACAACTCATATCAAACATACCATATTTTAGGTGGTAGGCTGGCCAAACAGCATCCAAAAAGCTTGTTCTTAAGCTTGTTCTAAACATCTCTAAAGCCATCACAAGGAACATGGCAAGAAGGGACTGGAAGGTCTGGCCTACTAGACTAGAAAAGAAGACAGGAGGGCTGGTGAGCAGTTGTGCCTCATTATCAAGATCCCTGCTTTGGAAGAAAAAAAAAAGTGATGATTTTCCTGGTTTACAAAAATAATGCATGGAAGTCTTGATGAATGCTGAGCAGCCTCCATGGGGTCACTAACAGAGGACAAGGCAAAAGCTGGCAATACATGATTAACATTAAATGATGCCTCCCGAGGTCTGGGAAGGGGTCTCAAAGCTTTGGGCCTTGTAATAGGTAGTTCCAGAGTTAAGAGACAGGCAAAGAGCTTTGTTCCTTCTTGTATAATTGATAAATTACCATTGTTAGCACTAAACAATACTACCAAGCACAGAATGGAAACACGCTAATGCTTTATCCGTCTTAAGCAATTCTGCCCATGTGCTCATACTGTTCTTAAATGCGCTAGATATTTGTTTGACGAAACAATAAGTTTTAGAAAAGAGAAAAATAAGAACTTTAAAGATAATCAAAACCTTGACTACACACTTTACCACCGGCAGCTGTGAATAAGCTTCAGTACTCTTTATTTTTAACATTCCAGATATGTAATTTAATGCAGGTCTAATGACAGTCTCGAACATACCGATTTAATCGAAATTGTTCAAGCTCTGTTCTGTGACAAGGGCTCACAAGCTACCAGCAGGGTTGTCCATTTTCCCTGCTTCTGTAGGGAAAAGAAAAGGGAGGGGAGGGGGACACTCTTGAACTTATGTTGCTATTGATGTGTAATATACAATAAAAAAACAGTTAAATTTCAATTACCCACAGGTAATTATAATTTTATTGTTTGACTGTACTATGGGGATTTTTGTAATTCCCAAGACTAATAATTTTCTATAATTTTACAGGTTGTCAAATAAACTATTAAAGATTATCTTTGAAAAGGATTCTGCAATTGTAAGGACATATCATACTGTTCCTGTACATTATTAGTAATTAGAGATCCCTGGATAGTGAAATATCTGCTCTATATGCTAGCTGCTGGATACCATATTTTCTCACAGCCTCCTGTAATCTTGAACCAAAGCTTTCAAACTTCACATCCATTGTAGTCTGAGTCACGTCCAAACTTTTATTAATATTCACTGAGCACTCATTAAGCAATTCTGGTGTGTTCGATACGTTAAATCCATGCTTCCTGATGGGGAAAAGCAAAGGCTCACAGGTTCATCCCAGTGTAGTGGAAACAAACACAAAAGGACTAATTCTGAGCTCTGTCACCTAATAGGGGTATGGAGCAGAAGCAACATTTATACCAGAGCAAAAGATCTGAATTTTGAAGATATGGCTTGTACAACCAGATAAAATTATACTTCCCAATTTTATCCTAAAAATATGCATAGATGCAAATACGCTAGGGATCAGTAGGGGAGGAATGGGATAGGTAGAGTATCCAGCCCACAAGGAGCAGAAATTTGGGGGCACTCCCTTTTCCTAGTCAGCAAGTACCTTAATTCACTGGGTTGTTCATGAATAGTTCCCTGGCCACTCTCCCTTGTGCACTAGTGCCCAACCTCCCCATCGATAAGGTGAGTAGACAGCAAACTTTCCCAGTTTAGCTGGGAAAAAAACAAAAGGGAACTACACCATCATTTGCTGGTTGATAGCATCCTTCACCTGTACGTACATGTTCAATGAGATATTTATTCAAATCTTTCAGAAGTGTATTCCTAAGGAGGACCAAAGGTGGGATGAGCTGAGAAAAGCAGACCCTGCACATAACACCTAGACACAGGCTGAGAGGGCAGTGAGTGTAAAACCACACGAGGGGATTGGCAGTTGTAGAGATTGTTGATGTCTTGCCTGTGGAGCCATCAAAGGCACAATTTTTAGCTGGCAACATTTTTTTTACTGCAGTTGCCCCAGGAGATAGTCATTATTTGTTTTATTGGCCTCTTGGATTGTTATGTGGTGAAGGCTCTGTGCCGAGGGAAACTTCAACACATTAAGATTTCTTTACAGGCTTAAATCTCTCTGAGGAGAGCGGTTTCAGGACATGAAGATTTTCATGCAGAAAACTTTATGGGTCTCATTTTTTCCCCAATGAATGCCTCCACTCATGACTGGTTTTTTTGACACCCCTAGCCTGGTAGGACACTGAGCAAGAGCATCATCCCACAGCTCTGCCCCACGCTGGACACATCTGCTGGGAAATTTTCACTTTCCTGCTCGTGCCAAGAAGCCTCCGTGGCAGCTGTGACACTCAGTGAGGGATCTGGCGAGGGATTTCCTCACACCAGGGAGAGCTGAGGGTGGGTTATGTTGGTTTTTATGGCGACGTAGAGCTGGTGGAGCAGTATAAAGCAATGGGAGTACAGGGAAGGATTAAGGCCAATGGACTGCAGCTGTCTGCCTCACTCTGGAGACAACTTCAATCCAATCAAATGTATTAAACAAATCTGAGTAACCAATATAGATATACACACTGAGCTCTCTTTTCCAGGGCTTGTCTTACCATCCTGTGCTAGTCCTGCACCTATGTGAAAGTGTGGGAAGAAAGATATTTGAGTTTGGAGAGCTCTTCTGGCATTTTCTTCTCCTGCCTGCCTTGCTGGCTGCTAACTCGTCTCAGCTGAGACTGAACCTATTGCTCCAGATGACTGGCATTTATAATAAATAGACACAAAGCAGAAAATGAAAGCCCACACATGAGGCTAAATATGTACCTGGATAACAGACAATACCATACACAGGTATACATCTCTCTTTCCTTTAACTTTGGTCTGCATTTCCAGCTTAATACATTCTTTGGTGCAAGTGGAACATGTTCTGACAAAGGAATACTGAAAGCAGTTAGAAACAGAATTAATTGATAAAATTTAAGCCTGGCTTTCCTCATGTTTGTCATATGACCGCAAATATTGTCACTCCCATTAATATTAATTAATATAATTATCAATGTTTCTAATCCCTACACATTTTGTCAAAAAGTTACTCTTAGCTCAAGAATATAATTGTTAAGTCATGGAAATGTTAAGTAGCAGCTAAGCAAGTCCAAAGAATTAATAGCAAACTGTAGTTTATCCAAGGATTAGACTTTTAGCAATACATAATCACCCCTCTTCATGTGTTCATCCGCATAAAATAGCTTCCATCCCTCACTACTCTTCTGCCTACTTGTCCTTGCAGTGCACAGTTTTCAAGAGTAAAAAAAAAAAAAGCAAGCGAGGGAGAGAGAAGATAGTAAGTAAATATTCTTTGCAGTTGCACGCTTTTCTTCAAGATAAGTCACTGCGATAAGAGTTATGTGCCCTTAGCTGAAAGCAATGTCAAGGTCAATTATCTCATGCTGAAAGCCCTAATGCAAGATACTTTTGTGATCAGAATAATATGTGTAACATTGCAAAGCCTTTGTTTTAGCATTGAGGAAAGCAAATCCACTCTCTCTAGACTTCCCAATGCATTGTCTTTCATTTTTGAATGTCACGGATTATTCCAACAATATAAAAGACCGACTTGCTGTGCTGTTGCCATTTAGGCAGGTTCTTCTGGTGTGGTACAGCCAGCACTGATGAGTGCAGTGTGGATGGACACTGAGCAGAGCCTTGCCAGCCACCTGCCCGCTTCCACGATGGCCAGTTAGCAGTTCCTGCTTGGCAATAGCATGTCTGCTTCACAGAGCAGTGCTAGGTGGAGCATAAATTAGCTGTTCTGGAAAACAGCCAAAATGCTTTAAAGGCCTTTGTTCTAAGGTGGGGTTTGCTGGTGTTTTTGTGTTTCTTTTTTTTTTCCTGCTAGAGGAGAATTATGTAATCATTTCACTATTAATTTTTAATTCTACGTTGCTGTGCATTATTGCCAACCTATACTGGTTATCCAAAGAGACATAGTGATACTATATGAGCAATACCTGTTAAGAAGACTACTGGGCCACACTATAAAGGAAGCAACAGAAAAGATCTGTTCTTTCAAGTTGTTTGTAGTCATCTGCTGTTGTATAATCATACAGAGTATCACATCAAATAATTATAAACTATATGAGCTAAGAGAAGTTCGTGGAGAATTGCCACAAGTTTTCCTGTTACGCATTTGGGGTTTTTTGCTTGTTTTCGGTCAAGTTTGTTTGTTTGTTTGTTTTTCTATTGGCCAGCCTTGGTAATGAAACATTACTTCAGAGAAATCTTCTGTAAGCAAACTAAATTCATTGACATGGATGAAATTGGCAGCACCACGCTTGCTGCTGGGAAGAACACACATCCTCCCTTGCAAGTTTGGGGCTGGGGGTTCAGAAGAGCAGAGGAACTACAATGCAGCAGCATCACAAGTTTAAATGATGATCAGGTTCAGGACTCAGGTGCACCATCTGTGCAAAGTGCTGTTTGTTTGTTAAAGATCTCTTTCGTTTTCCTTACATCTACCTGCTATTTATATCTGAGGCAATCATTGCGCTACAAGATTAAAACTTGCAGTGGGCTCCCTTTCAGAGAGCATCTTGATTCAAAAAAACTAATGCACCCCCCAAAAATGTCTATCCTTGGGTACTGTACTTTGACAACTGACTCAGCAGAGTTGGACCATAATCCACAGTCCATTGCTAAGGAAACAGCATCTGTGCACCAGGGTAAGAAATATGTACACGTGATTTCTTCTTGCAAGAAAATCATTATCAAAAGATGCTAAGATTCAGACCACTGATAGAGTTAGCCTACCCATAGAGAAATGATTGTATCACCCAATTGCATTCTTCTCACAAATTCTTCATTTCATCTAGGAGAAGGCCAGCCATGAGGGGACAGGAAATCTTTAATCTACTTTTCTCCATTTCTTCAAATATATGGTTCTTATCAACTAGCATTGAACATATGCACCAGAAAAACTTAATGATGTAGCCTCCACTTAATAAAATAAATAGAAACGAAGCACAGACAGTTCTCTGGTGTGAGAGGGATTAATCACAACAAAATATTAAATGAAAGCAAGTCCACAATGCAGTGCTAAAAAGGCAGCATGGCTGTAAATTCAGGAAGAAGAAATCAATTAGATTAAAAAAAAAAGTATTTAGAAAAGTCTACCATCTAGTAACAGAGAATTCATAAGCAAATTTCTGAGCTGCACTTTGCCATTGACTTCAGTGACAGAGGACGAGTTAGAAGGGGACTTCATCTGTTCAGCCCAGTATCTGAAAATTGCCCAGTGCAAAGAAGAATTATGACATTTTTTCTCCTAAATCCCTAATGCTAATTATATATGTATATAAAATTATATATTATTATAAAATCATAAACATTAATAAAATTATAAGATTATATGGCAATTTATTATTAATTTGATTGCTTATTTAGTGTATGAATTATATATAAGTGAACATGCATGAAGTGAATATATATGAGAGATTATTTATATTATTATATAATAGTATTTATTAACAATATTTATCTTTTTGGACAGGTACTACAGACTGCCATAATTTTTTAGACAGCCAAGAGATTCTGGTGGAAAAATGAAAAGTTTTAACCAAATTCTCATCATTTTCAGCTGAATTAGTTTCAAAAAAAGAGAGATGCTTTTTGAGGAAAAGAATTAGACGATTAATTTTGATTTAAAAAAAAAAAAAAAAAAAAAACATAAGAAAATTTCTACCTGATCTCTTCCAAACTGCAATCCTAGTCCTGGAGTATGTCCATGATCATTAGTGAAAAACATACATTTACTCTTCCACATATTCAACTCTTCAATATCTGCAGGAGTTATTCAGGAAAGCACCAAGACATTTGTATTAAGTCCAATAGCACTTTTCCAAATTGCGGTTCTTTCCTGAACTAGGGCCAACATAGGTCAAGTAAAGGAAAAAAAAATACAAACAATAAAGCAATGAAGTAATGAAACCATTTTATAATTCTATGATTTGCCCATAATCTCCCAGCAAATTAGAGATTTAACCTCTCATACAGTAGGCAGCCCTATTTCTCAGCTAACAGTTTCTAGTCTTCTTTCGTGGTTCAGAGAAAGAGAAAGAGACCCTCTCACCACTCTCAAAAGATATGCTCTTGGAGAGCATGCCATGCCAAGACGCAACAGTAGTTCACGTAATGAAAACTCAGTTTGCTGCTTTGGTGAAAACATGAATGTGGTGTCTTACTAAGATAAAGAAGGATGGCAGTGGATTAACTTACATGCAGCCTGTGTGCCCCAGCAGCTATTACATTTTTCCTAACTAGACCCTCTGTAGTATCTATTGCTCTATGAATCACAGTCAAATGCCAACCAGCAATCTAACTCCATCTGCGACTTCCCAGCAAATACACTCTGTCAGGCCTAACAGCGAAAAACTGAGTTTTTAGCCACAGTAATTATTCCTTGCTCTCATCAAAGCAAATGGTGGTGTGTTGTTTTTCCAATGCCATCACCTAGCTGAGCCTACTAAGCTTCACTGAGCTGCTGTAGGTTCAGCTAATACCAGCCCAGCTATACCTACCACTGATATGAATACATTTATCTGCAAGCCCTGCACCTGGGAAAGAAAACAGCTTGGTGGGGACTGGCGTGGGTCCCTTTTTTCAGACTGGGCACTGAAGATGCAGTGATACTTTGCAGAAAGACTCAGTGGTCACTGCTGTGTCCATGGGGATTTTCAAAAGTGCCCCCAACTTGCACCTCTCCTGCCACCACACAAGATGCAACAGCAGCAAGGCAGGATTGTGCTCCCCAGTGTTAGAAACTTCAAGAAATCCCCTTGTACGTGGAAGGTGCAAAACAGCTGTATTTTTGTCACTTACTTCTTAACAGCCAAAAAGTTCTTTTTTTTAGCATATTTACTAATATCTGATGAGGTAAATCTACCTCTCCTGATGTTGTGAGCACAGACACAGGCAAGTCCTTCCCCTTTGCTGAGACTGTATTTATCATTTCAGGAATTAGTTTAATCAAAGAAAAATAATAGATGGAGAAGAGGAGAGCACAAATCAGCATCAAAATCAGCCTTAATAATGGTCCATCTATTTGTGCATCTTGGCAAGAAATCTTGTCACCTGCTGCAGAGGTCCTAAAGTCCTACTGAAATACAGGTTGAAGAAACCTAATTTTTCTCACACTAATTGCAGTAATGCTAATGCATACTTGGAATAGAGCCAGGGTAAGCTGAATGCTGGCTGACAGCAGATAAATATAAATTATATATAAGAAAAACTCTCTGTACCTTTAACTCCTAATTCATTACAAGTCAGCCATCGATCTTTAATTTCTGTGCATGTCACCCACATGGTCAATAAGCTGTGCTGTATCCTATTGCAGAAATACTTCCCAGGGCACCAAGATACCAACAGGGCTTTAGCTATCAGGCCCTGAAACAACACCTTCCTGATGCCTGGGCACAATAAACATATTTTCTTTCTGAAGTTGTTAGAAACGGCAGGTGCTCAGAACTTCTGGAAATCTGTTTCGTTTCCACAATGCTGCACATATTGGGTCCTCTCAACAGAATCGGACTCTTTTAGTGGTTCCATGTTGCTTTGTGTATCAGCAACAATAGAAAGTAACAATGCTAATGTGCCCTAGGCTTCATTGGCAGGGAAGTCTAAAAAGGCTTCCTAGTTGGTCTTGCTTTACATAGCTCTTAGGAATAAAAGAAACCACTCGAGCACATTAAGAAAAAAAAACAATACAAAACACACCACTACTTCCTGCTTAAGCACAGAGCAATCTTTTCCTTTCCATTACAGTATTTAATTAATTTGGATTATCATGTTGCTTCATAGCTTTGGGGAGAAGAAAAAACAAACAAACAAACAAAAACCAACAATAACAAAACCCACACAAACAAACAAAAAAAGTTCCTGAATTCGCCGTCACCTTTGGTTGGGAGATTCTGTTCCTCTGTTTATTTGAGATACTTCTTTCCATCTAGTACACCATCATGTTTCAGTTCCTGAGAGCTATAGATATTTATTCAGTGCCCTTCTATCTTGGCCATCATAAATAGCTCTCTGATAACAAATCGCACTCGCTGAACATCATTTGCTACCAGAAAGGATCTTCAAGAAGCACATGCACTGTGATATAGGATATCTCCTGCTTTGTTATGAATGCAATAAAGAGTTTTACAAAATCAGTTTCCTTCCATTTAGAGGATAAGTATATGTCATTTTAGTAGTTTTACCACTTCTTATTGCCTGTCTGTTTATGCTTCATACTTAGAGAGTCACTGCTCCCTTGCTCTTCAAATGAATACTACTACTAAAATATATAGATGATATGTGCTTATTGAAAGATTCAAGGATTTCAGCTGTCAATAGAGGCTTAATTATCTGCTGGTGGATGCTCAGATACCATAATGATGGCTGTTGTATAAAGCCAGCATATAAGAGCCCACTTGCAGCTCGTTATATGCCCTGATCCAGAAATTCAGGAAAAAAAGAAAGAAAAAAAAAACAAAAAACAAACAAACAAACAAAAAACACAAAATGTAAAAACGTAAAGCATAATATTAACTTACATCCTGCTTCCTTATGTCATAACCCATCATGTAAAGGTATGTTTTTTCATGTCATGTCATGCAGTACATGATGCAATGCAATGTCACACTTCAGAAAATATTACTAAGCGAGAACTGATACTTGTTATCAGTTTGGAATATGAGTCTCTGATCCAAATGTATAGTGGCTTTGGCTGATGGGAAGGGATCAAACTGAAACGAATGTTGGGCAAATGCTTTTCTTCTCTGGCTTGGCCAGTAGATGTCCATTTGTCAGTTTTAGGTCCAATTGGAATTTCTTTGTTTCAAGTGCTTTCTCTTGTAAGAGAAATAGCAATTTTATGGCAAGCCAAGTACTGAAAAAAAACCCTTAGAAATACATAATAAATGTATATTAGTGAGACAGAAAATTGGAAAATGGCCACCTGCCAGCAGCCACATAAATTTTGGAGGCAATGCATTTTTCTGCCATTATGCATTATCACAGGAATTGCAAATATTTATTAAAAGTATTAAAATGGTGAGAATGTTAAATGTTTCCTTCAGTAGTGGAAATTCACATTGCCACACAGAAGATAGGATATTCTGATACAATGTTTATTAAAATGACTTCATTTTATTAGGCTGTCATACACAATAAATGTGCAGGTACAGTTAACAAAAGATCTATTGTGGATATGGGAGATTTGTGAGTAACACTTCAAAAAAATAATCTCTTCTGAACTCTATTCATATAAAACGCATACTACAAACTTTCATTAACTTCCTTAGAACCAATTATTTTCTGAGCTTATTTTCTTTTTCTGCCATCCCACCATATTTTGCTAGTCGATTTGTTTGCTTACATTTTAATGCTTAATGGGATTAAATGCAGTTTATCTTTAATTTATATATGAGTGAGCTGAGTGTATACTCTACATGTAGCAGGCAACAAAATACTGCGATTCTTTTTGGGTTCATTTACAGGTCTAAACATGAATGACTATAATATACTGGGACCCTCGTACCTTTTCATCCATGAATAAAACATTATTAAAGATTGGTGGAGAGTTCCATAATATTGATTGAGAAGAAAATCACATTCCAGCTTTGCCCACATTTTCTGCTAGGATTAATCAGTGATTAGGTTTATAAGGTTCTCTTAACAGTAAGACACGGACACAGCAAACACCAGTGACGTCCCATAGCTCACGGGACAACTTTTCTGGTCAGCTTTGCTGGACATGAGCCCTTTTCAGGAGGTTCTAAACACTGATGGGGGAGTCCTACCCCTATGCAAACAGTTGCTTTGAGCAAGTGAAGCGCTTGGGTCTGTGAAAAGCAGCTGAATAATCATCTCTCAGGACAGACTTAGAAAACAGCTGGATTAGAAGAGGATATCTTGAGATACTTTATAAGTCATAAGATTTGTGATGAGATTGGTGATAGTGGTGGAAAACAACACTACTTCTGTTCTCAGTGGTTTCCTGAATCAGCAGTGAAAGGAAGGAGACTAGCCATCACCTTCTCAACTGAAAGTATCGTCTAAGTTGCTTTTTAAGATCAGGTTTTGGCAGAAATTAGCAGAGAAATAAGAGATCGGTACTGTTTTTTTTCTTATGCTAGGGTTCTTCAATTCCTTATAGTCCATTATGTAAGAATTGTGATTGGAGTACATTTATTAGATGGAGGGTGAATAGATCAAAGTTATGAGACCCCAGATTTATGGGGAGCCTTATGCAAGAAAAAAAAAAAAGCTTGTCTCCGGAAAGTAAGATTTCAGAAATAAAAGATTTTTCTCTCTGTTCTTGTATGGTGCAATTTTATTCCTTTCTGACAAACACAGCAGGGGTGGGAAGGGGACGAGTAGCTTTCATGAAAAATAAAGCTTTGTCTTGATCCAGACACTTTATATGAGTTTGTGAGATATTAGAAGTGGGATTTGACACAAAATGTGTACAGTGGAGAGAAACTTTGGCCACCTCAAAGGCAGAGAAAAAACTGCTGTTGACTTCTGTGGGGGCAGGTGTAATGCACCCACCTCCACTGCTGCAGCTGCTTGACCAATCCTGCAGCTCAGAAACCAGACCTGAGACTTGCTGAGCCCAAAGCACTCGTGTAATTCAGTCAGTGCTAAAAGTGTAGTCAGCATTTCAAGCAATGCAAAACCATTTGCTTGGCCAACCTTATTTAATATGAAGCATGTTTTATCTTGATTTAGGTTGTTGTTGTTCTTTAATTAAAGAAATTATGGGAGGTCATTCTCATTAGTTTAGAAGAATCCTCACAGAAGGGGGTTGCACTGATTTAACCTCAGAGTAAACTGGCACAATTTTTGCATGTAAATAGGATTTAACACTGGACACTTTGTGAACAGTCCAACTCTTAACTCATGACATTCAAGGAATAATTGGAATACTGACTGGAATAAAAAGATAATGTCAGTAAGCTGGGGTTGGGGTCTTTCTATGAAATTTGTCAGATGATCCATGGTGGCAGCCCGGAGCCACCAGAACACCGAGACGGGGACACCATGGACTTTCTGCTATGGGCAGTCCAAGCAATACTCCCCGTCCCTGTGTGATGACATGAAGAGGTATTGTACCCAAATCTCATTGCTCACAGCTGGCCAGGTGAGAGGCTAACTCAGAGGGACAGAAATTGGGCAGCAAGAGAGGAAAGCAAGAAGTTTCCTGACCAGCCAAGGAAGTCACGCCCTGGGGCTGGAGTATGGCACAGGTGCACAGTGATACAGAGGCCACCACTGCCATGGAAAAGATTTGCCATGCAAAGAAAAAAAAGAAAAAAAGAAAAGGTAGCAGCATGAGAAGTGCCAACTATGAACAACGCTGTCTTTAATTGGTACCACCGAGGGCTTTGTACAGTCGGCATGCTTTTGGTGTTTATAATAGAATCCCCAAATTCAAATGATCTGAAGGGCATCTGACTGTTTTACATTAATCACAAGCTATACAGCAGAGGCTGAGAGCAAGTGGGCAGATACCCTGGTGTAGTAGCACTAAGGAGCTCTCATTATAATCATCCTGCCAAATCAAAAGAAAAACCCTAAGGCTCCTAATAAAGGAGACCACTGGACTAAACAAATTGAACAAGTAGCTAGACATGCATGAGCTTAAAACTACTGGTGTCAATCAGATCTGAGCCACTTACTCTGCTTGGTACTCTACAGCACACGCAGACAAAACGCAGACACAAAGCACCATGTACGAGCACCCAGCCTAGCGAGGAGCATGCTGACATACAGGTGCTAGCACAAACCTCCGGTGCCAGGAAAACAGGTACAGATGCGGTTTATAAAAGCACCTTCAAGATGTCGTTGTTGTACCACTACCAAAACAGAAACAGCACTAAGTGAAATATGCAGTATGTATGGAGATGTCAATCCTTGCCAGAATGTGTGAGCAGGAGGCTATCTGGACAGGCTTTTCTGTCTTGGTAGGGTTGGGTGTCTTACATCCCTTGGTTCCGGTTTAGAAGATACAGAAGAAAGATCTTGCACCTCATAAATTTGAGTGCCTTTAGCTCAGGAAATACATGCAGTACCCTGAAAGCCCTATGCACTTGTCACCTTCCTACACCTGCTGATGGAAGTTATTATATGCTGTACTGGAAGGAAAAAAATTAGTAAAAAGGTTGGTCATTGCTCTCTGAAAAGATGCAGTTGGCACTAATGAAAGATATCCAGAAATGGGAGGGAAAGACAATTTTATATTTAGAAGCAACATACTATATGTTGGTGTTTTTAAGACAAATGATAGCTAGACTCCATTAGCTATCACCCCTTCTCAAAAGCAATCAGGCAGAAACCAAGATTTTGATGTACTCCCTCCGAACTCAAAAAGAGGCTGTGCACAAAAGTACTGAAGGAGGAAAAAAGCAATGAAAATGATTATGGTCAGTATTTAGTGCTGGAGTCAGGGGAGATGGAAAAAAAGGACATTTAGATTGGGAACAAATGGACAAGGGATGCACCTGAGGAATAAGGAGAAGGTATCAAGAAGCGAGTGTTTTTATGAAAAGAAAATGCCCTTTGAGTCATTAGTGCATTTGTCGCTGTAAGAACGGATTGCTAAAACACTGTTAATTTTTTAAGTATTGGGAAATTTTACCTACCAGGACACCGTCATCATCGTCACACTGCTAATTGTTGCGAGGGTGCTGGTTGCTGTCAGGCTGTCACCACCCGAGCAGCAGCTGCACCTCTGTGCAGATGTTGCAGCAGCCATGGAGGAGGCAGAACCAGGGCTCCCCTTACACAGCCCTCTTGGTGCCTATTGAAACTGGAAAGCAAAGTTTTGAGAGATTATTATTTTTAAATGTAATTTTTACTTTTTTAGTTCATTCTTCTTTTTCCTTTTTTTTTTTTCTTCTTCTTCTATTGCTTCCCTCTTTTATTTTTTTCTTTCTGCTCTACACTGTAATAAATCAACATATAAATGTACTGGATTATTTCCACCTGGAATGTAGGAAGACAAATAGTAGAGAAGATCAGTTTGGTCATTTACCATATTGGTTTAGCATGGTAATACTTTTTTTTTTTTCGTTTCTCATTTCAAAGCTGTAAACAAATGCTGCAAGAACTGTTCAAATGCTCCCTACCTAAGACAAGGCCTTGTACAATGAAAACACTGAATTCGGTTTTTGAACACCTAATTGCCCCTTCTTTACGTTTTCATAGGAACAGAACAGAATTTTGGATTAGCCCGAAATTTGAAACTACATTTTTCCCAAGCAGCAAAACCAGATGTACCCTTAGCTATGTTAAATCACAAACATACACACATGGAGATGCAGAAAATGCACATGAAATATGAAAAAGCATTCCCTTCAGGCAGAAGATAAACAGCCCTACTACAAATTAGCTCTCGGCCCCGTCAGGTGTGAATCTCTCTTGTCAATACGTACCAAATTCCCTGAGATAGAACCACATGGTCATGAATTTTATTTCTCTCCTGCTTAATTCCTAGTACCACTCTCCCTTGTGGATTTACTCAGGGATGATTTACAGTGGGAAAGGTGACATTAAACACGTCATTGAGCATGCAAAGATGCTGCACTCAAAGCAGCATATGCTTGACTTTGTTAAAAGATGAATGCTGTCAACTCCACAGTGCCCACCAAGATCTGGCCTCCTTTTTCTTCCCAACAAACTTTGAGGAAGATGCAGACACGAGTCTTGACACTGAGAGAAATAAAAGTTAATGTATTCATGACATGATTTCACTTGCAGCCTGATTTAGCAATGTCTTGTCTAGTTTGGATCTGCTGTTGCTTTTCCTAATTTACTCATTGCACAAAGAAAATAAATAAATAAGTGTACTATAGCCTTATTTATCCTTCTTTGGACATTTCTTTACCAGGCAGATGGTCAATTAAGAGCACTAAACAATGACACTGTTTTCTCTGTAAACATTTTTTTCTAATAGCCTAACAAATGAGAATCTGTGCTGCCATACTGCTGAATACCATCTTGACTTTCTAATTACAAAGAACTGTGTCTTGATAGTAACAATTACAGCTGTAACAATGATGCTGGTACTTGAACAATATAGTTGGAGGCAAAGTGCTTATCGGAATATTCACAAATAAAGGCTTACATTTATGCCAGAGCTGGAGATGGGAGGTTAAACAGTTGGGGGTGGGGAGGTGTAGAAGAAAGGTTGAAAACATTGGTTTAGTAGCTACAGATGTGAATTTGAATCCAATTACATGAAAGGCAGGGGAAAAAAAAAAAAAGCACATGAAAAGATGCTGTTTCCTTCTGTTTGGCTAATCAATAGGTTAAAGGGTTAGTAAAATTAACATGCTAATAACATTCATTTTGCTATTTATGTACCACTCATAGTATTTCCAGTGAATTATGTCTTGTGAGTAATGTACATACTGCTATACGAGCTTTCCCCTTTTTTGTCCAGAATGGTAAAATGGTCAGTATTTTTTTTCCCAGTGTGATGGAAATTGGCTTCTCAAGTCTGTTACTTGCCATACCTTTCTTATTTAATTTGCTTAGATCTAACCCCTACAGGGTTTTGGTTTTGTTTTTTTGTTCATCCTTTTTTTTTTTTAATGAAAAATTCCCAATACGCCAAAGAAAAGGGATAACATTGTTCCTGAGCTCACCGCTGATCGCCACCACTGCTGTCCCAGGGGTCCATGTGACCTCCAAAGACTGGCCTTCACCCCCATCTGCATCCCCAGTGCCGCTGGCCCCTCGCCCCTCGGTGCTGCCCCACTCCAGCAGGCAGGATGGATTCACCTTCTCCGCTCCTGCCCTCGCTCCCATTCCCATTGCACTCCACCCCCTCCCCAAGCCATCATTTAGCCCACACTTATTAATCAGTGCACATAATTTGTCTCTAATGCTGTCAATTTAAGATGGCAACCTGACTTTTTTTTGGAGGGGGCAGGGTCAACAATTTAATGAATCTCGTCTGCATTTTAATTCAGACCTATAATCTGCCTCTGGCAGTTTTCTTAGACACGTTTAACATTTTCCAGGATTTTCTTTCATCAAACCCAGTACAATGGGATGTTTACCTTCCTGCCTTGGACATCTTCAGTACAGGGTAAGTCCCATGCAGACCTACCTTAATCAAACTGGGACATAGACTAAATCGACTGATCTAGCCTTCCAAGGGTTTTCCTGGGGCCACGCACAGCACAAGGAATGAGCAATTTGGGGCTGCGCCATCCCTTTTCTGCACAGCTTGGTGCACAGTTGTAGGCACCAAACTCCAGACTTCGTGACTTAGTGCCCCTATGGAATAACTTTTCCTCACGATTTTCCTTTTGCTCTTTCTACAGGGAAGTATGCCAGGAAGAAAAAAAAGTTAGCAGGAAAGGGAGGTGCAGAAAATTCAGTCCTACTGATGAATCCTTCAGCCACAGTGTGGATGAGTTTGTCTAATTGCTGTGGCAGGAGGTGGAACCTGATTGAGCAGCTCGGTGGACTTCCCTGGGTCAAAATAAATAAAACTCCCCAAACGAGAGCCTCTCGATCACCATGTCAGATGTAAACAGAATAGACTTTGTTATTAGGAGTGATGTGACTTTGCCCGGGCGAGCGTCACGGTGACAGTAGCTCCTTTCTGAATTTCAGTCAGCCGTTGTCATTTGCCTTGACAAAGCGGGAAGTTAATGTATTCACGGCATTACTGCACATGCATCTGCAATTCACAGCATATTGTATTGTTTACCCCTGCTCTTTTGTAGTAGCGCATGTAGTAATTTGCCTTCTAGCAGCAGAGAATTCCTCAACTTAAAAATTTTACCCTCATTTTATTTACCCTTAATAGAAAAACAACACTCTCACAGCCTTGCCGCCGCTGCAAATACTGCACTTTGCAGCATCAAAAATAAAAAGAAGTCGTATTTCACATTTCAATCAGAAGCATCTTCACTGTATTTTTATGCACATCCTTCATCTTTCTCTACCACACGTTATTTTCTCCCTTTTAACAGACACTCGGATTATTTTTGTGTGTTCTGGACAGTTTTTAAGCAGCATGAGAAGGGGTATTTCTGCAACGTACCTGAGTACTGATAGTAACAGCAGAGGGGTTTTAATCTCCTGAATTATCTTCCACTGCTGGTATTTTTGTGTGCCTGCACAACACGGTGTTTCCAGGGCATCGACTCTGTCATGGACTTACAGCAGCTCCAACGGAGTGGCTTTTGAGTTTTTGGTGAGCAGGTGAATTATCTGTCATTTAATTGATTTATCACTCACATTCATTATTGTCCCTTACTGTAAAACTCTGCCGGATTCAGATGGCTGTCCTTACCACCTATGGCCCCAATTGCCATATCATTAAAAGCCAATAAGTGTACACCAAAACTATGCTTCAAGACAGTTAATAAAATAGGATAGAAGACCAAATTTCTGTATCCAAAAATACTCCAGGTAAAGCGTATTTTTTAATGATGGATATATATGTTTCTCCAGAAACTTAAAGAAAAAAAAAATGTTGCTCTTAGTCCAGGCATCTCCCAGATAGAGAGGTAAGGTCATTAGGAAGACGCAATGCGAAATTCAGTGAAATATGCTCATCTGACTTGCAGGCCTACATTTAATAGGGTAATGTTAATGCCCTTTGCTTTAGCTCGTATAGTATAGTGCGATATAATGCAAGCAGTCACATGCAGTGAGCCCTTGTTTTAAAAATAAAAGGGGTATATTTTTGTTGCAACTTTTTTATGAGTTGAGAAACTCTTATTCTAAAATTCAGAGTACGTTAAAAATATGATTGCCTTGTGCAGCAGCTGCCCATCTCATAGTCAACATGTGTATGTCTCAGCACAAAGGATTTTTATTCCAAATTAGATAGCTTTCTGAATGAGCTTAGCAATTCAGAGCAAGTGTTCTTAACCTTCACTTTGGGCACTTTCACACAGCCTCTGCTCATTTGACTCCCATCTTTCTTCCAGACTCTGTTTCTTGAAATTTGAGACCAGTTCAGCCAATGTAACGCACTAAGCCAACAGCTGGAGATCTAACCTCTGTGGCTTGGGCATCTTCTCACATGGCTTGAGCTGAGTAAAGAAGGCATCCAGTCTAAGCCCATCATTAACAGTATGTGCTGGGCAATCCCAGAGGGAGACTTGTCCTGTCCAAAAATGCCTAAGATTGGTGAGATAGATAGATTTCTCTTTGATAGATCTCCCTTTGGCAATGTCATAGTGATTAAAGAAGCAGCTTAGCTTTTAGATGGCTGAAGTGGCATGAGCAGAGCCTTGCCCTTAGCTTCATTTTGATGGTCAGGAGTGTTTAGCATCAGCACAGCCCCTAATGAATATTGGAGCCTGACACGTCCATAGCATGATACTTAGTTTAAATGCCTCCATCTGGCTGTAAATGTCCAGTTCTAGCTAACAGCTTGAAAGTGAGACAAACTGTAAAACAGACACTTCAAAAGAAGAAAATTGTGAAGTACTCAGGTAGCGTTGTGGAGAGGGGAGTTTCAACTCAGAGCACTTTCCAAATGAGACAATTAAGCCCTTATTGAAAATAGATCCCCCTCCCCTTTTTTTTCCTTTAAAGCAAAGGGAAAATAATACTGGGAATTTAGAAAACATGAATTTTTAAAACCTAATAAGCTACTCTAACAATCTACACAATTCCCTTCGCTTAAAATATTCATTTAGAAATACAAGATTTGTGATGAGGGCAGGCTGGGTAAACAGGTCGGAATACTGTTTGTGCAGGGTCTCAGCAGTACCCCCCGCTGCCAGAACTGTCCTCAGCCACCCCTGGCTCAGCCCTGCTGTGCCTCTCCCGCTCATGCCTCTACACATTTGGAAATAACAGGCAGTTAATTGCAACATGCATTTATGAGCTAGGGTCTGTAAACTACCATTTTATATCTGTGGGGACTGTCGGGCAGAGAAAGGGAAAACGCTGCATGAGCAGTCTGCAGGACTGGAGTTACCTGGCAATGGAAAGCCCCAGGTCTGAAGCAGTTTTCAGAGCCCTTCCAAACCCCCTAGTGCTTCTCTAGAAGCACTCTTGGGAGGACTGAATTTCCTGAGACCAGCTTGCATCTGACAAAACATTTAGATTTTGATACAGATCTGTATTCCTTGGATTTGCTTTTCTAGGCACCTCGAGCCACACCTTTTGCATTACTCACCGTAGTGCTACAATGTCTGATTTATCATTAGTACAAAGAGGTGCTTAGAAACCCTTGGGAAATAAACCCAGTCACAGATTATAACAAAAACTCCAAGAAAGGGGAAGAAAAGCAACTCTAGTAGTTACATAAATAATTTTCAGCTCCCAATACTGATTTCCTTTCCTTCCCCTTTACACTTCATTCTTGCACCAGTACCAAGTATAAGCAATCCGAACAAACACTTGACTGGTAGCCTGCTTTGTGCTTCATGCTTTTGTCTTGCCTTTTTTTTTTTTTCTTCATTGCATTTTGTTGCAACCTTTTTAGCCTAGCACAATTATCTTGTAACTCTGGCTCCCTTCTCTTGTATTTTGGTTCCATGTGACTAGACTTCAGACTTTTCCCTCTCACTCTCACACACAATGCTATTAACATTAAATCCTTTCTTGTAATTCTCTATTTCATTATAGGTCTTCGAGCCACTCCTGAATTCCTAAGCCAATCTTTGTAAAGTCTTAGTTCACCAGAAAGTAAACTTAAGCACACGGTTTGCTCAAAAAAAAGACTCCTCCTTATCCTATCAGTACGTACTTCAGCTCAAAAGATTGACACATGAACCTACAGGCTACCCAACAAAATGACCATACAAAAGAAAGGTGCACGCTACTTCCCGTACTACAGAATGCATTCACTGCTCTGATAAATTTAGGCCTGGCTACCTAACAAGCAGACAGTCAATGACACCAGTAACTTGTGGTACTGTGGGCTCTGAGAAACGCTTTAAAGCATTTTTATTAAAGCACAGATGGGACTTGGAGAGACGGGAGTCAAACAGACCTGGGAAAGCCGCAGGAAGCCAGGAGACAAGGATGCAATAAAACACGGGGCTCTTGGAAAATATGCCCAATTCCTTAATGCCCTTTGCTACCAATGTGCTTTTTGGCCATCCAGATGAGGAATACTCCCATGGACCTAAAAAGGATGTCTGATTCAGGAGAATCCAGCCTGAAGGAACCTGGGGAAGAAACCAGCAGGGAAGTGCCTCCCTTTATCAGAAATCCTCCTTTACATTTGCCAAGGATGAAAAGTGTTCGGGCCTACCTGAAAACACCAGTTCATCCCAAGTACCAATAAAATGATGCCTTTCACTTTTGGGGGGACAAACGAGGTCGCTTTTTAATGACTATGTATTCTACCATGTACTCTTCATACCTGGGCAAAGTTGTCATAACTCGCTGTACCCAATAGAGTGGATGAAGCTTAGCTCAGGCTGAGTAGACCTTCTAACTAGTTAGCAGGAGTAAAAAAAATAAGCATTTTTCACTAGTCTTCCTCCCCATCTTTAAGGCCCACCTATTTTCAGTGCCAAGTCAATGCTGTGATTTTTAAGCCCTCGGCAGGCTGGGAAATCGTGACAGAAGTCTCAGTTGATACATACATGACTAACAGATCCAAGGATATTCCTTTGGGACTACAAAGGTAACAGTGCCCAGGGCAAAATTGTCAAGAGAAAGAGAGAAGGTTTGAATGAGCTTCAAGGAAAAAAAAAAGAAAAACACCTACACTGAACTCACCAGTCACCAAGTGTTGGTAGAGCACCAGGCGAGAATTTTTCTTTCCTTTTTTTTTTTTTCCAAAAGAAATTCTTGGAACAATTGGAGGTGACATTGTCACCACTGGTATTACCACCAAATAATAAGCACAAGCAAATATACAGAAGAAGGGGAAGTTTTAAGGACAGAACACAACGATGAAGCCATCAACTTGAATGGTAAAAGCAGTGTAAGCAGGAGAGGAAAAGAAGGGAAGAGACGTGGTACTTGGATGCATCCTACCTTCCTATTTACAGTGCCCAGGTAGCAGATGATAAAAACATGAGCAGTAAGATATGTACCAAAGATGAGGATAATAGCTGTGATGAGTAATAGGATATAGAACTTCCACAGTATGTTGAAAAATCGCAAGTTAGCTGGGAAAAATATTGAGCAGAGTGGTAGAGCTGACAGTTGTTAAAAAAGAGAGAGAAAGAAATACAAATTTAAAAGTTTGGTTTTAGAGGCAAAGAAAAAAATTACACAACACACCTAAGGAGATCTGTTAGCATGGCTGCTTACCTTTAGCCCTACCAAGACATCTTTGTCCTCATCAGCATCTCCAAAGCATGGTTCTTGGACTTTCTTCCTCCCTTTTGCAGGCCTGGGCACTTCTTTACCCATACCAGGAGCCAAAGCAACTCATTAACCCAGTGGAAATATAACCTGGAAAAGAATACAGGTCTGGATATTCTGCTGGACCAGTGAGTTGTATGAGCTTACTGTATAGTTGGAAAGGGATCATGGTATGTATACGGCATGGTATGTATACGGCACTGTAGAGAATGAAGGAGTCAGTGAACATAACTTTGCCCTGAGCTGCAACAGTGCTCCTCTTTGCCTGGAGTTGGAGACAGTGCTTGGACAAGGACAAGAAGAAGGGATTTAGCAGAAGTCACCAAAGTAAACCTCAGCAAAGGACTGTGAGATGTAGTGGTACTAATTTAGGAATAATGAGCGAGCTACAACCCTTGATGCAGAAAGGACTACTGACTCAGTCCCTCAGGGGACCAAGGGGCTGAATTTAGGGAGCTGTCACCAAACAGCTCATCAAAGAGGGGAGAAGTGGGAACATCTAGGTGAAACACTTGTCTGCAGGACAGTCTGAAGGGCAGAGCAGAAGGGAAACCCATCAGGGAGCAAGCAGCCAAGAAAGAGAATTCTTGGAAACAGGATGGACAAATGTATCCCCAGCACCGGGAGTGAAAAGCCAGTTCTGATTGAAGTTCTGTTTGATGAAGTGGGGAGGGGGGGATATTTCAAAGAAATGTTTTGCACCAAAAAGTCATGGCTACTGCCCTAAAAATGACAATTTTGAGGGTACTTAACGCTGAAGCACCAGAAGAAAACGTGACTAAATGTAGAGATGTATTTCTTAAACTGTGAATGTATCCGGAATCCTTTGAGCTCCTTTGCCTCTTGTGCTGTGATGCAGTGAAAGCTGGGTGCTTTGTAAAACGAAAATGTTGCAGAAGCTCTAGGAGCAAATGCAGCATGTGCAAAAGCCCTTTTATTCAAACTGTGCTGCTTAACAAAGTGGTTTGTGAAACCATTTTCAAGCCTTCAGCAATTTTCCCTGCTTGAAGTGATCATTTTAGCATCTAATTCATGGGTCATTCGTAGACTTTAAACCCTGAAGTTCACCCCATGGTTTCACCTGCAAGGGCACTGCAGACCACAACTACAGCAGAACTTGAAAGTTTATTTCATATATTGTTTCAGCCAAAGCACTCAATTTTGGGAGTTGATTTTGCATCAGAATGAGATGCACTAGGTACATATCACAGATTACTTTTCAGAGGCGTTAATCTTCCTATCCATTATCTAGAGTAATTCAAAAAGCTCAAAAATGGAACTGTTCTTGAAGAAAGAATTCATGTTCAGGTAATTACAAATAACAGACACATCTGGTTATCTTAATTGTTTGGGAATGGCTCAATTATCTAAGAATGTTTTCATAAGGACTCAGAGACAGTAAAACTTTCTCACGGCAGATTGCATTCACTGATGAGAGGAAATTCAGCTGATCTAACACACTGAAGCATGCTTAGACCCAGAGAGCACTTTGAGTCCCACTGCCAGTGGGCTTTATTTGCCTCTAAAGAATGACAGACTATGAAGTGAGAAATGGGAAAGTCCCACATACGCAGCCCCTCTCCCTACTTGTTGCAGTTTTTCCAGCACTCCTGTGAAAATGAAGTTTTTGTGTACTGATGGTTCAGCCTGAAAATGACAACTGAGAGTTGATTCTGTACACATCTGCCCCAGAGAGAGGTGAGCTGAGTAAAGGCCCTTCCCCTGTCAGAGCATTTGGCAGCCGGTGAGTGGCACCCCTTCCCTCACAGAAACTGGAAGTGGCTTTTGCCTGAGGGGGATGCATTGCAGAGGAGCTCAGAAGTTTCTGCACATCTGAATTCACCTGTGCTGGGCAGCAGCTGCGCACTTAGACCTGGAGAGGGGGACCATATGAGCACTTAATGCAGACCCTCGCCCTGATGGTGCATGTAGCCTACAAAAATCTGTAATTAGCTGATTGGGAATGACCTCCCCTGGCTCCTAAGCCTCCAAACTATTTGTCTGCATAGCACTGGCAGTGAAAGGGGCGTGGCTTTGCACTCACCCTGGGATGCCTGCACCCCCCTCCAGAGAGGGAGGGTGGGAAGGTTTCTCATGTGTCGGTCCCATAATTCATCCAGCTCTTCCACTAGGGCCATGGCCACCTGGCTCCAATCTTTTCCAATAAGAGCTGAAGAACCTCTCAGCTCCCAGCTTGCTTCTGCTCATAGCCTAACTAGCACCTTTGTGTGGAAGACATGATTGGGGTGAAATCACGTAACTGTAGCGAATGTACCCCTGTGGCTAATGAAACCAGCTAGAAGGGGTGTCGCTGGGGCTCTACACAAATTCCAATCAATATTATTTATGTGGCTGAGCATGTAAACTGGCCGCATCCTCTCCACCTAATGCCCACTCCCATCCCCTCCACCCTGTGGGTATCAGCAGGGGGGAACCTGATGTATGCTGGTAATTATCTGCTGCTGAAAAGAAGTGCTATTTCTCTTATTTTTGTAATGCAGATCAATGCACATGTCACTACTGAAAAGCTATGTCATTTAGGATGGAGCATTAACTGCTAGGAATGGATTTTGAAGCTCCCCACTTGTGGGTGGAATATTTTCTGGAGGAGTTGAGCCTTCGAATGCTGAATTTCATTTATCCTGCTGCCTCTTTAAGAGTAGTTGGTGGAGGAAATGGTGTTTGAGAAAGTGACAGTTTGTCATCTCCTTCCCCAGCGAGCTGGAGCTGGGGACCAACTGGTAGCAGGGAAAGAAACAAACTGGCACAGGCAGATTAGCAGGGGACAGAGCAGACTTTGCTAGAGGAAGGCAACAGCCCTGCAGTGGGTTGCAAGAAAACAAACTCCAGAGGTGAGAGAGCACTTCATGGGGGAGAGAGGGAGAGGTGCACTTGGGAGTGGAAATATGATAAGGTACCTAGGGGAAGGAGAGAAGGAAGGCTGGAAAAAGGGCAGAAGTTGGATGCTTTACTAAGAAAGATACAAACCTGGAAATCAACACACATGCAACAAATTCCTGCCAATTTTTCTACCTAGGAGCTATACTAACATGGGCTATCCAAAAAAGCAAAGTCAGATCTGCAGTGGGAGGCAAGAACTTTCCAAGTTTCTTTCTATTCTATTCATCGGAATGTAACAGGAACTTCTCCAGACACTTGCTGAGAAAGAGAGAGCAAACTCTCCTAGTGTCCATCAAGCCCAGGTAAAGAGAAGCACAAGACGGTCACAACTGGGGTTCAGCCATGTGTACTAAGAAAAACCTCAAAATCTCAAAACTCAAAATAAAGAGGGAAACTCAGTTTACAGTTATGTAATATGAACACATCTCTTACAACTGGCAATTTTTAGTAGCTCTCCTCCCTTAAACCTCCAGGATAGTCTGGTCACCACCAAAATAGAAAGCTATACAGTTCCCCTAAAGTAAAGATTTTGGCAAACCAATTAGGCTACTGCTGCGGTGGTACTGCCATTCTGCACCTAAACTAATATGTTGTTGTTTGAGGAATGTGCATCTACACACACTGCACACTTTGCTGAGACATGCAGAGGGACACAGCCCACATTTAGGATGTTGACAAAAGTGGCTGAAACTAAGACATCCATCAATCCAAGCGTTAATGTGAGCCATACCTTTACATGCTTGCTATTTGCCTTTGTTAAAACAGGCACTTGCCTTACTTCGCTGCAGTGATTTTTAGAGCATATGTTCACTATATACAGTTCCTCTTTGAAAGTTCTGGACACACAGATGTTACTCTTTGGAATTGCTCAAAAATTTCAATATTCTTTTGAGTACTTGATATTTACAGTTTGATATTTAAAGTGTGCAATTTGTTATCTAAATTGCATAGCACTGTTTCAGTTTCCTGACTGAATGACCCAACTTTTATGAACCTTTCCAGCTTCCACAGGAAAAGGTTTTGTTTAGACACGAAACACCTTTCCATGATTAGACAAATATCAGCTACCTCTAAAAACTGTTGCAAGAAGGGTTGAACAAAGAGAAATAGAAATTATATTTAGAACTCCACAGACATGCAAATAGTTACTCCTTTATTCACCTACACCACATACGTAGGCCCAGATAGATTTTCTTTTTTACTGATGTTGCTTTTATTTCGTACTTAGAAGAGAAGACACATGGCTAGTCTGAAAGCTGATCAGATTCTTCGTTCATTTGAAAAGCTTATTTCTAAATAGTACTTGCAAATATGTGATGAGCATAAATTTGGAAACCGCTGAAAAACTAGCTATGTGTCATAACATAGTGTCATTTTTTTTGATGTTGTACAGAAGTACGATGAAAAGCCAAAGTCCTACCAAAAATCCACTCAGTGATGACCAACCAAAGGAGGATTTGAAAACTGGCATTATTTCTGGACATGTTCTATGGCCCTTTTCATGCTGGCAGGGAGGTACATATCACCTTTTTGCAACAATTCAGGGTTTAAAAGCTGTCTCCTTAAGCCTCTCGACCACTACTTGTCCCTCCATGTTGACAACCTGAGCACTGACAAATTTTGAAGCTTCCTTGGCTTACTTTTAAATTTTCCTTTCCACATCCTATGCCAGCAGTTATCCAGAGGGAGAAAAAAAACTACTGTATCCATCCTTCAAAAAGTCTAACTTTCACTCTGCTAGTTCTAATCCATTATCTAGGCCCACTAATGTGTACTACATCATCAGAGGAGCAATGCTCTGATGATGTAGTACAGCCCATGTACATGTACATCACCAGAGTTATATCCTTCTGATCTGCCTGTGGGTTTAATAAGCATTCCAGATGGCTTGCTATGCCTGAAGCAAGAATGGATAATCACACAGCTCTACCCTCAAAACAATAATAAAATAAGGACACAGTAGCACAGGGGCTCATGCCTGCCAAAAACATTCAATAGACTGTATAATACAATAGTCCAATGTGATTGGTGAGGCACATTTATACCCTAGCTATTTACAGGTGAAAGGGACCTGGTTTTAAATAAAACAGAGGTTACAAATACGTAGTGTTATTGTTATTATATATTGCAGTGCAGCTGCACTGCCTGAGCCAGGCGGAGCGCTGGGCTGCGGCTGGCCCACCGGCGGGCCCACAGCTGTACCCTCGTATCTCACGTATGCAAAGACATGGCTTTGGATTGGCAGGAGGAGGACGGCCTGATCTGAATAATGGCTTGGCGGCATTTCTCCGGAGCCGTACAGTACACGCATATCTAATCGGTTATCTATTGGATTTGCAGGGTATCCATCAGCCCAGCTTCCAGTCATCAAGTACAGTAGCAATAAGTGTCACGAAGCCTTTCCTACTCAAGTAAAATTATTCCTTGGTGGCATTGCTCAATGCGAATAACCTGAGCAATGCACGCTGAAGCGGCCAGCACTGCAACAGCCAGTTCTGCAATGGCAGGGCTGCTCCAAAAATGGAGTTTGCCACTCAGAGATCATTACCCCACTCCTTCCGCATTGCCATGCCACGACCAGGCAAGATCTGGAGTGCTACACATTAGGTCCCAGCAATTTGGAGAATAACCATCTTTGTGCTATTTAAATAGCTGTAACTTGAAAGGTTTTTTTTTTTCTTTTTTGAGAAAGGAAAAAAAAAAAAGAAAAGTGTGCAATGAGAAAAAAGAAAGAGGTTAAGAGATGGAGGCTCAACTTTCTTACTCCTTTGAAGGATTGAGAACTGGAGGGAGGAGAAAGCAGCAAAGCAGCACTTTGATTCAGTCCCCAGGAGTGCCCTCTCCCACAATTGGACATGTGGGACAAGACACGGGTGCAGCGGCCTGCGCCCCCTCCCCAGGAGGGGTGCAAAACCTCAGAGCTGCTGGGACATGAGTTCAGGGGTGCCTTGAAGCCAAGAGAAATTTTGACATGGACTTTAGCAGGGACTGGATTTCAATCTAGGGCTGCAGAGAAAGACCGGATACCCAGTTAGGCTCACGTATATCTGTCTCTGTGGGAGGAAAAGGTAAATCATCCCACCTCTCAGCAGATTTCACTCAGAGAAGAGTAGCTCGTTGACGTCAACCATTTAGTGAGCTGATGGATAATTTTTCCCTGGCCAAACGAGTGGGTTCTACTTTAGTTTTAACATTAAACGCTATTAAACAAAATGAATACAGCATGTTTCCATCATACGTGTTGCCGAAGCTGCTGTGACAGCTAGGAAGCTGCTAGGCATGATGTGTCAAGAAAATGTACCAGAAGAAAAGTACATGGAGCTACTGTCAAAAATACAAGCAGGATGGCAAATGGCGTATCGGCTTCATATGCTGTTGAAATGATTTTTTAATTGTTTCTGTATACCCAGGCAGATCTTTAAGGGTTAACTGCACACAATGTAATGAATTCAATAATGATGAGTTAAAAAAGGTCTAATTAGCAAGTAACCACTTTATTATGAAAGGAAATGGTAATGAATTTAATAGCTCAAAATCATTAACAATATTTAGTTTGCTGGTACTTGTTCTCTATTATCCTCATTAATACGAACATTTAATATGTTTTAAAATGGATTTGTAATACTTTTTGTACCATGAGGTTACACTGACAAAAAGAGTGTAATTATTCTGTTAATTGTAATCTCTGTCTGTTTGTGCTCCAAATAGCAGCATATTTAGGTGTTAATAAAAAAATATAAAAGTAATTAAGAGAGGGAAGTTTAAAATGTAATTAAACAAAAACTCTTAAATTACAGGATAAACCTCTCTGAGGAAAAAGTTTTGGAAGTGAGCTCCCTGAAAAACAAGTTCCTCCTACTGAGCTCTCTTCTGTTTTCTCATCCAAAAAGGGGGCAAAAAAAGGAAGAAAAAGTAAATAGAATCATTACTATTCCTCATCAATAGCAAATACTGAAGCAGCCATTGCCTGCATTGGAAACAAGCCTCAGCACTATCTTCTGGAACATCTCCTTGTGAGCAGGGTGCCTGACAAGTGAAGGCGCCCTCTGACACTGCTCCGTGAGACACCACTCACGCGAGGTCCCATGAGAGCCCAGTGAAAGGGTTGCCCATAAGTCACCCAAGATTCGTAATTTCTTTGCACAGGGTATCACGTCAGTCACCACCACTCAACTGACCTTCTCCAGATCTGTTCCTGACCTTCTGTTTGTAAACGTCCTGCTCCCCTACACCATACATATTCTCTCTGCTGGCAACATCTCCGGTGCCACGGAAGCACCATGTTTGCTGCTGACTCTCTCACCTAGGAAGCTCCAGATCCTTCCCAACAAAAATAAAAATGAAAAGCCAAACTCCAATCAGCTGTTACACCTTCCTCATGCCTGTCACACTCACAGTGGCCACAGTGCTCTGGGCAGTGGTCCTGGAGGCATAAACCGACCAAGGTGCTCTTTTGACAGCAGGCAGTGGAAGCAAGTGCTCAGAGCTGACATTACAGACCTGCCCCGAAGTGCCAGCAATGGCCAGTGGGGAGCAGGGAGGCTGGATGGCTCCGGGGTGCACAGGAGGCTCAGGTGGTGCTGGGCAAAGGCAGATACAATAAGGTCCATAAAGCAACAGGCATGACTGGGAAGGGCAGGAGAGAACGCCCATGTTCACAGCTCCTAGGCAATACCTAGCAGTACTACAGGCTCCTGCATCTGTGTTGATTTCCCTCTCCCTCTGGTACAAACTGTGAGAGATGGTGAAACACAAAGGCACGGCACAGCAAGGCACAGCACAGCATGACGAGGCACAGCACGGCCATGCAAGGTATGGCACGGCATGGAAAGACAAGGCAAGGCAAGGCAGCCTTTGTGGTACAGCCTGTTGTGGTACAGACCTTCCGCTTAGCCATAGAGAAGAAACTCCTGAGCCTGTTTTCATTTGCTTAACCTGTCTCTGGTGAGCTGTATTCCTGTTTATAAAAGCCTGCATTAGCCAAAGCAAATCCTGACAAATTTTCTTTTGTGCTATATTGGATGTTGGTTTCTCCTTAATCCACGTGGAATTATTGCAGTGCCATTACCCTTTTCTTATCCACCTCTTCCCTACCACATCAGTTTTTAATGGCTGATTATTACCAATCAGGACCCTCTTCAAAATCCTTCCCATAAAAATGAAATCAGCATTCAACCTTCCTTAATACCAGAAACTTTTGGAGCTGTTTGCTCTGTTTACAGCACCAGCTCCTCATTGAAAACAGCTGTTCCCAAGACTTATCTGCATGCTGATGGGCAGAGCACCAGGTGACATGAGGGCTGTGTCCTGGCGTGCATGCAGCCTACGCAGGTGTCCCAGGGCATGGTGGGGCTCCCTGCACAGCTCATCGCAACACTAGCACCTTCCCTTCCCTGGCAATTGCTTTAACAGGCTAATTTAAGAAACGGTGCTGAGCAATCACAGCAGATTTCAGCATTATTTGTCTGGAATAATCAAGGTCATTCAATTTCTTTGTTTAATTTTGCACAGTCTGTGGCACTTGTTGGCAGTGGGATCCACGTCCATAGACTCACAGGCATATGGCTGCCCATGGTCACAGTGGGTCAGACAACTACGGAAACATCTGGTTTTGTGCACGTCTCTGGGTCACTAGTCATGCTCCCTGAGTGGTGGCCCAACCAAGAACCACCTTCCAGCCCACATGGATAGCTAGCCCTCAAAAGACCATTCTCTGTTTATTTTTTTTTTTCTGAGAAAAGGAATTAAAAAATGGTTGAAATTAAAGTGAAGCATCTCATTTGCCCACGAATGACATTTTTCAACTTTCCATTTTACAGGGAAAAGTTGTGAAGGATTCTTTTTTTAAAAAAACTTATTACAATTTCCTTTTTTTTTTTTTGAATTGCCAGTGAAGAGAAAAATATGTGATTTGCAGAGCTCTAAAAATAACGAATTAAAATAGTTTCTGCCTCTCAAAGGAGGCCTCTTAGTCCTATAATTTCTGCAGATTTTGCCTTTCAGGATGGGTATTTTAAAGAATGATATAATGTCATTTCTATAAGTATCATCTCATAATCTGCTGCTACTGTTGGAAATATAAGGTTAGAAACAGCTTGAGCAGAAGAGATACCAGCTCACCCAGCTCTATTAAAAATATATATATATTTTAAGAAAAGGAACAGGTTGTATATCCCAAAGGTGAGCAAACGCTGCCAAACATTTTTTGAGAATATTTCTTTTGATTTCTATCTTCGTCTGCATTTGCAACCCTTTTGTGTTTGTCTACTGCAAGGAGTTCAGCTATGACTATTATGGGGATGTTCATTCCTAGACAGAAAATTTTAGAAAGAACACTCACATTTGGGCTAGGAGAGCATGTACAGCATTTCCTTCTAGAAATAAACAATACCAATTGTGCAGTTGAAACAAAACAAAATAAAAACAAAAAAGCTATTAAAAGTTCAAATTACTCAAGTAAAAAATAAGAATCATCTACCTACCTTCTGTCTAATCCATCCAATCTATCACACTTCTAATTTTTAACTTAATCTAATCACCTTTGCTCAGAGGAGGCCTCTCTGGCCCCCGTGCCCAGGACTCGTCGCAGGTGCTGAGAGAGGATAGGGAGTGGGGCTTTGCTGCCAGAGGAGACCTCACCACAGTGCATGGGAGGGAAGCCACCACCTCCTGCTGCATGACCAGCAGAGCAGACATGCTCTTCAAGATTAGTCACCATTCATCAAATGGTGTCGGGGGCCCTAGACAGCAGCTGAGAGGGCAGCAAACATTTGTGGGTTGCAAAGAAAGAGGAAGGAGGCAAATGCCAGATGGAGACGAAAAGGAGGTGAAAAAAATCTTTTGGGAATTTATTCTTCTGGGAAAAGGAAGAAAAAGGATTGGAAGAAAATGGTGTGAAAAAGCACAATGGTACCACTTGCAATGCTTCAAACACACTTGGCCACATGCACCCTGGTTTTGCATTCCCATGACCCAAGGCTGAATCTGCTCAAGTAAGCAGTGGAAGCAGTGGAAGCAAACTACCACCACGCTTACCCTTAGCACAGAGTCTTTGGGGCTTCAAGAATAGTCAGCATGTAACAGACCAGTCATCTAGAGCCTTTTGAGAGCACAAGCACATTGCACGATAACCAACTTATCCCTGCTTTTGTAATTCAGTCTCATAATAAATAGAATGCTTGCTCCAAATCTGTGAAAGTTTCAGGAAAGAGCCTAAAGATTTGGCTTCGGATAGCTGTGTTGCTTTCACCCTCTCCCTGTGCTGCCCTTCCTGGTATCCTTCTCATACTCATCATGAGAAGAGCTGATAATGCAAGAAAGATTCAGGAGTTACTGAAGGAAAATCAACTCACTTTGAAAGTGGAAGCTTTGTTCTTGTTAATAGTAAAAACAAACGCAATGAGAGCCAGACTGGCTCCTCCTTCTCATAGAGGAAGAATGCCTAGGAAAGCCAAAAAAAAGAAAGGTTTCTCTTGGTGCTAGCAAGACTCCATTCTCTTCTGCAAAACAAGCAAGAAAGGACCTAATATTTCTTCTCTGTGTTCAGCTTTACTGGTTTTATTGACTAAGATACAGGTATATTTTATGCTCAACATTTGCCTTGCCGGTGCACAGTGAAATGTGTGGTTTACTTGAGGAGCACAGCTCCCCCCAACAGACAGAGCTAATTTCCAGACACAGCCGATACGTTTCCTTCATGAGAGCTGTTACTTTTTAATCTCTGCAATTACTTTCCTTATCCCACCCAAAAGAGGAATGGCATGGACAGATGAATCTCCTCAGGAAATTGAAAGAAGGCTTTTATTGCAGAATGGGTGCCCCTATCAAAATCTCTCTGCTTTGGGAATGACAGTTAAAAATTTGTCATTTACAGTAGTTTTCCTAATGGAGGTCTCATTCTTTCAGGTCTTTCCTTTAGACATGAGCTTATTGGAAAGTAAACGTCTCCCCGGCTTGGGATGCCTCTCAAGCACGTAGATCTCGATGGCCTTCTGCACAAGAAGAGGTGCCCTAAAAGGCTGCTCCTGAGGGATACCTAAGCATGTTCATCCTTTAAAAAGGGACTCACGCAATTCCCAGCCCAGATGGTCCCAACAGTCACATGATGTGAGACAGGTTGTTTTAGTCTAGCAAAGCCCTGCTATATGTATTTTCAAGCAAACAGTTATTGTTGAAGGTAAAAATAGGAGGACCTTCCCCTCCACATTATCAATAGATTATCTTCAGCATCTGTATAAGATCTAAGCAGTATGCTCATTTTATGGCTTAGAAACTTGGGTTAGTCATTGATCTCTGGATGTGTATAGAAAAAATAGGATTTTCTGGCTCCTACTTTAGTTCCTATTCTAGTCTTAACTTAAACAGTTTTCCCGCTAAAAATTCAAGTGTTCCATCATCTGAATTCATATATAAGCTCTTTTACTTCCTTCTTATCCTGTAAGTCATAACTACCTAAGCTACAGGTAAATGACAGAGATTACTGGTAGTTTCTGAAAGAATGCTAAAAGATTTTTTCTACCAGTAATTTCTTTTAAACGAAAAATATTCCATCTACACTTGCTTAAGACAAGCACATAGGTACATTTATCTCTGAATACAAGAGCATGAAGTGAAGGAACAACAGAACTCTGCATTTGCCAGTGCACCACTGTAATAATTACCAGGGCAAATGGATTGGCACTTTTAGCCACATGGATAATATCAAGGCCAAGAGGCCTAAATTCAGCTTGGCCTGCATCTGACTGAAGAAATTTGTCATACATAAATAGACACAAAGATGCATGTTATTCCTGACTCCACCCATGACATATGCTAGACTCCATCCTTTGGGTTATCAAGGCTAATTGTGAAACACCAAAAATACTGCAAGGTTGCAAGGTATTTATTTGCGTTGTGAATATCAGCTATAATTTCTTTTACTAAAAACAAACAAACAAACAAACAAAATTACTTCAGGAAGGAAAACAAAGTCATCAAATTGGCTAAAGAAAGCAAGCCAAGCCCATTGCTTATGCCTAATCTTTCTTTGTGTGGTTATCATTGTTAACTTTGTCCTTTTTTCTTCTGGTGTACTTGCCTTCCTCATGAGAAAAACAATACCGTGCTCAGGTGTTGTTCCGCAAAACACCCACATATATGAAAAGATCTGATTTGTCAGCAGTCTTCTTTCACTAACTAGGCTTGTATTTTATAGACACTTAAATCCAATCAAAATCTATCCATGTCTTGACCAGCCATCAGCATTACTATTTCCATATAAATCTAGGTCAAGGCAAACATGAAATATTAAAACAACAACAACAACAAAAAACCATAAGGCAAACCTGACAAAGAAGTTACAGTAGGATAACAACAACTCAAGTATTTGCATTTCTCAAATGGCGAAGTAGAAGATGGTCCCCCACCACGACCAACACAAACTTCGGCAGACAAAGTACCAAGACACAAAGTAGAAGACACTTACTAAGGTCTCGGATATTGTTTTTGGGAGTAGGGAAGAGCTGCAAACCACCAGATCTAGACTCTCCTTCAGGGACTGTTTCGTTTTTCTTGCTACTAAAATGTATTCCTTCTTAAATATAACTTTATGAAATGAGGGCATCCGCTCTGCATTGATTAGCATATGCCAATAGAGGACATAGATAAGGTCACTCTAACAAGAGGCCCTTGCAGAGGGTGCATCCCTTTCTGGGCATCCAACAGTCTTTTCAGCCTCGTTGTCATCTTATGTATAAGCCAGAAGGTGGGAATACCCAAAGAACAGTACACACTTGCAAAGCCTGCAACATGAAATCTCTCTGCTCATGGGTCAGCAGACATTACTTTCCAGGTGCATCCCCGGGCAAACAGCACTACCACAGGGATATCCCATATGGTCTGATACAAGAACTGTTGCCTCAAGCAACCGCTTTGGTCCTTGCACATGAGGTAATGTGAGTAAGGGTTGTGGCTCCCTGAGATAACACAAGGATGGTGGGTCCCCAGACTCACTGGTAACGAGGTTTAAGTTCATCTCATGTATTAAAAACACCTTTCAAACCCTCCTCTTTACAAGAGAATACCATTAAAACACTGATGCATATCAAGAGGAGTGCTGGTCTAGAGGGAAATTCAATCCTTTCAGGCTCTCTGGGAGAAGACAGCTGCCTTCACATCCGTATCTCACTGCATGTAAAATGTACCCCAAAGGAAGTACAATGTGCATGCCCTTCTGCTGCTAGCTAGTGAAAACACATGGAAATGCCATGGTCCCACCACTCACCACCAAAGCATGTCCTATCGAATTTAATGGGCCATTACCATCTTCCTACTGGCTCCTTCAGTTCCCGGGGGAACCCACCAGTGACCCACAGGGCATTTCCAGAAAGGCTACGGAAAGTGTCTCTCACTCTCTTTGTAATTCCAGAGGCTTTTAAAGCAATTTCTCCAAAGCCCTAATACATTTCTCTATCATCCACTGCTTTGATCATGAGCACATTGTGTAGGTCTTCTCCACAAAGCCTGGAAGGCAAGGGTTGTGCTCCTGGTACCTCCACCAGCAATGCTGATTGCATCCTCAAAGTTTTAAACTCCCTGTGTATGCTTGTTACTTGCAGGGCCTGACACGTGAATGGACCTGGCTGGTGGCAATAGCTAGCATTTTTCTTTGACAACGGCCGTATTAACAGATCAAACTACTGGTTTTAAACATCTTAAAACACGTATTCTAATAGTGAATACAGGGCACTGGTCCAAGCCTTCTGTAGTCAATGAAATGAGGCAGTTTCGAAAGATGAAATTTGGAGCCACGACCTTGAATTGCTCTCTATACTCAGAGGACAAATTGTGAATCTGTCACATAACATCTTTTAACAACTTTTATGTCTCGTATTAGTTTCGTACTGTGTTGCCATATACATCTATATAAAAGTAATACAATACTATATGTGTGTGTGTATGTGTGTGTGGAATCCACAAAGGCATCACAAACACTCTTGAGTCATTTCCACATTCCTATATGCAAAAGTGGGCATTTCAGTGCTCTCCTGGTACAATCCACAACTATAATCTGGCTTTTGTTGCTAGTCTTCTAAAAATCTCAATCTGCATGCATAAAAGGAAGCAATTACACACTGCTGCTCATGCCTTGTACTGGAAGGAAAACCTAGACTGGTGACAAGCAATTCTTTACCTGACATTTGGGTGGTCTCAGGCCAAAGGTATATAGAAAAGGCTACAGAGGAACACCCTGCTTGATCATATAAGCAGTGTTATTCTTGAATTAGAGATAAAAAAGAGTAGAAATTCTGTCTCTTATTGCCAACAGTCTATACTGAACACACATTAAAAAAGAATGAAGAAAGTATTTTGGTGGGAAGACTGCAACACAAGGAGAGACATTTGCCCATCCACAACTTTGCCTTTTTAGGACAGCCCTGACAATGTTTGGCTGATTGCTTTTCCACTAGGAAGCATGGGAGAAGTGGAGACCTCACATGATTTGAACACCTCCTGCATTTCTCTACTTTGCTCTCTGCATCTCTTGGGAGTTTGGTCCACAGAAATCTTCATGGAGGTTTATTTTTTTCTACCTAAAAAAGCTTTACCCATTGATGAAAGACTCATCTAGTGAGTTGACGTAATCATATTTTCATAACCTACTACACCCTGAATCATCCTGGTCCTCAGCAGGGATTTCCTTTGCTTGATAAAGCTAGTACTTAGATGAACGTGTTACCTGTGATAATAAATTAGATCTTAACTACAGCTTCTGATTAAGCTTTGGCTAAGCAACAGAATAGGCTTTATAACTGTTACTTTCAAAGGCAGAGAGAGGATAACATTCAAAGAGGTGGAAGCAAGAAAAGACACTACTGTGTTCTTCATCTATGCCTCCTCTGCAAGGAGCAATGCCTACAGACAACTCTACTTGGATGACTGGAAATCATTGCTATTAGGGTACACTTTAAAAATCTTTCAGGACAATATCTGCTCTAATCAAGATTAGCAAGACTTTCTGATTTCCTCATAAGGAGTGTTGTTTATATAGTTTCAGAGTATCGGGTCCTATCTGTGCACACCTCACAATCCTGGCAACCCTGGCCAAGAAACACTACAAGTTTCCCCGAAATAGATGTTTATGGCTTGCAGCAAAGAGGGAAAAAAGAAAAGTGCAAGGGCACATCTCCTAATTGCCACACTACTTTCAACCATCAAAAATTTCTGTTAAAAAATGCGAAGATAGTACAAACATCTCTATCTTAATTCTTTCATTTACCTCTCATTTTAACATTAGTCAGAATTAGCACACTGCCAGTATACAAGGGTGCAGACCTTGTTGTTCTAAACCTCCTAAAGTCATACTGCTCTGGGAAAGGACAGGAACCATAAAAAGCCTTAGCTGGGAGGCAGCTTTTATTCTTATGTTCAGGCCTCTGGTAAGTTGTCCCACCAAATGTAATGAGACCTCCTGCTTAGCTGGGGCTCTTATTTCCAAAGCTTGTGCCTGCAGCACTCCTATATTTTATAAGCCACATTAACTCACCTCTTGCACCAGGAGGTTGGGTCAGTGGCACACTGTCTAATAATGGAACATATTTGTTAATACTAATAGACATTTGTAAAACTACCACATGCCTTTAGCCTTCAAGTCAAAGCACAGGATGCTTGCTAGGGTTGTGAAACGTATGATGTAAAACTTGGGATGTTTTGGTTACAACATATCTCATTTATTTTTACTGTCATCACCCTCCCTGGTATATAATACCTGCTGCATGCAGAGTGAAATATTGCAGATGTTTTCAAAATAATACTGGGCTGGTGGAGAAACCAAAAGGTCTCTTGTGCGTAAGGTCTGGTTATTTTCACTTCAAAACAACTAGGCAACAAAGTTTCTGTGTGCTTGTATTTTAAAAGGCCTGGATTCCTATGCACTGACTCATACTTGCGCTGCCCACCCAAAAACTTACCTCTAAGAACTTGGAGAGAGACTCCAGCCATTTTAATACCCTCAGGATTCAAGAATGAAGAGTAAAAAGATAAAACTAGTTATAACTATTCATTAGTTTTTTGTACTTCACATAATTTGTGCAATGGCTTCAGGGGTCTAATTGAATCACTTTTCCCACCTTGTCTTAATTTTAATTATGCAGCAATCTTTTTTACCAACCTGTGCAAAGGAGCCATATGAAAATGTGACATATGACAATATACATTTACCTAAGCTCTAGGACTATTCTGACCTACAGGCAATTAGCTACTGCCTCCAGCACTCAAACGACCAATTAAAGAGTTAACAAAATGCCCTCCAAATCACCTACATGTTCAGGTTTTTGGACTGCCATGAACATTATACTTCAACTGATATAATTTTTGACTGACTGATTTACTAAGTCTGCATTGGCTAAAATTCTAGAGCCATGCCTGTAAAACTGAAGAATCAGATTTTATGAGGTGCTTTCATTGTCATTAAAGACGATCCCACCTTAGCCCTTTCCCTAACAAGACAATCTTGCAGCAGTCATTACAGAATGTGATCCCAGCTTGTCATCAGGGAAAAAATGGCTTGCTAGGTCAATGAGGACTGCACTAAGTTCATCTCAGGGATGTAAGACATCACTCTCAATGGCTACCAGCCAAGAACAAAAAAATTCAAGAGCCGCAAAGGATTGACTTTTTCAAGACATGGTCCCTAAGTTTTACAGGTAACCAATTTCAGAAATCCAGAGAGATTAAATCAGTAGTCACAAATGGTCACCTTTACATCTGTTCATGATTTGCAATGTAGTAGTGAGCATTTCACTGCAGACAACAGATCATTTACAGCCGGAAGTGCACAACAGGACTAGACCCTAAGCCAGAAAATTTCAAAGAAAATTGTATTCAAATACGTTCTTGCATGGGAATAAGAGTCCTAGGACACTGCTAATTATACCAACTAAGGGAGAAGTGAAGGGTGCTAATCTGTCCAGGAAATCCCAAGTTCCAGTCCTGCCGCCAGCAGTAACTCAAGTTGTGGTTTTGTAATCTCCTTTCCTCCCTTCCTCAGCTGGCAATGGGGGATAACAATTTCCCCTGACATATATTATACATGGTACCTGAAGGACTGACATTCTTAAAGTGCTCTGAAAATGAGTGAATTGTCTGGGTGACCCGCAGAGTTACACTGGGTATTCTACCATAATTTAGGAAAGTTCTGCTTCTGCTTTCTATGAGCAATGTGGTTTCATGATGGTATCTTACAGATACAGACTGCTTTGCAAATCCACCATTGCCTTCACACAAGAAAAGCATGACTCTATGATGCAAAATGCCAATTTGTAAAATTGCTATAGACCTAAGACTTTTATGCAGACTCTCAGCTAAACTGCTGCTGTTTCTCTGAAGCTGATGGACATGATCTGTCCAACGGTCTGAATGCCTGGCAGAAACTTTTCTGAGATTGAACAGAAAGAGAAGAATATTACTGGTCTTCCTTCTCTGACTACAAAGACACAAATACTGCCCAGATTTACACAGGTGAAGTCCATCTGGCTTTGCAGACCCAGAAAATGCTTCACTTCTGATTATGAAAGCATACCCAAAAAGCATCGCAATCTTCTGGATGCCATCAGAAGCTGAAGATAGAGCTAAAGAATCCAGAGCAGAATTTCCCTTCCACCCTCTGAATTTTCATTACTAAGACAAGGCCCAAAGGGCATGTTGACCAAACAGCTTCACTACACACACGGGGTAAGGTGAAGTGAACGTCATCATGGAGATAAATGAATCAGACAGTCCAGTGACTTAAGGCTACTTGTATTCTTGCCTACCATTTTGGAAACCAATGTCTGGCAGCAGCAACCTCAGTTCTCCTGTTTTTCGAGTCAGTGGCTGCAAGGACCATCATGGAGGTGACACTCTTGGCCTTCAAGGGGTTAGAGAAATCAATATTGCCAGCACAAAGGACACTTAATGACAGATTCAAAAAAGTGGTGTTTTATCAGTGGAGGAAACAAAAAGGGGGAAAACAGGTAGCTGTAAATGGCCAGGTAGGCAAAAAATAAGTCCATACAAAAAAAAAATCACAAAAAAACACCCACAATAAAAATAAAACAGTGCTTTATTTTCTTGTCTCTATTTGCTGTGCAGTCCACTCAAAGAGAGTGAAAAAGCAACTATTGGATGCTCAGGGCTTCTTTGCTTTGAAAAATATCGAGTCAAATTTAACAATGAGCAGGGATTCCATAAGGTTGTTTATGTATGGCATACATGCAAATGCATATGATTATGTAGAAGTGTGTCTGTGTGTAGTGTAGCATTAACACCAATTCTTACAGCCTTATGAAATGATATCTTATAAAGAAAGAGAGAAAGAAAGGAAAAGCAAGCTAGATTTTTTTTTCTCCCTTTACAAATATGATGCAGTTTACAGAAGCATGGTCCTTTTTTAGGAAGAATTCTAAATGCATCATTCAAATATTGTTTGAGCTGAATACATGATATACATATCATGAATACATATAATCACAGCACAGTCTTTTGTGGAAGTTCTGAAAATAGCATTGGAAAAAGCTGACCATGAGTTTCCATCTAAGGATTTGCATTTGGTTAACATGTGTGAACCAATTCCATTCATCTCACCCTCAATGGGAACTATCCTGCAGCTCCTAATGGTGAAGCTGAAAAGTTTGGCCTGAATGACAGGGATCATTTATGTGAGTCTGATGGCAAGGACAGCATTTACAGCCACAAGATCAAACTGTGTACTGGGGAGCCCCATTAAGCTGAAAAATCCCTATTGGTTATGCAGTATAATAGCTACCATATTGCAAAATGCAGTCAAAAGAGTATGAGCCTCACAGCAAGTTAAGTTTTAAGTTATCTGCTGATTTTCCTAACCTTTTTCCACCAGTTCCTCTTTGGCAGGAAAGGTTAGGGTTGCCAGGAGCACTCAAAATTCCTTCTCTCCAGCTTGTCTTGCAGGATATAACTCAGTTTCTCTCGACTCTCCCATTGCAGAAGGCTGGAGGAAAAAATAAAAGAGGGAAAGGGATAAATCAAAGGAAAAAAGGGCAATTATGTGCGTGAGCTTAGCTTCAAAAAACTTTGCATCCACTCTCTGCTCAGCTGGGTGCGTGGAGCTGCTGGGAAGCGTTGCGCTGCAGGGGGGTCTGCACTGAGGGTGTCAGGAGATCAGAGGGAACATCGCTGCCCTCTGCAAAACCTGTGGGAACCAGTGAAACTGGAGGATGTGGGAAGGGTGGCAGGGAGGGCCGAGTGCTCTCCGTAGCATGTTTCCTAGGAAACCTTCGACAGCAAATATCACATTAGTCCTGCCTTGTGGCCCAGCTCATGTGATGTCAAGAACAATTTCTCACAACTCAGCTCAGAAGGTTAGCAAGACTTGGTGAAATGTTCAGTGATTCTGGCCTGACTTTCCAGCTGGGAATGAAACAAGAAATTGAGGGTGTTTGCATTTGTTTCAGAGGTTTTTGACAGATTCCTAAACAAATCTCTTTTATTTATTAAAAAAAAAAAAAAAGTACATTTGCCTTATAGCCTCACAGGTTTATGGAGACTAACCCAATTGCTATGTTCATTTTTAAGGCTCTCCTTTTAACAACAGAGATTTTCCAGAAGTGAAAATATAGAGGGAAAAAAAGAAAAAAGAAAAAAGAAAAAAAAAAAAAAAGCAATTCCATGGAAGTCTTAGGGTAGCTGGATTGCCATCTAGTTCATATGTTAATAAAAAAAGAAAAGCTCCATCATAGATTTCTGGTGTTACAAAACTTCATTTACAACTATCCTTTCTAATTTCTGTCAGCTGCAGTCTGAAAATATCCATAGCCTAGTGGATTTAAAGAAAAAAGCCATAAGCTCTGGCACCACAACTCATATATGAGATGCACCTTGGCCTCCACCAGCTCCTTGGCCCAGGGCTCAAATGCCTGAAGAGGGGTCTGAGCACAGGGATGCAGCATTTTACTTCTCAAGGCTGCACGGCTTTGGGCGGTTGAATATCTGGGGTGACTACATGGTACCATGGACCTTCCCACAACATAACTGTTGTGCACAGGTTATGTTTTTCTTCCCCAGATTTTTGCAAACTGGCCACACCACAAGGCAACTGCACAGTATTGTAGAGGAAAGGTGCCAGCTTTTCTGTCTTTTCTGCTGGCTTCACATCTGTGACTTCAGTGGAGTTTCTTTGACTTCTAATTGTTTAAGAGAAAAGAGACTAAAACTGAAAAATCTTCCTCTGGTGACACACTTCATCTCATACTTAGTGAAATATAAAGACCTTTTTAATAGAAAGTAATATATTTAAACAAATTAAAAATAGCCCCACTAATTTCTTTTTAATCATAAGCTAACTTAGGTGTGTGACCTCTTTATTTCTTTTTGCTGTTTCTCATCTTCAGTGATTTGAGCCCTCACATCTAGGTTTTTTTTCTTCCTTTTTTTTTTCCTTCCCAGGGAAATGGGAGATGAATACAAAAAGAACAAGACAGCTTGAGGTACCTGAGAAACACCAGCATAGAAATAGGTCCATCATTTTCTTTCATCCCATTTTAGATACAGGAGGTCTGATGGATCAGCTTTTCCTTCAGGAAAGCTAGGATTAAAGAGGTCAGGTCAGCCGTGTGAGAACACCTTTAAGAACAGTGTGGGAACACAAGATTTCCTTATTAGCACGTTAATGTACAGAATCTGAAGCTCATTTAAACAAGACGGGGACAGGTGACACCCCCCCATCCCAAGTCCACTATGTCCTTAGAGCTGTTAGATCCACCAAGTGACAAATCTCCAAAGCCGCGTGTTACTGGAAATCTCATAAAACAGAACAAGTACAACATTAGGATTTACTAACCACTGTAAAGATTTCTCTTAAGATTCAAAAGCAGGGGTTTTGCAGAGGAAAAGCATGACAGCAAAGGCTCCAGCTGAGGTTACAGAAGGTGAAGATATACCGGACTGTTCAGCAGAAATGCATGTCCCCTTGACCCACAAACATCTTTGCATGCAAGGAGCCATTGTTATTCAGGGACATGACACTCGGCCCGCGCCACCAGGCCCTCTGTGCAGGTGTCTGCCACCCCTCTCAAGCCCAGCCCGCAATTGCTCAGTGTTTCCTGCAAATTTCTTAAGAACCAGATCTTTTTTTTTTTTTTCCCAGAAAATCCCCACCACCGATAAAAACAACAGTCACAACTCCCTGCATTTGTTACCCTCTCCGCCCACCTAAGGCCTCCCTCGTTTGGGGGATACCTGCTGGCTTTCACAAAGCAGCTTCTTCGTGCTCCCTGGGACAGGATCCATCCTCCTGGGCTCTGCAGGCAGCAGGTGCTGCTTTTTCCTCCTGCTTGGTGCTGGGACTCTTCATTTCCACAGCCTTTTGCCACCAGCGTTGTGCTGCTGACCTGTGCCATGCTCCTTCCCCAGCTCGCCTGAGCTTTCCTCTCAGCCCCCGCATGGCTGCCTGTCTCTCGTATTTCCATAGCCTCTGGGAGCATACAGAAAGGGGCACAGAAATGGTATTTATCGTACTGGCTGGTCAGTGCTGGCACCGATTCAGGCAGGAGGCAGTTACCAGCACCTGGTGCAGGTGTCCAGGCATCAGCCGCGGGGCTCTGTCAGGAAAGGCCCTGGCTGCTTCCAGAAGGTTCTAGAGGGTTCCGGCGGCCCCCCCACAGGGCGCAGCCTGGCCCCTCAGTTCCACTTCTGGTCAGGAATGGGTCTGCATTAATTTAAATAAGTAAGTAAATAAGTATTTTAATAATAATGGTTTTTCTAATCACATGAAAAATATTTCTCTACTCTAGCTGTAAAATAATCTTTCCTGGTTGACAAAAACATCCTGCTTTTTTGAATAATCTTTGAAAGACTAGTCTACCCACCCTCTCACACATGTACTGTACATATGTCACATTTCTGAGACATGTAAATGTTATATAGCACTGACTGAAGGGATGAAAGGGTTGAACGCACCCACATAACGCTGCAGCATCGCTGGAGCAGTCAAAGGGAGAAGGCTCTTCTTACATCAAAGTTGTCAGGTAAGGTTGTTTTCTCCATACAGGCATTCTTTTTTCAAAGTTAATAATATCCCAGAGCAGTAAACAGATCTTGTAACACTTACAGCAATTGCTTCTCATACATTAAGGACCTGAACAAATGAAGATTTAAACTCTGGTTATGTATAAATAGCCATATCATGTTTACCAGTGACACTAGAATAAATATGCCCTCTTTCTTCTGAACTCTTTACAATAAAAATTAATTTCTCATCCACAAGAGCTATGGATGAAACCTCCAGCAGTATGTTTTACCACACTTCCACCTGCTAAATGCCTGTGATGGAGATGTCAAGAGCCGAACTAATAGAAACTCCCTGCACAAGCCTCTCTGCCACCAGGTAAGCAGTAAGCCACCTGGCGAGCTGGGTGGGAAGGCGAGCACAGTTCTCCCACCCTCCACCTCCAGCCTCTCTAAAAGAGTGCATTGGTCTTGTCTGGAGCAAGCTGAAGTCTTGTTCAGCCCTAAGATGCTTGGCAGAGCTGATGTCTGGAGGCACTTTGCCACTGCTGACTATGTTCTCTTCAGTGTCTCTGCACCAGCACTGTAGCACCTTCCACCATTATCTATCGCTGAAAATATACACAGACCTAAATAATATCTCAGTATCTTATAGATATAAGTGATCTGGAAAGAAATATCTGTTCTTATCATGAGGAAAGATCTATAACTCACTCTCAGTCTTTCATCACTAGGAGGAAATATACTGCAACTTACGCCAATACATTATCTGTTCTTATTTTCCTCTGTATGTGTATTTATCTCTCTGGGTCACTCTTTATCCATCCAGCCACCCGTGCTCACCCAAGCGCACAGTTCATGCGTGGCCAAAGCTAGCCCTCTGGTTTGGGTGGGAGTCTCTGTTCTTCCCTGACCTGCAGCTCATATGAATAAGAGCACAGCTGGTTTTCATACTCTAAACTACATTTTCCCTGCCTGCAGCTGAAATCCCATACAATGTCATGTCATTTTGTCAGCCATCATGATGGGACACCGAGTGGTTAAAATCAGCATGGCATAAGTCTCAGTACTGTAAATCTCAACAGGAGGGGCCTGAGCCAAGGCTGGAGCTGAGCTTTCCCCCAAGCCCATACATGTTTCAGCCCGGAGTTTTAGGTCAGGAATATTTTGAATTCCAGGTTGTTAAAGTTACCAGCTTATGCACCCATCTCCCCTCTGGCTCCCACAGAGGAACCTCTGTGCTCTAAAATGAAGGCTGCTTCTAGCCCTTGCCTCAATGATTTTCAGTCTAATGTCGCGATTAAGATTCACAGCTACATTTCTTGCTTCCCAGTCCACAACAGCAGTTAACCCTATCCCTGTGTATTTCCTCCACAGCACACTGCAATTCTTTCCCAAAACACTGAGATCCTTCTGGTATACGCACACACGCCTGGTGAAACCCAAACGACTAGGATTGCAGCAAGATCAAATTTCGGCATTGATAGTCATTCATTCACTCATTCATTCATGGAAAAAGATACAAGGACTCCATCCTGCCCAAGTACGAAAGCTATGGTTTTTTTCTGAGGAGTGTTGCATGCAACAGTCAGCAACTGGCTGCCCTGTTTGGGACACGGGTGCTTTGTAGAAGATTCCCGTTACATCAGCTCACACATCAGCTTGCAAGAAAGCTTCCAAGTGGGAAAGCATATGATTTTTCATGTGGCACTGCGATACTACTACTAATAAAAAGAGTAAGCATTTTCTATTAGAGCCTGGAAAGAGTTTGCCAAAAGTCAGGGTTTTATATAAAAATAGCTGCATGTCCACATCAGTTAGTTTCTCTCGGAAACTTTAAAAAAAATTAAATATATTTTTTGATGGCTTTACCCTGCACTGCCCAGGCACATTAAGCCACAGTAAACTACATTCTTATGGTTGTCATAACATTTCGCTCTGTGTTGCTTGCAACGTGAATAATCTATTAAGATATATAAGGTGCAAAACGCTGCCTTTATGTCTCCGAGTTCCCACAGTCTGCTGTAACAACCCAGTGGAATTACTGCTGGAGCAGTGCAGGAGCGGTTCCCTGCCACTCCTGCAGCTGACCAGAGGGTCTGGGCCAGTGACTCCGGGCAGGCTTGGCCACAGCCATCAGGGCTGCGGGGATCTGCCTTCCTCCCACTGTTCTCCCCCTCCTCCTCCCCTATCCCAGCCTGTCATCAATCTTACTAAAATGACAGCAGACAGATGTTAGCCTTTGCAAAGATCAAATGAAATCTATGGCTTTAGGGCTGTTCACCAAGGAGCGGAGTAGTCTACACCAGACACGGGCACCAGCAGTCACCTCCTCTGCATCAACAAGCCTCGAATCAGTTTGGCAGCCATCACAGTCATCTCTCCACAGGCAACCCGAGTCCTGAAATAGATTTTGACAAACTTTAACGTTTTAGCCTCTCCATAGAGTTGTTTGCTTGTTTGTTTTTATAGCAAAATTGCTCATTCGGAACTTCTTTGGGTGAGAGTTTTGCATGTGTTGGGGGTGAGGTTGGGAGGGGCTTGTATTTGCAGCCACACGAACAAGCAGCTCAGGAGTGCACAGGAGTGGGGGTTAATTTGGGTTTAGTATACTTGGCCCCTACAAGTTCAGTACTCTGAATGCTGCTAGCAAAGGGGAAAAAAAAAAAGATTACTCCATGGCATAAATATGCTGTATGTGCCCTTGTCTCATGCAATTTCTTTACATCGATGTGCAGGAATATTTATCCCCAGTAGAAATGTTTAACTAATCTGGTAAATGTCAAGCCATATGGTGTACATTGTAAGGATTTCATCAGGCCTTTTTAACTCTTTGTGAAAGTCTCTCCCTCTCTCGCTCTCTTTCTCAGTGCTTTTTCCTTTTTTTTTTTTCTTCCCATCGCTGACCCCAAAAGAACCTATGAGGCAGGAGATAGCGTGCATGGTGTTATTAACATTAGTGAGATCAGGAAGGTGATGTTCACGGCTTATAATAACAAGCAATATTAGCCAGAAGTGCAACTTGTGAGGCACCTTTATGCTGGGCAAAGAGACGCTGAATGCAATTTTTATCAGCAGTGACCTGCAGAAGATCACCAATACTTTTTTTTTTATAACAAACCATCCACCCCAACAATGTACAAAATTCCCAGGGGCTACCTCATCTCTTATCACTTCCTTTGAATAATCAAATCTTCACAATAAATAAACTGCAGCTCTCCAGCACTTTCAACTAAAGGAAATGTTTTTGTACTGTAACTATCTAGTGTATCTTCCAGAAAGATAGAGCGCAATTTACAATAAGCAATATCAAAAAAGAATAAACCGTTATGCTCGTGCCAATCCTTATTCATGGATTTATAACAAGACATATCTGTTTTCTTCCTATAAATCTTGACTCTATTTTTAGGGTTTGCAAATAATGACTCCAGTCTTTGGCTGCCTGCCACTTCTGGGAAAAACTAGAATAGTCACAGTGCAAGACTACAATATTAAAAAAAGGGGGGGGGGGGGGGGGGGGGGGCGGAGAGGAATCTTGCTGAACTCCAGATATTCCCTACCAGGAGAGACCATTCAAGATCAGTGGTAAGTGATGCAAATACACAGAACGTATCAGAGAAAATGGCAGGAGGCTGGAAACTTGGCTTTACTTCTGCACCTATTCTGGAATCCTTTTTACCTAAAACAAATAGTGATGGCCTAAGCAAGCCCTTTGCTGCATCTTTGGCAGCGCTTGCACCAAGCAAGCTGTGAGCAAGCCTGGCCATCTCTGCTGGGCACCACTGCTGTCTTTTTGTCTTACAGGCCACTGGACCTGCTTTTAGCTGCTGTTGATGGAGACAGCCTCTGAGGGTAAAGGATTGTAGAACACTTCTTACTACAGAATAGTACAGGAATAAAAACTAAAAAATAAAACCAGGAAAAAACTACCACCTCTGTAGGTGGTAGCTGTAGCCTCTGGACATTTTAGAGCAGTGGAAGGCTAGGGAGGGGGAGCTGCAGGTCAAGGAAAGGATAAGATCTGGGTGGCTGGGAATGGGGAGGGAGAAAGAGGAATGTAGTGAAGGAGGTAGAAAAGGAAAAGCAGGGAAATGACAGCATTCAGATAAATTTAGGGCTGAATGCAAACTTCTGGGGGAGGGGAGGCGTTTCCTGCCCCCAAACCTCTGAACTCTCTGAGATTCTCCTGTATTGCAAGTGATTTACCTGTAAAAGAGAACTGGAGAAAAGAAAAAAAAAAAAAAAAGAAAAAGGAGAGAAAAAAAAAAAAGAGGGAGAAAATTGAAATAAACAGTTCTCTGCTGTTTAAACAATCTTTCCATCCTAGTCCCCCAGGGTCAAATGTTCAGGCACAAGGACACAAACAAAAAAAAAGAAAGAAAGAAAGGAAAATCACTTTAAAAAGGGGATCTTTACACAAATGCATTAGCCCTAGTTTTCATCAATATAACATCAGTATATCAACTGTTAACACAAAGTGACTTCCTCAGATACCTGCAGTTCCTTAACTCCAAAATATTTATTGGTGCATTATACTTAACATTTCATCATTATTAAGGACATTCGCAAGCAGTAGTACAGCAGCTACTAGTGTAGTTATCTGAGCTTTGTTATGTGCAGGCATTTTGGGAAAAAGAGTGAGAGAGAGAGAGACAAGGCTAAGTTGTAAACACACTGAAAAAAGGAACAAGAAGACAAACATTAATAATTAATCAGAAGCACTAGTCCAAGACTTTTACTGTGAAAGCTATGAGATGAATGTATCTATTAGCCATGTATATTAAAAAAAAAAATCTCACACTAATGTGTTTCTAATAACAGCATTATCTGGCTGTATAGACAGCTTACGTCTGGGCAGCCTCTCAATATTCAGGAAGTTGTTGACAAAGACTTCAGCAATAGCCTGTGTGATTTTGTGTTATTTCCTTTAATTGAACCAATAAGACCTGCACTCCTGACCTTTACTCAGAAGGCTAATTTGAGATTAGGGTAGTCTAAAAGTAAGAAATAGCAAGTGTATTTTTAAAGCACAGAAACATTTCTATAGGAATAGAAGATTAAGATGAATTTCAGTACTCGGATCCTTTCAGCCCCCAAGCCACTCTGCTCTTAAAGAGATTTTTGAAAGGACTTTGGTGGGACAATATAGTATCTTAGTTTTCAGAAAACGTTAATTCACTCAGCTTTGTCTTTGTGCTGAGTGTTTTAGGGCTTGTAATAAAGATGAAACCCATGACCCTGAGTCCTTGGTGTCTTTACCATCACCCACTAGGACATTCAGAAGTCCCTTAGGAAAACTTACACAAGAGCATAAAATATGCCATTTCAGATAATGATTCTTTGTGTTTCTTATATATTCTGGTCTAGTACTGAAGGTTTCAATACTCGAGCTATGTGTAAAAGCCAGGGAATGAATGAGACTGGCTCCTCAGTGGAAGAAGGAAATCCCAAGTGATTTGGGAGAAGATAGGAGAACAAATGTTTTGATTACAGCTGTGAACATTATACCAATATAGTAGAGAGATCCTGCTGCACAACTCTGTGCCAAAATACAGAGGAATGACTAAGGCCCAATGAAAAATGGGACGAAACAGAGCAGAGGGGGGCAGAATGGGTGTTGGTTTTAATATGTGTGGATTTACTCCATGTGTTCTTAGGCAGAATAATAAACAAATAGTGAGGCTGTCTGAGGGGCTGACCATGACCCAGGATCCAGTGTCTAGTCCTGCTTGTGCTCCTGCCTCTCTGTATAGCTCTGTGGCTGCAGGGGTGCCTCGGTGTGCTGTGCCTTCAGCCTCACCAGGCTACATGTGAGCCAGCCTTGATTTAATAGAAAACCAAGAAAAGTTGATACAGTTTTCTTCCCATGTTTTCCTTTCCCCATGCACTCTGTGAGACTCCAGCTTATGTTTTCTGACACAGGGGCTGGAGGTGCGTAGGTGCTCTTTTCACTGGAAGCAAGAGGCAGGAAAGAGTTGCTGTGCTGAATGAGGCTGCCTACCCTGTAGAGAGGGGGCAGGATGAAAAGAAGGAGCTGGAGACCAGTTAACTTAACGATACTGCCCTTTTGCAGTGCGGTACACAGAAAACTCATATTCAAACTCAAATTATTATTTTCCCCTCAACTGCAATGTTCACATAGGGCTGATCGTGATGTCCTATACAAGGACATCCACGAAGTCAGGAGGAATACTTCAAGCAGTGTGGCTGCAGGTAAAAGATCCAACAGTCACTGCTGCAGTGTGAATGGATTTAAAGGCTGTTCCCTCTATTTACACATGTAGATATTGTAATGCTGCTATGCAAACAGTCCTCTGTGGACTTTTGCTTGTGGATTTTATTATAACACGTTCCTGACTATGAATGGCACCTTTCCTCTGCAATTTCTGCTGTTGTGCCCTTTGTGTTTTATTTTCAGACTCTCTTCTGGTTTTGTTACTTTTCTTGCTGGCACAATTTAAAAAGTAGGAAATTAACTTTTTCTTCTCTTCTCTAAGTGATGCTCATGGCATGTGAGCTGCAGTTGAGTTGTATTCCCTGAACTTTGCAGCCACTGGAAACACGAACAGTATGTCAACTTGTTCCTGCCTTTGCAAGAGAATTCAAGGTCAAGCTGACCAGTGAACTCTCGTATTTAAACAGAGTAAGTCAATGCTCATCTACAGCACTGAAACTGCCTCTAGGAAAGATGTTAACCCTGTGCTGGGCCTCCAGACAGTGCAGGCCATGTCATGGCTTTTAAAGCAGCTCTCTGTTGCTGTCAATAAGAGCTGGACATACTGCATATGTCTACCGGGCCTAAACAAGTGTCCCTTCTTTGGATGTGTGCCGTGCACAGGAGGCCCTCAAGGGGTTAATACATGCCATTCCCGAGTTCAGTGAAGGGACAGGGAGAGCCGAACAGCGGGAATTTCAGGATGTTAATAGCCTCTTCTCTTCCGATTGGCCCAGAACGAATGCAGGGTACAGTAAATTGTCCTTGTCAGCTTAGCTCACATGATGATATGCTTTATTTCTAGACATGCCTTGAATCTGTCCCTTGAATTTATGTTCAGAAAATAAACACTTCCAGACGGCAATAAAGCATTCAGTTGTAGCTGGCTGTTGCACAGTCTCAAGCCAACCAAAGCCATTCGCCTCAGAGTTTCTGGAGCTTGCAAAGCTTCAGCTCCCTGTCGTGCTTCCTTCGGCTCCTGCTCACATTAACAAGTGCCCCCCCCACTCCACCTAGGACTTGAAGGGATGCCCCAACTTACTTCGGAAAGCTCCAGAGAGTTTCATTTGGCTTCCATGCAGGCACCATCCTGATAGATGATGTCAGGCCACCTCGCGCATGCAGACATCCCGTCTTTCACAGCAGGCAACACTGAATCAGAGAAAATAAAAGAAAAAAAATTCAATGGCAGCAAGTTACAAAATAAAGATATCAATGATTCAGGATATGAATTTCCTACCATAAAAAAAAAAAAAACCTAAATTAAACAGCTGTTACATTTTTGTCTGATGTGGCTAAGGAAACAACTGGTGGCTGGCTGATTTACTGATTAGGAAGGTTGTACGCAATAATCTCCAGGTGTTACTGATAAATGCCCAAATAGAGCTGCAGTGTTTGTTTGCAACCAGTAATTTTTACGGCTATTCTCTCTCTCCACCCCAGCTCCCCTCAATAACACCAGTTTATAACTGCATAGTTACAGTATAGGGGAGTTTGGCAAAAATCAATGGTAAATGCGCATAGGAGACAACAAAAGAGCAATACAAATAGAAAAGGCCTTGTTACAGCTTTAGTTTATTAGAGGTGTGTGGATATTAAGATGTGTTTTTCAACCCAGAGGCACTAGAGGAAGAAGTACGGAGTTATATCTACCACATTTAGGGTTGGGCAGCCAGCACCCAACTATTACACCTAGAAAATGCCTGAAGAGCCCTGTGCGTAGGCAGTTTTCATTTTGCTCACATTTGCTGTCACTGAAGTCTCGCTTAAGAGCAGCATTGCCCTGGGCCTGTGTATAGGGCTATGGTAACCCCCTCGCAGTGTTTGCTGGAGGTCTCCTTAGTTTCTTCCAGCCTTAGCTGTAGCCCTTGATGAAACTGTAGCAACTCACAGCTTTGGTTCAGGAGATGCCCCTTCTGCTCCTGGGGTGTCCCTGGAGCCTGGGGCTGATACTATTGCTATGCACTCAACAGTCCTGGTCCAGCTTTCTTCAGAAGATGGATGGTGATGTTTTCCTTCAGAACAGATCAGCTTCAGGGCAAGAAGGAACCCGCACAGGGCCATACGTAGCTTCTCTGTGGTCCAAATGAGTTTGATGGTGAAATTTTTTAATAAGAAGTCTGGAGAATGCCGGGGGTACCGTTCTATTGCAGATTATATACTCATTAGGAGATAAGGATGCAAAAATTAGGAATCGTCCAGGTATCAGGTGGAGCTGGAGTGAATTCCCATGCACCCCTTTTTGGTGACAACAGCTGCCCATTACAGTGCAAAAGTGGCCAACAAAGGGGTGGCTGCAGAGGTGGTGGTCTCCTATCCCGCAGGCGGGGAGCTGGGGGACCCCAACAGACCTAACGTGGGGGACAGGCACAGAGCCTGGGGGCAGGGGCACTCACAAGGCCCACACTGGAAAGCTGTGTGGGTGTGCCCAGGGGAAAATGCTGACCAGGGGAATTAAATCCCTGCTAAATTCCATTTCTTTCCTTTCCCCACCCAGCACCAGGCCAGACGCCTCCCAGGCAGCGGGGATACTTTCTCATTGCTGGTTCAGCAAGGGTGTTCAAAAGCTTTTACAATTTCACAGGAAGCCAAAGGGCAATTATGCTTAACACCTCCCAGCCCCCCTTTCCTTTTCTCTGGCTATCTTGCTTTCTTCTGTTTCTCATTCACTCTCATTCCCATCCTTCCTTTCCTCTTCTCTTCCCTTGATCCCATTCAGGGACTCCAAAAGACTAATTCAGCACAGCACTGGCAGAGATAAGTTAAAACAATGAGCAGATTTGCAATTAGGGAGAGTCTGAAGCATGGGGAATTGCGCATGCTTTACAATCATCCCTTGCCGGGCAATAGGGACTTTATCTTCGGTAGATACAGCTCCTTCCTTAGCTGCCATGGCCCCACCCTCGAGCATCAAGTGAAATTCCACATTCGCACTACGGTGCTGCAAGATTTCAAACATATCCCATTGAAAAAAAAAAAAAAGTTAAAAATGTATGGTGTACTTTGGCCAGGGCTGATTATCAATGGTGTACATGCCTTTAAAATCCTTTGTTAATGAGGTATCCTTATTACCATAATCAAACACACTTAGAAACTTGTCACAGATAAGAAAAATTCTTTACATTCTTTGCTCTGCACTTTCCTTTGGCATCTCTTCCCCATCCCCCTCAGTGACTGCTTAGCTTCTGAAGGTTAGGGACCAGTAGCGCTGGAAATTAAAGTCCTCTGTTTACCCACACAAGCAAAGAAACAGTCAAAGCTTCCTTACTTTGCTGCAGAAATGACCTGAACGGTGACCTGAGGAGACCACCCTCCTGAGAGAGGAGAGGTCACCGAGCCTCCACGCAGGATCTGCTCTGGGTGTCCTCTGCAGACAGCGCGAGGGAGAGATTGCAAATCATCCAAACTGTGCCAAATTATGTGTGAAGGTTTTGTAATGCAGACTACTGTCCACCAGGGATTAAATTAAGAACATCAAACCCAACACAGAAAAAAATGCATTTTATACTTAAATTTGACTTGTAGTGTTTTATTTAATGCATTTTATCAACTTTTATGTCCCAAAACATCTCACCACCGGAAAATACTTAAATAAATTGAGCAATTTATGGAGAGGGCCATACAAATTTAGCATGAAAGACTCTCGCTTTTAATTTGTTCATACAGAACACGGACTCAGACAGTCACTCAGGCAGCCATCCCATTCATTCCAGATACCACCCTGTGTTTCTCCCCGTGTTTACAGAACACCTGTCTAAATGGCATGAAAACTTGACTTAAATGTGAGTGGTCTGACATGAATCAAGTGATTCATAATTAGAGCAAAGGTAGAAATATACTCAGCTCAGACAGGGGAGTTCGCACATCACCACATGTCAGCATCCTCTGCTGCTTATCCCAGGACTGGATTATTTCATCTGAAACTACAAGATACAATGGGATTTTTAGAAATCTGACTCCTTGTTACAAAAATATACATCTTATTATTTGTTGGGTGATTTTTTTATTTTTTTTTTACTTTACATATGAACAAAACTTCTGTTTTACTGTAGCCTTTAAAATGAAGAATTTCTTAATTTTAGATTTAAGAATATTTCTGGGTAGTAACTTTAAAAACGAGACCAGGGTAGGGAAAAAAAAAAAAAAGACAAAAGTCTCTTATGGAAGGGTATGAGAACCACTCATTTTTAAATACATGCTGTTTGCCTGGTACTCTTTGATGGCTCCATCAGGGCTATGATAATATATCAACCACATTCTTAGGGCTTGGTTAACCCTTATGCTACTGGAGCTGCACTGTAGGAAGCATATTTAGTCAGAAAAGGTTATTTATTGCCTTTTTTAAAGCATCCCAATGAGGAAAAGACCCTACAACCTTGGACTCTGTATTGCCTGGTCTAGTTTCATACATGAAGCTCGCTAAATTCTTTTGCTTTGGTGATGTTACCAAGAGCTTTTCAATTCTTTTGAGCTGCTGTGGAAGGAAAAGGGAAATTTCTTCCCCTGGGTACCGGCATTAAGACTGTGTGAGATTTGTGCATTCCCAACAGCTCATTGCCAATGAAAGCCTCCTCTGAAACCATTCTTCTCCAGAGCCTGAGGGCAGTGAGCAAATACTGAATATATCCTCAAGCTACTCGTGAGAGTAATGTATGTATTACCACTACCTTACAGATGGGAAACTGAGGCAGAGAGATTGAATTTTTTGCTTATGGCCACATTAAGAACCTGAAGTAAGACAAATTATGAGGTACTGAGGACTACTCTGGCTCCTTTACTGCAAAACGACACTGGCTTCTGTGCAGTTCCTTCCTCTGAGGAAAACAAGTAAACAAACAAACCATGCAAAAAAAAACAAAACCACAAGAACAAACAAAACAACATCTTGGACTGGTAAATATAAAGACTGCATAAAGTGAAAAGCTGAGGAAAAATCACGCTTCTGGATATACGAAAATTTGATTACTGAACTCACCAGAATGCTAGTAACAGAAGCCTAAATGTGTAAAGTAAACAGAATATATTCAGAGAGTAGACTATTGCCCATGTATATGTAAATATATATATAATTTATATTAAACAATAACATTCCAATTCTCCAACTAGTAGTGTTCGGTTAAACTTATCCACCAAATATGGGTATTCATTAGCACTCTCGTTTCAGTGGCTGAGTATCAATAAATGTGTGAAGAACAGTCACTGAAAATGTATCTGTTACTTTAGAAAGTGAAACAACATCTTCTAAAACACGATATTATGTCATTATAGCTCTTGATACTCGTATCATCCTCTGTATTGATCTACTGTGACTGCTTGTGACCTTGTAAGACAGTAAAATCCTATAATTTTGTATAGTGGGGGACTCGATCCTATTCTGGAGCCCTGATCCAAAGCCCACAGATGTGCACAGCCGCCTCTGCATTTGCTGCAGCCTGGTTTGGACTGGGCTTCGCATGAACAGCCAAAACACTCCTGCAAGGATATGTGGATTGGGCCTTATAATCCAACAAGTACTTGGCTGCAGTACTCCCTATTAAAAAGTCAGCTTTCGCCAGGAGTTGCCACACAATTATAGTGATGACAGTAGCGTCTTCGAAATTATAGGGATGACTGTAGTATCTCTGACAAGACAGTGTGGGAACTGCAGGTTAATGGTATCTCTTAATGGTGATGGCTGTAATGTAGGTTAATGGGATCATCTTTTCTTTTCCCTGGGAGAATTGGTGAATTCTTCCATTCATTGACATTATTTTTAGTAGCAAATGAAGGATTTGATTCAGACCCGGAGATGTTTTCACCAGGAGGTTTGTTTTTAGTGAAGATCCTGTTCCACTAACTGAAACCAAGATCGGTGTGACCTCTTTGAGGAGCTGTGAGAAAGGCTCACCGTACGCAGCGACGCCGGCCTGCCCCAGCGTGTTCGGTGCTGCCTGTGTTTTGGAGAGCCCATCTCACGCCACCGCGTGCCCCGGCTGTGCTCTCGGTGGCAAACACTCTGACGCAGCCCATCCAGCTGAGCCAAAATCCTTTATGCCCTGAAATCCGCCATGCGGGACATCAGGGTTTTTGCAACGCGCTTTTCGGCTTACTGGTGAAGTTTGTCACTGATCTGAAGGCAGATCTTCCCAGCTGCATCCCCGACCCCACTTATCCCCTCGCTAACCCCTCCGTCCTGCCCTTCAAGCCTTGCTGGCAAGGATGCTGGAGGGCACAGGCTGTTTGTCTGCACAAAAACCAAACTTTGCTGAGTTATCAGAACAAGGCATGCCTGGCTGTCAGCTTATCAGCCAGAGGAGGAAAAAAAAAAAAAAAACAAAGGCGGAAGAGCACACAGCACACAACTCTGCCTTCATTTCTTACACACCCCGCCGAGGCCTGAGCTGGGCAGTGGAAAGGGGCAGGGGACAGACAGCTCTGCAGCAGCATCGCCCCGCTCCCATCTCCTAGACCACCAGTGCTGCTCCTGGGCAGTTCTGCGAGGCGGTGCAGCTGGCACCGAGGCAGGAAGAGCCCTTCAAAGGGGATCCCCTCTGCCCTTTCCTCCTGCCCAACTTTGCTTTTTCTTTCTGCTTCCCCGCCGTAACCCGCAGCTTGGCCGGGGTGCTGGGGCTGCAGCGCCAAGGACTGTGGGCAGTGGTCTGCCCAGCGGCGGGTGGCCACGAGGTGGCTGGGGTGGCTGGTAATTGCCCGCCGGCCCCGTCTCCCACTCACCGAGTGCCGACGTGACCCGCGTGAGAGAGCGAGCGCGCCGGGTCAGGGCTCACGGGGGCCAAGTTCAAGGGCACAGGCTGGTACAGACGTATAAACAAGGGAATGGTATGTAAGCAATAAAGACATAAAGGTTAGGATCAGGGCTAGCAGTACAATAAACAGCTGTGATAACCCAGTTTGTTTATAGATAAAGAATTTACTGTAAAATCCTCAACGTGAAGGATACATTTTTTAACACTTTAAGGGATGTATATTTTTAGATCCCCTTTTATTTTTTGTTCCGTGTACTCAGCGAATGTCTCCTAATATCCTTTTTCTTTTCCTTTCTTTTAAATCAAGCCTGGAAAACGCACACTCATCACATTAGTTAGAAATCTCCCCCTTCAGAAATCCCTCCAAATAAGCCAGCACTATTCCACAGGAGTTTAAAACTATTGCTGCAACAAATTCAGAGCGGCAGATAGCCTGGTCCTTAGTGCTTAATGCTTCCTATTAAAACAGCCACGTTTCAAGCAAGGAACATCCCTTTACATCCCATTTTTCCTAATTTAGTTTTAATAAAAGTAAGTAGGGTAAGTACAATTTCATTAGAGCTCTTGTAAATTTTGCGCAGTGCATGTTTTGCCAACTTTACTTTTAAAACTATATTTCAGAGCGTAGCCAAGCATTTTGCGAAATTACTACAGTGCTTCTTAACTGTCCTGCGAGGCTGCCATCAGAAGTACAATATATTGTACTGTAACTATTGATCCAAATGGCTACATTTCTAAAGCAGAAAATGATTGTGTAGTGAAAGCAGTGCAGAGGTGCAGTAAAATGCCCTCAAGTATATAAAGACATAAAGATTAAAGTCACCCTGCAGATTCCCTTTAACTCCTCCAAATCCACTGTGTAATGTGTTCTTTTAAGATAAATCACAAACTTTGTACAAATTAACATGACAGGTGCCAGTGTTCATAAGTAAGATTGCTCCTCACCATCAAGAGGCTCAGGGAACGTTTACTTTGCTTTAAATACATGCAAAAGCTGTTAATTAAATTCCCAGATGTCAAAAGATATCTGATTATCTAAAAGGCAAAATAACACCCCAAAATTTGTCAGTCAGAATAGGATAAGAAATAGAGACTTCAGTACAGAGGATGCCCCAGAGTGTCAGTACCAACCATTTTCAGTTCTGCGCTTAGTCTTCAGTAAAGTTTAGATGATCTTAAAAAGAAAATACATGGGTGGACTCTGCCATAGACTCTTTCTCCTCCACAGCACCAAAATGCCTCTTCTAAACTTCAGAATACACTTCTCAACAGCGTAGTTATTAGTAGCACATATGTTACACGGGACTTAAAAAAAAAGCACATGACTGCAGGAAAAATGTATTTGCCCTTGCATTGCTTTCACGTTCATACTTGGGATACTTTTTGGTACCAGTCATCTTCAGCACCTTTAACCTTCCCCAGATGACTCCAAAAAATAGCATATGCCTTGGAGGTGTGGTGCAGGGCTCCCAGCACACCTGAACAGCACAACCAAATGCTGACCACGGGCAGTGCTCTTCAAATCTTTAGCCTAATCAGTAACTAATGACAATATACCAATAAACTATATCATTGTATGTCCGCTCTGAGTCAGATTCTTCTCTGGCCTGTTTCTGCTTCCACTGTGTTCAGCAGATGATCGCTCATGGTGAGATACTTCCCCCAGTCAAGCTGATGGCCAAATTCTCCAGGATTATAAGGGAACTGGTAGATCTTAAACAGATTAATCTTTGAAGAAAGAAACCTCTTAGTCTCTGGCTCCTGGCTGTTCCTGTACACAAATAAGATATTTTGCGTATGTGTGTATGTATACTTCAGGAGCTCTGTCACTAAAATAATCAGTTGATCAAAACATCCTTATAAGTCAAATTCTGGCCCTCTCTAGCTCTGGTCAGAAGACAGATGGATGAAAAGGCATTGCTGATGCAAACCCCTATTACGCCTGGGGCCTTTCCCCTGCGCAATTATCCTGCCTGGATTATTCCTTCAGGACTGTGACTGATTTACACACTACAGGAGTGTATCTCATCTGGGAAACGAGTGCAGATTTTTAATTATTCTCTGCACCATGGTACCACTCGTAGGGTTTCAGCTGGAGCTGCTGTGCTCGGTGCTGCACATTGCAGGAGAGGACAGTGCCCACCCAAATTGCTTCCCATCTACCTCACATGTTGGACAGAGAGAAGGAACACAAAGCAACAGTAAAAAAAAAAAAAAAGCAGTTGTTGTAACACCTCACCTGCCTCGCCATCTCCAAGGGCTTGGAGGTGTCACTGCCCAAAAGGAGTCCAAAGGAGGATGCTTAGCATGGGTCTTGTGGGGAGCTGTACAGTAGAAGCCTGATGCCGCTGGCCATAACTATTGTCTGAAAACATAAATAAAAGGACAGCATTTTAGGAAGGGCTCCGACAAGGAGGACAAGACTTTTATGTGGAATGTGATAGGAAGAAATCAGTGAGGGAGGCAGCAGGAGAGGACACGGAGGCTCCAACAGATTCAGAGCCCCGGGAGCCCAGGGCTGGGCTGGGGAGGGGGCACCCGGCTGCCTGCCGGGGTGGAAGGAAATGGGGCAATGCGAAAGCACGATGCAGGCCACCCGCCTCTGAACACCCTTTGACACCGAAACAAAACCATCCGTTAGACATACGGCAAGTGGCAGCAACGAGGGCTCAGTCTCATGATCCATCAAGGAAAAGAAAAACCTGCAAGGTTAACCACAATTCATTTCCAAAGGCCCCAATCTCTACCGACGCAGCTGATCTGCGGAGAGAACTGTTTGAAGCGGGGTAGCGAGCCTGTGTCTTTCCCACCTGGGCCACCTGCGCCACAACATCTCCAGACTGAGTGGGGACTAGCACAGAGGATGCAGACAGGTTGGACAAGATGCCTCTAGGTCCAGGCTTTGGCGGCTGCTTTCATCCTGCACATCTATCTGAGAAACACGCTGCTGGAGGGGACCCTGGCTGGCCACCGGAGGCATCATTAGAGCCGTGAGCTGGCCTTCAAACTACTGGTTTTACACTTAGAAGAAATGAAGATCTGTACTGTGAGAGGGATGGATATAAAAGGACAAATACCCACTTCTGGTCTGCTCACACAGGTAACGTGCGGAGGGCTGACATGCGTATTGGGGGGCTTGGAGCATGTTTCCCTTTTGAAATTGGCGGTCCCACCTGTCCCTTGACAATTGTCTGCAGAATTCAGATTTACGAGGTTCCTCACCCAGCCAATAAAACCAGGAGGGAAATAAAGAGATGTCCATAAATGACATATTTTCATGCTTTGTGCAACCTGTCCCTGCAAAGCACTTTTGAGCAGCTAAGCAATTTACATCTAATAGCAAAGTGTTTTTTAATCAGTCAGATCAATTTGTGAAGAATTGGTACATTAGGTATAGCCATATAGCAGAGATCCTTATAGCAAAGGTTTATAAGTAATTGCTCCCTGACCCACTGAACACTGTATTACTATAGAAGTTTGTATTCTATTAAGAGTTAATAAGTGACCAAAATCTAGACTAATACACTGTCAGGGTTCATTATCATTACACGTTCTTGCTATTTTTCCAGTGCCTTTTGCTCTGCCCTTCTTGCTACATATGGAAAACCTATATCAAGATGGTTGTCATGGCAATGAAAAGATTTGCATGTGTCTTATCTATCTATTTAAATACCTTCTTATGGTTTATAACTACCATAATACATCCCTCCAGCCCTGCTCATTGCTAATTTAGAGCTAGCCCAGTGTGTCTGAGGTCAGTGATACCATCAAAAGCATGTTGTCTAGACAACTCCAAAGCTACTGTCCATGGGGTAATTGTTTTATGCAAATAAAAAAGTACAATGGTGACACGCTCATCCATGACTTGCACGATCCACTTGTGTCGGGCGAGACCGATTCTGCCTTGCACGAGTGTTTGCTGCTGCATCTGCCAGTCACGGCCACGTTGGTTTGATGTTTTTTTTGATGCCAGTTTATTTCGGTCAGGTCTGAAGCTGGTTTGGGACGATGCAGATACTCTAAGAGACACTAAAAATCTGCTCTGTGTGTGCGCGCGCAGGCACATGCTCATGTGCATGTGTACAACTTCAGAGAATTAATTAAACCTGCCCAAACCACTCCCCTCACCTAAGTTAGTCATTTTTAGAAGGGTGAATAAAAGCTCCTTTTGCATGCAGCATCGTGGCACGGGCACATAAGCATACTGCGCTTGGTACCAAGGGTCTTTGGGAGCACAATAAATTTTAAAAGCAATTTGGCAAGGATTTCAGTGGCTTTGACTCAAATGATCCAAACTTTCTGTCTACCACAAATTTAAGTTCTTCCTTTCTCCGTGTCTTTATACCTCAGCTATTTCCATCAAAATGTACTGGACTGAGAGCGCTCTTTGAGAAGTCTGAGTGGAAGACAAGGAAATGATTTGCACAAACAGAAACTGCTCTTCCTCAACAGACAGAGTAATGCCTACCTTGCTCTGCTTCTTTCTTTTTTTTCTTTTTTCTTTCCCTCCATCAAGAGTTCATGCTTTGCTGCTACATTCAAATGGCTGCAAAGGTAAACGTGGCTATTACTGCATAAATCCATAATGCACGCAAGGCAGCATGCAGTTTGAAAACACAAAGAGAGGTAACAACAACAAACAAGAAAAGACATCTCTGAAATCCTAAAAACCAGCCTCTTCATTCCTCTTTGATCTCCCTGGCTCAGGGTTGTGGCTTTTCAGGACGTCCATGGATTAAAACTACTTCTAAAAGTACTTCAGGATCTAGTAAGGATTTCTTTTCTGGCAAATTGTACACTGCTGCTACCAGAGACCAATAATAATATTGGAAATGTTTAATAATTAGGTAATTGACTGATTTGTTACCAGTATTTGAATTGCTTGACCACGTTTCCAGATTAGAAATGCATTTTTCCTCGAGATAATTTATATTTGTATTCATAGTCTGAGGAAATGCCGCCTATTCCTGCAGCAGTAAATCAGGCACCATTTACCCTGCCAATACAGTTAGACAATGTTTACGTGCAGGACTACATTCATTGTTTGACTAATCCGTAAGGGGTAGATTTTCTATTGCATTTCAATAGCTCATCTACTTCAGATTGTTGTGAACTTTCTAAAGATGTGTTTTCACTTATAATAGCAGATCTTGGAGTGTAGTAATCTGGAATTGAAGTTTCAGTGACAGATTTATTCAGCTAGCATTTTGCATGAGGCATTACTGCAAACATTATTTTGTATGTGTGTGTGTGTATAAATATATAATACATACATGTATCTGACAAAACCTTCCAAAGATAATTTCTGCAATTTAGCAAACTAAGGATTTCAAGTCAAGCGTCAGTTTCCGGGTGTTCTTCATAATGGATTTCACAGCAGATGACCTGACAGCTAATCTCATGATCTGAATTGCGCTCTGCAGCACAAACCCCCACAAGCGGCCGCCAGCCCCTCAAAGGAGCGCCCTGCTTTCACATGCCACGGCTGCGCCTCGCGCCGCACATGTCCAGCGGTCCAGACTGACCTCCTCACCCTCCGTCTGGGAAACATTCCTCCTCCCGGCGGCTCATTCTTGCCGGCAAACAGAGCAGGACCAGTGGGCACTTGCTGAAAGGGGACAAGAGAGGGGCCGTGAATGGAGCGTGTCTGGTACAACAATGCCAGACAATGCGTGTGAATGGGGTTGCAAACCGTGCTCCTGTTAGCGGGGCTGCCAGCAGCTTCCCTGCCCCCTCTCCCCTTCGTGTCTGGGGCCTTGCTCCCCTTCTGCAAATATGTTAGACCCCAAAGCCAGACCCAATGGGTGGACAAAGTCAGTGGGAGCTGGGGTTCAGAAGGGGAGGCAATCGCTGGCGGTGCCTACCGGGGGACGCACTTCCCCACCGTACCCCCTGTGTGCCGTTCAAAATGGTGCCAGGAACAAAAGCGAAGCAAAAATTGGAGCGCAGGTGCTGCTCCTGTGGCTGGGCGAGGGCAGAAGCACCAGCGATGCTCTGGGACGGGCGGCTGGCCTCCGGTTTTGGCCTTTTTTGAAGGTGAGAGCAGCACTAATGTGGTGCAGGGTTCACACCTGGCTTTATTTCTCCTTTTTTTAAGCCGTGTTTTTGGAAGGAAAAAAAAAAAAAAAACGGAAAAAAAGGAACTCTTTATCTACACACTGTGCTTCTCCTGTCTAATTTGCAGGAAAGGCAATGACTTCTTTAACAGTGAAGATAAGATAAATCTTAGCAGGATGGGCTAAGAAGTTTTACAGGATACAGTTAAGCTCTGCTCTCAGTTATGCTGAGCCAAACCCAGGGTAACTCTTCCGAAATCAGGGGAGGGAGGCCAGGCTGTTCTGGTGAAGGTAAGATCACTATCTAGCCCAGAGTACTAACGAATTTTGGAAAGTATTTGGACATAAATATTGCCATTTTTCCTGTATCTGGGAACATACAGAGCTTCACCAGAAATACTTAATTGAAATTAAATAGAAAACATATTTTCAGTATGCATTATAAATACGAACCCTGAGTAATCACTGTGTCTACTAGATGAGCCTTTGGTACCCCCCAGGCCCTCTGGCCCACAGCGGTGCAGAACGAAACCAGAGGCAGGGAGCCGAGCACAAGGCCCTTCTCCAGCGGGCCCAGAGCACCCCAGCCTGCGGGTGCCGAACCGATAGGGCAGCTACAGGCAGCCGCCCGCGGGGTCCTCCGTGGGGACTCTGGGCTTCTCACCTTGGGACTGCACCAGGAGCCCTGTTTCTGCACCTGCAAACGCCCTTTGGGAAGGGGGCGGCTGGGTCAAGGCAGGATGAGGGGGGTGGCTGGGAGCGGGGCTCTTACAAAGATGCACAAAAATCCCTCAGTGACCGGGATCAAAGAGGCCCCGGCTGGCTGCTCCGTCTGCAGCACTCCTCACAGGCCTGTCTGCAAAACAAAACTTCCTGCTCGTGCGTTAGCAATCTCCAGAAAGCAGACCTTGGAGGTGACCGTCTAGAGTGACCTTGCCAGGCCTCTATCAGCAGCTAATTTAAGCCAGCTACAAAACCATAGGCGGTCACAGCGCGGGGGGGCAGCGCAGGGGCACCAGCACCATCTGTGGGAGCAACTGCAAGGGCAAGTTCCTTCCCACGTAGGCCAGGCTGGAGAAGGGACCCACTAGACCCTGGCCTGGGAAAGCAGCCTGTCAACTTGGGGGGGGCGTGTTAAAAAAATAATAATAAATATTTAAAAACAAACAAACAAAAGCCCCTTGGACCACAGGGCCCAGCGCTGGCCCCAGCTGCTCTGTGTGACTCTGGCTGGCTGTGGGGTGAGTGCTGGCCCCCGGGGCCCGGTCCTCTCCCCAGCTGGCGTCCCTCCGTGCTGGGGACGAGGAGCACGGCCCGGAGCTGCTGTGTCCGGCTGAGCCCCCTGCCAGAGCGTCCCCTGGGACGGTGGGCAGCTGGGGGTGAGATAAAGCAGACTCCAGGCTGCTTTATCTTATGCAGGGGGCTGGCCCCAGGAGCAGGAAAGCGTAAAGGTGGTTTAAAAAAATGCAGCTTTTTTTTTTTTTTCCCTCTCTTTCTCCAAACATCTGGGCCTCTCCTGGAGCGTGTGCCGTGGGCAGAGCAGTCCCCCTGGCCCTGAACCTGCAATGCCCAGAGGCGAGCCAGCGCTGAAACCACTGCGAGCAGATAAAAGCACAGCGGGGGAGGAGGTCAAAACAATAAGGAGAATTTTTTTATCTGTTTTTTTAAATGCATGCCGCTGTCTGTTTAGAACAAACATTTCCATTGTAAGGAGGGATCACAAACACCCAGCAGGAGCTAGATTTGCAGCGAAATTCGGTGAGATTTGGATGCATTGGTCCAGGAACACGCCACTCTGCGCGGAAGTAATGCGGATCTTCCCATGGCTCCGGTGGCAACACCGTGGGCAGCAGTGACCTCCGAAGCTGCAGGCACCACAGGGACAAAGCCACCTCCCTCCTGTCCTGCTCGCCCCGGCCCGGCCCCGGCCGGCAGCTCCCGCCAGCCCTGGAGGCATGACGGGGCCGGAGGGAGGGGAAGCGCCTTCCTCTCCTCCCCAGGCTCATAACCAGCTAAGTTTTTGTCTCGTTATGCCTTTTAACGCAAGTAAATCCAAATAACTGTGCAGTAATGAATTATAAATGGAACAAAAATGAATATACTATTAATACTACTCCCAGAAGGGGATAAAAGGGATCAGCAGCTTTATCCCATGGTGCAGCTGAGAACTGACAGGCAGGCTGGGCTGACATTCAGAGGCCACTCTGTTTTCATAAGGGGAAGAAAAATCCCTGGCAGCGGCGAGGCGATATTTTAACCGCCCCGGCGGCCCCACGCTCGAGAGCCCCGTCTGCAGCCCCGCGGCTCCTTCCCCCGAGATAACTGCTCGCAGGAGGCACAGTCCTAAAATGGATGCGGAGAGGATGCTCGCTCCGCGAGCGGCCGGGCTCTTCCCCTGCTCCGAGCCCTGTGAAATATGCTCGTATAAAAGAGGGAGTAAACAAAATTCGGCGCTTAACAATCTCCAGGCCCCTCGGCGCTCCCGCGGACCGACCCTGACGGCTGCCGCAGGGCGACGGGGAGGGAGCAGAGCCGAGAGCAGAGCTGCCCCGGCGCTGACCTCCCCACAGCCAGGTGCCGCAGGACGCCCGGGCCTCCGATAAGGCCGCGGCGCTGCTGGCACGCAGGAATGCCGGCAGATAAGCGCCCTGCTTTCTGCATTATTTCCTAACAGTGCCTTCGAGAGAGGGGAGTGATCCACGGTGACCACCTTGGATTTGTATTTTTTTTTGACTTCTTCTATAAGGATGGATCCCGAATGTCACTCGGCACCGTCGGGTACAGGGCATGCTCCTGCAGCCCGGTGGGACCGACCCAAGGGCTGATCTGAAATCCAGCAAAATGGAGAAAAAGGAAACTCCAGCAACGGTTTGCAGAGGAGTTCCTTTGGCCATGGGTCTCCCTGTCCATTTCTACAGATATCCAATCTCTTTTTTCCAAAGGTGATTCTCTCCTGTGAGCTGTGGGGAAAGCCTGCCGGCTTTTTGCTGGGCAAACCAGGAGAAACGTTTTGGCTTTTCACTGCCGTGCGGAGCCAGCACTGCCCGGTGTTGCCTGTAGCGCAGCAGGGACGTGGAGGTGCGATGAGGTGCTCGCAATGCAGGGGCTCGATACTGCTGTTAACGCTGGCGTGAGGCTGTACCTTGACATGGGTGGGACCACAATAGAGACACCAGCGTCCTCAGTTCGAACTAGGTTTAAAAGTTCAGAAAGCAGCATGAGGTCGTTTTCAAAACTGACGTGACTAACTTGGGTGGAAAGGAAGGATGTGCTTCATTTCTTAGGGTGTTTAACTGAAAAGTGTTGTAAGGGGACAGATTTTCTTCTTGATGGACACGACTGAGCTGAAATCAGCCTTTCCAAAGCGCTTGCATCATCTTTTTTGGCTTTGACTTGGCATGATCAATTTTAGCACAAGGAAATCATTTGCAGGTTAATCTCTCTCTCCACCGCCTTCCCCTGCCCCGTGGCACAGCAGGCATGCTCCGTGCTAACACCCTGGGAGACACCGAGATAAACAGCCGTACAGGGTGGAACCTAGATCATCGATAGCATTTTGTGCGAAGGAAAGAAAACCTCCAGCCACCACAGATGAAGACGATCCAACACTTCGCAGAGCCCTCAGTGACACTAATGCTGTTTACTGTTGTGCTTATGTCACTGCTCGCCCTTAACAGGATTAGGTCATTTGAGAAAAACAAATTGCCATTCCTTCACCAACAGTTGGGGAACAGCAGCAGCCCCTGCCTTGCCCCAGCGACGCAGAGCCCGCAGCTTATCTGATGATCAGCAGGTTGCCTTGTGGGTAGCATCAGGCCTGCTCAGCAGGGAAGCGTCCCCATGAGATGAAACGCAGATGCAGACAGCCCTCAACCAAAAGAAAGCAGGGACCACAGAAGCCAGCATAGCTCCTTTCACTGCCCAGTGACCAAGAAATGCAAGGCTCACCTTCAACATATAATGCAAAAATTCACATAACAAATCCCTATCAGAAGCTTAGCTGCATCTAGTATTTTAGTGTATGCACTCAACCACTCGAGCCTTTCCCGAGAGGGAAAGCCTCCCCGTCCATCAGGATGTGCTCGCCCCAGCAGGATGCACTGCATGTTCCCATGCCTGCTGCTTCCCTCGGCAGCTGCAGCATGGTGTGGTTCAGGGGCCTGGCGAGGACCATGCCCAGCAGGTGCGTTTCCACGCCGCATGAGCCGAGCCGAAGTAAAGCACCTGCCTGCGATGCTCATGGGTGATCTCACTGCCCAGCTCCGTAGCAGTCCTTGGTGAGAGCCAGGAAGAGATGCTCTGCACCAGCCCAGCTCCAGTCGCCAAGGGAACCCGGCAGTGCTCAGGTCGCGATGCTCAGGCACCGGGGGCATGAGAGCACAGCCCCGACGCTGGGAAAACCAGCAAAACCCACACGAGTGGCACAGCAGAGATGCAGGAACACCGCACGTCTCTTTGTTCCTTCCCTTCCATGATGCCAGGACTGGGAAAATCACCCAAAGATACCCCAAGAAGAGAAAAGAAAATGCGATGTTTCTTGACAACACCGAGCAGTGCCATAAGACCTTGCCCCAGATGCTTGGCCAGCTCCAGCCCATGCACAGCATGGGTTTAGAGCAGCCGACTTGCAAACGGCCCATAAGTTTGGCTAAGCTTGTAAACAGCTTACAAACTAACTTCCTCCAAAGGATACTAATTATTAATTGTCATTGCGGCCCGTGATTTTTGCACGAGAAGGACAGTAGTCAGTGTTCATGTTAGGATACAAATGTGCCTACACACTGATGGAGTCATTTACTTCCTTACTCAGTGGATGCACATCCAGCCCTAATTGTCAGGCTGTCTGCTGAGGTCATGGAAGACTGGGTCAAAAATTACTAGAAAAAATCGTTTTGGGATGATATTTCAATTACAACTTAAAGATACGCTGGGCGCTGTCAGTAGCACAATATGGCATCGCATCTCCACTGCCCCTACCATGGGTAGCAGGGGAATACTCCCGTAATTATATCAAATCCCTGGTGCCTTTTGAGGTGAGCTATCTAGAATAACCAATTTTAATAGCGTGTCACTCTTCCATCTCCTGCGCAGGAGTGGAGGGGCTGTAGAGATGCAGTAGGGGGACCTGTCCGTGCTGGCACCCAGGGGGTTTGTGCCGTGGGGAGCTGCAGTCACCAGGAGCTACGCACACGTTTGGTGCCCACCACCACAGACACCTGGGTCCTCACCTCTCTGCTCAAGTTTGCTGCTCCAGCCTGGCTGCCTCCTGCTCGCTGCTCTGCCATGCTGCCAAGGCAAGCAGCGTTTCTTCAAAAACAGGAATGGAAACAGAATATAAAGCATCAAACTTGAATTTAAGGTGCTAACAGTTGGCTTTAAGCTTTAACGGTGAAAATGTTGTCTTTCCTAAAAAAAAAAATAAAATCACGCCCCTCAGCCCTCCAAAGCCTGTAAAACATGGAAGAGATAAGGAAGTTTGGTTTCCTTCCCCTCTGCACCTAAGTGTTTTCTTCTGACTGCAAAACCTGTGCGGGGCATCCTTCTGAAGTACAAATTCTCAGAAGAGACTTCAAAGCAACTAAGCTAATATTTGCATTTTTCTTAAGTTTACAATTATTTTATTGTGTTATAAAACTTTACAGATTTTTTTTTTTTTTGCATTAAGAGTACGGACTAGGCAGATAACTTGCGTAATTTCAAGGCTGCAGCAACAAACAGGGACCCAGCTAACTGAACCAGGGTTTGCTCCGTTGGCATCAATGGCTGCAACCAGCAGCCTACAGCCATATATATTCGTGGCAAATGCTAGCTTGCAGGGCCTCAGAGGTAGCTTTAAAAAAAATAAAAAATATTAAATGCATCAAGTGTGCCGTGCTACTAAAATTCATTTTGCACACATTGACTAAATAGCTACTCTATGAGTTGGGTTAAAAGCAAATGAGTCCAACTTGACAAAATCCAAGCATCCAAGGCAGGGACACCCACAATTCCTAGCCATGGACAGAGCCCAGTCTTGATGAGTACATATACAGGACTTCTGCCCACAGAAACAGAAAAACAAGCAAACTAAAATACGCAACCCAAATCAAAACACTAAATCTCATTTTTAATATATTTTTAAAGAGTGGAAATACCATGGTTTTCTCTGCTTTTATGATGCACAGTGGTATTATTACCTTGATTATTTGACTAACGAAATAGAGTTTAGCTTAAAAAAGTGTTTGGCACACACTCTGCTTTCAGAAACTTTTACTACCTACAAAAAAGTTTTAATTACATAGATCTTTTTGCATGATCAGTAACAAGAAAATTAAGGGGAGTCTGATCCTGATTTCCTGTGGCTCCTTCTCCCCAGTCCACGACTGTAAAAGGTGTATTTGCATTGTAGCATAATTTATATTCACTTCAAAGACACTTCATGGGTCATGGGAAAATGTGGGCTCTGCAGAAGATGGAGCAGGCGAAGTCTGGTGATGAGGATTTCACCTGGCATAAAGGAGCTACGTTATTAATGGGAATCGGATGCCCCTAAGAACTGATTAACTTCAGCGTTTTCTGTACAAAATTAAATTTCCCAGGTTTCTGCTTTACCTAAGCAGAACTAGCAGAAATGAAGATTTTGAAATTTTTTTATGCCTTGTTCCCCTTATCCCAACCTGATCTTATGGAAATCAATCGTGCAAAACTCCCATTGCTAGCGATTCACAGGACTCTTGGTTGTGTTGTACAATCGTGCTGTTAAATCTCAAGTAAAGGCGGGGGTTCTGTATGAAAGCAGAAGCAAGGCACAGGTGTCACGTTCTTCTGCAGGGCTGGGGGGTCAGGAAGGAGAAATTCCCCAAAGCAAAATAGTCAGAGAGAAAAAAAAATAAAGAGGAAGCAGTCTGTGGCCACAGGAAAGCATATTTCTTTAAATCCACCTCAGGAAGTTATGTTACTTTAAATTTTTCAGCTGCCGCCCTCTGAAGAAGCATGTGCTTCACTTTGTCATGTAAAGGAAAGAGTAAATTGAGCACCATAAATCGGCGGTGTGCTTACGGTGAAGGTGCTGTTTATCTGCCTGATATTTAGACTGACCTTTGCCGGGTTGTGGAGTTTGTCTGTCTGCAAATCCTCAAATCTCAAGCAGAGAGCACTCTGCCGAGAACCAACCGACCCGCGGGGAGGTGAAATATTATCTCCTCCGCTGCATGCAACTTTTTCCCCAGGAGGCTGCGGGCTGCAGCGTGCTCCCCAGCCCCTCGCCAGGTCGGGCACTCGCCCACCACCAGCCCTGGCTTTCCCCCGGCATCGCCCACCTCTGCTCCTGCCGCCAGGAGCTGAGCAAAGCCCCGCCGGGGGAAAGCCCAGCAGCAACATGTGCCACTCGCACCGCGGCTGCACTGAGAGCTACGAGCCCTCCTTCTCAGCATTGCTGCCTTCTCTCTTTAAAACACCATGGTTTGCTGTGTTGTTTTTTTTAAAAAAATCGCCCTTTGGAAGATGGTCGTGCGACAGAGATGGCACGGGCACTACCTTTTGTTTTCCCGAGGAAAACTACCGCTGGTTTCTGCCAAGTATCTCCACTGCCAGTGCTTAAGATTCAGCGCCGGAGTCTGTGCTCTTCCCTTGCTTCGCGTTCCAAAGCCTTTTGCAAACATTTAAATAAACAGCCCTAGGAAGTAAGTATTAATAAATACATTTTACAGAGCTCGATTTAGTCCAGCCAGTAGGAGTTATGCACACATGAATTAGTAGCAGACTCCGAAAAGCAATCCGTGTGCCTGCAGTCCAAGTGCTGCCAGACAAAAGCTGGCTACAGTCACTTCCCCAGCACCCCCCCGAAACAGGCTCTCGCTTCGCAGGCCAGCCCCTTGCAAACTTCCTGGGGCAGAGGACGAGCTCCTACAGAACGGCAAGGTTTACCCAAGTGGGCTGAAATCAGCCATACCCTGATTTTCATGCATCCAAGGTGGCACATCGCATGCAACGCTGCTCGTACCTCTCTCCACTTGCAGGAGGAAACCCCTAATGAGTTAATGCGAAACGAAGCAACAGGCAAGATTTGTGAATGAACAGGCCAGAGGACTGTCAGGCCAATCTTCACACAATGATGGCTTATTCACAAAAACTAGGCTTTGAACAACCTAATTAGGACTAAGAATACATCATCTGGACAGTACTGAGCTAAGTGAAATATGTTGCAATCGGCAATGCTCTTTCTATTGTTTCCAGAGATCGGCCGAGCAGCCAGCAAAACCTCCTTCCTCGAGCAGGAGGGCAAAGCAGGCTCTGCATGCCTCAGCTTCCATATCCTGGGGAGACCTTGGTGCAAAGCCCTAGGCTGAGGTGCTCCCTGGTCCCTCCCCGTGTTATAGATGAGTCCTTGCAGGACAACCCCAGCTGCCGAGACCTGCGCTGGTCTCACTGCTCACTCCATGGCCCAGAGCTAAAGCCCGGGACTCAAATCCAGCCTTGGGCCTCCTGCTGAAGCCAGCACTGCAGCACTCGGAGAGCTGAGCACCTTTCCTGCCCTGCGGTGGTGTTCCCTGCTGTCTCCCCATCACCAGCTGAAAGCAACACAGCGAGACCCAGGCACGAGCTGGAAGAGTTAATCCTCCAGCTTTTAAGCACAGATGGAGCCCGGGAGGCTTTCCTTCTTTAAAAGTACAATTGTTGTTCAGTTTCCCTCAGGTGCAGATTCATTAGCTCTTGACTGGCTCTCCTTGCTTGCTGACTACTTGTGGAAAAAGCCATTTACCCTGGTGAATGTCAAGGTTAGTTCAAACCGTCCTTGTCATCAGTCTCTCTGGCAGAAGGTCAGGGAGAAGCTTTCCTCAAATGGGCAGCGTCAAACAAAGCGGAGGCTGACTTAACTCACCTAAGGAAAGGAGACCTTCCCTGAGAGGCGATAAACATTCCCTCGGGCAAGCAGGACAGGAGATTAACCCCTCTCTGTCCTCCCATCGCCTATCGGGCTGCCTTCAGCCAGCAGCCTCCATGCCCGTGGGTCCGATCCGTCCTCACCTCCCCTTGCTGGGCAGGAGAGATGAGGATCACGAGGGCACACCCCGCCTTGCAGGGAAGACTCAACCATGAAAGATGTTATCCCGGCAGCCGTTAGCTTATGTCCCTTTTTGTTTTCTTGAAACTCTTAATTTAATTCTTACACCTCCAGCACCACAAGCCCCGTCACTAGCTCATATGGGAAGCATTATGGCACATAAGTAAACAATAACCACCCATTTTATACCTGCTAGCTTTGGTTCCTACAGTACATGCTGTGATGTCTTCAAGGTGGTGGGGAGCCACTCTATGTATGCAAAGAGAGGCACATGTGGTACTTAATGAAAAAGAAAAAAATATCCTGCAAAGCCTCTGTACCCTTTTGTGTGCTCTGAGCAAGCGGGCTCAAAGTATAATTAATGTTAGAAGGAAACAGTTTTGGAGGTAACACTTTTGATAAGAGTACCATGGGTAAATTACAGGAAAAGTTCTCCTGCACCTGGAATGGGCTTCGTCCACAGGGCTTTAGCCTAAGAAAATGAATGGGAAAGCAAGAGGAGAGACTTTTGGTGCTCCTTTCATGCTCTCCGTTCACATGGGAAGAATTAGAGGAATTTTTCAGCAGGAGGGAATGAGGGCATATTATAAACTGCCTCATCACAGAAAAATACCAAGGTTTTGACCACTCAGACTTGCAGCATTACCAGCTCGCTTCTAAGGTTTCACTCTCATCTCTGCCCCCCTGAGGCCAGGTGCGAGGGCCAGCTCCACAGTCCCAGAAGGACAGCCACCATCCGAGGGCCCTGGGACCAGGGGAGAGCAGGAGGGATGGACCTGCCCTTGGTGCAAAAGCACAATGTAGAGCATACCCATGGGAAATACTGCCAAAACTACGAGGAAGAATAACGATTATGGAAATAAAGTCTCCACTGCTTGCTGTCCCATAGCATTTCTCAGCTAAGACACCGGCAGTCTCCTGTAAAGGCTCATTAGAAATCTTAACACAGAAGGAAAACACCTTGCAATTAAGCAGCTTTAACTCAAAATCTTTCTGGTGATCGTATTCATTTTCCAGCTCTCTCATTCACCTACAAGACTCTGGAGAAGCTCGATGTGAGACTTGTGGTGCAGAAGAGCTCTCCTGTAAAGAAATACTTACCTGCAGTCAAATAGACATTAGCCAGTGCCTTGAAGTTCAGAGGCTCTGAGATTCTTCAAAGAAGGTCTATTTTGAACCAGTATTTCAGCTGAGGTCAACCATGACACCCAGACCTCGCTTCAGACTTCTTTGCCCTCACTACAACAAACATAGTTTATGGTATTTCTAATTTGTGGAAGTTTCTGAGAGATGAGCAGATCAGAAATGTAAATGACTTCAGCCCTCGGGTCAAGCAGGCAATCTGTGCCAGCGCGTGAAGGAAGCAAGTATGACAGTTCACAAAACGTTGCTTCCAGGAATAAGAGCTCTCCGTTTCCTAATAAGCTAATGGTGGGCTTAAAGAGGGTGCTACGAATCCCTCTCTCTCTCCAAATTTCCTCTAGGTTGCAGCTGGAGAGCAGACCCTGAAACTGTACAGTCTGAGACTATTAGGAGAGAGATCTGTCTACCTGAGGGCCCAGCCTTGGACCTACTTTTGGTTATCGCATGTTTCAACATCTGTCTGAATTGCCCTGGATGGGATTCAACAGAGCTCATGCATTTCGCCCATGTGTAAATGAGATCCTGCAAAAACCCTTCCCAGTTTTATTGTCTGCAAGTCTCCTTCCACAATAATTCTCGACTTGTAACACACTTCTGTAAAATGAACCCAGAGATGTACAAGACCTGTCCTGTCTACTTGCATTAGAGATGGGGAGCACACGGGCAGGTTTGAAAGTAGGTCGAGGCCTTTTCATGTTCGTTCAGTTTTCAGGTCTCATTTTTATACACGCGCACATACATATTATAGGTGGGGCTGATAGCACTGCCTATTATTAAGGTTGTATGACACTTCCCATTATAAAAGACTTTCATTTGCTTATAACTTTGCCAAACTCAAACCAGACTTTTTCTGTAATTGTGGCTTCCAGCTGCTCCAAGAGAGGCCTCGGAGAAAACAGTAGTTAGCTCTCCCTGGGTATCTCCCAGTCTGAGCAATGCAGGAGAGGAAACAACAACTTGGAAGGGGACACGTGGGGAAGACAAGGTGGAAAGAAACTCATGGGATAACACATCAAGCAAAACTGGAATGTGGGATGGGAAGGATGGTATACAGCTGGCCTGGCTGGGTGGATGGGGACTCCGCAAGGAGGAGCTAGCGCTAAATGGTGAGTGGAAGAGTAAGACTGGTTGGGTAAAGCCATGGAATAAAAACACCAGTGTGAATTAAAAAAGAAAAGGAGCTGCTGTGCTTGGCCAAGCAAAGAGACCGGGAGTCAGCTGGTGGCAGCAAAATGGGGGAGCTGGATGAGAACACCATGGTCAGACCGGAGTGTGCTGGGTGAGGAAGCAGGAACAGGATCCAACCAAAGTGCAGAAAGTCACTAAATAGCACCAGTTGTTCTCTGTCAATGGGAAAATGTCAGGGATTTCCCAAAATAAAGGAAGAACTTTGAATGAACTTCCCAACCTATCCCTGAAAAATGAAAGCAGTACAAAGCTGAATTCAACAAACACAGGAGTCTCCTTTGCTTAGACATGGGTACTATCTGGGGTTATCAATGTATACAGTGACAGAGGTGGGAGAAGTCTCACAAGGTCTTCTAGACCCCCATCGCAAAACAGCATCGGCATCTGCCAAGTATGGAATTTCGTCTTTTCATACAACTATCATTAAGATTAAAATATATATACATATATACAGCTACCATTATTCAAAACAAACTGAGAAAATGCATTGGCACCTACATATTAGAGGTATTTTTTTTACCCACAGTCATATGGTTTACCTACGCTACAAGAAACAATAGTCTACATTGACAAAGACTAACATAATTAATAACTAGAAAATCTGTAAATGCAAGCCAAAGCTTCCATACTGTGTCACTCTGTTTTTAGATATACCTTTTAGTAACTATTTGGACAGGGCAAGCAAGATCTTCAGGCAAAATTGCCCCAAAGCAAGATCTTTAGGCAAAACAGAAGTGGGTGCAAATGGAAGGTTAAAACTGGTCTTTTGTCTTCTCACTTGGAGCTGGGAGATGTGAGAGCATCTCACGGTAGGGGCACACCACCATAGAGATAATCTGTGTCAAACTCAAGCTCTGCATTGACAGATAGCTAAGTACAATAACAATTATAATAATAAAAGCCAGGCACTAGTACATGCTGTGTGTATGGATGTTTCTTGCCCTTGAAAATAGCAAGAGAATGGTAGAGATCCATGTAACTATCACTTAGTAAGCTAAAAAATGCGTAAGCTAAAAACACGTGTGTGTTTCCAGATGAATTAGAGAGAGGAGTTCTCTGATGCAAATTCTTAAATACATGTTTAAAATGGTTAGTACACTGTAACACATCAGAAGATGCCACTGTGGTTTTGCAAAAGGAACAAAATGGAAGGTATCATTTAGAAGGCTTCACATATTATAGAGATGTGGATATTGCTTCAATGTTTTTCTTAACCAGCCGGCATTTAGTGTTCCAGTTTTAAGGTGGCTGCTTGTGCTGTTGGTGACTGATTGCTAACAATTGTTTTGGACCACACTCTTGTCCCAGAGCTTTAAGCAGACCCCAGGAATACTGAGTCACCACATTCCTCTGACACATTGGGTAATGGAAATGGTGAAAGGGTGAAACCTAAAACCAACGCCACTGCCAAGAAACAAAAAATAGGGTTTGGAAGGGATATATAGAAATTATTCTTGAGGGTATAAAACAACCTCTAACTACTAGTGGCTCGGACGAAGTCTTCTTGTGGACAAGATGTTCTACATCTGCATATTCATTTCCTGCATCTTTCTTTGGTGCATCTAATGCAGACTAAATTTGCTCCCCATCTGATGCAGTATGGCAAACTGCACATAATAATAAACTGAAAGGCCACGTTGTCCCTTCAGCTGTACACCATGCCCCAGAGGGCGGCAGACCAAAGTTGCACTTTTTGTCCTGGTGGTAGATGTGTGCTAGGAATCCAGACATCTTTGGCTGAAGATCAGTGTGGCTGGAGGTGAGCGTGGCCATAACACATTGATATTCCATAAATTTTCTTGCATAGAAAAAACTAAGATTGCATACAAATGAAGAAATAATAAAAAGTTAAGTTTAAGTCAAGTTCTGAAAATTTAAGAAACGCCAAACTGAAAGTTGACTGGTCAACTTTAATTTAGGCTCCTTCCTTGTACAATGGCATTTTGATTCAGTCTTTAATTACATGATCACTTAATGTTTGTTTCACAAGATCATTTCCTCATTCAGTGCAAAGCAGTTGCCCAGGCAACCTTCATCTTTGCATTTTCAAATTTTGAGTGCTCAATTCAACAGTGTTTTGTTGTTTTGTTTTGTTGTGTTCTATTCCTTCTTCTTTTTTTTAAATTATTTGTAAGGAATAACTGCGGCCCAGTCTGGGTGGTTTCCTTGGGGATGTACATTGCTTCTCTGGGAGGAATGAAGTTCTCTGCGAAAGTGCCCATTTTTCCACGACCATGGAAATAATTGTTCTGGCAGCCAATTGCTCCTCCACTTCCCCAGCCAAAACAAGGCTGCAGACAACAAGTGCTGCTGAGACATCTCTCTCCTGAGGTCCATCGCAGCAGAAAGCACCACAAATGTTCAAAATGTTCTCAAACCCACCTCCAAATATTTGAGACCGACCTCCAACCAAAATAACGTGACCACTGTTTAAGCTACCTGGTGATCCCCGGCCTCCCAGCATCCACACCCGGTGCAGGCACGACAAGGGATGCGGCAGTGCAGAGTGAGATATGCTTGTGGCTATCACAGCACTACGTTACTTACTGTTCCACCCTGGCCCCCAATTAACTCCCTGCTCCAGCCTCAAATCAATTAGGTTTATGCCCCTGCCCAGTTCTCTGTGTGCTCCAGTCTCACATCAATTCTGCCTGCAGTGATTTAGCAGTGATTTAGCCCCTGTCTCCAACGTACCACTTACCCCCCATGACACTGCAATCGTGCAACATTTATTTTCTCTTCTTTCCATGCTTCTCCCCGCCCCTCCTCAATATGGGAAATTTGTCAAAGCACACCCTTTTGCCTGGAGTTGTTTTGCTTTCACAAATTAGCACTTCCCAATAACAAAATAGTTTGCTGAACAAGAAGGGAAAAATAAAGTCCCCACACAGCCTCTGGTGAGAGCTCTGTGGCCTCAGCCCTCCCTCAGCTGATGGCTCCCCCTTCAACAACCTTTCACTGCAGCTCTTATGCCCCCGGGCACTCCTGGCTTTCCTCTGGGAGCTTCAATACAACGAAGGGAGGAGCCTCTATCTTTTTTATGATGCTCAGTTTTTTCTGTTGGGGAAATGGGGGAAGTTTGGCAATCTAAGCTGTAGCATCCAATCGCACCTAAGCTGTCCTAGACAGACCTGCTAGCAAGGTCAGTGTCCCCACCGGGACAGGGTCCCCAAGGGCTGGAGTTCTGCTTGTGCTGTGCCCGGGGCTCAGCACCAGCCAATGCTTCCCCAAAACTCTGCGTTTTGGCAGGAAAAGCCTGTAGGTGCTTTCAGGTAATCAAGGCATTGGTTTGCACTGAGTCACTGGGATCTGAACCGGTGCAAGGTCCCAAGGAATTTTCACCTCTGCTCTTTGTTCTATCACTGTTTGGGTTCCTTTGGGACTCTTGGGCAAAAAGTTGGGCAACGGGATAAAGAGAGACCCAGCTCCGCCTTTGCTGGCCTTTGTTCTTCTGAACTTGCCAGTTTGGGGCTAACCAAGCAGGCCCTTCCTGGCCTGAAAAAATATGGCCCTAAATGGTTCATTTTTAGCATGTTGGTGCTTTGGGAAGGTGTGGACATTAGTGTCGGGGTGTGGGATGCATTGTGGTTTAAAATGGGAGATTTTCCTGCTCCTGACACACAAGAAAAAGAGGGTGGGGGGAAATATCTTACTTATTTTAAACTGGTTTTCAGCAGTAAGTAATGTTTCCAACCTCCTGACCAGGTAAGGAAGGCAAAAAGATTTTGTTATTTTCCATTTCACAGCCAAAGAGCCCAAGACACCCAACAGCCAAAGGCTGCAGCGCATCCCCAGATCCCTGCTGTGCAGGAGGCTTTGGTCCTGCTCCAACCAAGGGATTCTCCCACTGATTTTAACAGGACCCACCTCGGACCCACAGCGAACTGCCCTCTGTGGGGCATCAGAAACTATCCCGGGCTGGGGACAAGCTGGCAGCTCGAGGTGCTGACAGGCAGAGGGACAGGCATCAGTCAGCAAGGAGCGCTCGCTCACGGTTGCACAGATTTGGCGTAAGCTCAGGATCCTCTGGTCGTACCAGCCCGCTGCTTCCGGAAGCTTAACATATTATATTTCTAATGCTAAAACACTTGGATATCCCTGCCTTATAAAACATGCAAAAATGCCATCTGCAGTTAGGATGACTAACTCCAAGCATGCAGCCCTACTACAGATCCCCTTGCAGCTTTCTTCGTTTCATTGCTAAACACTTTTCAAGAAAGAAAGAAAATCCATTTTTAGTGCTAATGCCACCTGCAGGTTGAAGAAAAACAGTTGCAAGATCCCTGAAAACTGAACAAACATGCTTTTTTTTTTTTTTTTCTCCTTCCCTATCTAACCACAAGGAATGTAACTGCACACCTGCACCTTTTTGTGAAGGGAAATGATTTGGGGCATTGGAAAGGAGACCTTTTCTTGCTGCATGGCTTATGTTATCTGCTCGTGGAAACTTCCTCGTTACTAGCAGCTGGTGGTTCATGGGAAGGCGAAAATAAAACATCCAGCAGCAGTTTTTACTGATGTTGCTTCTGTGTCTGTAACTGCTCCTGGCTCCTGTGCCCCAGCAAGAGGTAGCAATCTGAGTCTCCAGCCTTGAGAAGATGTCTGAATCAGGCGGATGCTGAAATCGGGTGTACCCACTGCGTTCTCACTGCCCAGACACTGACTGGAGACACCTGGAGCTGTGCTTCAATGCTGCTCGCAAACAGCAGTGGTGGAAACACAGAACCCATCCCTGACCAGTGAGGCTGGGTGCTCCAAGCATGAAATCGGGAGCCCCAGATTCCTGATTTTGACACTAAATGCCCTCAGCAAGGCCCTTTGGAGCTCAGTTTCCACTTCCTTAAAGTGCAGTTACTGACCCCAGCTGGAGTCCTACCAGAAGGAGCCAACTTGCTCTGAAGACATAAAACAAACCAACCAACCCAGTAAATACCCTTAGCCAGTCACACACTCATTCCTTAGCGCCAGAGCTGTTCCTGGCATCGCTGCCGCCGGCAGCCATCACCCACAGGGAATGGTCCTGCTGCCCATTTTTCCTCCACAGGCACCCATGCTCTTGCTTCCCTCCCAGGCACAAGCAGCACAGCTTTAAAACGAGCCTTTCTGCTCAAAGCACTGCTGCGAGGAACCCCACTACTACCACCAGCTCACCGTTTTCTTTTGCACTGGGTTTCCAATGAGGCCCCAGCCCCAGCCCTCGGTTACGGGGTCATTTTTCCCCCCACATGGACTGTATCTCAGAAGCAGTGAGCAGAGCCTCATCAGTCAAGCATATTTGATTTTTTCCCCCCAAAAAAGGGCATTTTGGACCTACATTTTGTAACCACTGGGCTTCAGTACATGAGGCTGCACAACCCCTGACATGATGTAACACTGGATGCGATGACATCTGCTTGTAAGAACAGGCAGAAATAATGTGGAAAAGCCCTTTCTGGCTCTAATAGGCAGCCGGTGACACAGGTGAAACACCTCCTGTACCACTTAATAAAATTATTTTAATTTAGAAGGAGAATGAAGAAATGGAGCCAATTACCTTAGTGGATCTGACAGGCAACCCTAAACGGATCCTCAACATCCTCGGTTTGGGCCATTTTTATCCCTATGAATAATGATAAAATGACTCAGAAGAGATGCCCGAGGAAACACTGTGTGCTCCCAGCCCGAGTAATATTAATAAGGAAGGCTCCCAGCTGCACAGAAAGGAAACCTGGGCAAACGAGCAGGCTTTTGCTTGTGCCCTTTTCCCTTGAAGCTCCTGCCTGCCCTCCCGCACTGCACCGCACACTGTCACCGCACCAAGAAGTCCCCGGCCGGGTGCAGGTTTGCTCCAGAAAGAGTTGGCAGCACCTACGTGGGCAGAAAGTGCTGGGCTTAAAAAATCAAAGTTTCGAGGGAAAGAAACGCTTGCGCCGTTGAGTGCAAGGCGCTGTCAGCCAGGGGCAAGGCGAAGTCCCCCTGCGCTGAGCGGTCCCCAGTGGCACGGTGTGCCGGGGGGACTGCTGCCCCACGCACCGGGGCAGGCCGGCACAGCGCGGGGCTGGGTGGACACATGGTCTGTTCCACTATGGCAACTCCTATTTTCCTGTGAAAATACGGATTTCATGGTGCAAGATCAGCTCTGTCAGATTAAATCAAAATGCAATAATCACTGAGCAATTGCCATCTGATATCTAAATACCCCCACCAGCCTTATCCTGGTGCTAATTTTAAAACAGACACCCCTAAGAAGGAGATTTTTTTTTCTTCCAGGGAGAGGAATAAAAATCCTCTGAAGTGATAAAAATTAATCTCGATTCCTATTAGTTTCAGTGACAGCGATTGTAGCAGTCGCACAGGCTGTCCGGCGGTATTCCTGGGATGAATTCCGCATCTCAAAACAAGCCGGAGGAGCCCGAAGGACGTGGGTTTGTACGAGGATTATTTCCCCCTCCCCAAAACCCATGTCCCAGTGCAACTCGTGGGGCAGCCAGCTGCGGGAGCGGCTGCTCCTTTAAGACCAGATGTAACTTGCAGATCAAAAGGGCACAGCATTCACCCATGTCATTGTCCCTGAAAGATCAAAACCTCCTTATATACTTGGTGCAATATCTGTTCTTTTAAGGTAGTTTACATTTTTCCCCTCCTCTTCTTTTTTTTTTATTATTTTTTATATTTTTCTTACAGCCCCCACTTCTCCTTTCCTCCATCTATTCTTATCACTTTCGAATTACAGAGATCTATTTTCAGATGAGCGTGCCGAACAAAACCTTCATCTGTTTTTTTTCTCTCTCTCTCTCTCTCTTTTTTTTTATTTCCCAACATGGCGGTACGTGCTTATGCCCGCTATCTGCATAAGTCTTTTGTGTATTGCTAATGGAGTGCTGGAATTGTGGCAGCTCTGCGCGGGGAATACATGTGAGCAACAATATGCTGACAGACCCCTCGGTGGAATCTAATCTGTTCCAGCTCATGCACTCCTCAGAAACTATTTAACTTTCATTAAACTGTGTTTGATATCAGCTAAATAGAATGCATACGGCACCAATATAGCTCATATGGTCTCATTCATTCGATCACAGCAGTGCTTTTTTCTTATATTTTCCCCCCACTTGTGTCAGTACCCGGTATAGCTGGGTAAATAGGAGACCTTTGAAGATATAGTTAGTACTCAGATTTCTTTATTCTTTTGTGCTGGTTTCTTAGTGTTGAAACAGTGATTCATGTATGTCTCAGACAGCCTCCATTAATTTCATGTAATGTAGCTTTTATCTCGTAGCTGGGACAACTATCTCCAGCGCTGTCTCCCTATAGCATCTCGCGCACAGCCCACTGCCTTCCCACCCCCCAGCGCCCCTTTTTCTCCAGCGAGCAGCTCGTTTCTGGAGAATTTACTTTTGTTTTGCTACCTTTGTGGGGGGGCGGGGGGGGCGGAAAGGAAAAAAATAAATAAAGAGGCTAAGATTGCTGAGAAGTAAGGTAAAGATCTTTCTGTCCGCGTGGATGTCTTTATGTCTCACGTAGTGAGAAGAAAAGGCAGGGGGAGCAGAAAAGGGAGGGCTTTGTGGGGAGTGGGCTAAAATATCTTTGGTGGCAGCGGCTGGATAACAGTTTTTTTAACCTATTCACAGCACACTAATTTGATTATGAATGCAGCACAGTAGGAGCATGCAGTTTCTGGTGAGCGGGAGGAGGGGGTGACGGGCGCTGGATTTACAAGCCAGGGATGTTCAAAAGTTTGAATGGTCAAAGGCGGCTAAAAAAACATTATCAAGACCAACCCCCCCCCCCCCCCCCCCCAAACTGTCATTTAACCAAAAAAAAAAAAAAAAAATCCCCAACGCCAGACCAGCAAGCCCTTCAAACCAAGCCAAGCTGCAAGTGGGTGTATTAGCACCACAAATAAACGGTGCGATTTCATTTGTAAATAAAAGGAGAGTAAAAGGTGGTTCCTTCCTTCCTTCTCATTTTTTTCTTCCTCTTGAACGATCCAAAGGCATTAAAGGCTCCTTCACCTTAAGAGGAGGATGGCAGAGGGAAAGCAACATCAATTTGATTGGGAAAAGTGAAAGCGATTACCTTATGCTTTCTTTAAAGATTTTTTTCCAATTATGTTTTATTAAGTCCAAAGGAATAATCACATTTTTTTTTATATTGCTTAAGAGAAACAACATGGGGTCCTTTGGTAGAGGGAACCCAATTATTTGGGATATTATTTTGTGAAACCTTTTCATTTTATTAGTATACCAGAGGGTTTTCACATTCGCAAGGCTAAATCCTGACTATTATTACTTTTTTGGAAGAAACATCTCACCGGGGCAATTAATTTTATGCATTAACACCAGTCGCTGCCGCGTCACGCGCTTTAAAAAAAAGAGAAGGCAAGCAAGCCTCGCGCTCCGTTTGTCCTTCAGTTCATAAAGGGGTCACCAAGGCTGGCCCAGGTAACAAGAAAGGGGCTTTTTCGAGGGAAGATGTTGTGCAGCACCTCTGGGACGTCCTGGCTGGTGCCAGGCTCATGGCAGCGTGCCCTACCTGCCCCCTGGGAACCACGTCCTGCGGAGGAAGCTTCGCTCCAGCACCCGGCCAGGCTGAGCAGAGAAGGGCTGGTGGCCACCAGCCGAAAGGCTGATCCAAAAATTATTTAGATAAGCTTATTGATATTTTTACTATAGGTTATTAATCTTATTAATTGTGCTAACAGAGGCTAATTGAAAACGTATCATCTATTATTATGTTAGGCTTCATTTTGGGGAGTTTTTGTCAAAGTATCCTAGGAAGGAGTGATTAACCCTCTGCTATTTCCCCCGCTCTGCGCAGGCATGGTGGCAGGAAGGAGAACAGCCTGATTTCGCCGAGGGCCACCAAGCCCAAATTGCGAGGCAATGAAATTAACGGCTGTGGTTGCCAGTACCTGGAGCCCAAAGATAAAACCTGCTTCAGTGCTGCAGGAGGAGCGTGCCCAGGGCCAAGGTCAGTGTTTGTGCCGCACCAAACACAGGCTCCCCAGTCCTAACACCTCGTGGCTCTGCTACAGGTGGGCAGCTACAGCTACAGCCTCTCCTGATGCTTTTCAGTCTCAAAAACATGGAAAAAAAATATTGTTGTAGGACAATAAACTGCAAAACCCTCACTAGAGCCCCCTGGCTCACTGAGTAGTATAGTGGCACCGCAGCGTACTCCTGCTTGCCCCGTCCCAGGCCCACCTCAGAAGGATATTCATTAATTTTCCTCCAAATTGGAGCCAGCACAGCCCTAACCCGTGCTATGGCCACCCTGCAGGGACTTCGGGCACCTGGGTGTCCCCCAGCACGAAGTGACAACTTCGCCCTGAACTTTCACATGACGGAAATTAAGGATCTTTGCAAAGCCCACAAGCACATCACGCTTTCTGCCAAATCGGCAATGCTGAGCACCCACCAAACCCATGGGTTTGGGGTCCAGCTCTTCACGACTTTGAACACTATGCCTCAAGCCCCATAACAGTCTGCAGTGTGCACAATTCCCTTTTTATACTTTTCCTACAGCCTCTGCTTTCACTCCAACACACCGCTGCCGTCGGCAGAAGGTGCGGAGGTGCCCCCATACCTAGCGCTGGACTGGCCGGGGAGCAGGGCGGCACCGAGGGGCAGACACTCCGGGGCGGCCGTGCTGCCTCCAGCCAGGCACAGCTCCGAGAGACGGCTCCGATTCGCAGCCTCCGCTCAGCGCTTCGCTCGCTGCAGAGCAAACCGTGGCATATTGGTCGGTCTCGCTGCCAAGTGCTGTGGCCGTGCCCTCTCCGCAGCATCCAGCTCCAAACACGCTTGACGGGCACTCTCCGGGGGGACCGCCTGCGCCGGCTGTACACGGCTAACATATGTAGGTACACCTGAAAGCTACAGCCTGCCACTTCGCGTGGACCTCACTGGGGTACCTTTGCTCTTTTGCCACCAAGGGTTAATTTTCTAATGGCTGCTTTGCTGCTGAAGCTGGCCAAGTTTTTCATCGCCCGCAGAGCACCACAAGCTGTGATTTGGAGCCAGAAAACACCATTAATTTTCTAAATAGGAAGGATCACATATGTAAACTGTCTGGGTCTATAACCAGTTGGGCAGGTAGAAGGCAAAGAGAAGGAAAGTGGATTTTTTTTTTCCAGGCACCTAAACAAAACAAACCCGAGGCCGCTTGCAGCTCCAAAGTTTCTCGGGAAACCCCGGCCCCCCCTTGTCTTCCCCCACGCCCCCACCATGCACGCTCTTGGCCTCACCCGTGGCAGTACGCATTTTTCCTGGAAAAGGTCAGCTTGATGATTTATTGAGCAGTTATTGAAGCTTTCACATGAGGCGATATGGAAAAGCTACTGGAAAAAAATCAAGGGAAGACCAAATAAAGGTAACGGACCGCAGTTTGCGCCATCCTCCCCCAGGGTCCCCCCGGGATATCGGGTGCCACCGGGCTGCCAAGGTTTGGCAGCAGGACATGAGCAGGAGCACAGCGTTGTGGTGGCCGGGAGGCAGGGACGGGGACCCTGCGGTTCTGCCCGTGCACAGCCACCCCCACTGCCCGCCTGCCTCGGTTTCTCTCCACCAGCTGGCGTGCAGACATCCACCACAGAGGGGTGCTCTGGGCCTTAATTAATTAATTAACACCTCGTGTGAGGTGCTTGGAAGGCCTTTGGTGGAGGGGACTACCATAGTGCATGATATTAAACAGTGGTAAACCAAAAATTATATATATATATATTTTTTAATTTTTTTTATGACCTTTTTTCCAGCAAGTCAAGAACCTGGAGCAGAATTATTATTATTATTTTTATCAAGTTCCTCAATAAAACAAAGTCACAAAAGAAGGTGATATTTTGCTTCCAGATGCCACGCAAATATGACAGCAACCTCAGGCTGGTTCGTGGCCGTCACAGCATGGCCGCCTTTGAGGGCCTGATCCTGCACCTAGTCGCACGGCTGCAGTCACCCCAACCAGGTGCAGCCACCACCGCAGGACTGGGTCCTTGTTTAGCCCGATTTTCACACCCCGACCCCGCCAACCACTGTCCCTCCTGAGGAGGGGCACTGCCTGTTCAGGGCTGCTCGGAGCCCAGCAGCGCCCGCTTGGTCCCTGTGATCCTCCCCGGCCTTTAGCGGGGAGCGCGCCTGGGCTGCCTGCCCGGGCTGCACTGTGACCTGGCTTCAAAGTGCCAGAAGAGGTTCCCCGGCTCCCTTTGTGCCGCACAGTCTCTTAATTGCACTTTTAAACACAGTGTAATTTTTGTAATTAACATTATGGTTTCAGAGGGCAGAGAAGCCTGCACTATGCTAATTACAAACTGGAGTAGTCGGCATAGAAATTCAAGGCTTCGGTTACCGGGGCCGAATGCAGTTTTTATGAAGGATTTCAAAGATCCTCCGTGGGCTCTGTGTTCTGAGTTATCATTAGCATTTGATAACATAAAGAATTTTTATAACGTGACAGATTTCGATGTGAAGATTTTACCTGATAACTGGAAAATTTACATAAAGACCTTCATTAACTCTCTGCTCACATTACTGCCAGCATAAGAACTACGGTGTGCTGTCTCCCTGCAAGATGGGGCTGGGGAGCCAAAGAATTTGTGCTTTATAATAAAATTTATAGTATGTTGCGAAGGGAGGTTATAATAATCCTCAGTGATGTTGGGAATCAGAGCAATTCAAAGAGTGAAGGAGAGCGCAAGAGGTGATGGGAAAGGATATTTCAGGATTGCCTCGCGACAGAGGAGCGCGGGCTGCAGCACAGGCTGCAAGGGTGGGCACGAAATTTCCCAGGGCAGGCGCTCAGCAGCACAAACCACCACCACCACAACAAGCCATGGGCTGCGACCCCTCTGGCTCATTTGCCCTGTGGTCTCTGCAGTTTGGGGTAAATGACAATTTAACATCAGTCCTGCTGCCTCCCTGCTTGCTGCTGTACACGTGCTGCTGGATGTGGAGCATCACCTCTGCGGGACGCATTGTCCTTCATGAGGGATACGTTTCCTTTGCAATTACAGAGGTAACATGTAGCATGGAACAACATCATCACAGATTTCAAAGTCCCCAGAAACAATTAGTAAAAGTTTATCAGCATCTCTCTTACAGTTGACACATCCTATGGCCTCTCCACAGATACTGTGGCATTTCCCAGAGGTTGGACCACTCCAAGACATCACCCACTGAAGGCTGCCCAGCTGCACCTTCTGGATACTTTATCTTCTAACTCGTTCATACTTATTCTCTTCTTCAGTAAATAACTGAAATTGCTCACCAGCACAGTGCCATGTTGATCACAAACTTGCATAAGCAGAAAGCCAAAACAAGCTGATGCACACAGAGCAAGCAAGGACATGACTGGACCTTAACAAACTCACCATGCTAGCCTCCTGTCAAATGGCTTCTTTGAAGCTTTTTGATGCTCTCTGCACCCATTTCTGAATTTCTTCCCAGGCTAAAAACCTCTCCAGCACCTTCAACTTTAGTTAAGGCAAAACACCTAGCTCGTACTGCAGGAAAACCCAAGCAATCTCCAGCTGATGCGTAAGCCCCATTCCTCAAGTCCCCAATTGCAGTCAAAGCACACGATCTATTTTACAAGCCTCATACAGTCCTGTTGCATGGGGAACAACCACACTGGGTTGTCAGAGTTCCCTTTGCAAAGGAATCTCCCTTTTTTCCAGTTTTGCAAACTCGGTGCTCGGAGAAACCAAAAAGCAACCTTAGATCAATGATCAAACTTTCGTAGTAGATGGCTTTTATTTTTACAAAATATTTGCTTCCAGCAGAGTGTATCTTAATTTACAAATGCAGAAATCTGTCATTAAGCTTTGACCCAGCTTCATGGCATTGTCAAATGCAATAACGTATCTTTTAATAGTTTTATATCAAGTAAGGATATAACATATCATTAGTTTAAATGTATTTGCAAGCAATTACCCCCACCAGGATATTTGTGAATGCTCATGCAAAATTGATGAAATTCTGACATGCTTAAACATTGTTCATTTAGCTCTATTCCTTATGTATAGAAAAAATAGAATAAATAATTCTGCTGCCACTTGCAAACTACCATTCGGCATTTTCATTCTGCTCATGGTTTCTGTCCTGCCTTTAAACTATAGCCTTTGGTGATCATTTGGAAAAACAGTTTCATATATGTTTAATTTTAAATAGATGTATTAGATTATTCATTCCTCTTATTATTGTTCAATGCAGTAATTTAAACATGGACTAGATTTACTGCATGTCAGCTGCCTTTCTTTTACAAAATGGGATAAATTATTAAATGAGTAGAGGTTGTTTGACAACGGGTTTTCCAGTACTTCACAAAAGAAAGACCTTTGACATTCAGCTGTCTTTTGAAAAGAATAAAGAGTAAATCAATTAAGTCTCTATGCTGCGGTTCAAAAACATGATGTTATGGCACATTCTTGCTTACCTCCAAGTTGACTTGGGAAGACTCAACCCAGTGCAGCAGTACCGCTAGGTAAATTATTGATTTAATTGTCAGGTTGTCTCACAAGCAGCACTCTGGCCCAGCTACCTTAAACACAGCCATTTCTACAACTCCTCTGCTCCTTCCCCGAGCTGTAGAAAACCATCGATATCAACCTCTGCTAACATTTGGCACCACCTCGGAAGACCTTTTAAAAAGTACTTATTTCTGGCTGCATCCAGCAAAGGCTAAGGCTTTCTAAGGAGAGATGTCTTCATTGCCTCTGCTGAGGATGCTTTGTGTTTACGAGCTTTTATGTGAGGTTTTCAAGAAAGCTCAGGGAACGTCAGGCGCAAGACGCTGAAAGCTGCGATCCAGCTTGGGTACCAGGATATTCCCTGGCAGGGAAAGCCCTGAGTTGATGGAAAACTACACCAGCAGACCCAGTAACAGATCTTTTCCTTCTTGTTCCTGTGGCCACTACTAATTGCTGCATTTACTGCAAAGGTTGCAAAGCATTTGGGGTGCTTTGGAAGGAAGAGAAATGTATTGGCTTAAGATATTATGTCAGCAAAATGACATAATTTAACCTAAACCTTTAAACAAAACAAAACAAACAAAATCTAATTACGAATTAGAAAATTAAAAAAAAAAAAAGTCAATTTAGTCAAAGCAAAATCTAACCAAAAGCTCATTTTCTTTACCTGACTTAGAAGCAACGCACCAGAGGCACTAATTCCATCGACAGCCACCTAACTCAGCAGTACAATGAAACAATGTGGGTGTACACGATGGAGTCTGGAGTTTGCAATCCAGCCTTGACATCGTGCAAATTTACAGATCATCGCTTTTTTGGTTTTTCTTTTTTTTTTTTTTTGTCTCTGCAGAAACCAAGGATGAGTTTTTTGCTCAGTCACAATTAAGATTTGTTTAATTTCAGTGACTGTTCTCGATCACGTATCTTTTTGATCGTGTTTTTCCATTCCCAAGCAACACAAACATTGTATATGCTAGGGGCCAACCCAGAACATAAAGGGAAATCAATGAGGTTACACACAGTGTAACTCTGGGGTCTCCAAAGTCCCTTCCTTGCTGGTGAAAGATGCTCCCCGCTACCTTTAGGTTGGAGTTTCGTTCACGCAAGCTTTTAGCATCCCAAGTGGCGGGATTTGCATCAGCTCCCCTGGGAGACTGCTCCTGCCTGGAAGCTTTCCGTGCTATTACACCTCCAGGTTTCTATTTCTCAGCTTTCCCTCCAGGAGAAGAGCTTTTTGAGCAGCGTGAGGTCTCTGGGCCTGAGGACTCCCCCAAGGCCACCTCTGCTCAGGGGTGTCGGGGCTGTGGCTGCCACTGAGCAAGAGGGAGATGCATAAATTTTTAAGCCAGAGATCATTTAAAATTATGTGTATATAAAGTTACCTCTTCCCATAAATAATTTCCAGGCTGCAATATTTTGCCTCGTGGCAGAAAAATGAAGGCAGCGAATGTGAGTTTTGCAACTACGGTTTCTTGGGAGGGGATGGGGCAGCTTGTACACAGCCCACTCAGGAAGCGGCTTGCCAGGATTTTGCAAACTCTCACAATCCTATGTTAAAGTATTGCTCGCAGAGAAAAGGTTAAATGAGGTTTAAGTGCAACGTAATAAACCTTCACTGTTCATAAAGTCGTGTGATAAATGCGCGTGTGGTTGCTCTGGATAAAAACACTGAGGTCAGAAGGCGAAGTTGGGAGGCGACGGCCCCGGGGACCCAGCGTGATGGAGACACTCGAGCCTGCTGGTGCGATACGGGGTAACTCCATGCCCACCACAGGCACACTGCTTGCTCAAAATAAGAAACTTCTGGTTGTAATTCACTCACGACTTTGAACCCCAGTCGAATGGCTCCTGTATGCACCTCTTGCATGCTTGGTCCTGATGGGGAAGCGAAGCGGCAGCAGTTTCGGCACCCATTTGGGAAGGGGGCTCGCCAAGACCCCGAAAGCAAATGACGACTGCGGAGGTCAGTGCCCGCTCCTGCCGTGCGGGCAGGGAAGCACCTCGGCGCAGGGAAGGGCCCGCGGCAGCAAATGGAGTTCGGCGCCGCTGACTGCGCTTCAGACAAGCGGAATGGAGCTTCAATTATTATTGTTATTTTAAAGCGAAACTCTGATTGCTAGGGGCATCCCAATTTTATCGAGCTCATTTTATTTTCCCTATGTTTATTTGAATAATATGTCCTCTGCTTGCAATAAAAAATGCCATATACCCCATCACCACAAGTAGCAGTTTATATAAACATAGCATTGTCCTGATGAGTTCAGAGATGAACCCATTTGTTTATAGAATTTCTCCAGAATTTGTAACATTTATGGTTTAGAAAACAAACTGAAAGGGAAACGTCCTGTATGGTGAGGAGCTGTTGTGCTTGCAGATTTGATTCACAAGGTATGGAAGTGGTCGCAGGATAACAATCTTGTTTAAAAATATATATATAATAATAGCAATAAAAAAGCACAAACTTTCAGTACAGTCTCCTCCCTTTGGACACTCGGAGACAGGGCACTTTCACCTCTGATGGTGGCTAAAATTCAATGCCAGGGTGTTCGAAACCCCCCTGTGCCAGCATTTTAAGAGCATTAGGCTGCTTCTGTGTGTTGCGTGTGATGTTGGTGCAACCACAGAGGGCCCTGGAAGGAGCAGTACCCAGAGGCTCTGTGGGGTGGACAAGGACGGGAACCCCAGTGACATGTGGGACAAGAGGAGACAACCGGGTCAAGGACCCTTCGCTCATCCATTGCAGCACTGGGATATGGGAGAGACTTTGTGGAGGACTAAAAATGCACTGAAGTCTGAAGAATGGAGTAAACAGGAGAAGGATTTCGTTCCTTAGTTATGCCAAGCCCAGATGCTCCAGCTGGTGAGAAGGAAAAGGGATTTCCCCCATGGGACATCTAACAATAAGGACTTTACATCAGCAGCACATCAAGAGACGATATTACTCTAAGTGCCTTAAAATAATAAATAAAAGAGAGTCCTTTTAAAGAGGTTTCTTCATGGGTTGTATCCTTAAAAGCCAATACAGAGATAGACCTCGCACATTGTCGCGGTGCCCGTTAAGCATCAAATGTCATGGTAGGAAAGATCAGATGACTCCAAAAGGGGATTTCTTTCCCCCGCCCCATGCTGTAGGATGCCCGTGGCAGGCAAGCCATAAACCGAGCGGTTTATACGAGGGCTGGCAAACGTTCAGTTGCAAGTGGAGGCGCTGCACAGGCGAGGTGCTTGTTAGTGTAAGGGCCCATCCATAAATTGTGTTTTTACAATAATTTCCTTCAAATTGGATTGTCGTCATGATCAGATTGCTTCCATTTACTGGAAGCAATTGCTAATTACACACATGTCCCCTGTAGGGAGGATGTACAGTAAAATGAGCATTTTGTAGGGAATTTCTTGTGTTTCGTACCTCCTACAATTTCACCCGTGGACATTTTCCAGCAGGCCAGACTCTGAAGTTCTTCTTCATTTGACTTCAGCAAGAGTTTTGGCTCAGCATGGCCCTGCGAGACTCTGCTGTATATGTTTTGGTCAATTACAAAACAAAACATGAATACAAACACTCTTTGGATCACTCCAAAAATCCCGTAGGACACCTCATTTGTCCTGCTGACAACTAAAATATTTCTGTTTCAGCCTGTTCCCACCTCAGTTTTCTCTGGCCAGCCTGGCGTGTCTTCCCTCCATCTCTTGGGAGACCATTCCACAGATCACTAGACCGTCGTTTTTTCCAGGGCATCACTCTAAGTTTTCCTTTGCTCAGTTTCATCCCATTACTCCTTCCACTTAAAATATCCCAAATAAATCCTCTTACACATACCCCAGCAGCTTTTCTTGTCTATCCAAATTCCTTACCAGAAACACCTTTAACCCTGCTCCTAAGCAAGTTAATAAGCCAGATCTGCTAAGGATGGATTTCACTGCTTTGGCAAGCAGCTGTCTGAAGAGGTATGTTTACTCCTAATTTCAGGTCCTTTACTTTTATGGCTGCTTCAAGACCCATGCACATTGCCTTTGCAATGTTTTGCAGCGGCAGGGCTGTGCTCAGGGGCAGCCCCAGGCTGCCAGCCCCAGGCGGCCGCAGGTGCCTGAGCTGTGCCACCCCTCTTCTCTGGCTTACAAAGGAGCACCTACGGCCAACTTTGGGTATTGCATACAACCCCAAGTGTTCTGGTCTTCCTCTCCCCAACACCTCTCCCCTACACGCACCCACCCATGCACTGAGCACCAGCACGTCTACATTTGAGGAGCTGAATAGTAAGTGGTGAGCAATGACATTTGAAAGAGCGTTTTCCCACAGCACTGACAATTCTAGAGTTGGGATATTTTGCTTTTTCTTGTGAAAATGCTAGCTAGAAAAATATCCTCTTGCTTCTTTTACTAAATTTACTAAATCCACAGAAGAAAACATTTATAAACTACATAGCTGAGGAGAACAACTATTTCCTCCTTCTCGTATGACAAAATACAACAAATCACCCTGATAATTACAGCATCATGTGTCAGGACCTGCAGGAGCTGCCTGCAAGAATGATAAATCCTTGGCCATACAGTTACCTTGTGATATCCAGAGAAACCTACCTGGATGAAAGCAGCTCCACTCCTGAAGCAACCCCACTGCAGGCACTGGAGTTCCTCCAGCGATTAATCCGAGTGGCTATCTGTAGCACAGACCACTCGTGTTGTATTTCATAGCTGCAATAAGGAACTACAGAAACTATCTGCATTACTCCCCTTCAGCTGTGTGGGATTCTTTCAATAAGGGTATCATGGGGGAGAGCAATGAATACTATTATTTTATTTAGAGACCTTGGGGTTTGGACAAGAGCTGGTGAAAGGAGCTGGGGTAAAGCATTCCCCACCAGGAACTCCCGTTTTGTCAGAGCGGGCCTTGGTGCAGGGAACAAGCACATTTTGACAGCATTTCATTTAGAGCCAAATTGAACCACAGTGTTTTGGTGAGAATAAACTCCAAAGTTAAACGTCATTGGAACAGAGCGAGTCAATTATTCATTGCAAAAGAAAAAGTTGTTCTGAACTGTTACTTTACATTATATTCCTAATTATAAAAGAAAAGAAATGCATAATTGGAATGAAACCTTTTGATTTATTGAACTAGAACATTTTGACTAATTCAAAATAGCATGTTCTAGAAACGTGTTTTTCACAGGCAATTTCAACTTTGTGCTTTTGTTCCAATTCAGAACAAAACTACAATTTGAAATCACAAATTTCCCAGTTAAATAGAAAAGATGATGCATGAGAAAAGCAAGCAGCTCACACAACCCTGATGGCGATATTACATGTAACTCCATTTCCAGAAACTCCTAAGTAGCTTTAGGGACTTCTGAATGGAGAAAAAAGGACACTGAGCAGCACAGGAATAAACAGGATAATTGTAAAGATGCAGAAGTCAGATAGAAAACACGGTGTTGCTCCTCAAATGAGATATCATCAGTTGTGTGTGTGTAAGGATGTGTAACAACCCTAAGGGCAACTGGGTGCGACTCAAAGCTCATAATTCAGTGGTCAAAACAAACCCTAGGCATCCCTAAATGACCCCATGGTTAGATTTAGGCATGGCTCTGCTATATGGAGGTTGGTTTACGGCATACTAGCTTCATGTCCTTCATTATATGCTGTAGAGCTTATAGTTTTTGTTTAACCCACACCTTATCACAGCTCAGGGGTCATAAGAGGCTGCAAGATCCTGACTGCAGCTTTTAGCCGTGTGTGATAAGAGAGCTGTGCTACACCCTGGTGCCACGATGGTGCCTCCAAAAAAATATGTTCCTCCTGGGAAAGATGTCACTACCTCCGCCACTGCTCCCTGACATCCCATGCGGCTGCCTGATGTCCTGCTCCCTTTGGAGAGCAGGTCACAGATGTCTGAAGGAAGCATTTGAGGGAGGAGATCTGAAGGGCAAAAGTTTCCTCAAGGGCATTCATTCAAGAAACCTCCTTCTCCCCGAAACATTTAAATACACACATTTGCTTCAATAATGTGCATTTAAATTTTGAAGTATAAATGCTCAAAAATCCATGAAATGGAAGAGCGGAGGTTCTCATCACTCAGCCGAACTGCCTAGCTCAAGCACTTCACACCATGCAGGGAACAGCAACAATAGGAAACAAAGACCTCAATTTAAAACAAAAAACACAATTAGGGACAGCAGCGTGTTTGCACTGAGGCTGCAGTCAAGCTGCCAGAAGCAGTGCAACACACTCGACTCCCAGTTACTCTTTGGACACGTTTTTCAGCGACTCTTTGGGTAGGACAGGGCACGCTGGTGCCCACGTGTGCCATAAGTTCAGCCTCTGGCACAGCAGAGGCCCCTGGCTGCCAGGGGAATAGAGGGCTACCAGCTTTCCACAGTCTCAACTGGAAGGAAGCCCTTTGAATCGAGATGTGCTCCCAGGTGAAATCAGGAGAAAATCATCTTGGCCTTGGAAGGGAGCCTTGTGCTGCCACAGCCTCCTTCTCGCTGGGTTATCACCACCCCAGGTCTCAAAGCAATGCTCTGCTGACAAACTTGGATCATCCACTGGTGGAAACACTGGCCGTGCCGCAGGGCTCTGCTGGTGGACCACAGAAGGGACACTCACCTCCGAAGACCAAACGGGGGAAAGACCATTTCTAAAGCCCATCTCCATAACCACGCTGAGCCAAGCATGCAACGAGCAAATGCATGAAACCGTGGGCGAATCTGAGCTCCAGGAGATGCCACCACAGCTAACGCTGCCCTCGCAGGTGGAGCAGCAGAGGCAGCTCCCCGTGCTCCAGGACCCCGCTCTCACCCAGCAGAGCCCAGGGTGGGCAGGTGACACATTTCCATCCATGCCATTTCTTGCAGGGAAGAAAAGGAAAAGCAATGACCAGGCCATCGAGTAGTTAGCTACACAACTGCTACCTAATGATCCTAATTTGCATGATTTTAATAATAATGAGTAAAACCAAACTGTTAAGTTGCACTTTCTACCTCAGCAAAACTGAGCTATAATTGTGTAGAGAATAATTTTATGGGTGAAGTGTGCCCTATATTATAAGAGATTAGAATAAAGTGCTCTAATATTCAGTGTCTTAGCAGGTGCAGGCACTTACCTGGGCAATTAAAATCTTTTTAATATACAAATCACAGCCAATGAGGCTATTGGCATGACAAACTGGATCTTTCAGGACATATTGTGTTTGTCTGAAATAGATTTTTGTTTGCTAGCAATAATTTGTCTAACTTTTGTTTGAAAGAGAAAATGAACGCAGATTAATTTGCAGAAGATTCTTAAAATGCTTATATTATATCATTTCCATGAAAGCATTTACTTGTCCCTATCTTTGTGTAATACATGCATTAATGCCCTTTGATTAATATCTCTTTTTAAAAATATACCACATATAACAATTGATATGTTTCAATATTATATCTGCTAGGGACTACTGGGCTGGGCTGAATAGAATTTGGCCTTGAATTAACAAGCAGATCATGGAAAGCATATGAAATTTCCTTAATTGATTGATTCATTAAGTTCATTAAATGCCCTCCTTTGTGCTCAGAGTATTCTGTAAATGTAGGCAGGTAAAATAGGTGCAATGTCTCCTGTGAAATGCAGAAGAAAATATGTTCCAGGTATTCCTGAGCAATTCTGAAGGGAGAAATTTTTTTTTTTTAATGGATTCCACCAACACTCAGACCTGCACATAAAAACCTGCTATTTTAACATATTAATAGTTTCAGATCTTTGCTTCCATTTGACATGACATGATTTTGCATCCAAACTCCTTCTGAAATTCTAAAAAGGGTGAATGCAGAGACGTGTGGCTCACCACCCAGGGCTGCGTCCTCTCCCGGCCACCCATAAACCCACTGCCCAGATTTTTATGACCCAAAAATGGACTTTGGATGAAGACAGTAAATTGGAGTCTGAGGGCAAAACGACTGCCCCTTTCTCCTGCCTGCCTGGTGGAAAACAATCCCGGTGGTTTCCCATCAGTGAACCCCAGCCTGGCTGCTTCCTCACTCAATTCACACCTCTGCCTCTGCAAAGAGGCGCAAATTGCACCTCCTGGAGCTGCCTCCCCGAGGGGCTTTGTCTCAGCTCGGGGCAAGCAGTGTTTGCACAACTCCCCCTCCTCTGAGCAACCCCTGGGCCGCAGCCTTCGTCCAGGGACGGTCCCAGCGGGGATGCTGGCTCGGTCCCCGCGGGACTGCCGCTGCTCCGGTGTTTGCAGCCACGGGACATGCTATCCCCGCTCCGGCAGCACCAGGAGGCATTCGTTCCCTCCTCCTCCTCGGAGGCTGGTGACCGGGCTTCCCTTTCGAGGCTATGAAGAGAAACAGGCACCTGCAAAACACGAGTTGTAGGACGCGTGCTGGATGCTAACTGGGCAGCACAGTTCTCGGGGGTGATGGAGATGCCCAGGGACCCAAACCCTGCCGGAGCCCCTTCCCGTGGTGAGCAGAGTCCTCGGGGCAGCACCTCCAGAGGATGCGCTGGAGAAAGCGGGGGCCGCCCTCTGTGCTGTGGGGATCCTTTGGCCGCCCCAATCCCCAGGGCGCTTTGCCCGTGCAGATCTCTCCTGTAGGCTTACACCAGTAGCCACAGCATACTTGGCTCTCTTGTCGTTAAACGCTAACCATGGGAAAATCCCTGAAGTTACCAGCGCCTTACAAAATAATAACCAGGGGAAAAAAAAATAAAAGCAAGCTCCAAGCTTCTCCGCTTCTGCTGCGGAAACGATTTAAAACCGAGCTTTGGTTCATACCCAAGCTACTCCTTAAAGAAGCTCAAAGCCCTTCAGCATTCGGGTGTACCGACACAGCCAGGACCAACATTCTGCTTCGCCCTGTCCAAGTTTGCTGGAAAATACACATCTGCAGCTGCTTTACATACTTCTGCATTCTCATTTCCTCAGCCAAAAGTCTTCCACTATCAAGCCACAAATTAATCTAATTATTTGGATATTTAGGCTCGAGTCAGCAGACAGTTAGGCATGTGCTGAATACTGCCTGGGCAATGCGACTGCTGGGGGACTATTTAAAGCCAGGCGCATGCCTGAGCGCTGAGCTGAATGAAGCCTCGGTGACCGCATCTACAGGAGCTGGCTTTAAACAAACTGGTTTTAGGCAAGCAAAGAATTGCCTTTGAATAGAGAAGCAGAGGACAGGCAGGTATTTACCAGGTTTCACAAACACGTTATGAAAGGAATAGATTGTTTTTAACAAAAAAACACTCAACATATGGCTGCAATATCTTGAATAATTATGAGAATGGAACAATAAACAAGAAATATTTTTGTAACTTATCATATGGAGACTTTGACGAGTTTGATGAAACGTGTCTCACCTTTAGCATCGCATTTTAAAAGGCTGGCCACTGCTACATCGGGGGCTTTTTTCCATAGAACAAACCCAAAGGTGCCGGGTTCTGCAGGGGCCTTGCCTCGGCCCCCCAGTCTGCCTGTGCTAATGAAAAGCGACTTGCAGGAAGAACCTGGGACCAAAAATAATAGCACGGGGCACACGGTGCCATAAATAGTTAAATGAAACAAAACAAAAGAGTGAAAGCAAACTGTAAGACCATCGCGTTTCCAAGTGTAACGTGGGTGTTTATATGCAATACTTAAAAATGTTGAAAGCAGCTGAATTACCCAGCCCCATTCCCCTGAGGCTCTCACCCCCAGCAGGAAGGCACGATGCCCCTCGGGCCGGCCGCACCCGAGCAGCTCTGGGATGGGGAAGGAGCCCTTGCTTGCCCTGGGGAAGCCCAGGAGCTGCTCCAGAGGGACACCACGGTGCAACACCCTTCCTAAGGCACCGCCCGCCTGCCCAGTCGCACCTGGGGTGCTGGCCCCTGCTTTTCTTGCCCAAAGACCTGGCTCTCGGCTGTGCCCAGGCCAGGGGCTCCGGCAGCACCTCGCTGCGGCTCCCGCCTCCACCACCCACTCGCTGCCTGACCCCGCCGGCGCTCATGATGCATCGTCCCGTCACCCTCACCGTTTACAGCAAAAAAGCTATTTAGCCGGTGCCTGCAACCCTTCAGCCCGCAACGCCTTGACAGCAGAGGTTATAGGAAAAAAAAAGAGAGAGAGAGGGAGAGAAAGAAAGAACAATGTGCAATCGGCACTGCATTAGAGATGGAAAAAGTACTTAAAGCCTGCAACATTCATCAAGGCTGAATACATAAATGCCACATTTTGAATAAGCCAAGCAAAAGACAATGACAAAGGAAAGGCGCGTTGCTTCAGGAATCTCTATCATTTTCATTTGCTGCTGTCAGGAACCTGTTTTTTGCCTCTCACTCTATCAGCCATTATAGCATTAATGAAGTAACCTCACATAGTTATTGACTGGCTTGTCAGAGTCCCTGCCTGATCCCTTAATAGAAACCATTGGTCTTCAGTTAAAAATGGGGTGAGCTGGGAGGTGCTGTGGGCATGTGCTGAATTTCAAGTGCACTCCTGAGGTTATCAAAAGCCATGAAATGCAAATTATTATATTTTTTAAACACACAGATTTCATGCAACTGAGCATATAAAATTGACTAATACTGTACTTTATGCATTCCTAATAATGTTTCCAAATACGCTCTGCATATGATCTTTCCCCAGAAAGTTGTGGGTGGTATTTGAATAAGCAGAAATGGGCCTAGTTTTATTTTGTGAATAAAGTAGTTTCCTGGATGTTGCAAGTCTCTGTTCCTTCTAATATAAAGTAATGTTTATGCACTGTCTGTTCAAACAACATGGGTAATCCTTTGTCTGACTTTCTGTCTCAGATCAAAATCATTTTTCCTTCATCTTTTTTTCTCCCCCTCCTTTCATAAACCATCCTAAGTCCCAGAACTGGTATATTCTCATTTACTAGAAACTGAGGGTTGGCAGAGGCTCTAGAAATAACTTCTTTTCCCAGAAGGTAATAAATCCAGGGAGTAATCTGAAACATCGAGTTGTTAATTCCAGCACCACCCCGCCATTGCTCTCAGGAGCTGGGTACGTTACCGTACCAGCCCCGGTACGCGGCATTGCACGAGTGGGGCAGGACGCAGGCACATCCCTCTCGCACCCATCTGGCGAGGGCAAGGCACACGAGGAGCCTGCAGGCTTGGCATTTGGCACGTCAAGCTTTAGGTGACCTTTTGTGAGCTCCACCAAGGAGGACCTGGGGCCCATGGTCTGATGGGTTCCATTTTGGTTCCAAGCATTATGTCCTGAAGGCGTGCTCTGCGCACATTTGTGATCAGCTGTCATGGCCTGATCATCACCAAGAGTCTTGGTACATAATGCTCTCCAGCCCTGCATCCCTGCCCCGTGTGAAATCTGCTTCCCTAACTCAGCCAGCTTACTGAAGTCAAGCTTTACCTGCAGGTGAGACTTTAAAGCTTCTCATCAACACAGGTAGCCCTCACCATCATGCTATTCCCCGTCTTTCTATTCAGGAGAGTCTCAAAGGTTAAACATTACAGCTGATTTTGAAAACAGCAACAAGAAACTCCTGTCTCACTCACTGCAGACAGCAGAGGGAAGAATAGTTGCTCAGCCAGACCTTATTCGAGATTGCTCAGACCTCCTGGGTCTGCAAAACTGGGTTGGCATTCTCAGAAGAACAGGCTCCCATAATAATTGTGGTCTCTTCTCTCTTCTGATTGGGCTAAAATTCTCTAAGAACAACTCTCATGGCACTTTCACATCCCTGGTCTGAAATTAAGCACATTTTTCCTAATGAATACTCTGTTTGTTGATTTGGTGACATTTTTTATGAGTCTGAAATATCATGAAATTCCCTTTTTTTTTCTGCTTTCCCCAGTTAATTATTTGCACTCCCTCAAAGATGTACCTTACATAAAAACAGTTGGTGGGTAGCATGTTAGGAACATCTTTGACTTAACCTATTTCTGCACTATCCCTTTAGCCCGGTGCCATCAGCACACTCACCTCCTTGCATGGTCATGGGAGAGCCACAGGGCACGGTGAAGTCTTGGCTGCCCCAAACCCTGAGAGGGGCTGGTGACCATCTTCAAGGGGACCACAGCATCACCCCCTCCAGCCTGGGACATCCCAGCAGCTGGGTCACTGCAGTTAGCACATTTCCAAGGCTGTCTTCACAAGGCAGCAGGACTTTGCTAAAGCATTTGAGGTTAGTCTGAGCTGTGCCGGGAGTTCAGCCACCAGCTCTGCAGGTCTTTGTTACAATCCCAACCCATCTGAGCAGAAACACATGGAAATGAATTGCACTGGTGAACAAAAAAAAAAAGCAACAGAGCTGCCCTCCCACCCATGGCCAGTTTCGTCCATCTTTAACTTGCGCACAGAGGTGAGGTGAGGGACCTGCAAAGGGTCTCTTTAAAAAAAAAAAAACTGCAAAAAGTAAGTAGCAAATATTTAAAAGTCAAAAAAACACTGGGATGGAAGAACTGCTTTTGGCGGAAGCAGAAAAGCTACACTCTGTGCAGCGTGATCCGGACCTCTAGGAGGACAGGAGCAGCCGTTCCCCTCCGCTGCAGGACCGGCTGTGCTGAGTCCAGTCACACAAACGCCACGGCCATCCAACACATCCCAGCCACACTCTTACCGCATCTCCACCGTCACCTGCGTCTGCTACAGCACGCTCCCTGGGAATTGCTCCTGAGCACGGGGAGAAATGCCCCTTCCAGAGAAGTGACAGTGGGCTACAGGGCTCCGTGCAAGATGTTTCAGGCTAGATGCAATGGGCAGGATGCACTCCACTGACTGCCTGGAGGCTGTTTTAGGTCCTAAAGGTGGACCTCTCCTTGGGAAGGGCCGGTGCTGATGTGACCATCTTCTAGTTAAAGTACTTATCCTGGTTTCCTCCCCAAAGCTGTTCAGTGTTCCTGATCAAAAACCAAATCCTGATTGTCATCATCATGCAGTGCAGACTCATTCTAGCTGAAAACAAACAAGTTTGCTCCTTGCATATGGGGGGGAAAAAGCCAACAACATAGCACCACTTTCTAGTTGATTCAAGGTCCCTGACAAAATAATTGTGACCGCAATGCCTGCACTTCCTACCAAAGCTCAGGAAAACTTTAAGCTTTTCTTCTGGTCCCGTGCAAAGTCCAAGCTGCCAACAAACAGCTTCTGGGGTTGCTCTCAGATCCGCGCTCAAGTGAGCTTGCACACTAGCAATCTAGAAACAGGCAGAGCTGGGGGTCAGGGGCCGACACTTGTTTAGATCCTCACTTCCCAGAGACTTGTCTATCCTCACTCATAAACCTCCCATAGCTGGCTCATCCATGGGTTTTGTTTGTCTTCTATTTCTTTTCAGGGTAAGCTGATGCCATGTTTGCAGCACAAACTCCACAAAACATCACCCTGGCCCACGGCTCGGCTCTGCAGCAGCGGTGCAACGAGTGGCTCGGGTAGAGCATTGCTGCCAGGAGCTCATCAGCTCCGAACTTCTAATTGTGCTTAATGACTGCTGAAAGGAACCAAACAATCACGAGTGAACTTCAGCTTCCCTGGTAATTAATATTGTTATTACAGAATTGTTAATAATTATTAGACCCCAATCTAGGGAGCATCAAAGATTTTGTGCATCTCCAAGAAGACACGCAGCCTGCCTGGCTCTTGTTTTGTGCTTCACAGCTTTGTCCTTATTTTGAACGTGCCTCTGACTAACGTCTGCCCTGGTAAGAGCCCAGAAAATCCTCCTAATTGACTGCAAGAAACTCTGCTCATTTCAGACGCCCGCAGTCTTAGCCTTGAGACAATCTTTGTTTTGGGGACACGCTCTGTGGCCCTAGGAGAAACACGCATGGCTTTTGTGCGTTGCAGCTGCTGCTGCAGGCGATGCTGAGGCGAGTGCTGCTTGGCGTCACTACGGACTTTCACACGAGCAGCCCAGAACTGAAATCATTCTTAAAGGTTGCTAAATATCAAATTTGCAATTGCATTGGCTGTATGCAAACAGGCCTGCTATTTTGTGTGTTTTGTTGAGTGCAATATATTTGGCATGCAAAAGCAGTGTCTTCGGGGATTTTTTTTTAAATAAGTAGTCTGGATGTATTGTGAGAGGCAGAGTAATTAGCATTCACTCAGCCCAGCAGGACAGCAATTTAAACTTTTACAAGGAGTCAAAGTTCAGGATGCTGCCCTGCCATCAACTTTCTACATACAGAAGGGATACAGACTGGAATATCCAAATGTTTCAGGCTACTCTGGGTTATTTGAAACTCCAATAGACACATTACTATGGGGAAATTGCTTAATCTGCTCCAGGATTTATTGCTATTGTACGTTCGGTATGGAGGTCTTGGAGGGTCAAGAAAGGGCTGCGCTCAGTGCAAGTATTTCATACCATATTAAAAAGTTTCTGACCATACCTTTAATCCTCAAAATCATTACATCCCATTTTTATGCAGACATGCATATAAAAACACCCCACAAGAGTGAAGCTGCGTTTACACCCTACTCACAATAACCCCACGGCGCGGGGAGAGGAGGAGGCAAAGCACTTTGCTGCTCGCTGTGGTCCAGGAAATGGCAAGTTTGTTGTCGTATAAAGCAAATAAATAGAAAAGTCAGAAGGAAAAAAAAAAAAAGCCCTACTGCGTTGGATTGATTTAAGACTAAGTGCATGCTGCCAGAGAAATAGATTTTTTTCACCCGTTAGGCAGTCATTTTTACAAACGTACAATGTGAGTACTGATTAGAGCTCACGGAGAAAAGAGCATTTGGGGCCGGGTTTGTTTGTTTGGTTTGGGCTTTGGCTTTTAGGGTGTTTGGGATTTTTTTGCTTTGTATTACTTTTTGCTCATCCGGCCTGTCGCTCCCCATGGCCGGTGCAGGGAGGAAAACCCAGCACCCTGAGACTCGCGGTGGGGGGGGGGGGGGGGGGGACAGGGGGCTGCAGCCAGTCACGGGAGAAAAATACTTTGCCCCACATCATGTAATTCTTTGGGAGCTTCCAGTGAGAAACCAGTAACGATTTTTTTTTCCCCCTTGTTCTCCCACCCCAGGCTTTCACTTATAAGAGAAGGCAAAACTAACTAGAAAGAGGAGATAAGAAGGAAATGTGTAACAGCACACGAGTTTTGTAGATGATTCACACCCAGTGAAAGCAAAACAACCTGAGAAGGAAGGAAATCTGGGTACCGCAGAACTAAGTATAAATTAAAAAAAAAAAAAAGGGGGGGGGTGAAAAACAATCTCCTCTGATTGCCCTGAAAAGTACTGTCATTATTCTTCATTATTCTGCTGGCTTTACTTGGTAAAAAGTGTTGAAAAATAATCACTCTGAGTTTTGGTGGCACCTTTCTGCTACAGAGAAATAAATTCAAAAGCAAAACGCAGAGGCACGAGGAAGCAGCATGGCAAAACCACAGACCCCTTGCAGGAACAAGCACCAATTCTGCACATTCCCCACCTTTATGGGACCTTCCAATTAGAAAGAAAACACAAACTCATTGTTTGCAAATACAAGCAGGATCTCTGAGGTTCTCCCTGGGTGTTATTTACCAAGCAAAACACACGCTAAACACAAACAGCTCAGCTCCTTCCCTCTGCAGAGGACCAGTCAAGGGCACTGCCTCGTGGCAGGGCTGCGGCATGCAGAAGCGGGGAGAAAGGTCCCTCTGCCTCCTCACTTCGCTGCCCGGACAAAGGCAATTTCTTGCCTTCCCACTTTACATAAACAGACAAGGCATTAAGTAACTTCTCTGAGTCAGTAATTCTGGCTGCCCCGTGCCTTCAGGAGGAGATGGGGATGGCTGCGTGGCTGCTCTGCTTCATTGACATACCTGGCAATGCCTCCGAAAGTGAGACCAACGTGCTCCCCCCACGATGCAAATGTGTACTGGTTTAGTCATTAGGAGGTCCAGAGAGTTTCATTTATTTTTTTTTCCTCCTTCATTTTAAGCCTACCAAACTTCTTGAGGGTGAGTCAGGAGGACTGTTAGAAGAAAGTGGCTTCCCCAGACATCGATGTGTTAACCAAAATTAAGCAGAGAAAAAATAAAAATAAAAACATGACTAATTGCACGGGATTTCCAGACCTCTTGCTTCTAAGAGGTGTGAAGACTTTGGGTGTCTGTCTGACCGCCAAGCAGCAGCACTTTGGGGAACCACACACTACGTCGAGGCCAGCAGCCCTGCCAGCACCCAGGGTGCAGGGACCCAGCACCCTGCCGCCCCCACCGAGAGCCCCCAGTCGCAGCCCGGCGCTGGTAAAACCCCATAGGACGCCGTCTCCTTTGCCTTCCTCAAGGCCCATCTCCATCACACTTTGAGACAAACTCTTACTCTGAATTTTCTCCTCCTGCCACAAGTGCATTTTCTAATTGAAAAAAGAGGCAACTTGTTTTAGTGTCACAGGCTTTAATTAAGCATAGTTTGTCTAGAATAGCTGCAGGGTTTATTTATTATTTATTGAAGAAAGGTTAGTTATTTACTGGGGGGGCGGGGAGCGGACAGCTGCAGTTACAACTTCACGGCATAAATCAGCCAGCCCATCACTCACCCGGCTTTAGGACACTGGTGGATTACCAGCAGGGTCAGGAAAAATATTTCTTTTACTGATAAAGCGTTGCATAATGAGGGTATTTTTGGTAGTTTCAAGTCTCCCTGTAAGCAGCGGTTGTTTCTGGTCACCATCCAAGGACAAGACATTGGCTTTGTCCTGGGGGGTGGGAAATCCCCTAACGCCTTGTTTTGCACCTTACGTGCGGGAGTGCCGCGACGGGCACCACAAAGGGCACTGCTGCACAGCAGGGCCGTGCCGAAGGCCCTGCACGCACCCCTCTCCTTCCCTCCAGCAGCAGGCCAGGCCTATGCCTACACATCGGGATCAGCCCTGGTGCTAAGGGACCACATGTGGGGACGCATCCTCCATGAACAGGTACCCACGGAAATCCTGCATTCAGAAGGAGGTTCCTACAGACCACAGGATACATTCGTTTCTAAGAGCACCTCTTGCAACCCCATGCCAAGACAGCGCCGATCGCTGCCAGGTCGGAATAATGCCAGGTCGTGCTCTGCTCAGCTCCTCACCTGGGTTTTCCACGAAGGAGAAAACAGCTTTGGAGAGAGCCTTCCTCCTCACCCAGGGATGTTACATTCGGTTATCTTCTAGCCTCTTCTGCGTGCCGAGAGGATAACACTGCAGAAACACCCCCAGCCACTCACCCTGCTCCCTCCTGTGCTCTGGGGGGTGCAGAGGGACACGGGGGTGCCCCACAGATCCCCACCCTACCCCACAAACAGGAGCGGGCTGACACAGTGCTTGTTGCAGACCTGCTCCCGCTGCGAGAAGTTCCCCGCAAGCAGGGGACTGTTAAACACCAGTTCGAGGGCAGGGGCCTATAAAGCCAGTGAGGGGCCCATAAAGCCAGTCCAAGTCATATTTTTTGCTTTTTTTAATTAAAAAAAGCTTTAACTTTCCCCTCACCACTTCTGGGCTGAATTGGTTTGATCCAGAGAGGTAGTTATGCATAAGAGTAACCACTTTATATTGAATTAGGGGATTTCTCATGCAACACATCTCACCAATTACAAGGCAGGGATGCAATTCTATGATTTATAATACATTATACTGTTAAGTAATATAACATTATAGATACAATTTGTACCTATCTCTCCATGGATTAGAGAGGTGGCACACGAAGAGTGGATCATTAAACAGCAGTGCAAGGCCAGGGGCCAAGCACTTCTGTTTAACAAGCTGCTCCAAGTACCACCTCTCTAATCCACGGAGAGAGAGAATAAATTGTTCCTGTATCTTGTTATAAATCATGTTCTTTTGGGTTTTCTTTTTTTTTTTTTTAATTAAAATAATAATAATAATTTCTGTTTAGGGCCATCTTTTCCTGGGGCTGAGCTAGTTTAAGCTGAAGGCGCTTCTGTTCCGGAAACAGCCTGAAGCCAGATTGTGTAATTTACAATCTGGCTGAATTTGGGGGCGGCACGGGGAGCGAGATGGCTGCACCATCCCTCTGGGTGAAGGAGACCGCCCTTCTGGCCATGCCAGGCCGTTTGGAGGCTGAAGCACCCAGGTCCTCCCAGCCACGGTGGCACAGCTGGAGCTCAGGCAGCAGGAGAGGACAACCGGCTCTGAGCTGCCCCAAGCAAAGGGGCTGTGAATAGCATGGGCTGGGAGGTGGGAGCTTTGGACACATCCTTGCTTCATCAGGAAGGAAAAAGGCATTGCATGGTGTCCTGGGAGCAGCCAGCAACCCATCAGCACCCGGTCTGCACAGCACATGTCCAACATGGACCCCACCAGCAGACATCTGGGTGACACCAACATCTTCATGGGGGTGACTCCACGCACACACCATAGGCACTCCCAAGGCTATATAATCCTATTGCCATTCCCATGCAAACACTAAAAAGCAGACAAAGCCAGGTAAGGTGAGGTCTTTGGGAGGACAGGGTTGACACAGTGGTATTTCAGCACAGAGTGTGCAAACCTGCTCCACTCAATGGCGATCCGCAGCAGATGAAGGTGAGCTCTTTGACCTCTCTCCTCTCTCTCCTGTTTATATTATCTCTCCAGGGTCAATAAATGCAGATACAAATATCAGGCTCTGCAGACAATATGACGCTTTGTAGCTTTGGTGCCGATATTAGGGTGCCATGCCTCAGCTTCCTGGTTTATTAAACTCAATTATAATCCCCTTAAGTATGACAACACCTTTAATAACACTACAGCCGCATGGCTCCTGAGGAGGGTAGCACAATGAAGGAGGCTGAAGATATAAGGACCCTGTTAGGCTGCCTTATAGACCCTAACTCATCGTGGGACAAGTCATTGATTTCTATTGACAATTTCATTGTAATGTCAGAACGTAGCCTGAATTCATCTTTCATCCACTTCAAAAGTAAACAATGGCCCTTGAAACAGAAAAAGGATGGAGCTAAAAAAAAAAAATAGAACCCAGTTTTTCCTCAAAAATTAATGGAGAACCAAGACCATTTGGTAACTACGTAGAGCACAGTAAACTACTGATAGAGCACATGTTATTTGACAAATTTTATCACTGCTTCAATTTTCAAATTATTCACAAACCTACTGCCATTCATTCAATTCCTTTCAATTTATGAATCTATATTAAATTAGCATTCCACAGAAGCTATTTTCAGCCTAAGAAGATCATCTGAGTGATATTTACAGCATTTGCTGATGAGACAGCATCATCTCCACCCTGACAAGGTGCCCTGGTTGAGCAAGCAGATCTTAAGCAAGTAGAGGCTGGGGGAGACTTTGATCAGGCCTTCGACGCATTATGTTTGAAAGAGAAAGAAAAAAAGGAAAGGTTGTCAGGACTTGGCATTGACACCGCATTACATTAGGCATTTCTATTAATAAAGAACAGCAATCAAGTCTAAAATTATTGTGGATCTGTTCACAGGCAGTGAACGTATGTTCACATGGTCTAAAATGCAAACAACGTGGCCAAGTCATTCAGGCTTTTTTTGTTTGATTACCTCTGGGCCTCAGCTCTGGTCTGGGTTTTTGTGTGTTTTTCCACAGCAAAATGTGTGCAGTCATGTAGGATAGGACAGAGAACTATCAGCATGGGCCCCCACCGCATTTCTAGAGGCTGGACAGAAATATTTCACATGCCTGCAAAATGTAAATTGAAATTTACTAATTTCTAGTTTTCAGACACCTGTTGCTCTTCACCACCACTGTTTCCATATGCACGAATCTGTCCAGGGTGCAGGTGAGAAGTTTCTCTGGACTTCAGGCTCTGAAGTCCTTCTTAAGTCCTCCGCCAATATCAGGCACACTGGCAGATGGGAATACTGAAGTACAGATTTCTGTGCCATGATGAAAGAGAAAGAGACCCTGGAGCCTTATAGACAATAAAATAAAATAATGAAAACACACCTCTTCATTTCAGTTTCACAGGAATTCAAATGATTTACCAAAATTCCCTAAGCAATTTTCCTGCAGCAGAGCTCCCTAATGAAGCTGGGGAGCCAGCTTCTCTCCACACTACCACAGACAGCTAGTTGGGGCTGAGCGAAACCCTTCTTGGCTGGCACAGGGCTGCAGCAAGCATAAAAGGTAAGCTCAGTCTTTCAAGGTGGAAACACACTGCTGCTGGCCATCTCTTAGCCATCAGCCAGCTCCTTTTTGTTAGTGATGCACCATCACCTTATGCAGGTTTAATTTTGAGGCATTTCTTTGGGGTACGTTAAGGTAGGTTCAACAGTAGGTTCAATACTTGGGTTATTGTTTGAACAGTTACCTTGAAGCAGTCTCAAATTGAATAACCAGTAAGGAAAACATAATATTATCAGTCAATCCATAATTTTCTGGCATAATAAGGACCAAGATACTTCATTGTATCATATTGGACAACCTGGAAGCATGAGACTGAAATGCTTCATCAGTCTTTGGGGGGGGAAGAATACTCACTGCAAAAACGAGGAAACAAAACAGCAAACAACAAAAACTGATGAGGTGCTAGCTGATAGGGAATTGTAGTCCTTGTAAAAATACCGTCTTATACATTGTCCATCTTGCCTGTTCAAGTGACATCATCTCTCCAGATACACCTCATCTAGCTAGTCACAAGCAAAAGACAGAGAGCCATCCTTGGATATTGTCACATTCATCTTGCACAGAGGGAAGAAACCTGACAGTGCCTGGGACGACTTGGCACGAAGTAGCAACAAAGAGCAGCCTCCGAGGGGAGAGATGCCTCACTATCAAGACTCCCCCTCTCATTCTTCTCCATCCTCCAGGCCCAGCTGGACTCATCATCCCAACTGCTCTCCCCATTAGGATGGGGGACGTGGGAAGCGTGCGGCTGGCAATACACCCGACAGGCTCGAAGGGATCCGAGAACACCCTCAGGTTCACACGCACCCGGAGTTTGCCAAATCATTTCAGCTCATCTCTAATTGTCAGCGATCTCTATTAGCTCTGTAGTGTGGCTTTGACATAAGGATGAACAGAAGGGTTGTTACTGGCTAGTGATAGGAGAGGAGCTTCTGGTCCAAGGAAGAAAAGCATCTTCCATGGCAGAAGGAGAATTTTTTTTTCCTCCCCATGTAGGCTACACTATATGGAGGGCTAAATGACAAAAGACAAAGAGATTACTACACAATGGGTGTCCATCAGCTTAGACTTCTCCTAATGTCACAAGGAAAAAAAAAAAAGAAGAGAGACTTTATTGTACTGCTTCACAGTTTCAAGCAATAGTAGATCCATTTTATGATCATCCCCAGGGCAGCAGGGGGTAAGGAAAACAGTGCTGTGCACACCTAACACAGTGCTGCACAGCTCCATTTGAACCCTCAGCTGCAGGAAATTGCCTGATGGTGGCAGCGTGGCTCTCATGTGGTCGGTCCCTCTGACACCAAACACTACAGTGCAACTTTCCTATGCCAATTTGAGCTAAATTTACGTATAAGTTGAAGGAAGAAGAGAAAGAAGAGTCTCAATTAAGGGCTAAAACTGCTCCAAGACCAGATTCTCTTGGATTACACCAAAATTCTGATCTTTCCACATTATTTCCGTGAACAACAGCCCAAGTTAATAGGACCTAAAAATACCCCAAACACATTTTTGGTTTTGCAAACAGTGTTTCATTCATGCATGTCTGCCTGGTGATGCATCATTACAATTGTAATGAGATAGCTGCCAGCCCTGGAAGGGTATATTGCTTAGCGTACCTGGAATGCTAAAGAGGGACTGAAGCTGTTATACAAGATGAAAATGAGTTTCACTATGTAGAAATGAGAGTGAGATTAAGGTAGGCCCGGAGCTAGAAGTTACTTGAGCTTCTCAAATGGTCCAGGGCCATGGCCACCCCCGTTTTAGACACTCCTCCCCAACGCAAGCAGCAGCAAAAGCATCCCTTAGATCAATGCTGACCCCAGGAACGACCCCAGCTACACACCAGGGACAGGGTCAGGCGTTCAGGTGGCAACTGCACCCACTTGCACAGATGGGTGGCTTTGCTGCTTGAGAAGAGATGTACCGCAAATAGGGAAAATAAACCAACCCTAAATTAAAGTGCTTCCAACGTAACGCAATTACACTACATAATGTTTACTTATCTTACATACACTCAAAGAGAAGATAAATGTCTAGTAAAAACCACAATCCACTATTAAACAGCTATAAAATACTTTGCTGTCTTCCCATTTCAAAAGCTCCCATAGTATAAATAGTGGTCAAAAGTTCAGTGAACTGTCTTGTAGACTGGTGCTCCATTCAAACCGTGCTATTTCCAGAGAGTCTCCTGACACCGTATCTAATTTCCAAAATGAATATGCTTTAATTTTCCTTCTTCATGCATTGTGCTTTTTCCTCATTTAAAACAGCAACAGCCTCTGGCAGTAAAGGACATCACATTTCTGTGTGAGATGAAGCTTTTTCCCCCCTATATGCGGGAGAATGGCATGGGTCAAGGGAGAAAAAATGTATGCAAAAAACATCACACCCCACTGACCCCAGTATATTTTACATTACAATTTTGCCATTTCCAATATAGGTTCATTTTGCAGCGGACCATATCAGCCATATTTCAGGATTTACAAAAAAAAAAATAAAAATTCAGTACCTGGAGCATTGTCTGCATACAGTATGTCCTAATGCAATATACGGATTGTCTTATTAATGTGTAGTGTAGCTTGCAGAGAACACATGCGCATGCAGGGAATACTTATGCATGCTGAGGAGTCAGCACAGGTGTATGTACAGTGGATTTGTACATACATTCAATTATATCTGCAGATAATACTCAAGTGCATTTTTACTTCTCAAAAAGCAGCCAGCCATACACTGCAGGTGAAACCCCTGAAATCAGGGTGGGGGGCTCAGTGAGGAAGGGTTTTGCCCCATAAGCCCTCCTCCCCTGAGCCATTAAAGTCCCCACGATGGGGTACCTGACACAGGTTCAGACATTTAGGCAGAGGCTACCATGCTTTCAATGGACAACAAAAACAGCTTTATCTGCTACACACACGAAAAGGCCTCGCCACACTTCCAGCACAGGCAGGGATAATTCAGAGCCTGATTCAAAAAGCACGGGAGGTCCAGGTGGCTTCTCAGGGCTTGGCCACTGTCCTTTGCCCACTAAGTGTTTTAACAGAGGTCAGCTGTGACTGCCAACTCACCATTGAGTTTAGCTGGCACACCTGAAGCTTGTGTTGATGCCTTGGGGTGGGTTTGAAACTGCGGCATGGAGGACAAGATCACCCTTTGTTCTCCCAACCATCCTCCAAGACCAGGGACCCCAGGAAAAGGATGCAGTGGAAACCTGGGGCAGCCCCCATTTTAAGCAGGGATAAAGCCACCAATGTCAGTCAGAGCCTAGGTGCTGCCAAAGTGTCTTCTGCACATTTCACTTCAAAACGTTGGTACTTTCACTGAGTGATGCAGGTAAAGTTAGAGAGGTGTCTGCAGGAGTAGAGATGTCTACCTAAGAAAAAGCTACCCACATAGTCAACAGGAGCATTGCCTAAGACCATAACAATTTTGACTTCATGTCCAACAAAGACCATAATGCTCACAGAACTGACAGGTTTGACCATTACAAACAAAATCATCATCTACTATTTTGACAGAAAATCAAAGAAGTTTGACTTTCTTAAAAAGTACCAATTCCCTTAAAATCTTGCTGCTATCTACAGACAGTCAGCTGGGTAAAGGCTCACAAGATGGGCATATCTCTTCCATACAGATATCTGAAAGTTAACCATGCTGACAAAGCAGAATCACATAAAGGGAGCTAAAAATAGGCAGGCAGATAGAAGCATAGTAATAATAATAATAACAGTTTATCACCATACAAAGACAAAAATCACCATCTTTCATATTACACAACTATTTCAACTCGCAACTATCATAGAAAGAAGCAACTTTATGTCCTACAGGCATCCAACTTCTGCTTATCATCTCAAAAAACCTCAAAGCACTATCACACTACAAAGCTTTAAGACTTTAGGGGACAACAGACTTACCTGAAGTTCAGAGTAGCCCAAGATGAGGAGACCCACCTGGAGTTTAGATGGAAATGTTCAGAGGGACAGCAAAGCAGCTGAAGACAGCGGTGTCTGGAAGCAGTTCACAGTAAAGCTGCATTCACCAGGAGCAAACTCCAACTCAAACCATAGTGGAAACAGTTCCACAGATGTTTGAGAGGCACTACTTGACTCCTGTTAACTCAAAGGGCTGAATATTTCCGTTAAAAACAAAGAATTTCAGTTTCTTTATCCCTTAGCACTATCGCTTGCAGATGTTCTACATCCATACCCTGCCAGCTCAGCTCTCCAAACCCTGTCTCAGCACACCCCAAATCCTGGTGTAGAAGTCCTTCTGGGTGAGATAGAGCTCCTTGGGTTATTTCAAAGCTCTGGACAAGGAATTAGAGTGAGGACTGGTCAGGGCACTATGGGAAAAAGGCCTCCTTTAACAAGAGGTTACTTTAATGGGAACCTACCCTTTAACAGCTGGGTGCCTTGAGAAACTGGGGATGGGATATAGGAGTACTCTGCTGAAAATGAACCTAAATGCAATTGCAAGAGCAGCATTTTTTGTTATTTTAAGTAAAAAGGATAAAAAATGCAATATTTTCTTCAGCTGTTAGCTCTCTTAAATGTCAAAGAGAGGCATCCTGTTGCCTGGGAAGTTGTGGACTTGTGGCTCAACAGGTTTGCTTGCTTATTGTCAGCATTTACCTGAACTGATTTTTAATAAAAGCCTCAAAGAAAGGAAATTTTCTGCCTAGAGATGAGGCACTGGGAACCTGAGCAGGAGCCCCTGAGAATTGCTGAGTACTCAGTGCGAGTCAGTTCCAGCCCCGATATATTCTGTTCCTTCATGATTGCAAATCCCCTCTGTGATGCTCTGCAAGAGACCTGCTTTTCTGTAAGCAGTTATTGGACAGGAACCTGGTGGTGGTGTTTACCTCCACGGTCTCAAGAATTTCCGCATCTCTGTGGCAAATGTTGCTGTGCTTCAAGTGGCCAATTCGAGCCAACTAGATGTGATCGAGGGCAGAACTTGGTCCTTTATATATTCATCTAGGGCTTTGAACTTATCAAAATGAACCTTGATTTCATAAAATAATAATAATAATAAATAATAATAATAAATAATAATAATAATAATAATGTTCCCTTTGGCTTCAGAGCACCAGTTCCATTGAAGCACTGCCTATTGAAAGTTCAACTGCTAATGGCAAGCTATTTTGAAAAGGGAAAAGTCTGGAGGCAAATTATGAGGGAAAGAATAGATATTAATCATTTTTAAAGTCATTCTGTCTCAGGCATTATTTTCCTTTTCTTTCATTATTCATGATGAGTTTTTTGCTTCAAGGCCAAGTGAATTCATAGGGCCTGACCCATCCAAATACAACCACGACTGTCTGAACAATGCACCCTGGCTGAGTCTACTGATAACAAAGAGTCCAAATGGAAAGGAAAAAAATATAATTCTAAACAGTAAATCTAAACACACATAGAAGTATAATTCTTCTTCTGATCAATTCATTTCCTAGTGCTTGCTAGACTGTGTTCCCATCCCAGCCACCCTGGGGGATTTGCAGTATGGGAGTCCCCAGAAGCCTCTCTCTTTGTTTTGCTGTTTCTCTGCTTCTACCTTTAGTGCCTCTAAAGCCAGCTTTGCTATGTCAAGCCTCTAGGGCCTTGAGAAATCACAAAATTTCCTCTTCTCTTTCCTTTTTTAGTTTAATTCCAGAGTTAATGGAAGCTCAGCCAATTCGTTCATAACTTGGGTAACCTGTACTGCCTTTTGCTGCAGGGCAAAAGTGGACACCAGGAAGAAGTAAGCTTAGAGATATTTGCAGCTTTCTGCAGAGAAATTAAAGGGCTTAGAAGAAAACTCTCTCCCAGGAGAGTTGTTGTGTTTTTTTTCTTTTTTTCCCCAAAAGCTCTCTTGGGAGAGATTTTTTCCAATTTGGGTGTGGAGAGCCCCAGGATTGCTGGAGGTAGAATCAAGCATTAGGACATGGGTGAACACTGTGTCTGTAGCAACTTGTTCTTGCCAGAGAATGAGAGAGACTGGGAAGAAGTTTTCAGAGTGGAAGCAATGACAATTTGTGGACCTATTTTCTCCTTCTCCTCTGGTAATTCTCAGCACCCCCAGGTAGCCCCATCTTTGTACGTTGCCAAAGAAAAATTGGAACTCAGAGTTCCCTTTGCTTCAGGGAAAACAAAACAAAACAAAAACATTACTTGGGTATATTTATATATGTAACCGTGTTTCCCAGAAGACAAGAGTTTGCAATGGAATATCTTTGGCAACCTTGAAGATAACTGCTGTACTTTGGGTACTCTGAATAAACTCAACAACGTGTATCCTCACTCAGGCTCTGCAGATGCAAGCATCTGCAGAACATGCTGTTAATAATTAATATAATTGTATAAACCCCTAGGTATATAAATACACAGACAGATCCTCACATTTTGCCTGTTTCTCTGTAACAAATATCCAAACTGAAACAAATTTAACAAGATACATTATACAAATCTGCAGACAGAAGTTGTATCAAAATTTTAACTATCTTCAGCAAGAAAGCGCTTCTATTTCCAGTAACGCTGGCAGCATATACTGTAGCTAGGCAGCCACATTTATTTTCAATTATCATTTTTGCCTTTTTAAACAGCATAATGAAATGCCTGGTAAATTATACATTTTTGTAAAACACAAACTTGTCTCTTTATTTGCAGCTCAAGTCTTGCAGTATCATTTTGTCTGTATTAGTTCTAGCTCTTTATGAGAGGCCAATTACTTTTCTTAGCTGTAACATGCAGAGTATGATAGCTTACTCACCAGTCCTCACGGAGATGCAGCCTGATGCAGTGTGGCCACATCTAAGGCTCAGACCTTTGGAGAAAAGGGCAAAGGACTCCAGCACCCTGTTCGCCATAAGAGCACCCATGCTCATTTGGTTCCATGTTCAACACCTAAGATTTCCAACCCACCCTTTGCTAAACAAAATAGTTTTTAGGGAAAACAACAACAACAACAAAAAAATGTGCATAGCTGCTCCCCCCAGTCTCCCTTTAGAAAGATGATCTCCTGGCAGATGGAACTCAATATGCTGTCTCCCAGATCCTAAGAAACTCTGAAAATAAAAAGTTCACTTCACTTACACCAATGGGCCATATAGATGCATATCTACAGTTCTCAATTCCCTGTCTCTTTAACTGGCACTCTGAACTAGTGAACACTTCCTTAATCTTGCCCCATTATCATCCTAATAGTACCTCCCGATATTCATAAATGTCTAGCAAGACTTTCAGCTATTTTGTATGAAGATGAAATATCCAGCTAAATTGAGAAGATTACCACATCACCACATAAATCAGTGACAGGCTGCGTGTTATTACAGTTGATTTTTGTTGACAGTTGGCTGTAGGCAGTTGTGTTTCAAATGCCTTTTTTCACTGGGAAATTAAACAAAATTCCATGCAAAATGCAGCCCTCCAGTTCAAAAACTGTAAATCCAAAATTAGCATTTCATACTTTAAAAGGTAGCACAGCACAATTTTCCATTGAAAGGTCTGTACAGTTGTCACAAATGGGTGCTTCACACATGACACTAATGCTACTGATGCCTTTTAAGAAAGCCACCTTTCTCTGATATTATTTTCTTCTCCTAATAATCTGCATACACTATAGTTCATCCCTATGGAAAAGAAAGAGAGCTCACTTACTTATCTCTCATATGGGAGCATTATGCTTTCAGCAATTCAGACAGATAGGCTGGATTGGAGGGGGGTGGGTTGCCGAATCCTCCACGATAAGAGGGAACGAATTGTGGCCAGTGAAAGGTTAATCTTCCCTCTTCCAGTTCCTCCTTCCAGCTCAGTGTAACCTGGATAGTGAAGAAAATACAAGACTTAAGAAGTGAAAAGACACACCAGCACAAAACGCCATTCATACTGGACTGTGTTGCACTTTATATACAATGGTCACACATGACCTAATTAAAGAAAAAACATTGCTAGAAGTCAGAAAAGCAGCTTGGGTGACACGAGAGAGGACTAGAAGTTGCATAGGATTTTCTGCTTCCTGCAGCTGCTACTACCATTTTTTGCCTCGGATATTGCTTGCCACTAAACTACTTTTATATGGACTCTGGTGGCAGCAAATAGCCTAAGCAGCAGTAGCTGAGGTGGAGAACCTTCCCCATCTCGAGATGGATTCCTGATGTCATTGGATGCTAGATTAGAAAACACCACCACAAGAAGGTTACAACTTTGGCTATGTATAACAAAGGGTATTACGGCAAAGAATTTTGATGTTTACTCCTGACCACGAGGACGGACATATAACGGGATTTGTCAGCCAGAAGATGCTACAGGAGTCTTCGCACAAACGCTTCGCTGGCAGCTAACTGGCTGCTGGCCATGGAGAGGCAAATACCCTCTGGTCATTACTCCCTGGGCTGACAAACACATCGCCAGCCATTTGCAGCTGGTCTGTTCTTCCCCCAGGGTAAGAGGTGTAGGGCCTGAGGGGTGATGCCCCACATGCAGGACCGTCCTGTCTCCCAGCTCTGCCCCTGGAGGTGAGCGAAGGCTGCAGAGTCCACCTGGTGCTGTCTGAGCTGCGTAACCCCACTGCTCGTCACCGAGCAGGAAACGCGTCCACAGTAAGCAGTGCCAGTACAATTAGGTATTTCAATCAATATTGAAATGACTTCATCTGACTTCATCATCAGGCATTTTAAACAGCTGCTTCTCTCTCATTTGCACATAGCTGGGTCAGGGTTTAGTTTTACAGCATGTGCCAAATCTTTCCCTGGTGTCACTCTAATGGCAGAACCAGACAAGCCATCCACGGGAGCCTGGCCCCAACCATCCATGACGTGCCAAGGTACATCACATTTTGTACTGCTGCTTAATTAGTTGTGTAGCTGACCATCTCTTGTCGTTGCTGACATTTTGTATGAAAATAGTCCCACTTCATACTCGGAAGTAATAGGAGATGGGAGAGACAGAAAATTGCAAGGTTGGAAAAAAATTACGAAGCTGTTATTTTTTATTTCCTCAGATTTAAACAACAACAGACGATACCCATGCAAAAAGCTCTTGACACTCTACTAATGATTAGATTTGCATCTGATTACAGACAAAGACTAAATGAATTGAGACAAATCATCACAACGAGATACTGGTTGCTTACCAGTTGCCCTGCTAGGAAACAGGAGCTGGCCAAGAAGGGTGGAAAACGGCAGCACAAGAGCAAATGGTGAATATAATGGAGCTATCCGAGTTGTCTGTTGAGGAGAGAATGGAAACATGCCCAAGCTTTGCCTTTGAGTGAACTGCAGCCTTGAATGACTTCAGGTAGCATTTGTCCAAGAGTAGAAATATTTATACTTAAGATCTTTACAGAATATTACACTATCCATAAAAAGGATTGTGCCACTAGTACGTTCTCTTGCAGCTCTATGTGCACATATTATATCTTAACATCTGATTTCCAATGAATATTTCTTGTAATTCTCCAAAACACGTAAGAGGTGGCCTCCTATTTCCGCTTGGCAAGACCTCCTATTTCTGCAGCAAGACCCACAATGGCAGCAGGCACAGCTAGTAAGGTCAATTTAAGACTGTGACAACAGGCTCTCTTTTCTCTCTTCTCCTTTTGGGGTCTTTATGCAGTGGTCAAAAGCCCAGCTGGAAGAGTGTGGCTCACTGGGAGGCAGGAGGTTCCCTGGGAAGGCAAGGCAGTGAGACAGAGACCAAACTGGGAGCATGAAGAAGAGCAGTCCTCAGGGAAAACACAATTTCCCGATCAAAAAAAGTCCTACACAAATACAAAGCAGTGAAAACAAAACACATTTTACATACAAAGCTGCCTGCTCTGATAAAGATGGAAAACTGAAGTGAAAGATCACTGGGGAAAAAGGGCTGAGCTGAATGAGACGTTATGGCCAAGAATAACACTTGAAATGCTGCACTTGAAATGTCTGATGAGGACTGCAGTTCCAGGCAGAAGGTGATGGCAGGAGGACAGACAGTTTGTATACACAGACAGGTATTTTGTAGCGTATTAAAAACCCAAGAAGTGAGGCATCCGCACGTGCGTTCAGAGACATGAGAGGCTGCTCAGCCCGTGGTACAGGGGAGGCCACCTGTGGGACGATGTTCCTGCAAGCAGGATGCAGACAAGTTGACAGGGAGGAGGGACAGTTTGGGCACATGTGCACCCTCACTCCGACTGGAGAAAAGCTTGGTGCCAGGGGCTGGCCAAGTAGACATAAGAACTTTGCTTGAGGAGGAACCCAGCAGCAAAGCCCAGACACAGCACAGCAAAGCTAACGTTGTGGTAAGGCAGCACCAAGCAGCCTCATCAAACAAGTCAGCGAACTCACACAAAGAACACAACAGCTGAAATGAATTTATACAGAGAAGATGAGGCAATTCGGGGTGGTGGGAGCACATGATGCAGAGGGGCTGAAGAAGGTACACAAAGTCCACGTGGTGGCACAGGTCATGAATGTGGCAGCTGGTGGCAGAGCAGGTCACCCAAAGAGCTTGCACAGCTTTAGATATGGGAAGTTTTCTTGCCATTCCTCGTCATGTAATCCTTTAAAACTTCTATGTCTTTAAAACTTTTGGTTTTGGCATCCCTACAGACATTGTGTAATAGGAAGAGTCACTGGATTTGTTGTTTCAGCAAATGTAAAGGTAAAAGCAGCCCTTCCATCCATCTGGCGTCATTTTCTGCAAGGCTCAGGTGATTACATCGCAGCAGTTATCTTTGTACCAAACCCAGCAAGATGTGATGAAATTGTAGTGCTCATTTCAGAGACATCCGGCCTTGACTGAAAGGTCTCACTCGGCTTTGGATCGTAAGCCCAGGGATGTCATAAGAACAAGTCAATTATTCTGCAAATGAAGGGAAATACTTTACAAATTTCAGTTGAACTAAGTAAAGAAGAGAAATAAATCTGTAAACCATCAAGCAGTGCGTCTGTTTATAATTATTATCATGCAAGAAATATAATGTTAGTTGAGCAACATAATTCTTTTTGTGTTTTGGGATTTCCTAGTTTGCATCTTTTTGCCTACAGATCTAGATCTCCAGAGCAGATAAATTTGTTTTCCTGGTGCTGCATATAAATGGATCTTGACAGGAAATTTCTCCTTTCAAAGTATCGTTCGCATGGCTGTATTCAGAAGACTCAGTTCAAATACTGCTCCTCGCTTTGTTCTTGTAAGTTGTGAGTAATACCCAGGCTTGCTCACATGGTGAGCTGCACTCATGACAGCATTCCTGAAATAACGCTGGCTGGCCATCACTCACAAGGCTCAAGCCTTTCAGTCTCTCCTGACTCCAGGCTCATCGGTGTTAGCAGTTGAAGCTGGGTTTAGCTGCTGGCCAAATAACAAAGGTACACTGGCTTAATGCACCGTCTTGAGTTGAGGTGCCCAGAAACTGTTCAGGAAAAAAATAAAGTTATAAAATAACCTAAAGGGTGTGAGAATCAGAGCTAAGATTTAGTATTTTTGAACAGTTCTCACCCTTCCTCTTGGGACTGCAGTTGATCTTTGATCGTTTCCCTCATTTACAAATGCTGTCATCTCACCATTCTCCTCCTACTCTGTATCATTAACACAAATCTGGAAACAATGGCTTTCTCACTGCTAAAACATTGCAACATCCAACTATTTGTTTCCTCTTCTAAAACAGATCGTTCATTATAGCCCATATCCCCAAAAGAATTTTATCACTTGAAACCTGTTTGCAGTGAATCTAAAGTAGTTGGAAAACCATCTTCTCAGAAATTCCTGCGTGTGCTGGAGCCGACTTCTGGAAGCCCAATAAAGTGCCGAGTCCCTCTGCAGGCAATATCCATTTTTCTTCTTTCTGATACAGTCTCCGGCAGTAACCCCTGCAGCTGTTCATGATCCATTTTTGCTGCTGAAATTCACTGCTGGGCTACACTAACTCTTGCACCCACTTCATCCCGGAGAGTTGCGATAATTGCCTCCTGGCTTCACCGCTCCCACCACCTCCATGCTTATCACAGAGGTCAGCTTTCCTTTTCTCTCTCCTCTAACAAACTCGTTATTTGCTGGTTTCTCTTGCAATGGGCAGGATGCTGCTCCCTGGCTCTTGCCCTAGTCCTGTTTTCTTGGCGTTTGTGAAGCTCGTTTGAATACTTCGTCTCAAAGGGACATCTCTACCTCTCAGCACTAGAGCATAGCATTTTACTTTATTTTCCAGGGTCCCCAGCAGCAGAGTGTTGGGGTGAACAGTGGCCTGCGTCAGGGAATGTGACTGAAATACATTTACTTGCAACTCTGGGAACTGTGTGAGCAGGGTTTTTCCCAAAAGTCCTGGGCAGCCATTAGAATTAAGGTGATTTTTGTAAAAAATCTAAATAGAGGTAACATACTTCTTTTTACTTTTTTTTTGCAACCCAGTAACATTAAAATATATTAAAGCTGAGGCACGGGACCCAAATTGGCTAACTACTGCTGGAAAAGGAAAAATGCTGAATATAAAACAAAATTCTGCAAATTTATCCTATGGCTGCTAACTGTGAAGGTAGCTATAGGTACGCAATATTTACCATCAGGGAAGCTCAGATGAGGTCTTCCCTTTGAACACTTGACAGCCAAAGATAAACCCCAACGTCAGTAGCTGCGTGGGTGAAAATTCAACGTGCGTGAAAGGGCAACCACCCCTCGCAGTTCTACAGGTCGCAGAAACACCTTGACATCCTCGGAGACACTTTTAAGAAAGAGATGATGATAAAGTGGGGGCTAACCTACAGAACTCACAAAGGCTTTGGGAGGGGACAAACGTATCCCTTTCTGAATAACAGCAGATCCTGGACAACTGAGATATGGGTAATACGGGCTGGGGAGTGGCGGCAGAACCTCACTTACTGAAATCAGCCTCGAGGTGTTGCTCACAAATTGTCGCCGAAGCACTGTGAGAGGAGTGCAGACAGGGCAACTTTTGCAGAGATACTAATGACACTCTTAGTTCCAGGGGCTTTCAGCAGATATTATGTACCCGCTTCTCTATTTGAAAATGTGTCTCTTGATGTAAAACAAGAGGTCTTCACATTTTTAAACAACTCTTTCACTCACATAGAATATCTCCTGTGCTTGGTGAACTGGCCATTGAGTGGAGGGGGTGCTGTTTGGAAATAAAGGCGCTTTCTGCAAATACAGCTGTTTCCAGCCTATGTCAATGCAATGCCGTTAAACTTCCCAGTCAATTATAAATAATTATAACATTAATGACAACGCTGACCATGCAAACATGTAAAAAAAGCCATTCTTTGCTGTTGCTTAATGCCAGTCTGTTGCTTCATGTCCCGTGTCTGCCACCAGCCAACCCTGAGAGAGTCACTTAGCTTTTTTTCCCTCCCATCCTCATCTATTTAAATCTGAACTTCTGTGAGACAGCAAATGTTTTTCTTCAATGGGGTGTGCATGGTTCCTGCCACAGTGGGACTCGTGTCTCGTCTGGGACCTTGAGGCACTGCAGTAAGAAATAAAGCAGAAATAGCTGGCAGGTGAGCAGCAGCACCTCTTGACCTCAGCAGGAGACTTCTGATTTCAGAGGTGCTCTGTTTTAATCCAAAGAGCAAAATACACTTGGGTGCCATCCAAGTCTGAGCATCTCTTCCTAGTTCCGTCTCTTAAAATGAGTGAACAGGCAGCCCGTGCTGTCACGGTGGGGAATTCGGGCTTTGCAAATGACTTTATGTCTTCAGCCAGGAGAGCGAGTCGGGGGCCACCTTTTCATGAAGGGTCTGCGAGCCACGCCAGCTGCCTCTCACTTCTCATTTTGATGCCGCTTTTAAAAAACAAACCGTAGACCGCACAGCACTGCGCAACGTTAATGCGCAGAGGCCCCTGAGCCCGGTGGGACTTTAGCCGCCACCATTTGAGTAGCAGACAGACGCCAAAAAAGTCTGAAAAGCTACTGGGGCGTGCGGCAGCCGCTCCGCATCCGACACCTGCGATGCAGGGCCAGGTGGAAAGCCCCAGCCAGGCTGTGGTCCCTGCTTGACCCTGGCACGGAGGGGACACCCAGAGCAGAAACATGGGGCCAGGCAGAGCTATGGGCCCAGGGCGAGGACACGTCCCCACCGAGCTGCTACCTGTGCCCACCTCAGCCCCAGCCTGGCCAGGACACTCCGTGGAGCTCCTTCCTCCCAGCCGTGCTTAGTGCATCTGTGAGGCCCCATCGCAGCTCAATTCCTGCTACGCCCTTCACATGAGCAGCACGAGGAAGCCCTGCTTCACCCCTGCACAGTTACTTTATACCTGTTTCCGTCTCTGAAACGTGTTGGTATTGCCCAACGTGGCTGGCCCTGCGGATGTGAGAAGGGTGTGTTTTCAACTTCTCATCTACAGCATTTGCATGAGTGGCTGGTTTCCTCTCTGCCCTGCTGGGCAGAGGAGTTGCTCTCTCTCACTTCCCTATTTTGCCGTGATCTATAGAAGTTCAAAAGGGCAGGGACAAGGGTCTGACATCCTGATGCTTCGACTCACCCTTGTGAAAAGTTATTGGTGTCACTACAGCCACAGCTGCTCACCTCCCCCCAGCATCTTTAATTTCTGTTCCGTTACTGTACTCGATGGTAAAACAGAAAGAGCCTTCGCATTCCCTTGCTATCTACTTTATGTCTCGCAGTCACAAAAAAAAAAACATATATACACACACAATCAATTTATCTGTTAACTTCTGAAAAAAATGTATATATATATGCACTCCGAAGAAACGTGTAGGTTCAGCCTACAAGGCCTTCAACCATACTGGCCTTTAAGAAAACTAGCATCGATAGATATTATAGTAGCTTTTACTGGATTACCATAAAAAACTCTGCTACTGAAGACCTTTTTCTTCCTCTTTTTGTGCCAACGACCACGGTTTGCATGCTACATTTGTTAGCCTGATAAAAGGCGTGTTATGCACAGTACCTTAACTCTCCAGTTCTCCTGCACAGAGCAATCTGTCTGCACGTATCACACTCCGGTCTTCAGGTCCAAGCACCTATAAGGAGATTACCAAGCAAAATGTTGTGAATGCTGCTCTTTAGTCTCACTCACGAAAACTTTGTTGAATTTGTTCAGTTTTACACCTATTACAGCTCACTCTTCTCCTCTCCCCTGCAGGGTTATGGAAGCAGCAAGAGGGGCAGAGGAGGAGACTTTTCAGACCAACTCACCACTTTCCCTCTTTCAACTGCTGAACAAAAGTGTTAAGGTCTCAAAGTTATTTTCTTTTTTAGTTTGTTTTTATTCTTTTTTGTTGTTGTTGTTGTTTTGTGTTTTGATTGCTTTTTTGTTTGCTTGGTTGTTTTTTAAATTACTGGCTACTGCATCTCAAAAAGCCTCATCCGTATCAGCAGCCTTAGTGACACCGTGATAATGCAGATTTCCAGGCAAGATACTCAAGGTGAGCATTCTGCATGGTTCTCTTCTACAGTGCCAACAGTACAGATAATTGTAATCTAGCAGTTGACATTGTTCCCTCCTTTGAGTTTTCATTTTCCCCAAATGTCAGGGGAGGGAAAGAAAAAGAAAAAAAAAAAAAAAAAACACGAAAATTTTTATTGCACGGAAAAATGCCTGAGGGGAAAGAACTAAATTCAGCGCTAACTTGCAAAGGCAGATTTTAAAGTTGCAAAATCAGAGCATAATTTGGCCCAATATTTCGCTTCAGTGTTTGGCTCAGTGGAAAGAAAAAAAAAAAAAAAAAAGGACATGTTTTTTCCTGTCTGTGAATTATTGTTAAAATGAAATATGAGTTTTCACAGACATAAAAGTATCATTGCTGCAAGCAAGTATGAACAATGCTAAATCCTGGTCATGTGTACAACCCAAGAAGTGGCCAAAAAGCGCTCTTCTGAGAAAGCTGGCTGCCTGCATTTTGGAAAGTTGTGCAACACCCCATGCCAGCTAGTTTTAGCAGCACCGTACGTGGAAATTGCTCTCCTTGAAACAACTTCTACCTAATTTGTAGCGGTTAATAACTAATGACACATAATTTTTAAATCCCAGCAACACTTTGCTAGTTCCTGCTTTTAATTAAACCTGACTGGTAGCAATGGGGAAGCAGCGAGCTGAGCGGCGAGCCACAGCCTGTGCTGCACGGGGCCGGCAGCAGCGGTGTTATCCCACGTGTACTGGCACAGGACCTCGTCCTCTTCTCCCAAGTACGTGTATTAATTCGGAGCCCTGTCAGTCAGGGCTTGAACCCCTGGTACCCCTAAGCTAACCAAGGGCTGCTGGCCGCCTTCGGTGGGCATTGGCCAGTGACTCCGCAACCAGCATCCGGCCACAGGTCTCCTCTTGACCAAGTGAGCAGGAAAGGCATGTGATGGGAAGTTAATGATGCATTAAAATGCATGCTAATTAATGAGATTTTTAGACTTATCCTGACATGGGTAGTTTTCTCTTGTGCCGTGCAGGTATAAAAGCGGCAGGAGGGCTGGCCACAGGCGGATACCACCTCCTCGCCATCTGACACTGCCCCTGCTTCTTCCTTTGCAGCCTCTACCCATCTACAACCAAGGCCAGGAAATAAAATCTCCTGTGTGCCACAATGTGGTCCTGAATACATTGTGTAACAGTGGTCTGGGCATCACCGAGGCATTAAAGCAGAGACCTTTACACGGCTAAAGGAGATTTGTCCCCTCCCCACCATTCAGGAAAACCCCGAGCAGCTCTGACTGAAGGTCCACGACCATCAAATCCCCCTCTCGCAGGAGGCAGCTGAGTTTGAGTGCAGAGTCTTGAGGCAATTCTCTACGTGCTCCTGAATTTGTTTTGCAATTGCCGTATGTCTCTCCCCATGTGCCATTAAGAGTTCAATTTTTTATTCCTCCCCCCCCCCGCCTCTTCCCCGCCTTTTTAAAGCATCATGTTTATGCAAGTGGACAGGAGGCTCTCATATCTGGGTCACACGTTTGCTGGAGGTCATTGAAAGGCTACAAAATGGAGCATGCCTAATTCTGCCATTTCAGAAGTTTTCTCACATGTACTCAAGACAATTATGCCTATTAAATGAGTTCATTAAATTTCAGAAATCCTTTGAAAATTCTGGCATGCCAAAAAATGTACTGAACTCCTTTATTTCTTCTAATGCCTCCTAAAAATGCTCAAATCCTCAGAGGTGCTGGGGACTGGAGCTCGGCTGCCTGCGATGTGGCAAAGATACGTGTGTCCTGTCTCAGTTGCAAGCCAAATAAGCTAAGGAAACAAAACAGAGCACCGAGGTCCATCAAGTGACCTTTAGCAGTACCGCTGTCATTGGCCCAAGCACCACTCTGCTGAGAATAATTCAGAGAGGAGAGAAATGTCACCGATGCTCTTTGAGAGCCGGGGGGTTTGTGACAGGACGGGACATGCGAAACATTTCGAGGACTAAGAGCTGGCTCGGTGCTGAGCTGCGAACTTCAGGGATGCAGGAGGAAAGCACAGGTGGGCTTTGGGTGTCCTTGTCAACTCCTCTGCACTGCTCTCCAGCTGCTGCAAGGGACATCCCGGTCTCTGCCCTCCCAGAGGAGCACAGGGGACTGTAGAAGGACATTTCCTACGCCAAGCCACACACTGAGAACAAGGGTTGAACTGAGCCCTGCTACACATTAAGGCAGGGCACATCCCCTTCTCAGGGTGCGTGAGGTCTCAGGAGGAGGAGGAGCAGGTGAGGAAGAAAGAGCCAGAAGCAAAGCTAAAAGCCGCTTCCTAGGTTTGGCTCTGCAAAGCTTTCTTGACAGGAATTACCGTGGTGTGAGGCTGACCTGGAGATCAATACTGGTTACATTTCTCCTTCTCCAGCCCTCAGCTGCGGTCATGTAGGACTGGGTTCAAGAAAGCTATGTAGAAGGAAGATGCATTGTTGTTCCCTCAAAGGCCCTGTGGAGAGAAGGGGCACCTCAGTCCTGCTTTTAGGCAGTCTAACACAGGGGGGTGAGCCTCCTTCTGCAAGCACCTGCCTCTGTTCATAGGCAGGAGAAGCCACCGAGCATCACCAGCATTTATCCCTGCTACCTACCAACCCACTGAGGGTTGGTCTTAAAGAGAACAGAGGAGCCTGGGGAACAGGAGAAGCCCTAAGTGATCCTCTTTGCTTTTTGCGGGGCTTTACTCCCCTATGTACCACATACCCCAAGGTCTGCTACTAATATGGGGCGCAGAAGGAACCAGTTTAGTGGGAAGCAACTATTTCCACAAAGAAACATCCCAGTTTTCAAAAGGTGCTGAGCATCAGTAACTGCCTCTTACATAAACAGGAGCCGAGGGTGCCCGGTCATTACGATTACAAGTCCCTAATCCATAGGTGCCTCACACCCACCACATACGAATACTTTCTTGTAAGTAGTACTCTAATACATACAAACAAAAGTTGATTTATTGTTGCAATGCTAACACTACACAGAGGTCACGTCATGGGATTGGTTTGGCAGCAAAAAGTTCTGGAAACCCACAAAATAAATACTCTAAAATATTGCATAGGGTAGCCCGCCTCTGAGCAGCGCTGTCACCTCTGAAGGACTCTGTATATCCACCGCAGCAATTTGGAAATTAAAATGTACACAAGATGATAGCTCATTAAGAAGTGTTTCTTTTTCGTGAGTAAGGGAACATTTATCACAGCTGGCCCACACCAACAATCAGCTTTGGACAGAAGCCACCTTTACTAATGAATGGGAGGGAACAGTTTTTAATCTCTCTGAGATCTCTTATCAATTGATTTTGGATGATGTATGGTAGGTTTTATTCTCCAAGAATTACGATACTCCTCAAGTGCCAGCAGAGACCCAATATTTTTATTGTATGGCTTTGTCTCCTGACACTATGTCATTTCGTCTTGACACTGTGGCAGTCTCCCTGCAGACTCACTGCTATTGTCTCACATTATCCTTGTCTCCCCGGACTTGCATTGTCCTGCCTTCCCTGTTGATCACACTAACTCGGATTTAGACAAACAGGAGGGGGAAAAAATAAAACAAGAAAACCACCACATCACCTGATACCTTGGATTAATTTTAGCTACAAAATATTAAACAAAATGGTTTGCTACTCTGCAGTCGGCGATACTGTGAGAATTAACTCACCTAGATTGATTATGTTTGTTCTGTGCTCGCCCACGAGTCATGCAAAGCCCTTGAACGCTACCTGCAGAGTCAGAAGGCATTATACTGGCATTGAAGAGAGAGCCTTTGATCAGGTCCTCGGGAAATACTTCCTGCGTCCTCCTGAAGTGTAACTTTAGACCAGGCTCTACCAAGGCCACTTCACTCTTTTGTGCATCCCCTTGAGTTCAGTGGTGAATGAGCTGAAATTCACTCTGTTTCCTTTACTAGATGGCATGTGTCAAGGATCCCTACGATCACTTTTATTACTAGCTTTATCTAAAGAGCTCCTTGCAGGAGCCCAGGGTGTCAGTGGTCATGAAAAGAGCAGAGCTGGGATATAACAGTATTGTATACCCCTCCAGGCCAGACAATTAACTGAGGCCCGTTAACGTCTCAGGTCTCAGGCCTAGATCCAGAGCAATGGCAAAGATGTGTCGGTTCTCACTGAGAAAAGGGGAAAGACCACTCGCTTCATGGGACTGATCCACATGCCAGAGAAGGGCAGATGGCAGGAGAAAAATTAAATAAAGCAAGGCATTGCACTGCTTTAACAATCTTCTGGGCCTCACTTTCAATGGAAAACTGCCAAAATCTGGTGGCTCTGCCCCACTGTTTTGGCACGTGTTTAAAATGACAACAGTGGTCCTATTTTAAGGGGTGGTTGGAAGCTCTCAGTAGCAGGTTTCCTACGTCGCCCCCATAGAGCTTGCATAGGTCCAAGAAGGGCTCAGTCCAGCACCTTCAGAAGTCAAGAGAAACATTGTGCCTCTGAGCAGATCCTTAGACCTTGAACCTGCTCTACCAGCTTTATCAGTACCGGTCCTGGTCCTAACCAAGGATTTGGTCCCAGGTGAAAGCAGAGAACAGAGGGAGAGCTGAGAACAAGAGGACAAGAAAGAAATCAAACACCTTCCTTTGGTCAGTTGCTACAGAACTCAGGACCTGAGCCTGGCACAGGAAGGAGGACCACGCTGACCCTCCACAAGGACAATCCCCCCAGCTCCCATCGATACCCACACGCACGGAGTGGAGCGTCTGCTCTGGTACGGGGGCTCTCATTATAATAGTCTCTGCAAGAGTAATGTCATACGAGATGTCAAAAACAAGAAGCAACATGTTAGAAGGGTGCCACTTGGAAATAAAGCCCTGCTTTTATTGGATAGCTGATCTGCTAAAAGCAGTTATTTGAAATATCTGCAGATCGCTGGGATCCGTGAATAATTGCTATCTGCACATCTCAAATTCTTTACAGTTTTGCTGTTAGACATAGCTGTGCATGTCTATAAATAGTAGAGCAATGTCGCTCAGTGCATAATACAGTCTCTGTGCTTTTACAACTCATCATGAACTTCTATGTAATTTATTTTTTATTGAAGAATTCCAATTAATGGCTTCCTGGTGATTTTAAAGCCTCAAATTATCAGTCTCTGAAAACAAAGCAGAGAACATAATTATCATAAACCGAGAATTTTTCATTTTGAAGCTTATCTGTTTGTGCTAAGTATCTTGTCTGTAAGTAATTAGTGCCTTTATTTTTTTTCAGTAAAAATAATGACCATTCTATGCTTCACATCCAAATTTTGTTAACTGCTAGATGTACTGTATATATTATATTTGAAAATGCACCACCTTGGACCAGCTTTAAAGTATTTCATCAAATGATAATGGCAACAACAAAATACATCTGTTTGTCAGAATAAATTACATGACATTTAAAAAAAGCTATTATATCTTTTTCTCTTCCTTCAAAGAGTAAAAGCCTTTCGAAAATATGCACTTTTTACTTATTGCTATGGCGGCACAGCACGAGGAGATCGGGCAGCTGCTTTGTGGCTGTCTGTAACACCTGGCCGCTGATCAGAGCCGATCGGCCAATCGCAGATACCTATGCAGCATCCTTTATGTGGATACCTCAAAATGCTTTGCTGGAGATAAGACCAGACACAGTTACGTGCATAAAGGAACACAGCATTCAAAGCTACACGTAGGCTAAGTTCTTCCCTGACTTCTGACCTAATTCACCATTTGTTTCCTTTCAATTCCGTGGGACCATACCCTTGTATCTCATGGAAACCCTGAAAAATCAGTGCAGCTGTTGAGCAGATCCACCAGAGAAGAGTATCAGCTAGCATTTTGTGTGGTATCCTACAGCCAGACAGGAACATAAAAGATAAAGTCTGATCCTACAGACAGTATTCCTTGCCTGGATTTCATAATGATGGAGGTGAGAGGACCCCCACCAAGATGATAACCCCTGTATAACTCTGTCTGGTCTAGCACCTGGCCTCTCTTAGCAGAAAATGTGATTTCTGGGATGATGAAGAGAATTCCTCCCAAAGAACCAGGACCGCTCTGCCTACAGTTGGACCCATTCTGGCTGACCACCGAGCTGATCACTTGACACAACAAAACATTAGGATTATTGATTCTTCTCCTTACAGGAACTATTTCCAGACATCAATTCATCACCAAATTATTCCATGCTTCAAAAAGTCCACCAATCACAAGAGTTGGATACTCAATTTACAGTATATAGCTCATTATGGAAAAAAATGGAGAATTTCTGAGAGACAGTTTAGAAATGAAAAGGAGCAGCAGAGTTTTGTGTTGTGTTTTTTTTTTTTTTTAAAAGGCCTCAAAATAATGCAGCCATATCTTATGTAGCCTTTTATGTTAGTAAAATCTTTCTTCAACAGGTTGACTTTGTTGGAGGCCAGAAGAGGTCTCTCAACACAGGAGTAACAGACCTAGCAGGGGAAGTTATGTGATTCAGTCTAGCCACAGAGTCCTGAACAAAGCTGTGAGCACCTGAAGCAGCATCAGACAGCCCTACACAGGAGGGGTCACAGCGGTGATGGAGATACCTGAAAGGTATGTACAGTTTCAGGATCTCAGGGAGGCAGCTGCAGCTTCAACTGTGGGCGGTAGGAAATCCTGTGACCACTGTGACATCTTTCCATTGTGCTTAGCACATGCAGATCAAACCAGGGAGCAAACCGAACCAAGACTGGAAGCAACCAAGGTAGGTAACGGGAGAAATCTGCAGTACCTTTGCAGAAGCACTTATTGTAAGGCAGGAATTTAAACCTGACACATGATACGGTGAAATCCTGCTCCTGACTGGTACCTGGGGAGCTGGGGTGGACGGAAAGCACGTATATTTACAATCAGTCTGGTGCCAGGAGCAGGAGACGCGTGTCACTGATGTTTCAGTCGTGCACAGACCTTTGCGTGAGCTTCCTGCACAGTCTCCCTTGACCACTCAGCGTCAGGCTGTTTGCAGGTGGGATGCATTTTCCAGGCCAATCAATCACAAGCTGAAGCACAAGGGCCTGTCCCACCTGCTAGTTTGTAGTTGTGAGCTGCAGCCTCATCCTCATCTGCCTTGAGCAATTTCTGTGTTGTAGAGTCCCCCACAGCAAAGGGCCACGAGGACAGAGGGAGACCCTGGCGCTCGTCTCTGGTCCTGCATTTGCTCAGCACAACAGATCATCCTCTGAACCACAGAGGAAGGTGGGGAGCAGGTCCAAAATGGGAATCAGTATGCCACACCAGCCATTCTCAACATCACAACGAGTAACACAGCCCTGCTTTATTTCTCTGTCCTGTACAGTAATACATTTTCTGTTGTGGAACTCATCAAGGAAAGAATCACAGTCAATAATCCAGTAGGTACACACGTTGGACAATGTGAGGAGGAATGAATTAGGAAGGCAATGACGATGCTGCCCTACAAGAATACATTCTTGGTCATCTGCGGACTCGCTGAAGGAGCCAACTCATTTCTAGGTTGCCCCAGACTGTTAATCAAGTAACACTCCCAACCTGAGAAAGGCTGGTCTCTGCCAGACACCCCCCTCTCCACTGTCTGCAGGCAGGTATGAAGCGATTCCCTGCTTTTATAACAGATCTTGCTGATTGCAGTAGACACTTCCTAGAGAAAATTTCAAAGGAACCTCAGAAAAAATACTGATACCATAATTTTGTATCATAAGTAAACATGCATTAAAAATCTTAAGTCAAATTAGAGTAACATCTCCTGTGCATTCCCCTGCTCCTTCGCCAGCCGGCTCCTTGCTCTGCGACCCCTGTGCACCATCCCCACTCCTTGCATCGGTTGGGTGGCAAATGCCCCTTCGAAACCTGAACGGGGTTTAGGGTCCCTGCTCATCCTGACTGCGGCACATATCGGAGCTGGTGACTGGAGCCCTAGCTTATATCTCCTGCATCCTTGAACCAAGATCCTCAGCTTCACTTCTGAGTTCCCTCTCCTTTTGGCAGACATCCAGGCCAGCTGCTAAAATAAATCTTTTTTTCCCTGTGAGCTCTGAAGTTCTTCTACTGGCAAAAGGTAGCAATAGTGGTGGTGTTTCTTGGCTTTTATCCTAACTGTGCAATCCACCCCGAGCCACCTCGCCCCATGCCTCCTAACCGCATAGGCAGGCTGCAGGACAGAGCAGAGAAGCGCCGCCGTTTGCCGTCTGCCTCACGGTCTCTTTGCTTCCAGGCACTAAGTAAATGTCAGCTTTTTTTACTGTGTTACATACATTGTTAATTTTAAAAGGAAATCCAATATCATTGTTTTTCATGCTAGCTGAGGTGATTCTGAAATTTAATAAAAATAGTGGAATTTTTCATTAATGGCAACCAGGGTTTAAGCTAGCACTAACTTTCTATAGCAGCAAGGCAGGAGAAGAGATAAAAAGAGGTCATCCTCATCTTGTTACTCTGCAACTGTCTTCAGTCACAGCCTCAATAGCAAAGAATTCAAAACATTGCTATTGCTTTACTGATTAACGTAAAAACTGCACAAGGCATTGTATTCAAAGCGCCTACAAATACTTGGCAGGAAGGGATTTGCTAAGTATCTTAAAACATAAGGCCCAGTAATGCTTTCTATAATGCAAAAATGCAAGGGCGAGGAAATTATGTGAAGTATTTTCCTGATCACGGAACCCTCCTATTGCTCCAGATCTGTGGGGAGGAACAAACTACAGTTATCAGGATAGGAACAGTCAAAGCATCCTGCAGCCTAACCCTGCTTCAGTGGTGGCACACCCGTCGTGGGAACCCACCTGCATTACAGCGCCGAGCAGAGAGGCTTACCACTCGTGGAGAAATACTTGCTGACCTAGTGACTTTGCAACTGGCAGAGTCTAACCCCTACAGTAGGCTCCAAAATGTTCGTTTGCAGCTTGACTGGCAAAGTAACTTTACTCGTATTTCTTCAGCTCTTCTGAATGTCCATACCTTTGGAAGCTGCACTGCCCAAAAGCCTGGCACCATAGCTCAGGTAGTAACTGTGCTGTGACCTTTAATAGCTGTATAGCCAAAGAGCAGGTATCAGCAGGGACTTGGCCTTCCCCGAGCGCAGCTCTGAGGTCTGCCGCCACCACCACATTAAGGAAGAAAACCAAGGGGAAGAATGTGAAAAAAATATTTTGCTTCCAAAGTATATTTTCTTTATGGCTGCTATTGGAAAAAAAAAAAAAAAAAAAAAAGTTCTCCGTTAAAACTAAGCTGTGTGGTATTTCTTCTCCTGACTTTGTTTTTGCAGAAGGGCTCCCCAGGTCTCACCCATATCTGAGGCCAAAGTAAGTAAGGTCCTTCCTCTCCCCAAAATCTTCCATTACAAAATCAGCAGTTTATCATCTCTTCTCCCAAGGCCACCATTGAGTGGCCACCTCACAGCACGCTTACAGTCAGCAGAAAAATGGGGAAGTCAGCCAGTGGCCATCCACACAGCATGTGGGGCACAGAGGAGCACCAGCACGACACTCATCCATCTCCCAGGCAGGTCATCCAGCGATCAAGCAAGTGCCCGCTTGGAGGTTAACCAAATAAATGCAAACAAGAACGACACCCCCTCATTTCAGTCTCTTTTATATGTTAATATGCTCATGAGGTTGTACTGGGTGGTTGGAGCGAAAACCAGAGAGCAAACACCTCCACATACTGAACCCTCCCCAAAAGCCAACCCAGCTACACTGTCACACACACTTGGCACCTGTATCTTCCCCTCACCAAGACCTTCGCTTAACAAGAAAAATAGGCCACTGTCCCCCTTTCCCTCCCAGTCCAGCCCCTTGGCATTCAGAAGACACAGAGACCGCAGCATCCATTCCCTCCGAGCAGGAACACCGACTGAAGTTCAGTCTGGGGTTTTGCCTCTGCCAGCACCACCCCTAACATCAGTGATGACAAACTCAGAGCAGCACTTCTGTAGGAAGACTGAGAAATACGAGCGACTTTTGGCAAAACAGCCATTTCTTTCTGCAGATTTGCATTTCTAAATTTTGTCTTGTCAGCATATTCCCCCCAACTTCCCACCCCCCGGCATCACTACAAGCATGGAACTTATTGCGGTGCAAAATTCACTGGGTTTTCCCAAATATCCCCCAGCCATCGCTTCTCTCCCTGAGCACCAGCAGCATGGTTCAGGGCAGGGCCTACAGCCTGGCAGACTGTGTCAGACTGCCCCAAATGTGGCAGCAGAAATCACTGGAAGCTCTGGAGTCAGAAATGGCAATTCAGAGTAATATGTGATAATGAGGAAGACTGTTCTCATCTCCACTGCGGAGCACTGACCTTTTAACAGAGCAAATGTCAGACAGAAATACACAAATGTGTTTAGACCAATATCAGGTGCCGCTCTGAGGGGGTGTTCACTCAGGCACAGGTACAGCCCCTGCTGCTGTATCTGCAGAGCAGGCGCGATGTTGCAGGTTGCTCTTGGAGAAAGCAGCCCTGGAAATCGCACTCCTCAGTGCCAGACCCTTACACCGGAAGAATGGCACCATGCACATCCATGAGCCACTTCAACAAGGGTGAGACCTTCGGTGCCGTGGGAGGGGTAACAGAGCCAGAGGACGATGAATCAGTATCTCTTACATGAGAGGCTATCCAAAAGCTCTCTCAAATTGCTGCCTGCTTTGCTGGGTCACAGCTCCACACATCTCTGTAGCATGTAATATAAGCATCATTACGCCTCCACCACAGGGACAGTCCGAACACCAGTCTGCCAACACCCCCATGAAACACGTTTACGTCACCTGGAGGACTTCTGGTTTACAGAGGTGGGGGGAAGGACAGAGCTTGCAAATGAGTCAGAGGTAAATGGGACAAGTTTTGGACCAGAGTCAAAAGCTAGAAGGGCAGCTGGCATGGGTCAGGATTTAAACCCATTGCTCAGCGTATCTCCTGGCCCACTACCTGCACATCTGGAACATCTGGGCAGTCTTCTTAAACACTTTGTTGGTTCCACTGTCAACTATGGAAGAACTACCACTATATTCTAGAAAAAAAAAATCTGCTTTTTTCTCTTCCTGCTGTAAGAAGGGGAAATCAGACATAGCGACAATAAAGAGCAGACCTATGTGGTCCCAGGTATCACTTCCACCTCTCTTCCTCAGCCCAAGGCAGTCTAGCAGGACACATTTCTAGATACCCAAATATTGCACCCCGGTGAGCCCTTAAGTTAAATGCATCTGCCTCCTAACAGGAGCTGCACCTACACAACAGGCCAAAACAACCTGTCCCTTGGCTCAGAGGCCATCACACACACATTAAAATAGTAGAAACAATAATTTTGCATTGCAGACTGAAGGACACCGGGCACCTTTTGGCACTGGCTTTGCTTAATTTGTCAGGTACAAGTGAGATGTATGTTAGTGCACATGCTTTACACTATATAAGGAGGGTGCACACAGAGCCGACAGCCTTCAGTCCCTTTTGAGCGATGCCACCAGCAGGGCGAGAACATCAGTGCCCAAACCCGAACACTGCAAAGGGTGTGATCCCAGCGCCCAGAGGCCCGCACATGTAAACCTCTGCATTTCTTAAGCTGGAGAGGAAAGCCTGAGAGGCAGAGGCACACGCAATTGGTTATTAGCTCTTTGCTTCACCCTCACCGTGGGGATGTTCTCCCCGGATCTGCAGGGCGTGCCCCAGGTCCGGTGCCAGTGGCGGTGCCGTATGGATCGCACACGGAGGGGCTCGGCTGGTGCGGAGGGGCCACAAGAAAGCAGCACCTCACGGCTGAAAGGGAAGAGTCCGAGAAGTCAGCAAACTGTAATTACAAATTGTTGTTCTTCCTGATTTAGCAATGCTGTTAGGGGGGACAGGGGAAGGTAATAAGCAGAATTTTCTAGGAAGCACGCTGAAAATAAGGTACTAAGAAAAGTCACTGAAAATGTCAGGCAAGCCAACAGGGAAAGGTCCAAGGAGCAAGCAAAAGCACAGCATATACTTTTTCATCTATTCAATCTGACCCTGGGCCCAGTGCCACAATCTTTTTAAGGTTAGTGGTGGGAAAGCTGCCTTTTGAATGTTTGCAGAGGCCTATTAACATCCTGTGCTGAGGAACCTTAAACCCCAGGTAGTATTTCAGAGGAAATGGACAGCACAAAACACAGACTGAAAATTAACCACAGCAGACCCCGGGCCTAAATAAGTTCCACTAGCCCTTTCTGAAATCACTTAAAGGCTTTCCTTCCAGTTGGACTCCTGCCCAACCACTTTAATAGGTGCAGCAGGCGGGGGGAAGAGAGGGAGTGGGGGGGGAGAAAGGAGAGAAAAAATAAAAGGGAAAAGAAACCTATTTGGCTGTGTAATTTAAACATTCCTTGCAAAATAATAATAATAAAAAAAACCAGTTTAACAAAAATTGCAACTGTAGCAGGATCGGGAGGGTAACTCAGCGATATACTCTGCGGATGGCTGCAAACCTCTAATGGAAAGTTGTGTAAGTGGCTCAGGCCAAAGTAGGCATTAATTACAATGAAAAATCAGTTTAGTGCAGGCCACAACTAAATTGGAAGCTGGTCCTCTAGGTAAAACAAAGAAAGTGAGCAGAAGCTTTAGATTTGATTACATGGCAATACAAGAAAAATGTGCTGTATGTTGTCTATTATTAAAGCTGCTTTTGGGCCTTCTGTGTGTGCCTAAGGGATTTTAATAAAAAATTAGTAATAGCCCTGCTGCCCTGGCTCACTGTGGCTTTTGGAGCGTTTGTGGGTACAAGGCTAGTTCTGCAGTACAAATTAAGTCACTTTAGACAAGCAACCTTGAAAGCATTAGACGATAGCAAAGTTCAAACGGCACACTTCTGCTGTAAGAGGACACAGTCCCTTGCTGGAGGCCAGCTCTGGATTTAGAAGCAGAAATACAATTTCATCAGGAAAAAAGCTCTGCAACTGTTATATTTGTCTCCGATTATTCTTGGCAACACTGGAAATGCACAGCCAGGTTCATAAACACCATACTAGTGTATAAAATACTGCAAAAGCACCGGCTAATGGCAAAAAAAGTCACCATTAATACGGGATTTTTATTTATTTACATATTTTTACAAATGCTAACTCTAACTCTTTAATTTGATGTAACAACATTAATAATAATGTTTTTATTGCTAATATCAGCACTGGGTCTTTGGCATGGTTGGATGCAACTAAACCAGTAAAGTTCACTGGGATTAATTTAAAAAGACCCAAAAAAGGGCAACCCCCCCCCCCCCATCTCCCAAGTTTGTAAAGCTGACTTCTCTAATCCCATTTCTAGAGGTAGTTATTTTAAGGTGAAATTCATTACGTTCAGTATACCTATACATCAGTGGGTCCAGTTCTGCCATTAAGTCCCTGGCTACAATTTTATGTATACTAAAGGTGAAACAGAGTATGCGGAATTTTCTAAAATCCAGGGAAATATGGGCAAAAGGAATTGTAGGGCTAAAGAGGCAAGGAAATGTCCAGGACACCATAAGGGGCTTCAGCCCCAGTGGGTCCCCATCCCTCCACTGCTTCATGTTTTGTGGGGTACAGCTCCCAGATGGGTGAATACTTGGTGTTTCAGGTCACACACATTGACCATTTCCTAGGAATGCTGCCCAGCCCCAAAGCCCTGACTGGATACGTTTAACCGTACTCTCACGTTGCCAATGTTTGCTATTTTAGTATGAGTTGCATCAGGTTTTTGTGATTTGCACTGAAGAGTCTCCTCCTGAATTACTTTTTTCACGCCCAAGCCCATTTTTGCTGCTCTTCTTGATTGCAATGCACAATATGGACAATTCCAAATCCTATTCCCTGCTAAAGGTACCAAGTGAGGATTAAAAACAAAAAACAAATAAAAACGGAAAATGAAAGATCTACCATTACTTTAACTTCACAAATTTTAAACTCATCTCATGATTTTTCACGCCTGACACGTGATCAAGTGCACGAGGTTGTCAGTTTCGCAACTCTCACCCTAAACGTAACGTCCTGGTGAGCTGTTCCTGTGGAGGGCGATGCTAACAGGTACGTGCAGCCTTGGGCTCTCACTGCTCGTCGGTGTGACATGGGCAACGATGTCCTCGAGTGCTACGCTGTGATGAGGCTCCTCTCTGTAGCGTGACCTGGATGTGACCCAGAAGAGTGCTGGAAAGGAAATAACTTTGTTTTCAGCTCCTTGCCACATATGAGTTGGTCTTAAAAATCCTTTTATCCCAGTTGCATGTGGCTGTATGCACGGATTTATGTCACCATGTGCTACGTGGTCCCTGATCGTACCAACACCGTTCCTCCTTCTAGTTGTGAACTGTGTTTTGCAATGTTGGGAAAGGATGTCACAAGAAAGAACAATCCCAATTTACATTTCAATGACTAGTAAAGCGATTTTATAGTACATAACCCATGAAGAACCAGATTACTTTTGAATAAAAGTTGCAACATGAGCACTGAATACATGCTGAACTCACAGTAGGTGTTTTAAAAAAATTAAAAATGAAGAAAAAGTAGGCATTCCCCCCAAAAAGCAACATTGAAAATCTGTAAGTTCATCCGGAGCAGAACATCAGAGGTGGGCAGCTCACTTCCACCATCTCAAGGTCCCTGGGGATCCCATGGCTCCAAGCTGTGCCCCCTGCCCACCTCTCCTATCACAGATGCCCCCCCCCCCCCAAAAGCATCACTGCTGCCATCTCCTCCAGCCACCCTGCTGCCTCCTCCCAGAAGCTGAAGCGCTGGCTCACGCAGCCTCCCCTCATGCAGCCCACACCTTCCCCACCACGAGGGGTTTCGGAGGGGCTGAGCAGCCGCAGGGGCTGTGGGGCAGAAGGGAGTTCCTTGGGAAAACCTGCTGGCACTCAGCACGCCCAGGTGCTGAGGTTGCACAGGAAAACATGGCAAGCAAAGAGCGTGGGTAAAAAAAACGACCGTGCCTAGCACTTCCCAGCAGCTCTCCCAAGCTGAACTGCGAAGACGTTTAATCGCCAGCTTGCCCGGTGTCTGCTGGCAGGAGCACTGCCTGTGGCAGGCACCAGCCCGCCGACACACTCGGTGGATGGCCGGCGAGGAGTGGGGGCACCTCTCTCAGCCAGCCTGCAACCACAGCAAACAGCCCCGTGGAGCTGGGGCCTTAAAAAGGAAACCAAAAAACTCTTCATGTATAACCTACGGACACATCTACATACGCTCACAGGAGTTTGAAACGCGTTAGTACATTGGTGCTTGCAGACATCCCTTGAAGATGTACACTCGTTCCTTCTCTTTCTTCCCAAGCCTGTTTACTTGTCCTAATGAAAACCCGCAGCCTCTAAGGCCGCCTGGCACCACATCTGCTCAGCGAGTGCAGGAGTGGTCTCCAGAATCAAGTCTTTCTCTGCTATCTCTTATGCTAAGATCTGTGAAAAAACAACGTGTAAAGGAAAAAAAAAAAAAGAAGAAAAGAAAAAAACTTTTGTCTGTGGATTCAAAAGAGCCCTCTTTATGCCAGATTCATCTACATTAAATTGGTCACGACCTTCCAGGTGTCTTTAAGGTTGAAGTGTTTGCTGGACCATTTAAAGCTCCTCTCGTGGGCTCCGGCGACCCTCCTGACATGGAGAGCCAGGCTTTTAAGAGTGTAGCCACCTTGTCAATGCTCAGAGGTCACTAATAGCCTGCCTTGGGCCTTCCAGCGGGTCGCGTTCGGCTTGCTAGCCCGACACAAAGGAACAGGAGAGGAAGGCTGGGGAGGGGGATAATTATCATTCTCCCCCCCCCCTCCTCTCTCCCTCTCTCCAGGCTGAGAGTTATGCTCCATGTCACTGTGTTAATGCGCTTGCATCCAGGGAGACACATAATGCTCCTCTCAGCCCTGTTTATTAGTGAGATCCATTTGCGAAAGGCCCTTCTTTTGTACCACAATATGAATGTGCTTTGATGGCAAATAATTACGCTAGTCCTTTTGACATGAGGATCCACAGGCTGCCCTAGTTAAGCCAGTAATTAGCCTGTCCTCCTTTTTTTTTTATTATTGAGAAACTACAAATTATCCTCATATGAGCACTGGCCATTCCTTTTTCTCTTTTCTATTCTGCCTCCCTCTCTCCCTCTCTCCCTCTCCCTTGTATCTCTCAGCACTTTGGATAAGGGGAATGCAGCTGCACTAGAGCAAGATAAAGCTCCGCCATCAAGATGATGAACAATTTGGATGAAGAGGCTTCGAGATGAACACAAAAGCTGAAGAAGTGCGGCTGATGCAGCCCCGGACAGCTGAAGAATGCTGCAGTCTGCAGATGAATAGCCCTCATTTGTGAATATACAGATTTTCCATGATGAATAAAAACTGAGTGTAGGTCACAATAAATAAACTTTTTTTTTCCCTTCTTCTTAAATAATAATTCAGGTTCCCGGCACCAAACAGCTGTAAATTGAAGGTTGTGCTTAGTTTTCTCAACTCTCAAAGGGGATAATTAAGCTAAGCTCATATTGTTTGATATATTAGTGTAATGATGAGCTACTATATTCTGGCTTGTTTCGAGTTATTTTAGTTTTTTTTTTTCCATTATCTTTTTTCTTAAATTACATTTCAAATACATTTTAAATGTAGAAACAGCATTTCTGAAACACAGTTGCCCTGTGTTTGGGTCTATCTGAAATGTATTCATATAACATTTAATTAAAAGATGCAACATCCCCTTTTCCCGAAAAAACATGGAGGTAAAAATATCAACGTTATTTGACTGGTCCTGACAATCTCACTCAACTGCTGAACCTTTATCCCTACTGGTGCAAGATAATTAGATGGGGTTGTGTTCTTTGTCAATGCAGGTTATGAACCTTCTGAAACTTCAGGACAGGTATTTCTTGGCAACCCATCTTGCCCCATATTTTTTCATAATTGCTTTCAAAGATCAACAGAAGGCAAGCAATCTCTGATTTTACCTGGATAAGAGGCTTCAACCAAACCAAGACACCACCGCTGAAGAACTTCTCTCCCTTTTTTCCGTTTCTGTTTCTCTCCCCTGATCTGATGCCACCTTTAAAACAGCAGGCATGTGCAATATGGCAGACAGCAGAACCACCTGGCTACAAGCCAAAGCGAAACTGGGGTTTACCCTCCAACTGGTGGATGTCTTTTTTAGGATAGTTGACAAGGCTCTGGGGGAGATGCAAGGTTCTCCAAGAATTTTAAAATACCTGTAAGTCTAAGAGCCATCTTGGGAAGGAGAGCGAAGGAAGCTCATGAACATGAGCACAGGTGGAGGGCGATGGTCCCAAAAAGGCTCATAAAACCAGGGTATGCCACGTTAACAGTGCATCTGTTAAAGCAAATGGAACAGTCTTGTCTGGTTTCTATCTGCCTCAGACTGACTCTGATCAATTAATTTGTCTCTGAGGCAAGCTTTTGCATAAAGACACTGGAGAAGGAGTCGGAAGCCCTCTCACCTTGAGGGGCATTGCTGCCTTCACCCACCCACTGCACTCCATTGACCCACCAGTTGATACAGTCTCCAATGCATGAAGAGGAAAAGAAACCAGTGCAGGCCCAAGTATGTTTACACTTCTGAGAAGGAAGAGGCACTAAAATGCAAGGGTTTAATTTTCCAATGACTAGGTTTCAACCTGAAACCCACCCACAGTAGGACTATGCACCAACAGCATTTTTATCTCATCTTTTTCCAAGCTAGAACCACACCAAGCCATTTCTTCCCCTAACTCAAAGCCCATAAAAAGTCTAAATATCCTCACTTCCTAAATACGCTAAAACACTGCACTATGGAGTATATTAGAGAACATGGAAATAAGTGAGCAATGTATAGCAATTTGACTTCAAGTTTTAATGTTGACTATAAACTTCTGCCAACCTACAGCAAACAGACTCTTCTTTTTGTTCATGTTTTGAGAATTAAATTTAAAAACTGTGCTGTGAGGTTATTTTCTAAGGCTATGGCACAGCTTTATGACATGGTGAGTAGACACAGTGCAAATGTTTCAGAAAAGAATAAGAATATCCTACATCTTGGCCTGTTTCTGGAACCAATGTCAAGACACATGTTTTTTTATGGTTCAGAAATGTGTGCGAATTGTTCCTTTTATCTCTAGTTTGGGATCAAAGGGGAAACAGCCCCTCTGATATTTACAGCATGACTAGAAAGAAACTCCAGAAATCTTCCACTGAAGGCTGTTCCTACGAGGGTCACCAGTTGCTTTGTGCAGCCGAGCTGCTCATGTGGGCTGGGTGACCACTTGGGTGCTACACAGTGCTCTGCCAGCCCCAGCACTACCCCAGTTTCCAAATGAGGACTCCAAGCCATGCAACCAGTTGCTTGGTCTGTTCTGACTGGGAGGAAGCAGCCCAAATGCAGAGGATTTCAGGGGGTTCAGGATTACACCCCCCATCAGCAAGGTCTGCACTAAAGCTTTGCCTGTAACCCACCACCCTCGTGCTCCTCCCGCCTGGCAGCAGTGAGATTTGCCACAGATCAGCTGGTCCCAGCTTTCTTCCTAGGGACATCCACCTCCACAACACACTATTCACAGCTGCATTAGGAAGACCAAATTAATAGGAAATCACAGGCAAAGGAAAGCAAATTGTTTCTTTTTCCCCACCTGGGAGAAATTTCCCCTGGCAGTTCACTCCGAGACAGCGCTGCAGCACTGCCGATCGCAAGGGCCATCAGAGACCACGAGTCTTTCCACCAGCTGCAAGGCAGTTCCTACCAGGTCATTCCTACGCTCAGTGAAAACTAAAACTCGCAGAGCTTCACAGTGCCGTGTATCAGAGAAAAGCACAGACTGTGCGCTGTCCCTAAGGGCCCCAACTCCCAGGGCCCTGCCGGTTCATTCACGGTGGCACTGATCACGGTCAAACAGGCCTGGGTTATCGTCCAGGGCCCAACCAGCACTTACACCCATGATGGATTCCCAGTCATGCTCACGGTAACAGCTGAACATTTATTAACTCTTTTCTCACTCATTATCCCCCCCCTTAAAAGGGTGCTCACAGCAAAACCAGGATCAATAGTTCAGAAAGATTTTTTATTTGACAGCCGTGTAAAAACCATGCCTTTAATTTGTATATAGCCCTGGACAGAGCGAGTTATGCCAATTAAAGACTTCAACACCTATGAAGTTATAATTCATATTGCTGATAGGACCCTGAATTCCCCAGAGCTGCACTGTGCCAGGGCCTGCCCGTGCCCATCAGCAGGCAGGAGGAGACAGCTCCTGCTCTGGAGGCTGCGATTTCAGCACGCAGCGGGAGACAAACCGTCGAGAAGTCAGGAGGGGCTGAGGACCAGGTGAAGGGGAAAAAAACCCGTCCTTCCGTAATAAATTCAGCCTCAGTTTACGCTGTGATAGGATTTCAATTTTTTCAGATTATGCCATCTGATGTAAGAATCATGTGGTCAGTACAACCACTGCTCTTCCTTGCCTCTCCCAGAAGAGCTGATGGAGGTAAAAGGCACTCGTACCCCAGCGGGAAGCCCCGCTCTCACATTCAGAAGTTAAGACTCACCCAAGGGATCATCAATCAGTAACTCACTTTAAAATTCTCTTTAAAATGTTTTACTAGCTCACTTTACTTGGCATTTTTATCACTATTTATATCTCTAAAGCAGTGATATAATTAGTAAAGCTATTAATGTTTCTTATGTTTAGCCTTACAAAAGCCACAAATATCTATAAATCTGGCTTACAGCAAAATAAATAATGACAATAATTCTGTCAAGCATCAATATAATTTGCTGGACAGCATTGTGTAAACCAAGCAAATATCTGAACCATTAATGAGCTTAATCTGTGCCATTTAACTGCCCCTCCAGTAAATTGTTCTGCAGGCCAGAGAGGAGCATTCAGGTCAGTTACTTTGCTAACTTCCCTCCTCTGCTGGCATTCGCTTTCCTACAAAAAGTGACTGGCCTGACTTTACCCAATCCTAAAGGAGAACCAATGCCAAACGCTCTCCTACCACTTCAACAAAGCTCCTCCCGAGACCAAAATTCCTATCAAATGTGTGAGATAGGATTTTATCCCACCCTTGTGAAACCTTGAGAGCTCAGAGATACTCATGTTCCGCACAGATCCAGGTTCTTTCAGGAGAAAAAACACCAAGAAGACCACCTTCCTTCTCCTACCTCTCCATCCAACAGTCAGTTTTCAGCAGTGGGGCATTCACTCAGAATACTGCAATGTCAGGCATCAGTCTGCTCTGCGTGTTTCAAACCACAACACGAATCCAGACCCCAGCATCCCCGTGTTTTTCCCCTAGGGTTGGGCTCTCTCATGTAAACCCACATTCATACTTCAGGCAGAAGGAACTTCATCTCCAACACATCAAACCAGTATGCTGAAAAGTCCTGCTTTTTATCATATTGTCTGTTCCTGATACGGGGATTTATGTGGAAAACACCTGGACAGCTCAAGCCTCCAAAACTTTGAACCACGGCATGAGGCACCCTTTGTTCTCCCCATATTCAGTTTCTTGCACTACTACTGGTTTTCCACATATGCGCAAACAGCAGAAAGCTTAGACCACATATTGGCATTTGCAAAGCAAAAATAAAGGAAATTCCCTTTCTACACTGCCTCTAACCCCATAAAGAGGATTGCTCCCTTCACCAATGAGGTATTCAGACATGCCCCAAATTCCCTGTGCATGCCTAGATCTACCAAAACCCAGGCAAAGCCTTTATAAAATGCTATAAAATGTCATAAAATGCTAGAAGAATACCTTGTGTTTTTGCCCTCTGTATCTAAATATCATTGGAAGGTGCAGGAGCACCTGCAAAATCAGGGCACCAACATCTCTGACAAATTCAAAACACCAGTGGCCAAGCACCCTACAACCTCAGGGCAGTTTCCAGGGTTTGGGGGAAGAAACCATAAAGAGAAAAGGCCTTGTGACTGGTCTCCATGTCACGGAAGCTGGAGACCAAGCTGGGTTGACCTTCAGCAGCCCATTGAAAAAGTGTAAATGCTGATCTAAATACAAAAATACTATCCAGAGCATTACCATTTTCAATAACAAAATAAATGTCTACGCTCACGAGCACTGAGTAATAGGCCTTTTAAGTAAAAGTATTAGAAGAATATATCAGCTATAAGATATAATACCAGCGACTACTACCACAGGATGGGCATTTTTAACTTTCACTCTAAAATGACTGGATGATAAGAGAGTACAATATATATTTTGAATTCAGGGTGAGAAGATCTTTTTAATATAAGTGTTTTATGATGTAGTCATACATCATTTCTAACTACAATGCTAAACAAAACACAATCCTTTTCTGAAACATAGATAATGATGGATTTTTGTTATTCTATTTTATTCCGTAAGATAATTTTTCAACCCAAACTTATTTTATTGATGGCATAAGAAGGTTCCAGTATATCTTTTTCATATCAGAGACAGTTTCATGAAAACTGTGAGCTAAAATTCAAGTGTTATTACAGAGGAAGAATTTTTGGATACATGATCATTTATTGGGATAGTCCCCCACGATGGAATTAATGGAGATTAAAAGGAACAGGTATGTTCTGCTGATTGCTTTGACACTTGAAAACCCCTCTGATCTCAGAGCAGGAGTTTTGTGGGTATTATTGTAATAATGGGGATCTTGGAAGAAAGGAGGTGGATAAGCAGAAGGGAACTAAATCCAATAATGTTTGTACTGTCACAAAGCCAGGAAGGTTTGGGATATGATTTAATCCTATGGAACAGGCCTACTCAATACTCCTAAGCAAGAGATAAACAAATAAATAAATACAGTAAAACAGAAGTATATCTGCAAAGTAAAATCCCTCGCCCTTCCCTTGGCAATTTTTTTCCAGCTCTAAAACTCGCCATCAATTTGGCTGTGTGCTGAGAAAGAATCCCAACAAATTGCTGCCTAGTTCCTTTTATAGCCTCAGTGAAACATGACATCCAAGGAATTGCCTGTGCTTTCTGTTTCTTTGCTTGTTTGCTTTCCTGTGTACTACCAAAGCAGATTGTGTCAGTACCTAGAAGGAACAAAAATATTTTAAGTACTGACTACTGCAAAAATATGAAACACCTTTTTTAGTACTTGGTTCAAACAGAAGAATAGAAGGAAGGAAAATGGGACATACCCAGGCATTTCCCACCACTTCAGAGATGTAGATGACTGTTCACTGCACCGTTCCCTTTCAAATTACCTTACAGTGTCTACCACAATAAAATTCCCCCAAAAATCTCTTGTCCAAGAGGTAATAGGCTTGACTTGCTTATGCTGACAAAACAGCCTTTATCAAAAAAAAGGATCTAACATTTTCTGCTTGGGAAAATAACAGTGGTGCGAAGTTGCACAAATTACATCATACCTGTGTGTTTCCAGAAAGTCTGAATGAAGCACCCCAAATTATTACACCCGCTGTAGTTCAGAAGTCAGTGGAGCAATGCCGAGTTATACCAACCGATGATCTGGCCCATTACAGACATCATCTTACGCCGCTGCTCGCTGGGTCTGCCTGCCCCATGCAAAGCCCCCCGAGCAAGCTCTGAGTTGAGCTGCTTTGGGCAACCACCTCCATCTCACCCACAGCCCTCGTGGGGCTGTGGTGGCCATCCCACCAAGGCTTTCCACCCAACTCACTTCTCTGTGTCAGAAAAAGTCACATCCCAAGCTGTGGATCGGAGGTATCCCTTCATTCACTGTCCTCCCCTGATCATTCCCAATTATCGTCCCCTTTATAATACGGTAAATAATAGTTGTTTTTGACAGGTCAAACTGTTCTGCATGTACCAGGTGGGCAAACCTTTGCAGTGAAACCTCTGGCAAACAGCAACTTGACAGTGGGCTGTCCCAAATCATGCCAGGGACCAAGGCTACAAACTGGTTAAAAGGAGGATTGTTTGCATGGCCTAAGCGTAAAAAGGTAAAGCTCAATTTCAGAAACCTTTTTAGAAGATGAAACTGAAGTCCAATCAGCATGTAAATGCCAAGGAGGCAACAACTTCTTCTCATCTGCTCCACTTGGAGACCTACCACCAGCCTCAACCTCTTTTATAGCAACACAGATCTGTATGGGGATTATGTTCAGCTGAGATCTACCATGTCACAGACTTGCACTTCAGAGATAAAGATATAAACCAAAGAAAATTTATAACGAGAGGCGGGTGAGCTCCACCACCAGCAGCCAGAGACTGTCTCCGCTGTTTAATAAGGTTAAAAATAGTTTGATGGGAAGCACTGGAGCAGAGGACTGTGACACATCTGCAGCAGAGACCCAGGGCCTGCTTTTATAGCAGTTTAATAAAAAAACAGGCCTGTAGTTGTTCTTGTTTTGAGTTCTTACACTAACCACTTTGTCTATATACCTCCTGAAGCTTTTGGCTGTGGTGCATAATCAGAACAATAGCTCAGAAGAAGCCAGCAGTCCTGGTTACAATTAGCTGGGACTATTTTAACTACCTGTTGGGTTGTTATAGGTTTAAGAAGGACTGACTGGTGAGAAGAGGGTTCTGGCAAAACTGCCTCTGCTGACTTAAGGAGACCTTTGGATTTATTTTATTTTGAACTTCAACATCATGGTTTGGAAAAGCTGTTTTTGAAAACCGAGATTGTGGTTCCCTCTACATTTTTGCATTCTCTTTTATGACTCTTAGGTCTCCAAGGCAGCCTATATTCCTTCTTCATACACAGTGGCCAGCACAACAGCATCCTGTCCCTGGTTGGCCTCACAGCTCAGTTGGAACAGAAATAAAAAACAATCTGAAGAACAAGTGAATCACAGACATCAGCATGAACTTTTCCTAAAGCCTGGACGAACACCCCCACACCACCCTCCCACCCCCATGAAATCCACAAGGGAAAGCCTGAATGCATTAAACAAAAAGTTATTAAAAAACTAAATGTGACAGAAGCTCCCTTTCAAATAAAAGGCAGCAGAGACTGAACTGTGAGAGTCCTGGTTATAAATAAGCTTTCGTTATCTATTGACCCTGGTTTCTTCTTTATGGTATGCAGAAAGCAAAAGATTTAACTGATGGCAACAGGAGCGGAGATTTGCAGGTGGGTGCTGTGGACAGACTCGTCCTGTGGAGGTGTGGGGAGAGAGTTCTCACCATGCTTGGCAAGGGGCTGCGGTGGACTTTGCAGCACAAGAGCGCAGCTACTCGGCTAATTGGAAAAGATAAAAGGCAGGTTTTTATGAGACAGCCACTGTCATTATCACAAATGAAGGATAAAAACTTGAGCAGCTATATCCCATTTTATCACAGGGAAGTCTCAGAAGGAAAGAAGAATTATCAAAATTTTAGATTGTTCCATTTAACTGCAAGAAAACTATGTTAATGTAACCTTAAAGGTTTAACTAAAACCTATGAAATCAAGGCAAATCAGAGTTCAGGCCTCAGCTTCTTCCCTAACCCACCTGTAGCCCCTGGACCATGCAGGCCACAAATGCTGCCTGTTTGCGGACACCATCTCATGTGAGCACAGCAGAAGAAGGGTGGGTGGACCCTCACAGATATGTAATTTTGCATCTGTATTTTGAAGTTATATGTCGTGTCTCTTGTGCAGAGATTTCGGGTGGTTGCATTTTCTTGTGTATAAGGATTTCCTCACCACAAAGAGACATACAGGGAGCCCATACTGCTGATTCTTGAAACCCCAACAGCAGCATCCAGCACAACCTTGCACCTCTGCTAATACATACCAGAAGTTGGTTCACTTTCAAGTATAAGCAGTTGATCAATTTTTATTTTAACATTATTTCCCAATTTCCCAGCTTGCTGAAACACCAGATTTTTCATGGCCCAAAGAGACAAATGCCAGTCTCACCCCAAGGAGGCCTCAATTTAAGTTGCAAACCCGATGCATTGCACTAAGAGGGTAAACCACACTTCCACAGTGGCACAGCAAGACGATGTGCAAATCTCAGCAGCTAAATTCGTTATTAAAATAGCTATTTTTGGTTCTTATCAGATGAGAAAGATGAAAGAGAAGACTCTGAATGAAACATATGAGGAAGGCAATGTCTTGGATGGTCAGAACACTGATGTAATCTCCAGTGCCATAACAGGGTGTGAACAAGTCTACAGGGCAAAATGTACATCCCTGTGCTGTTCATGAGAAGAAAAATAGCCCTTAGAGCTACACACAAAGTCTTATAATTTCTGTTTTTTTCTTTTTATGATTTACTTCTTGTCATGAAAATGTAAAAGCAATAAACAGTTTATCTATCAACAAATCCGATACAGAACTTCACTTCCCAAAGCACAGCCACAACTGAGTTAAAGAAGTGCTGTCAGAGCATCCCAGACCAAATCTTTCTGAACTTATCAATTCTCCAAATTTAAGTGGAAGCCAAACTGATTTCTAAAAGCACAAATAAAAATAAAATAAAAAAACGCCTACAATTCTTTCTGTCCCTGAAACCTGCCAGGCTACACCAGAGCCTGAGCAGGCAGCAAGAAGCACATGCTTTAATGGCCAAGTTTAAAAAGCGCTGAAAGTCTGGGTTTCTAATGAAAATACTGACAGACCCTTAACTATACAGCAGCGCTCGCAGGCGCCACCATAATAACCATTTAAGCCCTCTTTTCTCAGAAAGGCTTGGCCCAGCCAATGAGGGAGGAGTAAACAGGGCTGGTAAGTTAATGACCTTTGAGCATTAGCAGATGGCCTTTTTACGAGCACAGATTAGCAGAACATGGGAGTTTTTAATGGCCACTAACAGGTGCCAATGCTGCTTTTCTCTCTATCCTTACCCACAGCCAGTAAAGCGCAGACCGACTTCAAACTGCATCTCCACTCCCACCCCATCCCTTCTTCTGTGTTTACAGCACAGTTTCTTGGATGACAGAGCAATGCACATCCCACACCAACCTGCAAACATTGTGGGTTACCAAAACCAAACAAGAGCGCCTCACCTCTGGGAGACGGCTCCCTCAGCTGCCACCCTCACACTGTCACTTGGCTGGCACATGCAGCTTAGAGGGCAACCGCCAAAATGGCCGCCCCATTCTTTCGTGCACCAGGGAAGCTGTAAAAAAAGACAGCCATGGGCTCCAAAAGCACTCAAAAAGAGGGAGGCAAACCAACCCTGTGTTATTTATAACATCATTAGCTCACCAGCTTCACCTCTGACAGCCTCCCTGCTCCCTTTCCAGCCCACCTCCCGCACCAGGGTCCTTCCTGATGCTCCCTTCCCTGGCTCCGCCCTGGCCAGGAAGTACTTCCTCTCACAACTTCACCCTGGCACTGCAACAATCCAGAAGTGCACTGGGACTGAGGGCAATTACCAAACTGGCTTCTCTGCATTTATCTCTGTGGGTGGGTTGACAAAAATCCTTATAATTAATCATGGATGCTGCATGATCAGACACAACCCAGGGTTTAAGGCCTTCAAGGCCGACTGGGCCCACTCGAGCACTGGAGAGCATGCATGGCAGCTGGGTGCAGGCAGGCCCTGGTGTCAGCTTTTGGTCACACCTCAGCTTTGGGGTTGTTGAAGGAAAGCTCAGGCTCAGGGGCTGATACTTCATCTCCTCTGTTGCCCAAATCCTCTGGCACCAGCCTGTGGGATGGGGTGAAACCAGCACCCGAAAGAAGATGCTCAGCCTGTGTGCAAGTCCCCACAGACTAGTCCTACACACACCATTTATCGTCACTTTTTGCACAGCACTTCTGTGTCTAGTGAGACTTAATACATGTGACTCTCAGTGGGCATTTAAGGGAAATAACAGGAGATTTGGTATTTAGGAAGAAGACAGGAAGAGCATACCTAGAGGAACAGATTCCAGTATCCTCAGAAGCTATGACACTTACCTTCAGGAAAATGTTCCTGCTCATGGCTAAAAATGCTCTCTGAGCCGCTACCTGGGCCTGTCCTCTCCGTAACACCCATTTCTGGGCCTCCTGCTTTCTATAGACTTCCACACTCTGAACCTCCCAGTCCAGAGGCCTCCACAGGCTGGGTCTGGCACTCCCTGGGCCTCAGCTCTCTGGCCTTCACTCTCTCACATCCTGCTCTCTTAGCCTCCGTGCACCGAGTCTCCCATTCTCTATGCATCCACTCCTTGGCCTTCCACTCCTTCACCTTCCCACTCTCTCAGCCACCAACTCCCTTGGTCTGCACTCACTGGACCTGCACTTGCTGGAAAGCAGTTTGCTGGGGGCAAACACTATGAGGCTTCCCCTTTCTGGGCTTTCCCCCACTGTGCCTTCCACTCTCTGGGCCTTCCACTCTCTAAGCTTCAATTCCCTGGGCCTCCTATTCACTGCTCCTGGCATGCCTTGGGCCTCTAATTTGGGATTTCCCACTTGCTGAGCCTCCCTTCTCTGGGCTTCCTATTCACTGGGCCTCTACTCTTTGGCCCTGCCACTAAGTTGGCCTCCAAATCACTTGGCTTCCCACACACTGAGACTGCCACTCTAAGTCTTCCACTCTGAAACTCTATTCTCTGGGCCGCCCAGTGACTTGGCCTCCCAAGTTCAGCCTCCCACACTATCATCCTCAACTCTCTGGGCCTCTACAGTCTAGGTCTCCCATTCACAGGGCTTTCCAGTCTCTGGGACTCCCATTCATTGTGTCTCCCACTCTGAGACTTCCACTCTGAGCCTCCCACACACTGGGTTTCCTGCTCTCCTAGCACCCTGCTCTCTCAGACTCCTGCCTCCAGGGTATCTACTCATTGCGCCTCTTGCTCACTCAACATCTAATCCTCAACTCCTATTCTGTCTCCTAGCCTCTTGGCTTCCCACTCAGCCTCCGTTCTCTCAGCCTGCAAATATCAGACTCCCACTCTCTCACCCTTCCACTCTCTGGGCCTCCAAATATTGGTTTCCAGTCTTTGGCATCCCACTGTTTGGGCTTGCACTTTCTTGGCCTCTCACTCTCTGGACTTCACACTCTCTCAGCCTCACACTGGCTTGGCATCCCACTTTCTAGCCTCTCACTAATTGAGTCTCTGTTCTCTGGCCCTTCTACTCAGCCTCCAACTCTCAGCCTCGGCTCTCTTGGCCTCTAACTCTGTCTTCTCACACACTGGACCTTGCATTCTGGGCATCCCACTCTCTTGGCCTCCACTCTATGGGCCTCCCACTATGGGGCTACTATTTTGTGAACCTCCTATGTGTTGGGACACCCACTCACTTGGCTTCTTGCTGTCTTGGCCTCCCATCTCCCTGGGCCTCTTATTGTCTCAGCTTCCTCTCTCAGGGACTCCCATTCTCTCAGTCTCCACTCTCTGGGCCTCCACTTTGGACCTTCCACTCAGCCTCTAGCTCTCAGCGTACATTCACCGGGCCTCCCAGTCTCTGAGCTTAGAACTTTCATAGCATTCCTCTCTCTCAGACTCCTGCTTGCTGGACCTTTACTCTCTGGGTCTCCCACTTAGCCTCTAACTCTCAGCCACCCACTCTAGGCCTCCAACTCTCTTGGCCTCCAACACACCAGGCCTACCACTCTCTGGGACTCCCACTCTCTCAGTTCCAGTCTTACTTGGCCTCCCAGTCTTCTCCAATGCCCTCAGCTTCTACTCTCCAAGCCTCCCAATAGTGGAGCCCACTTGCTGCACCTTGTCATTGGACATCCACTCTCCTGGCCTCCCAGTATTGTTCTCCCATTCTCTCAGCCTCCCACTTGCTGGACCTCCCACTCTTTCAGCCTGTGCTCTCTGGGCCTCCACTCTCTAAGCCTCCCACTCACTCAGCCTCACAGTCTCCCTGCTTCTCACACACTGGGCTTTCAAGTCTCTATGCCTCCCAAATTTACATACTCCACTTTCTATATGCCTCACAATCCCTGGACCTCCCAGTCTGCCAGCCTCAACAAACTGGGCTTCCCCTATCTTGGCTTCCCATTCTCTGGACCTCCACTGACTGAGCATCTCAGTTACTCAGCCTCCCAGTCTCTTGATCTCCCAAATGCTGGGCCTCCACACTCTCACTCAGCCTCTCACTTTCTCAGCCTCCACTCCAAGGTCTCCCATTCTGAGCCTCTGTCTCTCTCAGCTTTCACTGTGCCTCCAAATACCAGCCACCCGCTCTCTCAGCCTACACTTTCATGATCTCCCAGTCATGCAGCCTCTGATCCCTAAGCCTCTCCTTCACTCAGCCTCCCATTAACAGCTTCCAAGTCCCTGGGCCTCCCCCTCCCTGGTTGTCCCATTCTTTCATCCTCATAATCTCTGGGCCTCTCACTCTCTCAGCCTTCAATCTAGAGGACTGCAAATCTGGGACACCATCTCCCTCAGCCTCCACTTTTGGCCTTCCACTCACCCAGCCTCTACTCCCTAGGTCTGTAATCCCTGGGCTTCCTATTCTCACAATACCTGGGCCTTCAACTCTCTGCATTTCCTAAAACTGGCCTCCTACTGTTGATCTCCCACTCAGGACCTGCACTTAATGGGCCTCCACTATCTGGGTCTTGACTTGCTGGGCCTCCACGATAGACCTTCCACTTCCTCAGCCTCCATCTCTCTCTCAGCATGCTGCTCTCTCTGCCTCTCCTCTAATGACCTCCCAGTCTCAGCCTCCTCTTCCTGGACCTCTCCTTCACTCACCTTCCTATTAACAATGAATAAATGTCCTTGCCAATCCACCCCCCACCCTGCCCTGCCCCACTCCACCCGCATGCCTCCAACTCTTTCAGCTTCCAGTCCAGGTGACCCCTATTGGGAGCGTCCAACTCTCCTGGACACCACTCTAACAGATTCCAAATATCAGCTTCCCACGCTCTGAGCCTCCACCATTGACATCTCCCCCTAACCCAGGCAGTATTCCAATGGCCTCTAATCTCTGCCTCCAATTTAATGACCTCCCTCTCTCACAGCCTCCACTCCCTTGGCCTCTAAGTCCTTGGCCTTCTACTCCTTTGGCCTCCCACTCTCTCAGCCTCCAATTTTCATAACATACATCTTTCTTGGCTTCCCTCTTTCTCAGCCTCCACTCTTAAGACCTACCAATCTTGCAGCCTTCCAGTTACATAAACTATATTTTTCTTGGCTGTCCTCTTTTTCAGCCTCCACACTCATGACCTCCTACTCTCGCAGCCTCTATTCCCTTGGCATCTAAATCTTTAGCATCCAATCCTTTGGCCTCCAACTCTCTCAGCCTCCAATTGCTGGGCCTCTGCTCCCTGGACCTCCCACTCTCCAAACCTACATTCTACTTAACATCCACCTTTCTGGGCATCACTCATTCTCAGCCTCAACTCTTATGACCTCACATACTCACAGCCTCTACTCTCTGCACCTCTAATCCATGTGCCTCAAACTCACCCAACCTCCCTTTTACTTAACCTCCATATTTTTTGCCTTCCCTCTTTCTCAGCCTCCACATTCTGACCTCCCACTCTAGCAGCCTGCAATTACTGGGCCTCTATAACCTGAGCCTCCCACTCATTCAGCCTCCCATTTTCCTTAATATCTATTCTTCTTGCCAGGCCTCTTTCTCAGCCCCCACTCTTATGACCTCCCCCTCTGACAGCCTTCACTCTCTAGGCCTCCCAATTTTTCTGGCTTCTTATTTTAATCACACTGGATTATTATTTGCATCCTTCTATCTCAGCCTCCACTCTTATGACCTCCCACTCTCCCAGCCTATACTCTCTGGGACTCTATTGCCTAAGCCTCTCACTCTTTCGTCCTCCAATTTACTGAACCTCCATTTTTCTTCTCATGCCTCTTTCTAAGCCTCTACTCTTATGACCTCCCACTCTCCCAGCCTCCACTCCCTGGGCATCTGTTCCCTGGACTTTCCAGTCCCATTGCCTCCTGCTCTTTCGGCCTCCCATTTCCTTAACCTCCATCACTTTTGCCATCCCTCTTTCTCAGCCTCCACTCTTATGCCTTCCTACTCTCCCAGCCTCCACTTGCTGGGCCTCTATTCCCTGAGCATCCCACTCATTCAGCCTCCCATTTTCTTTAACCTCTATCTTTTTTGTGACCCCTCTTGCTCAGCCTCCACTCTTTCTTATGACCTCCCATTATTCCAGCCTCCACTCTCTTGGCCTCCCAGTTTTTGGCCTTGTATTTATTTTTTGTGATCCCCCTTTCCCAGTCTCCACTCTTATGACTTTCCACTATCCCAGCCTCCACTTGCTGGGCCTCTAATCCCTGAGCACCCCACTCTTTTGGCCTCCAATTTACTTAACCTCCATCTTTCTTGGCGTACCTTGTTCTCAGCCTCCACTCTTATGACCTCCGATGCTCCCAGCCTCTACTCTCTGGACCTCTAGTCCTTGAGCCTGCTGCTATCTTGGCCTCCCATTTTCCTTAATCTCTGTCCTTCTTGGCAAGCCTCTTCCTCAGCCTCCACTATTACGACCTCCCCCTCTGCCAGCCTCCACTTTCTAGACCTCCTAATAATTTTGTCCTCCATATAATTAACCTTTATTTTTATTCTTATCCCTCTTTCTCAGCCTCCACTCTTATAACCTCCCACTATTCCAGCCTCTCATTACTAGGTCTCTATTTCCTGAGCCTCCCGATCTCTCAGCCTCCAATGTACTTAACCTCCGTCTTTCTTGGCATACCTTGTTCTCAGACTCCACTCTTATGATCTCCAATGATCCCAGCCTCCACTCTCTGGACCTCTAGTCCTGGCCTCACGCTATTTCAGCCTCCCATTTTCCTTAACCTCCATCCTTCTTGCCAGGCTTCTTTCTCAACCTCCACTATTATGACCTCCCCCTCTGCCAGCCTCCACTCTCTGGACCTCCTAATTATTTTGGCCACCCATTTAATTAACCTTGATTTTTCTTCTGACCCCACTTTCTCAGCCTCCACTCTTCCGACCTCCCACAATCCCAAGCCTTCAATTGCTGGGCATCTATTCCCTGAATGTCAAACTATTTTAGCCTCCAATTTACTTAACCTCCATCTTTTTTGTCATCCCACATTTTCATCCTCCACATCATGATCTCCCACTTTACCAGCCTCTGCTCTCTGGGCCTCTATTCCTTGAACCTCCCGCTCTTTTAGCCTCCCATTTTCCTTAACCTCCATTCTTCTTGCCTAGCCTCTTTCTCAGCCTCCACTCTTACTACTTCCCCGTCTCACAGCCTCCACTCTCTTGGCCTCCCAATTTTTCTGGCTTCTTCTTTTAGTCACCCTTGATTATTCCTCAAAGTTTTGCCTGAGAAGCTTTCTCAGCCTCCACTCTTATGACCTCCCCCTCTGCCAGCCTCCACTCTCTGGGCCTCCTAATTATTTTGGCCTCCCATTTAATTAAACTTGAGTTTTCTACTTGGCCCTCTTTTTCAGCCTCTACTCTTCTGTTCTCCCACTCTCCCAGCCTCCAATTGCTAGGCCTCTATTCCCAGAGCCTCCCACACTTTAAGCCTTCCATTTTCCTTAACCTACGTCCTTTTTGTCATCCTGCTTTCTCAGCCTCCACTCTTATGACCTCCGATGTTCCCCGCCTCCACTATCTGGACCTCTATTCCTTGAGCCTGTTGCTGTCTCGGCCTCCCATTTTCCTTAACCTCCATCCTTCTTGGTAGGCTTCTTTCTTAGCCTCCACTATTACAGCCTTCCCCTCTGCCAGCCTCAAATTTCTGGGGCTCCTAATTATTTTTGGCCTCCCATTTAATTAACCTTGATTTTTCGTCTCATTCCTCTTTCTCAGTCTCCACTCTTATGACCTCCCAGTCTCCCAACCTCCAATTCTTGGGCCTCGATTCTGTGAGAACCCCACTCTTTCAGTCTCCCATTTCCCTTAACCTCCATCTTCTTTGTCATCCTTCTTTCTCAGCCTCCACTCTTATGACCTCCCACTATTCCAGCCTCTCATTGGTAGGCCTCTATTTCCTGAGCCTCCTGATCTCTCAGCCTCCAATGTACTTAACCTCCATCTTTCTTGGCATACCTTTTTCTCAGACTCCACTCTTATGATCTCCAATGATCCCAGCCTCCACTCTCTGGACCTCTAGTCCTGGCCTCACGCTATTTCAGCCTCCCATTTTCCTTAACCTCCATCCTTCTTGCCAGGCTTCTTTCTCAACCTCCACTATTATGACCTCCCCCTCTGCCAGCCTCCACTCTCCGAGCCTCCTAATTATTTTGGCCTCCCATTTAATAAACCTTGAGTTTTCTTTTCAGCCCTCTTTCTCAGCCTCCACTCTTATGACCTCCCACTCTCCCAGCCTCCAATTGCTGGGCCTCTATTCCATGAGCATCCCAGTCTTTAGGCCTCCAATTTACTTAACATCCATCTTTGTCATCCCTCTTTCTCAGCCTCCACATTATTACCACCCACTCTTCCAGCCTCTACTCTCTGGGCCTCCTAATATTTTTGGCCTCCCATTTAACTAACCTTGATTATTCTTTGCATCCCTCTATCTCAGCCTCCACTCTTATGACCTACCATTCTCCCAGCCTCCAATTACTGGGCCTCAGTTCCCTGAGCCTCCCAATCTTTTGGCTTCTGATTTACTGAACCTCCATTTTTCTTCTCATGCCTCTTTCTCAGCCTCCACTCTTATGACCTTTCCCTCTGCTGGCCTCAACTCTCTAGGCCTACTAATTATCTTGTCCTCCATATAATTAACCTTCATTTTTATTCTCATCCCTCTTTCTCAGTCTCCACTCTTATGACCTCCCACTCTCCCAGCCTCCAATTCTTGGGCCTTGATTCCGTGAGCACACCACTCTTTCAGCCTCCCATTTTCTTTACCTCCATTTTCTTTGTCATCCTTCTTTCTCAGCCTCCACTCTTATGACCTCCCACACTTCCAGCCTCCACTCTCTTGGCCTCCCAGTTTTTGGCATCACATTTACTTACCCTTAATTTTTCTTTGCATTGCTCTTTCTCAGCCTCCACTCTTATGACCTCCCACTCTCCCAGCCTCCACTTGCTGGGCCTCTATTCCTTGAGCACCCCACTCTTTTGGCCTCCAATTTACTTAACCTCCGTCTTTCTTGGCACACCTTGTTCTCAGCCTCCACTCTTATGACCTCTGATGCTCCCAGCCTCCACTCTCTGGACCTCTAGTCCTTGAGCCTGCTGCTATCTTGGCCTCCCATTTTCCTTAATCTCTGTCCTTCTTGGCAAGCCTCTTTCTCAGACTCCACTATTACAGCCTCCCCCTCTGCCAGCCTTGAATCTCTGGGCCTCCTAATTATTTTTGGCCTCCCATTTAATTAACCTTGATTTTTCGTCTCATCCCTCTTTCTCAGCCTCCACTCTTATGACCTCCCCCTCTGCCAGCCTCCACACTCTAGGCCTCCTAATTATTTTGTCCTCCATATAATTGAACTTCATTTTTATTCTGATCCCTCTTTCTCAGCCTCCACTCTTACGACCTCCCACTCTCCCAGCCTCCAATTACTGGGCCTCTATTCCACGAGCATCCCAGTCTTTCGGCCTCCAAATTACTTAACATCCATCTTCTTTGTCAGCCCTGTTTCTCAGCCTCCATGTTATTACCACCCATTCTTCCAGCCTCTACTCTCTGGTCCTCTATTCCTTGAACCTCCCACTATCTCAGCCTCCCATTTTCCTTAACCTCCATCTTCTCACCAGGCCTCTTTCTCTGCCTCCTCTCTTATGACCTCCCCCTCTCATAGCCTCCACTCTCTATGCTTCCCATTTTTTCTGGCTTCCTCCTTTAATCATCCTTGATGATTAGCCTTGATAAGGCTTTTTGACACCGTTCCCCACAACATTCTGCTCAAGAAACTGGCTGCTCGGGGCTTGGAGTGGCGTACGCTTCGCTGGGTTAGAAACTGGCTGGATAGCCGGGCCCAGAGAGTTGTGGTGAATGGAGCCAAATCTGGTTGGAGGCCGGTCACTAGTGGTGTCCCCCAGGGCTCGGTACTGGGGCCGGCCCTCTTTAATATCTTTATCGATGATCTGGATGAGGGCGTCGAGTGCACCCTCAGTAAGTTTGCAGATGACACCAAGCTAAGTGCGTGTGTCGATCTGCTCGAGGGCAGGAAGGCTCTGCAGGAGGATCTGGATAGGCTGGAGCAATGGGCTGAGGTCAACTGTATGAAGTTCAACAAGGCCAAGTGCCGGGTCCTGCACCTGGGGCGCAACAACCCCAAGCAGAGCTACAGGCTGGGAGATGAGTGGCTGGAAAGCTGCCTGGCAGAGAAGGACCTGGGAGTATTGGTTGATAGTCGGCTGAATATGAGCCAGCAGTGTGCCCAGGTGGCCAAGAAGGCCAACAGCATCCTGGCCTGTATAAGAAGCAGTGTGGCCAGCAGGTCTAGGGAGGTGATTGTGCCCCTGTACTCGGCTCTGGTAAGGCCGCACCTCGAGTGCTGTGTTCAGTTTTGGGCCCCTCGCTACAAGAAGGACATCGAGGTGCTCGAGCGAGTCCAGAGAAGGGCAACGAAGCTGGTGAGGGGTCTGGAGAACAAGTCTTACGAGGAGCGGCTGAGGGAGATGGGGTTGTTCAGCCTGGAGAAGAGGAGGCTCAGAGGCGACCTTATCGCTCTCTACAGGTACCTTAAAGGAGGCTGTAGAGAGGTGGGGGTTGGTCTGTTCTCCCACGTGCCTGGTGACAGGACGAGGGGGAATGGGCTAAAGTTGCGACAGGGGAGTTTTAGGTTGGATGTTAGGAAGAACTTCTTTACCGAAAGGGTTATTAAGCATTGGAACGGGCTGCCCAGGGAGGTGGTGGAGTCACCGTCCCTGGAGGTCTTTAAAAGACGTTTAGATGTAGAGCTTAGCGATATGGTTTAGTGGAGTACTTAGTGTTAGGTCGGAGGTTGGACTCGATGATCTTGAGGTCTCTTCCAACCTAGAAATCTGTGATACTGTGATACTGTGATACTGTGATTATGCTTTGCATCCCTCAGTCTCAGCTTCCACTCTTATGAACTACCACTCTCCCAGCCTCCAATTACTGGGCCTCAGTTCCCTGAGCCTCCCCATCTTTTGGCTTCCGATTTACTGAACCTCCATCTTTCTTGGCGTCCCTCTTTTTCAGCCTTCACCTTTATCACCTCCCACTTTTCCGGCCTCCAATTGCTGGGCCTCTATCCCCTGAGCCTCCTGCTATCTCAGCCTCTCATTTTCCTTAACCTCCATCTTTCCTGGCATCTCTTTTTCTCAGCTTCCACTCTTATGACCTCCCACGCTCCCAGCCTCTACTTTCTGGACCTTTAGTCCATAGGCCTTACACTCGCCCAACCTCCATTTTACTTAACCTCCATCTTTCTTGGCATTCCTCTTTCTCAGTCTTCTCTCTTATGACCTCCTAGTAACTCAGCCTCCACACCCTGGGCCTTACTGTCTTTTCTCCTCCCATTAATGGTCTCCAACTTTCTAGGCCTCCCCTTCCCCAGGCCTCCCACTAATACATCTTTCACTTTCTCAGCCTCTACCCCTTGGGCCTCCCACTCTGGGCCTCAGTCTCTCTCAGCCTGTACTCTACCAGCCTCTCAGTATTAGTCTCCCAGTCACCCAGCCTCTTCTCCTTGGGTCTCCCACTTTTGGTCTTTATTTCTGCACCTCAACTCACTGGGCTTCCACCTGAGATCTCTCATTTCCTCAGTCCCCCTCTCCCTCAGCCTCCCGCTGTCTCAGTCTCCACACTCATGACCTCCCAATCAATCAACCTCTGCTCCCTGAACGTCTTCTTAACTCGGCCCCCCAATTAATTGTCTCCAAATCTGGGCCACCATCTCCCTCAGCCTCCACTAACTCTGGCCTTGAAATATTAGCCTCCCACTTCCTCAGCCTCCATTTCCAGTGCCTCCCACTCTGGGCCTCCATCTCTCTTAGACTCCACTCCACCAGCTGCCAAAAATTGGCCTCTAATTCAGCCACCCTTCACTTTCTGGGTCTAGATTCACTAAGCTTCCCATTCTCTTGGTCTCACACCTCATGGGCCTCCCACTAAGACAGTCTTTCACTTAACCTCTGCTCCAGAAGCCTCCCACTCTCGGCCTCTACCTCTCTACCAGACTCCAGATATCAGTTTTACAATCACACAGCCTCCACTATTTGGGCTTCTAATCCCTGCACCTGCCATTCTCTTGGGCTCCCACTCCCTGGGCCTCCACTTACTGGGCCTCCCAATTTTGGCCTCCCACTCTGGGCTTCACTATTTAGACCTCAACTCACTGGTCCTCCACCCTAGTTCTCCCATTTCCTCAGCTGCCATGTCTCTCATCATCCCACTCTTTCAGTCCCCACCCTCGTGACCTCCCAGTCAATCAGCTTCTATTCCCTGGGCAGCTCCTTCACTCAGCTTCCTATTTATTACCAGCCTCCAAATCTTTAGGCCACCATCTCCCTCAGTCTCCACTCTTCCATTCTTGAATTATCAGCCTCTCTCATCCTCCAGTCTTTTGGCTTCCCACATATCCAGACTCCATCCTGTTGGCCTGTAATCTCTGGGCTCCTATTCTCTTGACCTCCCAGGCCATGAGTCTCCACTCTCTGTCCAATATGGCTCTCCTAATACTTTATCTCCTGCTTATTTGGCATCTACTATCTGTGCCTTAACTTGCTGAACCTCCATGCTAGGCCTCCCATTTCTTCAGCCTCCATTTCTCTCTGCATCCTTCTCTCTCTGCCTCTACTACAATGACCTCCTAGACACAGCCTCCTCTCCCTTTGCCTCTCCTTCACTCAGCTTCCCGTTAATGACCTTCAGATGTCTGGACCTCCCACTCCTTCAGCCTCCACTCCCTCCTATTCTGGGCTCCCATCTTTCTCAGCATCCACTCTCACAGCTGTCAAGTATCAGCCTCCAAATCACCCTGCATTCAGTCCCTGAGCTTAGACTCTCCAAGCCTCCTATTCTCTCAGCCTCCAACTTTCTGGGCCTCCACTCTCTGTACCTCCTAATATTTGCCTCCCATTTTTGATATCTCTATCTGGGCCTCCACTATCTAGGCCTGCAACAATTGGCCTCCTACTCCATAGACCTCACACTCACTCAGCATCCATTCATGGGACCTGCACTCACTGAACCTACCACTTTCTTCTACTTTCTTCTTCACTCCTCTAATGTTTAAGCCTCCAAGTCAACCTCCCAGTCTCTTGGCCTCCCGCATACTAGATCTCCAATTCAGGGCCTCCCACTCTCTCAGACTCTGATTTACTGAGCCTCTTCTCTTGGGGCCTTCCACTTAGAATCTAACTCAGCCTCCCACAGACTGAGTCTCCAACTCTGGGCCCTACACTCTCTTGGCCTCCAATTTCTGAGCCTTCCACTCTCAGCCTCCTAGTGTAAGCTTCCATTCTCTTGGCTTCCCAGTTGCTGTGCCTCCAACTGCCTGGGCCTCCTAGTCAATGGGTCTGTACTCTTTGGGCCTCTCACTCGTCCTGTAACTCTCTGTTGCCCACTTGCGGGGCCTCCCACTGTTAGTCTCCCATTCTCTCAGCCACCACTCTCCGGGCCTCTACTCTCTAGGCCTTTCACTTGCTGGGCCTTTATTGTGTTGGAGACAGTGCTGTACGACCTGAACAAGACATAGCTGCATAATGTCTTTACTGCAACAGAAAGGTGAAGCCCTTCAGAAACACATACAATGACTGAAAGCATTTATTGACACTTCTAGTGAATAAAAAGAGTCAGCAGCTGCCCTCTTTCTTAACAATGGCTGATTTGGGGAACCAGCACCTTTTTGTGGCTTTTCCTTAACTCCAGCAGAGGAGTACAAAACGGTAGTAAAACAATGCAAGAACAGTGGTCCTCCAAGAAAGATGAAATACGTCAACCTCTTATTTTTCAATAGGAAAAAAAAAAACCAACCTTGGTACAAACTCAGGATGAAACTATAAAAGAGCCTGTGAGTAATAGAAGGTTGAAGTACCGATCTTACAATTATGTTCTCTCATTAGAGAGAATATATTATGGCTGGGATTTGGGACAAAACACCAGGGGAAGGGGTTGGAAAACTCAAAAAAAAAAAAAAGAAAGAAAAAAACACCTTGATAGAACAATTAAAATTTGCCACACAAAGGAATTAATCCTGTCCAGCATGGAGTTCCTGGAAAGCAGCACTGTGAGATGTTTCATACAAACTACTGCAAGAAAGAAGTCCCAAGTCAGGAAGGTACCACGAAGTGAATGCTGGAGACCGCAGAAAACAGCATGTAACGCTGTCCGCTCTGTGGTGAATGATACAGGTGAGGGCACGTGCAGTGGTAGCCAATGGAGGTAGAAAGGGAAAAACAAAATGTATCAGCAGCAGTGTCAGCTCTGGTCCTCCTGGTAGCGAGCGCTGCTGTTGTGCTGCAGTGTGAGGACGGATTCAGCCTAGGGAGGAAAAAAAAGCATTAGTGATTGTGAGTACACAAGTCAGTGTGCAGTGTGTGCCCAACCCCAGCAGTATTAGGGAGAAAAAAAAAAAAGCAATATGGAAATTAGAATGTTAAATCTCAGAAGATATGGCAACTATGGACTTCTAGCAAGTGCATGCAGGACACTCTTCAGAAGGACAGGAGAGTACCCCAAGGAGGATGTAGGAAACTCCACGATGTGGGAAAGCTCCCAACAGAGCAGGTCTGAAGGAGGAGACACAGGCCCCTCATCTTTATGTACAGATGTTTCTGTGGCGATGTGAAAAATGAACATTTCCTATTGCCTACAGAGATACTCTTGGAAATAGGGCTAATGGCAAACATGTTCCTGTGCTGCACATGTCCACAGTGTCCCTTTCACTCACGCTCAGGACCCCTTTGGGGACTCCTTCCTGCAATGCTGTTTGAGTTGTCTTTAGCACCTGTAGCATTTCACAGGAAAAAACAATTTCTTGACAGAGAAGAGGTCCAGGGTCTGCACAGGTCCTCGCTGAATCTGAAGAAAAGAAGGATAAAAGTATAATCAGAAGCTTTAAAAAACTTTAAGAGTGTGTTGCCAAGCAAAACCTAAATTTAACAGAAGTTTAAGGGAAGAGAAAGATGTGCAAAGAAGCCTGACAGCCCAGTGACACCCAGCTGCAGAAGAAACAGGAGTAACATAAACAGATGCTAGACCTAATGTGAAGCACTAAGGTCTACAGACCCCAACAAAGAGCAGATGAACTCATTCTCTTCAAATTGTATTGCCAAAATGAAGACCTGGTCTTCACATGACAGGAGTGCAAAGAAAAATGCAATGGTTGTTGAGACAGAAAAGACTCCTCTTTTGGCCTCATCATCCACTGAGACTCTTGTTGCTTCAGCCATCAGTGCTGACATGGGAGAGGGGAGCTGTGCACTGCCCACTGTGCGGGCACCAGCAGCCCCTGGGACCCCCACCCCCTAACATGCGGGAACTCAGCTTACTCAGTGTGCAGATCCGGCCACTGCTGCACCATGAATGGGGCACAGAGTGGCAGCCTGCTGAGCCCCACGGAGGCAGCACCTTGGAAATGTTTTATACGGGAAGACTGGGTGTTTCATCAGCTTCCAGCAGGAAGACAGAGAAAGCCCTCAGAAGTGGGTGTTCTTCCTCGGAAAGCTGGGCCAGAGGAGGAGCACGGTGAGGCAGCCAAGTCTGTGGACAAGACACAACCAGAACTCATTAACTCACCGCTATGGTGCTGCTGCTGCCTCCAGGGAGACCACACAGCAGCACAGAGCACCCCAGAGATTAATTGAACACAGTTAATTATTAGGTGGTTTAGGATATATTTGCATTTCTTTATTGTGTTTTTGTTGTTTGTTGTAGTCATTTTTGGCTGAGGAAACTCTAACTTACGGAAACTTTGAAAAGAGGCATTTTGAATGGACTCTTGTGTCACCCAGGGGTTGGGGTGACACATGGCTTTGCCACCCCCATCACCTCCAAGCCCTTTTGCTGCCTGCTGACATAGGAGAAGAGCCCTGAGGACTTTTCAGGATGGCAATCCTCGCCTGGTACCTGCTCTATCAAAAGTACATCACAAAATAAATGAGCCCCATGTCTCAGTCAACAGACCGGAGATAGATTTCTGCTGGAATCTACAAAATCTGAAACCTGAAAGAAATAATTATTTATTTAGTTAATGAAAGCTGGCAGCAGAGTCACAACCCCCTGAAATACCAGCCTCTAAGTACGGACATAGAGCTCTAGATTTAGCTGGCCTAAGACATTGTTAGCTGGGAATCTGCTTAGAAACATTACCTTTGTAAACGTGGGTTGGTTCATGCCTTTGCACCAAGACCTGCTTACTGTTGTGGGTTTACACAGAGGAGCTGAAGTACAAGGCACGATTTAGTATAATGGTATAACCAGTATAACCACATCAAAGGCAACAGAGAGACACTTACTTCCAGTGGAGGATGCATTCATGTGATTGCCATTTGCCTGAGATTGTGAGATTATATGAACACTGAAATTTAAAGCGAAAGGGGGTGCAAATTAAGCAGACTGAAGCGATGGGAAATGCTTGCATGTGTCTTTGTGAAGCCAACACTTAGAGGAGTTTTGTTCCAAACTATCTGGAATTTTTAAGCCATTTCTCCTGAGTATTTCACCCACACTCTCACTAACTGGGCACAAGCTCTGAACACTGAGAATAAGGGATCCGCTCTGCAGGGAGTTAATTCCTGGCAGCCAAATTCATATGCAGTGCAACTCTTCAGACATTAGGGGTGTTATCCCCAGGGATAAAATTGGCCAACGGCATCTGTATCCAGCCTGGATGAGCAGGAACGGCTTCCTTGACTTGCAGAACTGATTTGTGCCAGCTCCAAATTTGGCCTTGTGTCTTTCTCTTTGTTCTGTGTATAGTTAAATAGACAAGATGAAAAAGCCATGACTAATTAGACTGTTAAATTAAACTGCTTTAAATTTATTTTATGTGATGCATAAAGTTCATAAAAAGAGGTACCCAGAGTAGTATCAGTGACCTTTCTCTAGAAGCTGCAGTCCACCCGGATGCTTTTTTGAACCAATTGGCTGAAAACTCATGGATTTCTTAACACCTTTTATTCCCTCTCTGCCACTTTCAAACCTGAAGGATTTATTTTTATCAGTCCCTCACCCACATAATGACTTTAAAATTCCTTAGGTTCATACCTTAAAATATAGCTGGGAATTAGAAGTAATGCCAATTAACAAGTCAAGGCTCAAAGGCACTGATGGAGTTAGCTTGTACTTCTCCCTGGAAAACTGTCATAAGTATATATAAGAATCTGCACACCTCAGGATTTCAGTTTGGAGCTCTCTGCCTGTTTGAAAGAGCCTTCTCAATGATGTTTTCAGCCTTGCCACCACTGCAGTGCCATCAGGCTGGGCAGCCCTGAGCCAGAGGGGTAGTGGCCAACCCATCCTGTTCCAGAAGAGCCTTTCCCAGCAGCTGCCTCCTCTCACCGTCTCAGCACCTCCATTTGGATGGGCTTGGCTGGCGTGTCTGCATTTGGACCCACAGGCCTGCCCTCACCACACCAAAAAGGCAGTTTATATGCTCCAGGCATCAGCTGATTCCTGGATCTGAAAGCCCTGAATTTCAAGACAGGCAAAACCCCCTTATTTGATATGCACACGTTACTCCCATTCCCATTTACCAGACACGCACATAAAAGGCGATTTGGTTAGACCTTGTGAGCCTCCGCTTCAGGATTTGGCACATTACGGGGACCTCACTTTAGTTCCCAGGTCTGTCCACGTCTTCAGGCAAGTTATTTCACTCCCCCCAATTCAGTTTCCTTGTCAGTAGCAAAGTGGTGTTTGCAATATAAAGCAGCACGCTCTCCCTCCAGCTACGGAGCCTTGTTTGTCTTACTGGAAACGCCGCTTTTGCCCTTCAGGGTCCCTTGTGAGGTGGGATGGGGGAACAGGAGAGACAAAGAGTAAATCGAGTCATTTGGGGAGAGGGACTCACTTGAGAATTTTGTCAGGTGAGCAAGTTTTCTTTTTGTTACCACGAGCTACTTGCATGATCTTATTACCAACACCTTTGCTGTTAAAATGACTGTCCCTATTTCACACTTCATTAGAAGCGATACCGGTTATTTACATCCCAATTCCAGGTTTAGGCTTTCTGTGCATATGTTATCACCATCAGCCGAGCCCCAGTGGCCAACCCAGCCTGCGTGAAATCCTGCCTGCACGTACCTCCTGTGAGAGCTGCTAGGAGCAGAACTTGGCCCTCTCCAACCCCAGCCCAAGGGAAGTGGTGGTGGTGACCGAGTGGTGGTGTGAGACCTCCTCGTATCCTCTGAGCCCATAGTCCTGCTGCCCGGTGCTTGGTTGGGCAGGGCTGCATCCTCACGGTACTGGGACAAGGCACACCAGCTTGGCACAGTCCAGCTTTTCTTTTCATGCCTGAGGAAGAAAACCGGGGAGGTTAGATGGCTTTTTGGAAAGCTCAAGTTGTATATTGTGGCTGTGGCATCCCCAGTTCCACGCTGCACTTCCCCACTTCATACTCCTGTATTCAGGAACGATGTATTTTCAGCAAAGGTGTGAATATCACTCCCTTTGCAGCTAATCCTGACACGCCAGCGGCCCACAAACACTGTATTGCTAAGCAACACTTGACAGAATCCGTGCCAGGTTGTGTCGGTCCCTTTTGATGTTTCACAGAAGCATTGTCATTTCCATCTCTGGCATTGTTTCCAGCATTTTGGGTGTCAGTGTTCCTGAAAACCATCACAGAAAGGATGTTTATTGAACTGTCAGAGGGTGAATGATTGACACTAGGCACAAGTACTTTTCATGTTCAGGTTTTGGCATGCCACAATTGGATTATTTCCTGATAAATGCCATCCAATTCTACCAGATGGACCACTGAGAGATATGCCAACCTGTGTGAGAAATGGAGTAGATACTCAGTGCCACTTATTGGTAGATGTGTGCTTCTCCAGCCTATCCTTTTGTGTAGCTGCAGGGTATTTTACTGAAGCAGTGGCTTTTGTGATGCTCATAATTAGAACAGCAAGGCAATTTTCATCGTGGGAAAGCGGAGATTTCAATGCCCAAATTTGATTTCCTTCACCTGACTGCGGAAGTGTGTTACCTGTTCCTCTCCTTTCAGATTTAATGTGTGCTCTGTGACTTGAGCATTAGAGAGCCGTGGATTTTGAAAGTCGGGTATTTCACATATATAAATATTTTCAATAAACCAATCCTCCGCCTTCCCGTTCATCTATTCCTAACGGCTCATTTACAGATCCAAATGCAATACAAGGATTGTGGGGCAGGTAGAACATCTAAGAGAATGCATTACACGTACCTTCCGAAGTTTATTAAACAGCTGAACTCATTTCACTGGTGCTCAGCCAGGGAGCGGGTGGTTATCTGTGCTCTCGGGATGAAGGAGTGGCAAGAGGCAGCAGGAGGGGCTGACGCAAGCCGGGGATGGATGTCAGCAGGGGGGTGGTAGGTTGTGGCTGCCAAATCATCTCTGGAGCTCTTTGGGGTGTGTGGGGAAGAGGGACCGAGTACGAAGAGCCTTCCCATTGCTGCTGGTGCCTATGCTGAGCAGAGCAGGGAAGGCAGCCCCCCCTCGAGCCCCCTTGCGCAGGTGCTGGGTGAGGAATTGCCACTGGGCACAGGAGCTTTGCTTTAGTTGAGCTTGGTTTTGCTGGGTGTTGGGGGGGGGGAGGAGGGGGAAGTTGCCTTTTGTTTGTTTGGAGTGACATAGGGTGAAATCCCTAATTCTTGAGGATGGGAACTCACAGGTCCATGAAAATACATTTTTTTCTGTCTGAACTGACCCAGTAGTGAGACAAAAGAAACATTAAGTTATCTATTCCTGTACTCCTTGGCACTTTAATATATACATAAAAAGCAGAGCCTTTGTACTATACCTAATGAGCAGAAGTGAATAATGTGGTATAATTAGCTTCCCTTTCTCAGCCTGCTCTCTCAGATATCTCAGCACACTTCTGACAACAGCATGGTACAAGTGGTGACTGGTGCCTACATTTTAGATTTACCATCACTTCATTGTTCTGCACTAACACATTTTTCATCTTTGCCATTATGAGGGCCTTTCTCCGCCGTACTTATTTCTGCATTTTAGCCGTTGGCTTAGTCACTGCCAGCTCAAGTGAAACACAGCTCAGGCAGAAGCTTCGGGGTGGAGAGGCTGTTATTGCACCATCCCCTCCCCAGAGACCTGTGGTCAAACCCCTGGGTGCGCACACGCACGCACACCTAAAAGTGTGTCTGACCGACAGCTCAGCCCTGCCATCACCTAAAAATAACACGTAGAACAACAGGCAGTCCTTTTTGGATGGCCTTGGTTAACTAAGGCCTTGATCTTGCAATGGTTTCCACATCGGCCAATTTCTGTGTCTCACCAGGGATCTCAGAGCTGCTAATTTCCAAAGTTCACAAAACACACAGAAAAAAAATATATATACAAAAGAATATAGCTTTATGTACCCTCCTACTATTCCAGAGCAAAACTCTGAATAATAGTCTTTTTTGTTTTGCTGCTCCTACGAAAGGGAGTCAAGAGGCAAAGTGATTATGCAGGGCTTTAAAAAACAGACAGATCAAACAACTCCAGCTCCCAAAAAAAAACACCCTGTAAAATGATGTTACTGGGGTTACTTCCAAGAAAGTAACTAAAATTTTACTGCAGATTTGTTAGTAAGCTTGTAAATCAATTCAAAACCAACGCTGTTTAAAAATCTGTTATGCACAGATGCAGTAAAACGAAACACATGCAGGTAATGCCGCTGGTGCTGAGAACTTCAGAATTTCCTTAAAGTAATAACTTTAATTCAGTTCTTTCTGGCATAAACTTTTTCATCCCATTATGTCAAAAACTGTATTATCCATCCATTTGTCTGTCAGAACTATTCCCCCCGGGCCCATATACCAGTGGTTCTTCTATTCTAAACCTCCCCATTACATCCTGCTATCAAGAGTCACAATTTTCAGTGAAAGTCTCTTGTGACTTTTGACAATGTTTTACAGTGAACTAGACCAGGAAGCTCAGAGTTAAAGGAAATCTTCCATTCTGGCAATGAATATGTAATAGGCATTACACTGTGCAGTATACCAAAAATGTAAGGTTCATTAAGTCTTTCAAAGGCAAGAACTTCCATGTAGCTTTGAATGAACCTGTCTTTGCGATGGCATTAGCAAATGATATTTGGGGCTAGGAAATATTAATACTACACATTAAGGAACGAATTTGTTTAAATGTTCTGTGGCTCTGCGTGGATGCAGATGATCCAGGAATAAATAAAAAGTGAATAGTTGTCCAACTTTATATGTAAATTGTCTTCGGCTTATATGCATAAGAATGCTCTTTGCTACTAAATTCCTTCATATTAACAAGTGGGAGTGTAACTAATATATAAAATAAAGTCATTCTCTTTAATGAGAATGCTAAATATTTTAGAGAAATGCACAGCTATGAAATATTGTCAAGGGCATTTTTATACTTAAGTTTAAGAACACTTATGACTTAACTGTTGAATAATTTAACACATTCAGCCTTGAAGTACTATTTATGTATGTTTTTTAATGTTCATACTTATGTTGGCTTTTCTTTGCTAAGGATTTAGGACCTTTGATTTCTGTTTATAAAATTTACATCTTTAATCTCCCAGCTCTGTGCATTTCCCTACTTGACTCCTGCAACAATATAGGCGAAAAACGCTGAGAGGAAAATGGAGCTGAAAGCCTCGTGCAGCTTGGAACGGGGATTTTAGCAAGTGTAAGGACAGATTTTAAGGAAATGAGCTCCAAGTAGAAAACCTTTATAAACATCAGCCACCTGTACGGCTCGGGTGGAGGATTTGCAAACGAGTTTATGAGCTTTCTCCAGTAGGCGAAGAAAGCCCCACCGAGTGCCCCAGCCATGACTTGCATCACGTCAGCCCTTTGTGGGGAGCCCTGGGGCATGCCTGGAGGGTGATAGGGAAATTCCCTGCACGGCTCCTTGCGTGGGCAGGGGGACACAGCTGGCGTGGGGGATGCCCCTTACCCCACTAGGCGCCTGGCTCTGCCCTACTGCTGCCTGTGCTGGGGCATGGGGGCAGCTCTGAGAGCTTTGTGAACGTTAGCTTGAAAGCTAAACTACGTTGGCACCCAAAATGTTGGGGGTGATTTGGCTGACCACCCCGGGCGAAAGTTCTGCTGCGATATCACATGAAATTCACCCTGGAATAAACAAAAACATCAACCGAAACTGTTTACAGTGTATCTTGTCGCCTTTCATTACTGTATTTTGCAACACGCTGATGCTTCGTGACACAGCAGATGTAACTTGACGTGTCATACATAGAGCAGCGACTTTCAGGAATTTCTGAGACACATTTCTTTCAAAAAGCGGCATCTCAGCCCAGCAGCTGGACCGCGAGTGCATTTAAACCGAGGCTGGAAGAGCTGGGCTACAATGCAAAGAGCATTGCACATGGAATATTTGGTCTGACTTTTTGTCTGTATTTTATATGCTACAAGCCATAGGCAGGGAAATGGACAGATCATCTAGCACGATGGATGAGCTGCTGCCAAGCCGATGTTACTGTATAGCTATGGGCCCCTCAGTACCCATTCTGCCTCTGATAGTCATCACTTGCCAGTGTCCAAATGGATTATATATATCTGGCATGTTTATGGTATAAAGGAAGATGAATCTGAATATCTGCGAACCTTGGGCTCACGGGATGATGCATTTGGAAAGGAAAGCAAGTTTTTCAAGGGCAAAAAAAAAAAAAAAGTTGGTAGGGTTTTATCAAAGGTTATTAACCTAAAACCTCCTCGCATCAGGCTGCACTACCACAACATTAAGAGATAACTTACTTAGCTGGGCGGACAGAAGGAGAGTGCTAGGATTAAGAGGGAGAACCACCACATATTTGAGTGCAGGGACATCTTTCAAGCTGGAAACCGTACGTGGTGGTCACTAGCACAGCGAGCTGAGTAATTTCTTCAATGCTGATGTTGATTCAGACAAGCAGATCAGATCAGCAGGAGTAGTCAGAGGGAGCTGGTCCCATGGTGTTCACAATGTCTGGGCTGGTCGTGGCTGAGCAGGAGACCCTGGAAGGAGGAGAGCTGGGGGTGCCAGCCTGCCCTGCAAGGGACACTTGAAAGAGGCGTCCTGCTGAGCAGAAACGGCTGCTGGGGCACATCAGCCTGCCCCCACGAGTGCCTCAGGAGCTGCTGCTTTCCAGAGCATGGGCACTCTGTGCCTGCAGAGGCAAAATGAAGAAGCCTGAATGACTAGCAGGGACATGAGATACAGGATCATGTAGGGTGAGGAGGAGAAAACTATTCCCTTGCAGCCCTGGACCAGATCCTCCAGAAGCGGCGATGGGGGGTCTCGGCGCTGAGCCCATCTGCACCAGCTCAGCATCCTTTAAATGTAAGTATGGCCCCACTGGGGTCTTTAACTCGGCACTGCTGTCAACACTGTCTTTGCGTCCTGGGAAGGAGATACCTAATTTGCTCAGAATAACCGCTTGCACTCTGCCTTCGCTTTCTGACAGACCTGAACAAGGAGGTAATTTTGTTCCACAAAAGCAGCATTAAACGAAAATTTGTAAATAAATTGAGAGAGAATTGGAGAGTGAAAACACTCGTCATCTTCCTTAAATTAAGCAACTCAGCGTGTGTCCTTGGGATATCGGCAAAGGGATCCAGAAATCTCAACGGGAAGTCAAGATTTACAAGAGAAATTCAAGAAGAAATGAGTGCTGCAGCTGTAATGCACAAACTCACAATCTTCCCAGGCCTCGCTCCTTTAAAAAACACCAAAACCTCTGGATCCTGTAGCTTCAAGGACCTCTTTTCCAAGAGTGCCTCCTGTAAAGCTTTATTTCCTTTTGAAGCCTGCTTTCTATTTTATTCTGGTTTTGGTGTTGTTGTTTTTTTTTGTTGTTGTTAAGAATATATTTAGGTAGGAACTGGCCTTTACATCCACAGACACTGTGGCTATCAGTCAATCTATCAGTAAACCGCTCATGAAGTTCACTAGACAAAGGGTTAGCACAGCTAGTACCACAATAATGTAGAAACAGAAATATTACAAAGTAAAGGCTTATAAAATAATAAAAATTCTACTTAGTTCAGATACCTCCCAGTGCCTTTGGCAAAATACCTTAAGCATTCCACATAAGGCGGGCATTGTCTTTATAAGATGGCACCTCATAAAATGGTATTAAATATCACCAACGGGGCTTCATATTTCATCCAGCAGGGTTTAGGCCAGACATGTTCTATATCACACATTATTAGAATGACATCTGCTTTGCAAGTTGTGTACCCAGGAGCATACCTTGATAACTCATTTCAGCACTCATTCTCGAGGCTTCTGTGGCTTCGTAATACCTAATATGTTTAACTCATTTTGAACAGAAGTCTAAAGCCTGTCGTGGCCCTCTGGCCAAAACTGTAGCTGTCAGGCAACGGAGCCAGCTATCAAACATTACTCATTTATCATTAGTGGTGATGCAGCTGTACAGAGAAATGTACCCACTGAAGTGAAGGGCTGTCAATTGTTCCCTGTATAATACTCCTCTTCTCAACAGGGCATTTCTCCATGGATGTATAGCTAGTGCACTTCACTACTTCCCCATAGCACAGAATTTATAGTAGCAAGGAAATGGGTAACATATTTTCATTTAAATGGGTCTGCCACAAGACGAATAAAGCAATCATCAATAGAATCTATAAGCAGAGAGAGATGCGACGCGCTGTTTATAAACATTACACATACGCATGTGTATGTATAAGTGTGTGGATGCGTGGTGCACATATACACATGCGGTGTTTATAAATAAGCTCTCTAGATCTGTATCGGTATTTAAAAACTGGCGCATGTTCAGTATTAAGGGCTCCGCTTCCTCTTGGCTCACCATTTCCATAAGAAGACTGGAATGTGCAATTTAGGCTTTAAATTTCCATGTCTATTCTGCTTACAAAACTCAAACACACGCTACCTTGAACTTCACTATCCTCAACTCTGCTCCCCAGGGAAGAAAGCAGCCAGATTAAATCTATATGAGAGATCTCCTGACTGCAGACACTGCTGCCTTTATTCACAAAGGCAAAGTGCAGCAATGGTCTGGGAAAGCACCACAGTTAAGATAGTATCTCAGGCTCCTTTGAACCACTGCTGCATGCAAATATTTGTACACACCATTATGAAGGAAGTGTGGCACAAGTCCCTGAATTTTCACTTATCTCCACACAAGCGAGATACGGAGGAGGGAGACAGACTCCAGTGGCAAAGAGCACAGCGCTGGCACCTGCGGCTGCCTGCCCACTTACCCAGCGGGGCTTCTCCTCTGCAGCCCAAAAAGGCCAGAGGGAACTTGCCTGTTGCTTTCAAGGCATTCACACAGCTGCAAAGATTTCAAAAGCGGGCACTTAAAATCAGGAATCCAAATCCATTTCCAGTGGCCAAATGGAACATAACTGTTACTTGTACCTTAAATTCTCTTCTCCGTCCACTTATGCCCAAGTTGCTGGAAAACGGAGATGGTCATGATGATCTGTGCCTGCGACATGGTTTCAGATCTTTTGAGCAAGAAGCGACTTCAAACATCAGTCCCATGAGCTGTGTGATTCTGAGCAGGTATTATGCAAAGCCTTGATTTTCTACCCAAATTGCTACCATCCCAGATTCTCCCCAAACTACTTTGTTGAAAACTTTGCGAACTTTCTCCAGAGAACTTCAAGAAAGCTTTCTGCCCAACACGGTGCAACTAAGGGACTGTAACTGTCATGCTTTTGGTCTCGTTGTGCAAAGTTCCCATGAATTCTACCACAAGTAATGCCACCTGGTTAACAAAACAGCAACTGAACAACTTTATATGCATCATTACACATTTCTGGTATACTCACAAGGTAGGTATAGAAACCCAGTGACCAAAACACAGCTGTACTTCAGTGCTGTCCCATGTTTAAACACGGTTGCTGGCATCAACACGACTCTCACCCGTAACAGGATGAGTAATACGAAAATGGAGGAAGCATGCAGCCCTGAAATGTTGCATACACCATGGGACTGCTTCTGGGGAAAGCTCCTCTCCACCGGGAACGGGCCAGCTGTAGACACAGGCAAAGCTGGATTTGCCTGGGGCAGTAGTCTCTTGAAGGGATGCCGCTGGGAAGGGGAGTCCGAGTCCCACAGCCTACTTTGTTTATGCTCAGGATCATTTTTTTCTCTTCTTCCCCACTTCTGAGCACAACTTACATGCCATGGCGCAGAGACTGCCCACTGCCTATTCCTTCCACCCTGGCCCCGGAGCAGAAAGCTTTGCATTGCTTTGGAAATACAAGCACATTTCATGCACAGCTGAAAATGAACACAGCAGAAAGGAAGATGATGAATGACAAACTTTTCCTGGCAGATGTGAGCTATAAAAAAGATCATGATGTGGTAAAACAAGTTTAACCAATGGGGTTTGCCAGAAACGCAGTGAAACAGGCTTCCAGCGTAAAAATGAAAATGACACCACCAGATTCATAAAAGGAAAAAAAAAAAAAGGAAAAAAAAATGAGCCTATCAAACAAGTAGCAACTTGGGATGCAGTGGGACAGTGGGATACGAAGAAAAGTGGAAACATGAAACCATCCACTTCTGTTTGTGTGATTTCCTTCATTCATAGCCCATGGTCTGGGCTGGGGCTCATCGTGTGCCACAGATCAGGACCACAGCTGCTAAGCCTCTCTCTTTGACCTGATCTGATATTATCTGCATTTCCAGCCGCCCTTGGAGCCTCATGTTCTCACGTTACCACGGGTCTGCACCTACTGCTCTGGCCCACAATAAACCTAGACACATTTGCATTCACTCATTAGCTTCCTTATTTAATCTGGCTATGTGCAGAAGAGCACTGAGAGGAGGTGGTAAATGGTGGTTTCAGTAGCTGCATTTTATTGCTAAACCAACAAAACTCACCATTTGAACATGGCCCCTTCTTCTTGTTTTCAGCCGAACCCTGGACAGAATCCATCTTTCCAAGTCGGAAGGGATATACATGACTGCGTAAAATCCCAGGAGCCTCTCCTCAAAATAGCCACAGGGGTTTGCAAACAAGTCACACCAAACATCCACTTCACCCATTCCCCCAGGGCTAAGCAAGCTCTCTCTGCAACGCTCCCAGCTGCTTTTTGCTCAGAGGGTAGCGAGGCCAGAGCACAGACCTTTAGAAACATACTACAACTAGACCATGTAGGAAAATTACTGACTTCTAAAAAGTCATTTTTGTAACATTACATGCTAGTAGAAATTACAGGTTCAGTTTTGACTACCAAGTTAAGCAGGGGCTGGGGAAGCAAGCTGTCAGCCCACACAGGAAACAGACACAGCTGAGTTCTCTATGCTAAATTGTATGCCAGGCTGCAGAGGTCAGAAACTGCTCCTGGAAGAAGACTGTCTCTCTCAGGGATGTGCACCTTCCTCAGGTACTGAAGGATAATTTCTCCGTCATGTCCTGGAAGGAAAATGTGAATGGTAAAAGAGCCTTCCTCTGCAATGCTGAGGCTGGCAGGGTGAGACCAGGCTCCTGCCCCTTGTGGAGGGGTGGTTCACGTGGTTAGCAAGACATCCTGTGCTGAATCTCCCCCAAAAGAGGAAACCTGTTCGATGTTCACCCACAGGACGTCTGGGAGTTTTATGCTTCCTCCTAATTCTCCCAAGCAAAGTGCCAGTCACCACTGCTGCTCACACATGAGTGGCTGTATCTCACTGCAGTTATCTTTGCTTACTGCTTTCACTCAGGTCCAAGCACAGCACCGTGTCATGCGGCACCAGGCCTTATGTAGTCCTCTTGGATGCTTTTTCCACCGTGCTGTAGGTGACAGTCTGGCTATGAACCAGCATGAGCATGCAGCTACGCTCACCGCCTGTGTGCGCACTGATTCATACGTGATTAAAGCAGTGTCTGGGCAAGAAGAGCTGAATTAGACAGCTTTGGGTGACTAATTTCAAAATGAACATGTCATTATTGCACCGTGGCTTTTTAAGGTTACATTATTTCCTATGGGAGACCCATCCTTCCCATCCTTGCTCTCCTTGTAACCCCACTGCACCCCATGCCCCATCTGTTTCCTAACCCCGATGCCTTCCTCTCTCCAGACTGTTCTGTGTCATCTACTCCAATTTCTGGGGGAACATGGTACCTGCAACTGCGTGGTAGCGGCCGGGAAGCAGCGAGCAGAGGGGCAGCAGGAAGGCTGGATCCACGCTGTGCTTGCACTGCCCCAGCCCTGCAGAAACCCCCTCCTGCGCTGGGTTTCTGTGTGAGTCTCGCTGTCTGCTGCGTGGGGTCAGTGTTCGTTTGGAACATGCCTCAGTGCGCCACTCCTTCCCACAGCTCTTCAAGGTTTGCATTACGGTACAGTTGGTGAGTCATGCGCAGATTAGTCACGGAGGAGATTTATTCCTGTCTACAGAAAGTCCAGCATGAGTAAGGACAATGTGAGTTTGGCACCAGCTTGTTTCGGTTCTGGCCGGTGCCAAAGGTAAGGTGACTTTGGTCTCACGTGCCCAGGTGTGCGGCTCCGACTGGTGGGGCAGACAGGGCACGTGTCCAACCTCATGACCTTCTGCTGAGACCAAAGACTTTATCACAACCAACTCAGGATGGGACCAGCTCATCTGAGATGCCCCTCTACAGGGTAGACAATGAACAGACTCCCACTGATTATGGACCTTTGCTGGGCCACACCACCAATGCGTGGAAAGCTCCAAGTCCTGGTGAAGCCTCCAACCAAAGCGTACTGGAAAACGATAAGTTGGATGAGCTCTTCATTGAGGCCGATAGCAAAATGCCCCTGCAAGGCCAGAGTTTTACTCTGTAGTGACGTAATTATGCAGGTAGCTAATTTCCCTATAAATCTACCAACCACAGAGCAAGTACTCTCTAAATTACCCATGGATATTTTTAACTGCAAAAATTGCTTTTTTTGATTTCATAGGGACAAATATAATGTCCACCTTTAACAACACATTTCTGACTGGGAAACTCTCTGGCATTCAGTTGCCATAATGGTAATGTTTTGCTAATTATTATTATTTTTTACATTTTGAATGTAAGTCGTAACTGCTGACTGCAGTGGTAGTCACAGGTCTGCAGGACACTTACCCAGAACCTGAGCTTCTGAAACGAGGAAATGTTTTCATTCATATTTTAAAATTCCATTCATTAACAGGTGTATATGGTTTGACTTCTTCAAAGTATGCTGCAGACACAGCCTAATAAATCTCCATGACACCTCACTGCATCTCCATTTTATAGATGTGGTGATTCGAATATATCCAAGTGAAATGACTTGCCCAAGGCTAATGAAGGAATCAATGTCAGAGACAGGATTAAAAGTAGAAAAATTCCTGGCCCCCAGTCTCATAACCTAACTGTGGTCTGCATTTCACTCATATGAAAACAGGAAAGGGAAACACATCTATTTTGAATATTGTGAAAAGTAGTTCATAGCAGATGGGCAGCCTGATGTTATAAAATTGCTTTACCTTGTCATAAAATATCAATAATACACAGGATGTGGTTCTTGTCCAAGACTACAGCAAGGTGTGAACGGCACAGAATGTGTCACTGGTGGCTTTTAGAGCAGCAGACGTTGCACTGGAAGTGTAAAATGAGTAGTCTTTGAGATGTTTCTCCTGCCCTATTCCTTAAAACCAATTTCTTCCTGTGTGTTACACAGCTGGCAAAAGCTGCTTTGAAGCTGACTAACACTAGTTCAGTACTGAACCTGCAGCAAGGTGCCTATTGTGGCACCTCAGAGGTGGAGCAAGAGGTCTGTAATGCCCATTTCTCAAATACACAGGCAGTGCCCGCTGACATTTTTTGGTGGGTCTACCCACCTATTTCTTAGATCCTAACATAGAGCTAGGCAGCATCTTCACTGTTGCCAAAATGTAACAGGAAGACAATGCACCTGTCTAGTTGTGTAGAAGAATAATTTTTTTTAAAAAAAAGGTACACTTGTGTCATTAAATATTGATGAGTAAGATTCATTGACTGAGTTAGAGACAGTAGGATATGGCTTGAAATAAAACCCCAGGAGGGCCACACCCCCTAGTATGCCCAGGGCCATCCCTTTAAAGGTAGGACAATTATAATTAATTGAGCAATCTGACAGAAAGCATACATCCATACACTGGAGCAGAAAGTTACACTGTGCACAGAGCCATCCAGGACACTTGAAGGGTTAATACTGGTTCACTAGACCAAGGACAGTAAATTCTGCCTGTGGCTACCACCAATCTATTGTATTATTATTGCAGGCTTTAGAAACAGCTTTTAATTTTAACCCTTTCCAACCCTCTCTACTATCTTCTCTTTACATAATTGGCTTTGAATAAAATTGCATGGAATTTTCCTAGTCATACCTTTCAATTATTTCGTTTCACTTTCAGCATATACAATATTGTACAGAAAAAAAAATATCCAAAGAATCTGGGCCTTCTTCACCTATCACTTTTAACTCTTAAAGACCAAAAACATTGCCAGAAAACAGGGCCCCTTTCGTTCTGTTGTGATCAATCCCCACTATCTGCTGCAAGGATCACTGGAGGATCCCATCCACTATCTATTGGGAACCATGGTGCGAGTTTCTGGAGTTCTGACAAACACACAAACTAAATATAGATAACCTTGTCCCTCTTTCAGTCTTCCCGATACCTGCATATGTTGACCAAACTGCATTTTTAAGATGATGTACTGGGAGTTGTTCACGCCTGTAAGAGATGACAAATCAAACACACCGGACCTACTGGTTACCTCTAATGAAAAAAAATCTCATTATTGGTAACACTTTCAGCAATATGCTGAGCACATCATCAGCCCATAGACAAGCTGAAGTGAAACAACAGATGGAGAAGGGATGACACGAGGTAGTGAGGGTGATAGCAGAGGACTGACTCAGTGTCCCGGGAGGTCCTTTCCAATCCTACATTTCCACGTTCATGTGTTCATATTGAAGTTGATGGGAGACATTTCCACCAACTTCAAAGGGCTTTTATCCAGCCCCAGTTTCATTTCTTTTCAATATATAGATGCAAGAGTAATGTCACGCATGATTTTCATGAGACGTGCTAATATACAATCAGTTCTGGGAGAAGCAGAATGAACCCAGGTAGATAAATTGTTCATCCCGAAACACCAACCATGCCGTCTGAAAAATACACCTCCTTCTATCTAAATTGCAGGTAAGTGCAGCAGCATCACAACTGAATTTACAGTCATCATTAGCCATAAACAATTATGCCAAATAAATATTATCTATTTGTACTTTTGGCAAGTTACGTGGACACAGTGAACAAATAATTTGGTCTGGGGATTGGCTCACCAGGGCTGGTCCACACCTCCAGCAGCAGCAAGGAGTGCCCCAACTTCAGTGTCCCACTGTGAAACCTGCACCCACAGAGCTTAGTGTGGAAGGTTATTTAATGGGTATGGGACAGCGCTCATTAGCCAGAGGAGCAAGCCACAAAATGCTCTGAGAAGTGTAGACATCTAATGCGGATGGCCACAGAAAAAAAGGAGTGGGAAGGTAAGAACTGGGAGGCTGTATAATTACACAGTGTTTTCTTCTCCCCTCCTTTTTTTTGCATTTTTTTTTTAACCAAACAGGCATTCAGCCTGTTCAATAGAGCCACTCCAATATGTTATCTAATGGCTTCATCTTTACTTGTGAGATTCCCCATCTGTGGCCAGACTGTGCCACTGCCTCATTCAGCTGAGCAAGAGAACAACATTCATTCACTCACTCAGATCTTAGGAGACAGGTCTTGCTCTAGAGCAACAAAAAATGAGCTGCTCCTTAGTCAGGTCTGAACCTTTGCACTTAAGCCAGCCTTTGATGAAACTTTCCTCTGGATTTCAACGCTGCTTTTTATAGCTGGGCAGTCTGCTCGCTCCCTCTGGCTGCGTCCCTTTGTTCTTTACAGTGGTATCATTCTGATCTATGTGGTGGTCTCACATTTTCCTCTTGAGGCTTCTGCATCAGCCTTGTTTTCAAAGCCAAATAACACAAGCAATGATTTATAATCTGTAATTGCTTCGGAAAGATGGATGTTCAGACATAATCAGTCCATTTTGTTATTTTTTCACCTATTACACAGTGGCTGCTTCTCCTGTTTGCATGCTTCTTTACTCTCCTTTTCTGTCTCTTTTCTCCTCATAATGTACCATAAAACTTTAAGTGATTCATAAGACATGGAAAATAGTATCATGCCCAGCTTAGTTCTCCTAAATGACAGTCATTTCCTCCTACTGGGTTCACGGTGTCTCTGAGGAGGACACCCCATGGATGGATTCAGCCACCAGGGGCACTAATACAGCCACCTGCTACAGCTCCTCAGATGTGGTGGGTCTTTCTCATGACCAGGACAGAGAAATGACCACACTCCATGAGAAAAGGGATGGTCCAGATGCTAAAGACACTAGATATGCTTCATGGATTTATCTGTATCTTCACACATACCAAAGAGGTGTCAAGCTGCTGAAACCTGTCGTGTGTCCTGTGGGTATCATGTCAGAAACCCCAGTATCAGGAAAGAGAAGGGAGAGAGATTAAGGCACATCTGAGCTTCTGCTCATTAAGTACAGGGAATGCATCTAGGAACAGCAGGCGCAGGAATGGGAAATCAGCACTGATTCAGCTCCTCATTGTAATACAATTGTAAGATGGTTTAATCGGTTGTCTTCTACTCCATTCAAGTCATGGGTGTTAAAGGCCCACAGCCAGCAACAGAGACCTTGGGGTCTTGCCATGGCCTTGCTGATGACATCTGAACAAGCAGGGGAAATCACATGTGACAGGTTGGCAACAAAACAGCTAGTTTTGAGAATAAGGGCTTAGTCCTCACTCCACTGTCATGCTCTGCAGCCAGCTAACAGCAATCCCAAGAGACCCTTTTGTGCCTCAAAATGAGCGATGCAAGGACACTGACAAATGCAGCAGACAACTTGTACATGTTGCAACACTCAATATCCAAAGCAGAAGGGTCTTGCATGAGGTCCAGCGGAGTGTCTTCATTTCTGAAGCCCCGCATGTTCCCAAAGCAGCCTGGATCCACAGGTGGCACAGGTCTGACGGAGTCAGATCGAAGCGGAGTTCCCGGACAGCCTGTATTTGGGTGCAGAGCAGCTCAGACAGACCTGCAGAATTGCTCCAGCTGACTTCATGATTATCTCATCAGTGGCCACATGTCACAGAGGAAACTCAGTCATGGTTTGCCTTAATTTACAAGTGTCATCTCCTACAAGTGGAAAGAGGAGCATGAGAACAGCAAAGCTGAACTGATTTGTTCTGGCACCAGTACTGCAATGTGGCAAGATATACCTACGACTGTCACATACAAATTTAGTAGATAGCATGCTTGCTTTTTATTTGATTTTTAGCAGGTCTCTTCACAATAAATATAAGAGCAGAATGCATAAACAAAACACTTGGCACTTACAGTTTATCTTGGTGACGGAAAATTTGATTGATGAATAATAAGTTCAGAAAGTGGCAAATGTTCAACATAGGGCTAAATAACCTTTTGTTGCCTTTTTTTTTTTTTCACAGCTCAGTTCTCTCAGCTTTTACTCTTCCTGCCTTGAAGTTGCTTTGTTCTAGTGCTTCATCAGCTAGTGGGAAAAAAAAAAACCTGTCCTATTTGTTTCTTATATTTTTTCACTGATCAAGTTGCTTATTGCCAGGTAAAGACTTGAAGAGAGACCTTCTGCATGTCACATTGCTTCCTCCTTTCTCTTTCACTTTGCTGGGACAGAGCCTGTGAGGCAGACCTTCCTGCTTGCAAAATGGTAATTTTTATCCCAATTATTATGATTACTGCAATACCAAAAGAGAGGAGGGGTGCACACAGGAAAGCAGAGCGAGGTGGCTTGAAGGAAATTCCAGTCAAAGTAGGCTACGTTCATAAAGCATAGAAGAAAACAACTATTGTACAGAGAGGGAAACTGAGGCACAGAGCCTCACAGTGCATTGTGTCCAGGAGCATATAAGGAAGAGAGTGGCAGAAGGCTGGAACGCAAGCTAGACCGCGCGGCTCCCAGTCCTGTGCCTTAGCAACGAGACCACTCTGCCTCTACATGCAGGCTCAGCGAGAAGAAGGGGCAACCTTCTCGGAGGGAAATCCTTGCTGGATTAAGCACTTTGCCTGCTTTTCTCTTCTCACCCCTTTCCTCCTTCAAAGCACGGAGGATGGGGAGGGGGCAAGGCGGTGAAACGGCACCCATCCTCCCCCACTCTTCATCCCACCCCACATCCAGCGGGGTATCGGGGCTCCTCAGCGGTCCCCAAAAGCTTGCACCCTCGGCCGGGGAGGAGGGATATGATTTGTAATTGCAATACTTTCATTACTGTCTCTTAGTTCTTTGCACACTAATGTCAAGAGCTTTGTCTTTGTAGTGTTATTGGCATTTTTCATCATATTCATGAAGTGTGGGTCAATTTTCTTCAAAAGGCTCACTTCGCCAACTTGCCACAAAGACAGACAGTAATAAATTCTACTAGTGCACAGCGAAGGCTTCGTAGCTGCAAGCAACAATAAAAAGCAATGAGCTGGGTGTCACTAAGTAACTCCAGTTTACACTGCATTTTCTTCTTTTATTGAAAACTCAGAATATGAATTTATTAATGAATACACAGGCCTACTTTGAAGGGGTGTGGGGGGGTCCGAGTCAATTTATTTGGTATTCACACAGTGTGTGCCTACATTGTATTGTTTCATCATTTTATGGCCAGGCACAGCTTGTTAGGCTGTGGCCCTCCAGAAAAAAGCAGGCTCATATAGCAACACCTTGACGTAGATGTACAGCTGCTTTCACTGTGGCTGTCTCACCTTTAGCCCCGTCTGTCTACTGCCGGCTTTCATTTTCCGCATTCATACATCAATAAGCTTTGCATGCTGACACCTAATTTTGCAGGCTACTTTGGTTATGGAGGCCGTGTTTTGCATATCACTACCCACCCCCTTCTGACATCTACTGCCTTTAAAGAGGGAGAGAATAGAGAGAGCACGAAAGAGGGATTCTTTTCTTCTCAGCCTAATCAGAGATTTCTTTATATTTGTCAAAAGCAGATCTGCCAAATCAACTTTAATTGATTCTTCCACAGTTCTCGTGTATGATTTTTGAAGGACTGGGCTTGTGTTCCAAGACACAGTGTTGTGTTTCAAACAAATATGAGGTTTCTACAGCAAATCAAATTTGGATGCCAATTAGTTAGCATTTTCCATTCCAATTAAATTTGAGACCTTTCTGATTTTGAAAGACTTGTATGTCTATGCATGTGTGTATGTATGTATTCGTGTGCACCTATCTGTACGTATTCTATATATACATAAAGATATATATGTATAAAATATTTAAAGTGCCCTCGGTGCTCTAATAAGCAGGGAGGGGTTATATCCATCCATTTAAATATACATTTTGGAGGATTTTTTTCTACCTTGTTTATTTCACAAGGGCTTACCAGCCCATTCTAACCTGTTATGTGACACCGCAAAGGTTTTTACTTCTAAGTCAGGTGGCTAATGTCATTATATCGTTGACAACTCATAAAATGTTATAATCTAATAGGGCTTTCCCTCCCCACACGCACTCAGTGAAAGCTCATTGTAGCAAAGAAAGGATTAGGGGCAAAAGCAAGATTAATGGTTAAAAAAATGGAAGCAGGCGGAGTCCGGATAGAATACTGTAGCTTAAAAACAAATATAATTTGTATATTAAAATGCATCTTTATCTAACTAGATTTACTCTAAATAAGTCAAGCATACTATATAAGGTATTTCCTACTGGATACTGCATATTTCAGCAAAGCCTATGTATTTGTTTTGAGTGAATTTTAAAATAAATTTCTCAAAAATCAGGTTTTAGGCAGACTTATAACAAAGACTAAAATTGAATCCAACACTACAGTGATGGGAAGGAAACAAAAGCTTGTTTAGATCACCTAGAACTAACCTGTGCAGTCACGGTCAACCATAAAGCTATCCATGACAGTATTGTGCTGCGGAGGAGAAATCTTCCTGGCACCCGGGGCTCCGATTGCCACACACGGCACAAATGACCAGCCAGTGAGTGTTACCCTCTTGGGTCCCCAAAAGGACCTCAAGACAGACAGACAACCCAGCTCCAGCAGACATCAGGAGCAGGCAGACCCACTCCTGTACTCTTCCAGGGCCTCAACAGCACCACAGCGAGGAATTCACCCCCAGCAAATCTCAGGTGGGAACAAGCACATGCCTGCCTTTCTTTGGCAAAGAGATTAATTAGTTTGTTCCTGTTATAAAATGTGAGTAAAGGAACAAAGACCTGAGCTCAAAAAGGTGAGAAAATCCAGACAAAATTCACCAGCAGGGAAAAACAATAAACTTCAGGTAGGTTGGAGTTAGTCCACCCTGCATTCTCTATTCTATCCTCCTACATATGACTACTAGCCTAAGCAACCAAAAGCAGCAAAATGAGAAATTATGATGGCTATTGAACACTACTCACAAATTCACAGTGTCGCATCCGATGTCAGTTAGCATGCCTGTTTACATAGTTGTTATACAAGGGGAAAATCTACAGTATTAAACAGCCCTCAGATTCGCATTTCTGGATAGGCTTTGTTTTCTGGAGTGTTTAGCACACATAAAATAAAATCCGTGGGAAATCTGTCTGGCATTAGATCTTTGACGGATTCATATTAGGAGAGGGTTTTTATGTGGTTTTAGATCGAATTTTTCATGAGAATTTCTCTTTACACCTGGGTTAAAACAAGCCTCTTGGGTGAAAAATGTTCAGACTTGCTGATAGCTTAAATTTTGATTTGACTGAATGGACAAGTTGAGAAGGGAAATTTCAAAGAAGTATGCAAACATTTTGAAACTTTCAAAGCAAATGTCTCAAGCCTTTCATATGAATTCTCTTTTCTACTGTGGTATCCTTTAATTGCTGACTTGCATAAAAACCAAAGAGGTCAATGTTGAAATAAAACTCTGAAACCAATGTTGAATGTTAAACTGGCCTTTTATGGTTTTTTTTCTTTTTTTTTTTTCTTTTTTTTTTTTTCTTTTTAATCAGAAAAAGTCCAGAATTTCATTTTTGGTTCAGCTGATGATCAATTTTTCTTCTATATTTCAGGATGTCTGCAATAACACACCAAATCCTCTACTTATCTCCCATTGTGCTGACTTCTGTAAAAAATGTAGCCCTTCAAGCTACAAAATGATACAGGAAAAATCAGAGAACACACAATAAAGTCTATAAAATTATGAACAGTATAGGGAAAGCAAATAGAAAAGAATTAGTCATTATTTCTCACAGCATAAGAACTAGGGTGCACCCAATTACAAGGCAGCAGGTTTAAAATAGCCCATAAGAAACACTTTTACAAAGAATAACTAAATTATGCAACTTGCTGCACAGCATGTTGCAAAGGCCAGGAATATAAATGGATTTGAAACGCGATTAGACAAATTCACAGTAGAGGTCTGTGGAGAACTGCTGAGCACCACGATCTGGTGCTGCCTCGACTTTGGAAGGACCAAACGTGCTGCCTGGTCTGGGTTGGGCACCTTTCCTCTCCATGCCACATATCCTGACAGCGCTCCGGCCATGCAATCACACCCGGACCGTGACATCACCCTTGCAAAGAGAGGATGCCCACAATGCGATATCGCAGGGAGCCACGGGTTCCTCAGGGACCTCCTTTGCTGGCTGGCTGTGGTGGCAGACCCTAAGGGGAGTGGCGAGGAGGGCTCCTGGCCAGAGCAGTACCTCCAAACCCCCGAGGTAATCACACCTCTGCCAAAGGCATGTGAGCCCTTGATCCAGACCACACATGCAGGAAAAACAATAGTGCTGATGAGTGATTAGGTTTCTTTGTCTGTAAAGTGCTCATACCAAGGTGCACTTGTGTATCTGGTATGCAATGGTGCTGTATATTAAGGTCTTTATATATTTGTCACTTAAGGACACTTAATTGTAGGGTAAGCACAAAACAAGAAAATTCGAAGAGGGCCACAGGCTGTTCTGACAGCGGTGACAAGAAGTGCCCTGTTCAGCTGTAGGAACGGGCTTGAGAAATCAAGATGGGCACATGAATGTGCCGGGAGTGAGCTGTCTTTAACTGCTGGCAAAGATGAGGGCAGAGGTTTTCAACCATTTTTTGATTTATGGACCCCTAACACTTCCAGTGGAGATACGATTGCCTGTAGTAGGGAATTAAAGCCTCCTGACAAAAGGCTTTTTTCGGTTGCCTTTCAGTCACCCTTTAGAGAGGTGGCTCACAGATGCTCTAGGAGATGTGGCCCACAGCTGGAAACCTACAGGCACAGGAATGAGCAAAGAGATGGGGACAGAAACGGGGAGCATCTGAGTCTGGGGTTTAGCTTTACCACCCATCATTCCATTTCCTATCTAACTGTGATAAAAAATAATAGAAAAGACCTTCATTTTCCTTCACAGTTTTAAGGTTAACAAGGACTATTAGATCATCTGTTCTGACCTTTTACATCCAGAGGCCATCAGATTTCCTCCAGTTTATGAGTACCTCCATAAAATAACAGCCTATATTAATTTCAATCATCAGTGAGGGAAATAAACCCGCTCCAATCAGAAACGGATTTGTCTGAGGTTCAGTATGTGCCGCTATGGGCACTCTCATTATTCACATCCTTTCTAATTACTCTACTATTTTCCCTTTATATCCACAAACATGTTGTTAAAATACTGGGAATATTTAAATTACAGTGGTATCCCATTTTGGTCACACTCTGTGACCACAGTAAAAAGGGTCCCCAACGGGAAGATTTGGACAGCCTAACCAGACAAGGAAAGGAAAAAAAAAAAGAAAAAAAAAGGGAAAAATCATCATTCTCCCCATCTCACATAAGTCCAAAGAGATTAAACGATTAGTCAAAAGTCACCCAAAAGTTGGTGGCAGAGACGGAGCTGAAATCTACTTTCTCAAGTCAAATCCAGAGTTTTAATCACCCGAACACCCTTCCTCTCCCTTCATTGCTTTCATTTATCATTTCAGGCTAGGCAGACTACATCGAAATGATGGCTTTGTGAAGCATAGAAACACAGTTTTACGGGCAATAAACAATAAATATGAACCTGAGAGACATCTCCACGAAACCTGCCTTCCAAAAACGAGTCCATTTTCTTTTCTTTTCTTTTTTTTTTTTCCTAGAAGATGGCAAAAGCCTTCCCTTCCCCTCCTGCCGGCACCCCTCCACCGGGCTCCGCCAGCTCCCCGGCACAGCACGTTGGCTGTGGGATGGCACCGAGTGCTCCCTCTCCCTGCCAAGATGACAAAGTCCTGGCTGGCTCAGCCACCGCCTCTGCCAGTGTACCAGAGAATCGGTTGTGCGATTTCATTTAAGCGCTGCTAACTAATTATTAACTGTAGGCTCAGCATTCAGGGTGCAGACAATGGGATCAGCCAGGCACCGCTCCACTGGCGGGGGGGCACCACCGTCAGCACGGGTTTCTTTTTAATTATTGTGCAGTGGAATCAGTCCTGGAGAAGCGAATTGAAAAGTATACAAAATTCTGATTAATAACCAGGGCGGCTTTTTTTCAGTTTTTCTCCAAGTTCCCGCCCACAGGACCCCAACTGTCTTTTCAGCTGTAGTACCAAAACCTGCATGCACTTTAAAAACTGGGATAAATCATTTTGCCTTACAGAACTGCTCCACGGCAATGAATTGTGCAGAGCTGAGCCCTAAACCAGCCTCTGAATCCAGACTTCTGTGTATTCTGTGTGTGGAACCAGATTTGAACTCTGAGGATGACTCCTGGATGGTCTTGTTTTTTGGCACCTCCAGACAGGACATAAACCACTTGACAGGTTGGAGAGGCTCTGCTCTGGACTGAGGCCCAGATTTTACCATCTCAGGCTTTTGCTTGATGCTATGCTTTGCTTTGTGTAAAGGCTGAACCCATAAGGTACCTATGTTGTCTCCTCTCCCAAGGAGAGCTATGCATCCCCAAAGGTGGGAAATCTTTGTGATTTAGAAGCTAAAAGGGTGGTTTAGGACTTGTTGCTTGTATTAACAAGTCTGTCTTGTTGAGATAATTGTGGTTGCACTTCTGTTAATGTCCAGTGGGGCAATTCAGTACTTTCTGCCTCCTTCCCAACTGCACTGAGTAAGGGAGGCTACTCTGTCATCAATGACCTAGCCCTACTTACAGTTACATCCCTAAGAATTTGACTCTCTTTAGTGATGGTGGTTGTCTGGAGGTGTCACTCCTGCTACTGAAGGCTGCATTAGAAACCACACGTGTACTGGGGAGGCTGTAGAAATCTTCTTTCTTTTCATACGGGTTCAGCTAATGGCCAATTTTCACCATGAATCCGAGGAAAATAATAATAATTTGTCCGGGAAGCATTGACTTCTATATCCTTTAGCGTTCAAGTCATACTGGCTCTGTTACCTTTAAACTGCCAAACTACAGACCAGGTCAGGTTCACTGTGAAAGTGGTTGCAGCCTCGTTCAGAAATTGGGTGCAACTCCAACCCTTAGCTTGACTTTGCAAGGTGTTTCTTCATTTCTGGCAGCCTATTAATTACCATATTCTCATCACAGAGAGAAAGCCAAGTGGCATTTTTATTCAAAATAATAGGAGAAAAAAAGATTCCAGGTCTTCTGATAGAAGTGCTTCATCCTGGAAAAGCTTCACTCCACGCAAGGGAATTCACAAGCTGTGATCTCCACTCGCTCCTACCAGAGGAGGCACCTCATCTGGCAGCTGGAGTCTCTCCTCTCTCTCCTCTTGCTCACAGTCCTTCTAACAGTGGAAACACATAATGTGCACGGTGTGCCGCTGGGCCCAGCTGAGGGCTTCACTGCCGAGGAACCGGCAGCCCTGCCACGGGCTGACCAGCACCCCGGGAGGCACAGCTTCTCCCAGACATGGAGCACACGAGCAAGGGCTGTCACGACCAGGGATAAGGAAAAGCACATTGTTTAGCTGCAGTCAGGGCAAGGATTAGAGTAAATAGGCTGCTGTATCGCACAGAGCGAGCACGTGTTAGGGTCTGAAAGTGAACTCAGCCCTTTGGTGTGGCAGCCTGTGCCGTACCTTTACTGTAAATGGAGACATCAGAAGGAGACGACATTCCCCAGGGGCAGGGAAAATGTTATGTGAATCATGCCTGACTCTGCTCAGGAAACATCTCTCTTAGTTCTGAGTGAAATTCTATACCAAAGACATATATTTTTAAATTAATACTTTTCGTCCTTTCTACCTTCAATACTTTCGTAGTGCTTTTTCTCTAAGCACTTATTAAAAAGAAGGAAGATATAGTCTTGCACTTGGCTAATAATTCTTCCCCAATATTTCTCAATTTACCCATGCAACACTCCATCTTCCTCAAGCCTTCTGATTTTGAGTCATGATGCATTCCGACCCGGCGTCCCTGTGGTGCTGCTGCTCAGGCTCGCTGCCGTGCGGGTCGGTGTGCAGCCGGGACCCCAGTGCACACAGGCTGCCTCGCTGAGGTGCTGGGAGGAGGAAAGAGTCCTCCAAAAGGGGGGTAGGAAGCACCGATTCATTCTCGGGTCGTACCAGCTCTTACAGCGCCATTTCTCACACTCACACGTGGTGGGGTGTTGTGGGATACTGTGTTTGACTCTCAACAAACTGTGTTGCTAGGACGACGTTTATTATGATACATAATGCGAATAAAGGATGAAACTGTACACAGCGCTCTGATTTGCTATAACTGTCATCTGCGATGATAGCCTCTAGTTTATACCGCAAATGAATTTTGCATGGATGGTACCGATGCTACCAAGAGCTGCAGAGGTGTATTTCACAAAGCTGCCTGGGCCTGGCACGAAGATCATGCCACTTTAAACAGCGAATCTGTTATTGTGATGTTTGTGAGAGGAGAACAAGTGGGAAAGTCACTTTCAAGTGCAGCTCAGTGCTCTTTTAATGAGGAATGGGGTCTTCTTCAGAGTCAGCCAACTACTGAGGAGGAGCTGACACCCTCAGTAGTCAACATCCTCAAAACAGCTGACAGCTCCAGATAAATCAGTTTGTGTACTTCCTCCCCTTCTCATATCACCTGCAGTGACAGGAAAGCACTAATTTCCTTTGAGAGGGAGAGAGATGGATGCACGCGTGCATCCTGGGCTTGTTGATCCTTCAGTGTAAAATTAACAAAAACAGAGGCCGGGGAGAACTGGGAATAGGCACGGCACTTTGTCAAGAGGAAGGGTTTGCCGTGGTACGGCCCCATATTCATCATATGGTAATTTACAAATATGCATAGGACAGAGTCACATTGCATTAGCCCCTGCAAGAAGCAGCTATGACAAATACAGGGTGTTTGGCGAGCCGACTGCCCGGCTCACAGCTGGAGCTCTGCCCCACACAGCACGGGCAGGGCAGCACCCCACGAGCTCAGCTGCCCGCCGAGGGGATCCCGGGAGCTCCCAGACACCATCCTCTCCAGCAGAGCTGCCCCCATATGAGCAAAGCACTGAAAAGCTGCGATTGCAAAGTGTGGTCCCAGTCCCAAACCCGAACAATCAAGTACCTTAAGGACCCTGGGACATGCAGCACCCTTTGGGGAGGCACTCGCTTGCTCATCCGCTGCCCAGGGCGATCAATAGGGAGTTAAGCAACGAGCGCACCCACTCACACAGACAGTCCTCACCACGCACTTTCCGAATTCATTACTCTGACGCTGTCACATGGCTAAATGATGTTATAAAAATTAGATACTGCAGGCCATTAAAAGCAGTGCACACTCTGTTCAGAAACCTACTGAAGAAACCCACCAGATAAAACCATCGTGAAATTTCTCCCCAGCAGCCAGTGCAGCTCACAGCTCCCCCCACCAGAAGCCCCAGGCAGCAGTTTTGGCAGAGCTGCTCTCCCTTCATTTTGTATCGTCACTTCTGAGGGTTGGCTCACTCCAGCGTGCTCACCGACCCGTCACCTTCCCAGACACAGGCTCTGACATGAGGCGAGCTGAAACCAGGCAGAAATGAAAGCAAGACACCCAACCTGTTTAAACAGGAATCTGAACTGCTCCCAGCGACCCTGTCCCAGGGAGGATCTTGCCCAAAACCAGACACGCGCTGTCCAGGGCTGAAGACAGACTGTCTCCCCAGCCTCTGCTTGATGCACACTGTATTTAGGCAGCATTTAAGAGTCTGTCTCCCGCACAAGGACCTTTCAGTGAAACTAAAAAAAGAAAAAAACAACTCTAAAAATATACATGAGAATCTGAATAATTGTGTCTCTCAACTTCTGTTTTCCTAAGCTGACTATAACTGCGGTGGTGCTGTGATGAATCAGGTTACGTTAGTTAAGTCACCAATGATTTCATCATACGTATATATATTATTTCATATATATATACAAAGGGATACGATTGACGTGATCAAAGGAGACAATCACAGCAATGACATGTTGGAGCAAGAAATCTAAAAGGAGGTATTTGCCTTACAACCTTTTAAAAACAATTATGAATTCACATTTTAAATAAATGTTATCTATATACGCATACATAAAACTATAAATACATCTAGACATGCATGCATGTGCGCACACACACATGTATAATTACATACACATGCTCCTGTGGTTTTCCGGCTAAACTACCACCATGTGTTGTACGTTATCCCAGGGCCCAGAGCAGAAAGGCTGAAACCCACCTCTGGGCGCAGGGGGGTCAGCCAGTTTCTCCCAGAGCAGAAGCCCAGAAAGCCGCCCCACACAAGGAACCCCCATGCCTGCGGCCTGAGCATGGGAAAGCCGAGCAGCACAGGGCCTTGAGGAACAAACGAGGCCATCTCAGGGGAAGAAAGCCAGGAGCGCTGTTCCCCATCTTCTGCTGTGTACCAGGCTCTTGGGAGCTCACAGCCTTTGCAGCCTCCCCGGCTGCAGAGCGCGTGCCAGACGCGCCCCACGCAGCCCCAGGGGCCACCCCGTGCTCTGCAAGTGGCCATACCCGCGTGGGTGATGCAGAATTACACGCTTCTGGGCAGAAGCCCTCGCTTTTGTTACAGTTTCATACTAAGCTGGGTGCGTTTTTTCTTACACTGTTGAGTATTTCAGGGGAAAAGCTCTTTTGTGTGTAAATAACTATTAGGTGCTTTTTTTAAAAAGCAGAGAAAATTCATAAAAAAAAAGAAGACAGAATTCATTTATATGAAAAATAGAGGGATTAAACATAGCCAATAAATTACAATAAACTGTCCACAGCGAACAATGCCACCAGATGACCATAATGGAGATCCAGTGCTCTTGTGCTTTTATTAAAAGAACAAAGCACTGCAATTAAATGTAAAATCCGGTAATATGTCATCGTACCTTAAGCATCCTTTTCTCATTCATTGAACACTGTCCTCTGATTTAATTGAAGCCTCTGGTCCCTTTGAGACAGCAATAGTCCTTACTCTAGGCCAAGTTTAGCATTTCATTATTTAGTAATCTGAGATGGAGTCATGCTATTGACTCTCAAGCAATCCTCTTTGCTTCTTATAACAAAAAGGATGCCCACAGAAATAATTGATACCACATTCTACTCTCTAGTAAATCGTCCCTTAGTGGATTGTGAAAAGAGGTTTTTGATTTAGACTTAAGAATAACAAAAGTTGGGTATATTTTTCACTGATGACCCCCATATGACATGTCCATAACCCCTTTCACAGCAGGAATGTTGGCCTAAAGGCATTTTAGCAGCTAAAATGAGTGACTAGAGGCTTTCCAGGTTTTGTTATATATATTCCATATATAAGTGATGCCTTCATACAGGAAGGCCATTTCTTTCTATAGAACAACTCACTGCAGCCCTGATCCAGCCAAGAGCCGACACTCTCCTGGCTGGTATCAGGCAGCCATCGGTGCTTAGCACCTCATAAAGGCAATCAGCAACTTACAGATTCATTACGTTTTTGCACGCTGGAAATGGGCTGAGGCTGCGTGGGGCATTTGCTTTCCTACATGAAACAAGCCAGGCAAGCCCGGCACCAGCTCCAGGGCTGAGGCCCCAGCACAGCCCTGACATCAAGAATGGCGTTAACCTGTTTCCCAGCTCTGAAGCACACTGTCTTTGGGCAGAGAGCCTCTGTCAGTCTCTGGCCGCTGGCACTGGGCTGAGCCCACCCGCTTTTCCTGCTGGAAAAAAGGTGCAGGTTTGTAGAACGGCTTCAACACCCAGGAAGGAGGAACTCCCCTAACTCCTCTTGCTTAATGTGCAAGAGAGAACTAGGCAGAGTGGTGGTGATTTGTTACAGGCTCCTTGCTGTGACTATGAAATGACCAGCACTAATAATGAATGCGGGCACATGAAGTTAGTGATCCTGTACACCAAGGGTAAGCCTGCCTGGTCCACTCACTTGTGTTCAGCTCTCTGGTTCTGGCACTGGGAAAATGTAAAGTTGGTTAGCACACAGATGAGACGTAGAGATAGGAATGCATCCAGGATTAGGACCTCAGCCCTCCCATGCATGACAAGAATCAAAAAGGAAGGCCTACCCTGACGCCTCCTTGCTTCCACACTCTGGCACCTCTTGTTCCTCAGAGCACTGAAAAAAGTGAGTTCTCACCAACTTTGGAAAAACAATGCCTATTAATCAAAAATGGCTGTTTACTCTGGAAATCTGCCCCATTGCTCCCAGGTGATGCAAGTGCAGAGCTAAGCTGGGGGGAGATAATAATAAACGCAATAAACCTGCACAGTTACCACTCACACTAATGGGAATTACACAGGTGGGTGGAGGAAGAGTCCCCTCCTGGGGCTGCATCTCATAGCCCTGACCTACGCCCACAAGCCTGCACTCCAACTCAGCTGCATATAGTTCTATAATCTATTTGCCACGTTAAATATTTCAAATTTTAAAATGTCAGGGTCAGAGCCAAAACAAAGCATTATAAGGGATAAGATTTTAATTCATCCAGTCCTGTGGGAGACATGGGGAAGAAGGAGAAATTCATGCCAATTATTTTGCATTTTGGGAGAGTTATTTGACTGTAGGGCCAACCCCTACCAGAGCAGTTTTCTGTGAGTTTTGTTTTGTTTGTTTGTTCCTCTTCTCCCAGTACTCAAATTATCTCCAGGTCCTTAGATCCATTAGACTAATTAATATTAAGAACATATGCATATGCAAATTAGGCCATGGTGCCCATATATTTCACTTTACATGACAGCTTGAAGTGTAGTTGTGTGAGTCAATCAAATGCCATAAATTTGCTATGCACAAGAGATCATTAATATTAATTGGGGCATGGGCACTGTGCAGTAGCCCATGCCACCATTAGAAATGGACCCCTCGCTTTAATTGTTCAGCAAATCCCTTTTTTTTTTTTTAATCAACACCTATGTCCTGATTAAAATATGTATTTTTTTTTCCCAGGTAGTCTTCAGAACAGTATCCGAATTGTATTAAAAAATACAGAGCAGACCTTTTCTAAGACAGATGGCACACAATGAGGTTAAAAAAAGTATCTTGAGATCCAACCAGCAAGAACAAAAAAAAAAATTGCTTGCATTGTTGTTTTCATTATCTTGCTTCTGTCATTTCGTGAGCTTTGTATCTTGCAAGGAAAGAAAGAAGGGAGAAAAACTGTGAAATTAATCTTTTGTGCATGGCCTGATAAAGAAGAGACATGCTCAGACAAAAGATAGACTGAGAGAAGGTACCGTGATTGATGACTAAAGTAAAGGTGTCAGAAGAGTATTATGTAAATTACTGGAGGCACAGACCATTTCAGAGAGAATGAGAGGGAGAGGGGAAGCCAGAGAGAGAGAAAAAAAGGACTGCAGAGTCGATGTCACCAAGACACTGGTCCCCAAGCGCCAATTTCTTGCCATCTTTCATCTGCTCAGACAAGCTCACCTCACTTTCTATTTGGTTTGTACAACGTAACAAAGGAGGAAAAAACTGTCAACATTAGCATGAATACAGCCCAAAAGCAGGGTTCGAGCTCACAGCGTCTGAAGTGAATCGGTGAGACGGGAACTTTAAGAAAGGCAGCCTCAGCGCTCCTATGTGTGTCGGCAGCAGCAGCGGCTGGGAGCCGATTCGCTCTCTATTTTGTCAGAATCAGGATTCAGATATACGGATCCAGTGTCTTTCTGTGTGCTTAACACCCAGCTTTATATCTCTCCGCCTTTGCACACCCTGGCACCCGGGTACTCCGACACAGGCACAGCCCGCGTGGACCCACCGGCAGCCACCTATTGAACAGGCTGGAGCTGCCCACACAGCTCTTCTGCCCGGGCACCCTTTTAACCAAACCAACACATGCACCCACAGCTGGACAGAAAGAGCAGGGAGAGCCACAGAGCTGACACCCACCAACCTCTCCCCAGAAAACCCTTTGTCGCCGCTGCCACGGCCACACGCGATGTCTCTGCCGCTCTGGTCCCTTCTGCACTCCAAGGACTGTGCAGAGCTGAGCTTGTCCTGACTACGTGGCAGCCGCGCACTTCCAGAAGGAGTCAATGAAAGCACGCTCCCAAAGAATTTATACCAAGTGAAGGTAGGTTTGGTGTCCCATGCCACTGGTTTGCACATCCCAAGAGGATGATGTAGTTAATTAATGGCAGGAAAAAAGATACATATTTTTGTGAATTCACCTTTCTCAAAACAAAAAAATAAAATTGAAAAACACAGTGGGCTTTCAGAAAGTTTTCCCGTTGTTCCTGACTATATGATTAATCTGGCTCCTGCTTTAAAACCAATTATTACATATCGTCTTTTGAATTTCACCTCTGCCGTATCTTTGCCCCAATTTAATTCGATCACTGTTTTTTATTCAATAATTTCATTTTCCAAGGAAAGAAAGAACTACAAATAGACACCTATCACCACCATGGTAAGAAGTGAAAGAAGCATTCAAGGGGAAGAAAATACCAAACTGGTGTTTGATGAAGTGCCCTATTCCACCCTACATGTACTCCTGAGACACTGGGCTGAAGGTACAGGGTGTCCTCTACACACCAACAAAGTGCCCTGATAGCCACCCTATATGGTGAATCCCTGTTTTTAAGGTAGAAAGAAGAGAGAGCTGTGAGCCGAGCAGCCAGCACATGCTCACCTCCCCTGTCCATCTCCCCTGGCAGCTCAGCAAGAGTGACCCTCAGCCAGACCCTGCCCACAGACCAAACGCTGTGTGCAGGATTCGGGGTGAAGATGGCAAACCCGGCACGGCTCCCGGCAGGAATCGCTTTGGTAGGGAGCACAAGTGTGCAAATGAAGCTGCTTTCCAACTTCCTTCCTTCTGATTCAATCAGCTATCACATGGCTTTCATTTCGAGTGTTGAGAGACATTATAATGAGATTTAATAACAAATTGTTTCAATTTTGTGTCCCCTATAAGTTCTGTTGGCCAGGCAAGATAGTCCATGGAAAAAACATTTGTTTCTTCTCACTGTTTTTTTCCTTTTTCGACTCTTTTTGCACCATGAGTGCAACAGTTGGAAAAAATTTAAAATCCAAAAGAGGCAGCTATTTCTATAACATCAATTTGTCCCTTAAAGAATGAAATGACAAAATGAGTGGGGAAAAAAAAAATTAGATGTCCTGGGCACCAAGCTCTGTGCAAATCAGTTTTTAAAGTATCAGTGAATTCACGTTTTAAAGAATACTTTAGTTTGCAAGATTGAAATTCTTTTTAAGAAGAAACTCTCAAAGGAAGTTGTCATTTTAGGCTGCACAAACCCAAACCCTTCCAAAATCAGGTGCTTAGAAAAAAAATTGAAGCACTTTAATAATTTAAATTGCTCCCCTTTGCACATGCCCAGAACCCAAATCCCTTTTCTAACTGAAGTGCTTATATAAAAATTTGACAGCTCTTATAATTTTAAATTGCTCTACACTGAGTATGCCCAGAACCTTGATCACTTCCAAATTCAAGGGCTTATAAAAATTTGAAGCACTCCAATAATTTTAAATTGCAATGCACAGTGCAGAGTGATTTAAAATTATTGGACTGCTTCAATTTTTTTAAAAGGTCTTCAATTTGGAAGCGAGTCAAGCAGCATTCTAATACAGTAGTTTAAGACATACTGTACTGATCTAAAATTTAACATCTAAAAATAATGAAAATTAAACCGAATACACTATTTTAAAAGTGCGGGAGGTTTTCCCAAACACACCTAGGAAATATGGAAATCCACAGCTTCTGACTCCTTGGTCTTGCCTCTCAAATGAGTTAAGAGCGAAGAGTTAAGAGGAGACGCTCAAGACGAAACCACAGATGTAAGGTGAGCTCCAATCCGCGGGCTGGACACCCTAAAAGCCCTGCTAGAAGCCCCCAGGGACAGACGGGAACAGGAAGGGTAGGTGCTTATGCCGCAAGAACCCTAGTGATGGCAGTCTGCCGCATGACAGCAAGTCTGGCAGCCGTCCCTGCAGCCGTGGGGAGACTTTGCCCCTGCAAACCATTTCCTTCAGGTTGGAGAGGTGCACGGGGGGTGGGAGCTGACACCCCAGGTCGGGGACAGGCATGGCAAAGAGTAGTCGGGGCCCTGCGGTCCCCAGAGTGACGGACGGGTTTAGACTATTTACAGATCTGTTGGTTATAGACCAGCGATTTTTTGGATGGTGTTTCTGTTTCCTCTCAAACCATATGCTTTCCAGTGAGGATGCACAGCAAGTGTCCCATGCATGGTTCAAAGCACTGACTCCCCACTGCTTTGCTTCATGAAGAGTGGAAATACATAATTTCCACTAGGTTTAGTGTTAGACACTGGCTCTGTGTGTAAGTCTTTTTGGCAGCTATTTGTTTCCCTTTCAAATCTTGCCCTTTTTTGGAGGTGATTTATATTAATAAACTGTTTCGGATCAGAATTGGCATGATATGTAAAATCCATGCCTGTTTGGTATTTCTGTTGTGTATGCTTAATTTGAATGGTGGGAGTGAAGAAGACAACTCTGTTTAGTTGGCTGGAAGTCTTTTTTTGTTCCAGACATGCAAGTCTCTTCTCAGGAGTCAACTCCAACTACTATAGAGTTTCTTCAAAAAAATCAGTTTTGACATCCTGAAGATAGGGAACGAAAAGAGATTTGAAGTCACCACATTTTCCATGCATTCATGAACATCTGCAATGTAAAATTGTTTCACAACAGGGGCTAGGCTCTATTTCATCTTGTAACAAGTTGGGAATCTTGTCTATTTGCAGCTTACTCAGTCTGTTTGATACCAGGGACATCGAGTCTTCGGCTGCAAGCTTCATTTTGAAGTTGGGGTCTTGTGGCCTTCTCTGTTGTCTTTTGTTCTTGTTAAGTTAGAACTCACAGGAGATGACAGAAAGAGTCCTTATGCCTAGCTCCAGGGTAATAAGGGAGGCTTGTTAAATTTTGATTATTATCTATTCAAAATGAGCATCCTCGGACAAAGAGAGAGATGGCACCTAGGGCAGTGCAGTTTCTAATGTGAATTTCCAGATGAGAGAAACTGTTGAAGTATGGATTAGCTGGAGTGAGCTGAACAGGCAGGGGAAGTTTGGGCAGAAAAGGCAAACATTTTCAGAATTGAGGGGTCCCTTTTAATACTGACACTAGCTAAAGAAGGAAAATGACTCTGCGGGGGGTGGGGAGGAAAGGCCCTAGGAGTGGGAGGCAAAGCCAGTTTAGGAGCACTCCTTAAACAGGAGCGATGCTCCTGGGTCCTTGGGATGAGGGAGGTCAACACGAGTCCTGGAAGGCAGTACCAGAGAGCACTTTGCTCAGACTGCCAGAAGCTTTACAGTTCGCAGACAGGACGTGGCAGAGCAGCGCACAAGTGGTATGGCTGGGGATTTCCACCTGAGCCACATTACTCGTTCATCTGCATCCAGCCACGTGATCTCTTCTGTGATCGAAAAGTGCTCCATTAAACAAACTTTGCAACTTTTCCTTTCATGTTCACAAAGCCTTTTTCTCATTTTTTATTTGCATCTCTCTGGTCAGAATAATTGGTTCTACAGAGCAGGGTCAGGGCTAGAAGTTCCCATCACAGCAGGATAAAGATAAATAGTGTCCACCTATGGTCCTACATGACGAACTTGCACTTCTACGCAATAGATTCATGATTTATCATGTAAAAAGTATCTGCTTTGAAAAAAAATGGTGCAAAGAGGTTTTATTCAATAGGCTGTAATGGTGAGCTGTTATGGTCTATCAGGTGGATAATGTGCATCTTAAAATACTGTGTAAATACATATTTCTATAATAGCCTGTTACATTTCCAAAGGAGCCATTGCAGCCTGCATTTGAAGTGAGAAGGAGCTCACAGGAGACAGGCTCTAGCACTTTTTCCCTCAGCAGGAGGTGGGCAATGACAATTTCTCCTAAATTAGAGAGGAAAAATATTATTTTCTGATTCACATGAACAATAAAAAACAATGGAAAGCAGCAGCTCAGAGAATGTTGACTGGAAGGAAGGAAGGTAAGTGTTAACGTGATGAGAGCGCCAAGAGAGCTTTGCTCTCTGCTACAGTCAACATATTTCCTTGCACCCCAGCTGAGATGGCAGCATTACATGAATGTTCTCCATATTTTCTTCCCAAGAGCTGATAGAATTATATGTTGTGAATAACGTTCATAGGAGCTTTGATCCCCAAAATGCCTATGTATGAGAGTAGGTTTTTGTTTTTTTTTTAGTGCACCAACAACTACACCAAGTAATACAGATATATTCATTACTGGAAAGTAATTACTAACATGAAGCCAAATTAGACAGTTTTATTTGCTTGCAAACGTCTGCATCGGATTATCGGCCGCTGGTAATGTGTGACTTGTAATCCAAGTCAGATAGATACTCTTGGTTTCAGCTCCTTGACAAATGGGAGTTTCAGAGCAACGGATAAAAATCCAAAACTGAAATAATGCACACTGAAAGTGGGATGGAATTCCTGGAATTTGCAAAATTTCTCCCCACTGACTGAACAGAAACAAGCCAGGGCTACCATGGCCACATAAACAAAAGCAAGATGGATCAGATGTTTCTGTTTAAAAAAGGCAAACGACTTTTAACTCGATTCATGCATCTCTCTTTTTATCATAGAAGACTAAAAGATGCCACACAGTTTTTTTCTGAAGACCTGCAGTCCTGCAGGCAATGGCATGAACTAACGTGCAACATTGGCTCTTACTCTTCCCTTCCTCTGCAAACCACCGTGTGTGACACACCTCTGCAGCAGGGTGAGAAACAGCTCTGAACACAAAGAAGAAACAAAGACTGAGCGCCAAACAGCATACTTCACTTCTCTGCCTATTTGCCCATATTTTGGTATTTACACTCTGTGCCATCCCTCTCACACAGTACATATATAATCCTTTATTGTAGCGCTGGAAAAGGATTCTCTATTATTTGCAATTATTTCCTAATTTGGCCAATATGAGAGGTTATTGCTGCTGAAAAGAATGAATAAAAGCATATCTGAGGCAAAAAAGTGCTAGTAGTAAAGTTTAAAAAGAGCACAGATGAAGATTAATAACCTCAGAACTCAAGTCCCGAAGTACTTAAAACAAGTAAAAAGATATTATGGAGCAGGAGAATGGAGCCAAAAGGAACTTTTGTTATGACACCCAAAGCCACATGCAACTTCTCAGGTCATGTAGTGCTAACTCTGCGAGCATTCCCAGTGAACCTGCCCCGATGTCAAGGAAATGGGGCTGATTTATAACTCCTTTTTTCCTGCAAAGCTTCAGGTGAATGTGTTTTCTGACTTATCTGAAAGTCACAGAGAAATTTAGGGAGTACAAGCTCACAAATACTAGAAGCCTGCAGGGAGAGAAACAAAACAAAACAAAACAACAACACAACAATAACAACAACAAAAAACTGGGTTTGCCATTTAAGGTGGAAAAAAGCAGTCTGGATGCAGACCGCTTTCAGGATGAACAAAGGACCATGACGCCAATGCGAGCGTTTCACTTGAGTTCAGTGGCTCTTGCTCATGTCCTAAGCAGGTGAAGAGCAGCCACACCACCAAACCAAACGTGGCTGTCCTTCTGAAAAAATAAGGACAGCTGACATGTGGAGAGGGAAGGCCATGCTCACTGAAACTTGAGGCCTGCCTGTGACCGCTGGTACCTGTAACCATCAAATTTTGCTGTGTGCCAGGAGAAGTAAAGGGGACGTTCTGCAGGTGGCCAGCAGATGTATGCAGAGCTACCGTATGTGCTCACATGAATACAGGAAGGGGCACAATCTTCTCAATCGCGGATACACTGCTTGTAAAAGGAGCAGGCACAAATATTTGCACCCACTAGAATGGCTGCCGATACTGCAGAATAAAGTAAATAGGACTCAGAAAAACTGAGTTAATAAAGGCAATGAAGAGATGATTAAAAATACTTTGCTAAGGAGAAAACAGTTTTAGTCACATGCATACTGAGATGTCACCATTTAATAAAATGACAAAAACTATCTATCACATATGCATGAACACAGAACAATATAAAGAGGTTAACAGAAATTGATGGCATCCCAGCTTTAATTTTACACTGAATCGGAGTCTTTGGTGATTGAAATAGACAAAGATGTATAGGGTTATCTTGTTGAAGAGGCTTTGCTAATTACTGGCACTTGTCATTTCTCCATAGCTTTATCTAAGTCAGGAAGGCTAACTAGCTCTTTCTCCCCAGTGTGCATTGTTTGCTCAGTAGGCTTTGTGCTGAGAAAGCCTTTTTCATAACTGCACCTCATTATTAACAGGTTCATAAATAAATGAGTCCTAATATTTTCCTCAGTTAGCATTTATGATAGGGACATTTGGACTACAAAAGATTACACTTGTCTTTAATAAAAATAGGCACTTATACATGAAGCCTATTACGGTCCTTGTTACACTGAAGAGGAGGAGGAGGAGGCAGAAAAGGGGAGGAGCAGGATTATAAAAACAGGCTTTATAGCACTATCATATTTTTCATGTGATTTTAGTAGCTATTTATTATCTTACATTAGCTAATTATGGCTCTAACCTGAAATGGATTTCTGGATTACATACTCTATCCTCTCTATCCTGCAGTTTACCATATTGTGCGCTCTCAAACCAAATTAGCAAACACTATAAACCAGGAAAATACCTTCAGACCTGAAAAATAAGTGACGCAAAAGACTGAGCCTACCCCAGTCATGAAGCTGATCCTCAGGTGCAGCTGTGTCCTCTGCCAGGTTTGACAGACTTTGTTTCTGGAGCTGCAGCTCAGCTCGCTACAGAGATCGGGGTCAAAAAGCTGGGAATTAGCTGCAAGGGTGGGGAGAGTTGCATTTGAAGGGGTCAAGGTAGCTGTAAGGCTGCATGAAGATGCCTGAGCAATCTCGAGGAGCACAAGATCTCTTCCTATGTGTGCTATCCCTCCCTCTCCTCATCTCCTGTCCACCCCTTTCCACAGGATCATCCCGAAAACACCCGTCTCCAAGCCAGGAGGACAAGTGACAAGAGGGAAGAAGTTTGTTCTCCCCACTCCACTTTTTGCACAAGGGACATGTTGGCACACAGCTGAATCTCCCACATCCCAGGACATCTTTTAGCTGTAACATCACCTTTTCGTTTTGCTTTCAAGGGGTGGGAATGGTGCCTCCTGCACATCCAGCTGCTGCAAGCCAGTGTTGCACACTGAAACACAAGTGGATGAAGCCTGAAGAGCAAACGAATATTTGCTAAGAAACTGTTAAGTGGGATATGGTTTGTAACTCCTCATGGCCAAATCTGATTCCTCCGTCCCAACGCAAATGCCAAAATGTTGCCAGTTCCCCACGTTTTTCCAACCGTCTCTGCCACGATCGAGCTCCCTGTTAAACCTCAAAAGTTTTCACTAGTGTTACAAAAGAACTTAAAATAATTACGTCAATTCTTTTCAGAAGAAAGAACATCCACTACATTGTCAGACAGGTTTAGAGCATTTCAGGACTCGAACAATGTTCTTTCTTTTATAGTTACTGTAATGCACCTTTTGTCAGCTATTTATAAAACGCTCTGTAGTCTTCTTTAAACTTAATCTTTTCAAAAATAACTTCAGAGCAAACAAGCTGTAATGGACGATTCAAGACATCAGAAATGCATCTGTCTGAGACCACAAAAATTTCTGTCTTTCTCTTAGGAAGTAATAATCTTAAAGCAAATACACCGGAAAGCTTGTGCTGCAGTATACTAAAGAGTCAACTCATTTGGCTTTGTGAGACAAGTTTGAAGACCCAAAAACATTTATAACATTTGGTTTTGTTTTTCCAATTAGGTGTGGCTTTCACTTTTTTCTTTCCTCTTTTTTTTTTTGTTTTGTTTCACCTGATGCTAAAGTCATTTAAATCAAAAAATCAGTTAAATATATGTGGCACATTTTTTTTCTAAAACCAAAGTGAAATACACAAAACCAATTTAATCACCAGAGTACCACTTCCTTCAGGATGTCAGTAATTCTCAAAATTGCTTTAGATATTTGCTAGATATCAGAAATGGGTAATGCAGCATTTTAAGTGGCAGAAATGCATTAGTACTATGTAAGTACATGATCCTTAATGTACTAATCTCAGCAATATGTGTAATGAGAACTTTCAGTAACACTTTATTTTAAGTGTCCTCTGAGAAATGCTAATTTACAATGAAACACCTATGGAAGTACATGTGACATCTACATGAATACCAAATGAATTCATTTTGATCAATGCTATTACAATGAATATGATATGAATTCACAATGATAGGCCATTTAAAGAATTACCACATTTTCCTTTAATATTACATATGTTTTGAAGATTAGTATATGTTAAAAACCACATTACAAGTTCATTAGGAGGTATGTATGTTACAATGTGCAATAGATATGCTGTAGCACTGTTTAAAGCACATTTGCATCATGTAAAACACTAACAAAAAATACCTGTTAGTAGTGGATTGGATTCTTGTTTCAGTTCCAGTAATGGGATCTGCTGGGTTCAATGAATTCCTGGGCTTGCATTTGAGGGTGGAATCGAGAATAATGGCCTGGACTTTGTACTCACTGCTCATCCAGCCCTAAAATTACTCACCCACCCAAAAATGTTAGTACAATCTAGTATAGAGTATTTTCATACTCAAGAGTAATGTGCCTTGGGCATTAAACAAAACTAACTGATGGGCCCTTTTAAAACCTGGTCATTATTGTCAGGAAAGGAACCACTGGAACTGGGGGATTTTGTAAAGATGACTCAGCTTGAGTGCAAGAGTGGGGTCTGAACTTTCAAAAATCTGAGCCCCACTGCTATCCTCTCTAGCTGAGAAGCCTTACAGGATGCAGAGCAAATGTTCTGAAAACCCTTAGAAGTTAACTTGAAGAACATGGGAAACAAATATGGTCAGAAGATATTCACAAAATAAAACAGGTGATTACCTCTGCAGGTGTGCTGCTACGTCTCCCATGCATGCTGGTTGCCATTCCTTTCACATCTGTGACAATTCAGGGTAGGTTCTGGCCACAGGACAAACATGTTCCTCATGGACCACAGCTCTCTAGGCAGAAGGGAAGAGTGGTCCACAAACAAGCCTAGAACCTGCTGCAAGTTGATCTGCAAACTCTGTTCTGTGGCAGAGGCCATAGCCAGTTACAGCTGCATTGAAATGGTCAGTGTTAGAGGAACAAGTGAAGGGGGAGAAAAGCAAACAGGAAGGCAACAGGAGAGCTGCAATAGAGCTTTACGTGCCTTGGAAACCATGACAAGGAATGATGGCCCAGACCTCAGCAACAAATGCTCATAAAAAGCAATGACCCTGATGTACTTGTTCTAGTTTTATTTCACTTGAAGACCCTCACACAAACATTTTATATACATATATACGTGTATGTATATATATATATGGCTATGGTGTCCTTCTCTAAATGCGACTGTGTTTACTAAAGGTCAATAGCAGTCACAACGCCATCATTTCCCTTAAAGCATTAGACCATTTTCTATCATTGCACACCAACCTTGGCTGTGTTTATGTGGGATCATTTCCTTTTACATCTGGCGGGAACCGTAGTTAGTGGTAGATGCCAATAAGCAATTGCACTAATCAAGGTGCAACACCTGCCAGAGCAGAGGCTGAACCAGCAGTATGTGTTGGCTGAGCGCTGAAAGATTGTGCTAATTGCCAGTGTCTGGCCTTTGGCTGGTCTACCAGGCGTCAGGAGCTTTCAGCAGCGAGTCTCGTGGCTTGGAAAGAATAAAGGAATCTTCTTACGGTGCTGAGGGTCCCTCCTCACACAGCACCAAGTGTCTCCTGTGAGATGCTACCTGCACTTCCCAGCACATCCCGTCACCGGCAGACCCATCGCACAAGCTGCAAGGTTGACGCCCAGCAGAAAGGACTGCCTGTCATTCACAAGTCCAACTGAACTGCCCTGAGCTCTCTGCATCACCACAGAATTACCAGAATTACCAAAAAAGAGTCACAGTTAAGAGTGCATGTGTCTATAGAGAGGAACATATATACTTACACAAGCACATGTAATTACTCAAAGCAGGCTTGTCATCTTCCCCTGTTAAAGCATCACAGAAGGGACTGCCGATTTGACCAACAATTACAAGTTTAATGAAAGCGTGAAAGAGATCCTGAACTATTGCATCTGTGATGGTGTGAGCACACTGCTGCAAAGCACTTCACTTGTCATAAGAAAAGGAATTGCTGAAATTGTTTGATGTTTACATTTAACTCGTTCTTTTAATATAGACAGGAAAACAGAGGCCATGTCTCAGAAGAGTGGTAAAAGAAAACACAGCATTTCATCTGTCAGTTGCTAGGATAAACAATCCAAGTAAGAAATAAACTTCAGATAAAAAGTTTAAAATGCGATTTAGAGTAATAACACCATTAATACTGATTCTCACGCTATGTTTGCCCATCTGGGCCTCTTGACTTTTGGTATGAAGTTGGCGCTAAAAGATATACATAATATTCACATTTTGCTTAATCATTAGAAGTCTGGAATTCAGATACAAAAAAAAGAAAGAGGTGAAAAATTGTAAAATTTTGTCAGAAAATTGCCTCGGAATGAAATTCTGCCCTTTTCTTCTACTCCAAGGAGTCATTACCATCTGACAGCTGTTTAGTGGCATATGTGTGTTGGTGGTACCAGTCCAATTCCTAGTGGGCAGGTGTCTGCATCACAAAAGCCACCATCACAATTGGCTCTAATTGGCACCCTTGCTGGCAGCCTCAGTACAGAAAATAAGGATTAGATGGCACAGAGATCAAATTATGCTGTCACCACAAAGGTGATCCCCCTTTAGGTCAGAAAGGCCTGTTGGCAGGACAGTTCGGGGAAGTTTGCACTTCCCAGGCTCTTGTTTTGCCGGAGAGACGTGAAATGTCGGGTGTCTAACGCTGGCAGCAAGGCACATTTCACATGCGCTTTCACTTCACAATTTCAGCTGAATTTCAAAAAGAAAAAGAAATACACCACCCAAACTCAACACTCAAACAACAAACCAGAAAATTCCCTCTTAATTTGGACAGTTTCCGATCCATACAAACTTGCTATTTTATGCAGATAGTCACCATATTGCTCTGCTGTGGTATCAGTATAGTTAGTATATTAGATGTCTTTCTTTGTACTTTTTTTTTTTTTTCCAGAACAGCATGCAAATTCTGTGATTTTTCTAAGTATAGGGTGCAAAATACACTGGAAAGTAGGGGGGAGGGGGCATGTCTTACCGCTCAGCGAGCTTTATGAGGATATTCTCTTAGTTATTGAGATGAGTTGAATAATTCTCCACTAATTTATACACCAGTGAAACTGGCCTGTTGGCAAGTCCACAATTAATGCGAATGCCAAGTGGGATTGCAGCTTTGTTTCATCTAGGAAAACACTTAGCTGAACAGCAGCTTTCCCAGCTGAAAATGTGTGTCTGTCTTTAAACTTGCAACAGAAGCTGGCATTTCTTCGTTTCCATTCACTCTATCATTATGATGCATTATACAATGTAATGATGTAATACACTGGAAAGCTGAAACGCTAGCTCTTTGCCAAAAATAATAATACAAAAAGTGTACAATTATTTTCATCTATGAAAGCCACTCTCACCACCATCTCCAGCTCCCCAGTCAAAGAGAAAGCTTCCCTAATAGCAGATCATCTCTTTCTGCTTGCGAATCGAACGTGAATGTGAAAAGGGGGATGCCAGCTCATCCATGCTGAGTTACAACTTTTAGGAGATGTAAACATATTTACCACTTCAGCGTGGTGGCTCAGCGCCGCACGTCCCTCATGCTTCTTTTTAACAGCATCCCTCCCCAGGCGATGAGCTCCTTACCTGCGGGACACAGCGTTTCACTCCACCAGCGGCTGCACTGGGGCTGAGCACGAAGGGATTACTCCAGGCAAAAAGAGACCAGGACGTGGACCTTGCTTCGAGGATCAAAATGCCAGGAATTTTTCAGGCTTAGTCTTACCACTCCTCAATCACCCGAGTCATGAAAATATCAAGCTCATGAATGCACTTATACAGATGCCGTAGGTTCAGGCTTCAGACAGGGAAGCTGAAATGGCTGCAGGGGATGTAAAATTGCCCTGACCATAGAAAAGGCAGTGCAAGAGCAGGAAGAAAATACAGATTGCTTTAGGTTAAGTGTCCGCTTCGCTGCTTTATCTCCCATTGACTTACCTGGAGTTCATACAGCGCCAGCACACCTCCATATGCAAAGCCATGAAATCAATACCCTCTAGCCAGCAAGGCTCTCCCAGGGTAAGGCTGCTAATATCCAACCAGAAAGGTTGCTGAGCATCATATCTTTTGATGGGGCCACGCAAGAGCATGGAAGCATCCCCTTCTCCTGCAACCAACCAAAGACGCCTGGGCTCCTGCAGAGCTGCAACATCCACAGGGTGAAGGGCATGCCTGTGGGACAATACGCACTGTCCTTTAGCAGCTATGAACTGACTGAATTTGTTTTCAGAAGAATATAAAGGAGAAGGATAGCTCCAATGCAGTGCCTTGGCCAGTGTCTGCATCCCACACCATCATGCAGAACAAGCAGCAAGTGCATCTGTGCCCAAAATACATCAAAATGATGCATAATACATCTGTATATGTTCCTCTGCCATGGGTGCTCGGAGAAAGGGTAGCTCCTGTTAGCCCCATGGCAAAGGGTGCGATGGGCAGATGATGAAGGTGAGGATGCAGAAAGGAGTTTCATAACAAACTGTGGTGGTTTGACTTGTAAACGCATTACACAAACTCAGCCACCAAAGCATTTCATGTCGTGGTCCCTGTAAGTTAGCTCCCAGAACAGGGATTGCTGCTGGTGGCAAAAGCCACTGCTGGTGGTGCAAGGGCAAAGCCAAACCCTACCAAAGCTCCTGTCCACTCCAAGGAGCTAAATATAGTCCTTTAGGAGGAAAACTGAAAACCAGCATAAAAGAAACGTGACAGGGAGCAGCACACTACTGAGCCATGGGGTTGGGGTGCAGGAGGCACATGCCATGCATCAACCAGGCACAGGTCTGCTGGGCAGAGAAAACTCTGCTCCTACAGTGATATACAATTGCACAGTAAGTGTATCTTAATAATACAATAAAGTGTTAGCTCTGATTAGAAGAGAAAGATGAATTCTTCTGCTAAACCAGGGTAACCCTAAAAGCGTGTTAACATGAAATACTAAATAAAATGCTACTCATCTATAATAAATCTTATTACACATTTTGGCAATTTTACTACTAACATACCGAAGGTTTCAAGCAATGTTTGAAAATAGAAATCTTAAATTGAATCATTGTTGCATGAATATATGCAAAATATTCATTTCTAGCACTGTGAGGGTTGAGTGCTTTTAAATTGGAGAAATCACTCATGACTTCACCTTTTCATGCAAGATAAAGTTGTATGTGGTAACATCATTACAATGTCATGAAAGGAGTGGAAATCATACAACAGTTCTGCCTAAAGCTAATATACAAAAAAGTACTTCTATATTTTTCAATATTGTTCAATATTTAAAGGTGCAGTACAAGGCTTTAAATATATAAAAAAAATCATTAGACTTCAGATGTCAGTGTGGCCTTCACTGAGTACCGAGACTAATAAAATCATTGATGAGATCTCTTTAATATTTAACAGAATTCATGTCTTAGGTACCAGCCTATTTTCAACTCCAGTCTCTGTGGAAGGAACTAAATATAGAAATAAAAAAAAAAAAAAGCAAACGATTTATGTGGCGGTCATTATAGATTTTTTTTAACTAGAGCACTAAAATTAAACTATTTACTCGATAATACTGTCATAACAACAGAGAAAACACCATGACATTTAAATAGTATTTCCTATAAATCCTTTAGCAGGAGATTACTTCAAAAGTACATAACACTTTTATACACATTAACAATCAGTAAATTCAATCAGTGAAAACGAATGAGCGTATTTCGCAAGGAGTTGCCGCACCATGAATTGCCAATATAGAGTTCGGAAGACTACTGGAACCTTAAAGGTGCTTTAAAAGACTGCGAAAGGAATAATTGGTGCTTATATACTTCTTTGTCTTTTCTTCCCTGTGACTGAAAAAATAAAAATTACACCTCAAAGTTCAGCCTTGGAAGTAGAAGTTACACTAAAAAAAGCCCACCCCGTAATATATTATTTTTTATAGCACGTATGTGAGGGGGGAAAAAAACAACAACAACAAAAAAAAACACAGGGTAAGGCAATCGCACAATGTCAGGTGCAACTTCAGAGCCCGGTACACATGAAATGGATAGCTCCATCACTGCGAGGCTGTCCCTGCTCCGGCGCCCGGGCTCAAAGGGAGGCAAAGTGAAAACGTCTCTGCTCTGGATTTCAAACCTACCGAGGAAATACTCCCGTTCGTTAAAATGAAAACGCCGACCCCTAAATTACCGCCCCGCTCCTGTGTATGAAATGAAAACCCGGGTCCTGCCTGCCGCGGCCGGGCTGTTGCTAGGTGACAGTGGCGCGGCACCGGCCGAGGCTGGAGGGATGGAGGCCAGGCTGGCCAGAGGCCGCCCCACACGGCCCCAGGTCCCCAGCCCTGTGGGTCTGTGCAGCCCCAAGACGTTGCCTGGGGCAGGTGGCAATGGAGAGTTTGGCGAGATTTTGGCCACGGAAGGGTCAGACTGGCCAGAAGGGTGCTGGCGTAGCACCTGTAGGGATCGACATGCTTTAGTGGTGATGCTAAAGCCAATGGGGGCATGAAACTTCTGCAGGGAACAAATAGAGGCTAACTGCAAAGCTATCAACAGCAGTGCTGTGGTGTGGCTGAAGGGCTAGCAGGGCAAATGCCCAAACCTGACGCCCGTGCCCTGTCCTAGGACTGACTGCTGTCAGACCCCGGCCAGCGCTGGGGTCCCCGCAGTCGCTCATCCTGTCCCTGCTTTAGAGGCTTGCAAGCCAGGCGGGGCTCCCCCTTGCACAGGTCCCGGGGTGCTGCACCTGTCCCGTAGCCCCCCTGCCCACCCACTGCTTCTCCACCTTCCCACGTCCCACTGTAGTGTGGAAAGTGAGGAACAGGGCCTTTTTACCAAAAAACATTGTATGTGAGCCATGGGTGGGTACAAGGCTTTGTGAAGGCTGGCTGGCAGAAAAATCCCTTGCACAAGAAGGGCAGCTACTCCAGAGAACACCCACCAGCCACCTCTACCCCTGGACAAGGTGCTGAGATGCCCTGACCATCACGGGGTTCATTTCTCCCATTGTGACCACTAATGGGAATCGGTGATACCCAAACCGTAAGCCCCATGAGAGCCCCAGGAGCTGGGCACAAATGAGAATTTCTCCTTTCCCTCGCTCACACCGGCACAAACCCAGCCTTCTCCAGACCTCACCTCACTGTGCCTTCCACACGTTCATTTCCTTCAAAAATACACAGCGAGCTCACGTCAATGAAACAAACAATTTGGTGGTGATAATCCATAGATTATTGACAAGACGAATGAGATTCCTTGGGTCTAATGCTCTCTGCTACTCAAGGGCTAGCTAAGCTCTCTTTTTTCAAATATGTGGATTTTGAAATGATGGATCATAATAACAGAGCTGGTGCCTATGAATGGGGATTGCAAACACTTAATATTTCAATAGAAGTGTGTGCAACATGATCCAATCACTCTGAAAAATGTACAAAATGGAAATATATAAAGAAAGCAGCTGGCATGAAAGAGAATAAACAAAGAAATATTGATAAAACTCTGTGTGGATTAGGCAAAATATATTCATGCTGCATTTGAATAATCTCATATATATTTATGCATGTGTACATATATTTTCAATATACAGAAAGATTTCTTACCTCATCATTCCCCTGCTTTGAAGGACAGGGCTCTGAATTAGCACCATTCCCCTGCAAATCGCGGAGCCATGCGTGCGCACGAGAACCCCGCTCCCCAGCTCCTGCAGGCGCTCGGGGAGCCTGCTCACCCGGGGCAATGCTGCGAGGAGATCACCACCCCTGCCCCAATTCAGGGAAGTGGATAAGCACATGTTTCATGTTCGACTCATGAGGGACCCTTTGAAAGATCCATCTTGTCATTCATTAGACTAATTTTTTGCATGCTTTTATATGGCACACCCCAGTGATTTCAGGATCAGGCCGGGAGAAATCATTTGTATCACACACTAGGGTATTTACTTCCCGGAGTCTCAGCAGTAAAAACAATCTGACCACTGAGAGCTGAAGAATAAGAATTAAGAAAATTTTAAGGCTGAAAATGCACTATCCCAGAATGCAGCTCCCTGACCCTCAGCGTGTACCTGTGGCCAAGCTGGGGTAACCTCTAGGACCTTGCACACGCATTGAATCCATGCCAATGGCAAGGTATCACAAGCTAGTTTAAGCCTCAAAGGAAAACAAACAAACAAACAAACAAATAAATAAAAAGCTAAATCATTTTACAACTGTTGCAGGCTAAGAGGATGTACGCGAATGGCGACTACAGCTCAGATGATGGGTGGGAGCCTTTTATGCTGCAGTAACTTCCTAATGAATCTAAGCCCCAAGTTATTCTGCTGTGTTAGGAAGGAAGCAGTGGTAACAACCTCCTCTCCTTCTTCATTATTTTCTGCTTGCTTGCTTTCCCTGTACTTTTACCACCAGATCATCACCAATTTCCACAAGGCCACCCTGAGTGATGAGGGAAACCAGAGCCCTGTCCCCTGGCTCTCCAGCGTCAGCCAGCAGCAATTTATTCCATTGGGGTTGCGCTGCGGGGTTTTCCCTCTGTTTAATCTCGGCTGCCCAAAAAGCCACCTTCCTTCCCCCCAGCCACAGCAGCCTACCTACTGCTGAGATATTCACCACAATAAGCTTTGCTGCTTTATTTCTGCCCACGTGACCGCTCCACAACCAGCACAACCTCAGTGATGATCTGCGCCAGCCGCGCCTGCCCGTGAATGAGAAGGACCAGCCCGTTGCTGGAGCACCACGCTCTCCCCCTCGGTAGTGTCTCTTTTGCTGGCACAGTGTACATTAGCTGCCTGGTCTCCTGCACTGCTCACTGCTCTTCCCATCTACAATCAAAAGTTTTATTTTGGCTTTTTACACGCCTGGTTTGCTCCTCTCTTACTTTGTCAGCCTGTATCTGATCACAGTCCCAAATTCCAAATTGCGTGCTGCAGGCTGAATTTCCCCCCGATTTACATGTCACTACGATCAAAATCTGTTGCTTAATACAAGACCTCTGTAATGAGCCTGAGATATTCTATTGCATGCTGAATTTCTGACTCACATGATATGCAGTAACCCAATGAGACACACACGCACACCCGCACACACACCAGAGCAGAGGTTTGAAACAGCAGCAGCTTTTCTCTTGGCACAGGGCAGGGGCACTTTGGTTTCTTGAACAGGTGGACTACCTGACAAGCAGCAGGTAGCCTTGCTTTTGACTACTGCGTTTTAAATCAGGGCTGTTTGGCAATTCATTAGTGTCTGCTAACTGTTAAACACAGGAAAGTTCAAAAACATGCATATGTTTTCCTCCCTGCCTCCCAGGTGGTATCTGTTTCAAGCAGCAACCTTTTCACTCCCTGCATAAAGACTTGTAAACTTCCCGTGGCTACACCAGCGGTTCCTAACCAGGTGCCTGCGCTGGAGCCGCAGTCTCTGAAGAGCAGCAAACTCCATATGCTGATCCCCGGCTATGTAGATGCCATTCGTTTCTCCTTGAAAGTTTATTGTCAGAATTACTGGAATGTACACAAATGTCTGTATTTGAACGTGAAATTTGGTGGAAAAATAAAGATATAATAGGATCCTTTCTTATATAATTTCCTGGTGTGATGTCTGTCTAAAAAATGAAGTGAAATTATATGATGTCAAAAAATCATGTTTCAAAATGATTGACAACATGTGAGTGTTTTGCATTGTGAAATGAGGTGGAAAATTTTAATTGCATGATGGAAGGACATAATATTTATTAGAACCTTGTAACCACACTGGATTTCAGTGAGAGGACACAATTTAAAATTTTGTATTAATACTTCAGGCTAAATCTTAAATGAACACACAGAAGCAAAATTCCAACTTGGAACCTGTGAATAAGTTTTTAATCTCTAATAGTAAAATAGCATCTACAGGGTAGGCACGTCACCATAGTGACAAAAAGGTTCCCTCGTACACGTCCTGCTCTTCTGATCTGAACAATACAGAGTGCCACGCTCCCAGGTCACAGAAGAAATAGCTGCTCTGTGCACGCAGGGTTTTGATAAAGGTCTAAGGAAGATCAGGGTAGGCTGAAATTCTTAGAAAGCCAAAACTGTTTATAAGCCCACTTCCATCCTTCCCAATGACAATAAAAGAACGGTTTGCATCCTCACCCAGATGCAACCAACCCAGGTGCTTGCAGACAGATGGGAATAAATCCCAGAATCAAACTGTATTGGAGGAAATCCCAAGTAAGCAGCAACATGGTAGCAACAAGTTCAGGGAGAGTCCTGGCTGGCCCTGTAGCAGTTTTACTATTGAGGTTGGCCACTGCGGCACCTGACAGCAGTAATTTTCAAGGAAAGTGGTCTAGAGAAGGAAATAAAAGTGAGGTAACGTGAAAATGGAGGGAAAATGAGATATGTGTACATGGAGGTAACTTGAAGCGATCCATCTTCACTTTAAGACATGCCCTGAATATGTCTTATGCCAGTAAGGAGTCTGAAGGGGCCATCTATTTAAGGTTCTGCAGTATTAGTTATACATCTTCTCCCTTCCTCTTTCCCAGCGAGACAGGATCCTGAAGCACAGAGACGTGGCAAGTGAGGCTACTCCTTGCCCACCAGAAACCCTGGGGGAGCTGAGCCCCTCGCTGAGTCCACCGACAGCACCGCAGGCCAAGGGGGAATGCCGAGCGATCAGGAAATCCTGGCTGAGCCAAATCCATTGCGACCAGACCCCAAGCAGCCCTTTGGGGCCAGCTCAGCCCAGGGAGGTCTGGGAGAGCAGCTGTTGTGCCACCGTGCCTTCAGCAACTGGCTGAATTTAACGGGCGTGCCTTTGGAGATCTGGGCTTAATTTGGAGTTATAGGATGAAGCAGGTGAAGTCCATACTCCGCTGGAGTCAACTCCCCAGCTTGGCCAGGTCTCTGAACCACCAGTGACAAGCCAAAACCCAAGCAATCCTCACATACCCAAGTGACATACAAAGAACAGAACAACATAATTCTCTGTGTAGGCAAAGTAGGTCACAATGAATTTGGAAATAGAACTTTTCAACACTCTGTAGTGACTCTCACTTTACCAAGAAACAACTATGTAACCAAAATAAAAGGCACACACAAGCCAAAAGTCCATAAGGAAATTGTGAGAGAAATGAAACCAACTCTGAGACCTTTTCTGTTCATTGTAAGAGATGGGGGACTGTGTTATAAATGTCTATGTAGAGCCGAAGAGAATGGTTAAAATTATATCCATCAAGCCTAAATGAGAAGTACAGAAAGCTACACAGGGAAAACAAAGAGGCCGGCTCCAAATTCTGCCACTGGCTCAGTATACCAGTAATCCACAGAAATTTGGCCTGGGACATAAATCACAGCACCAGAATCCTAAAGGGTCATTGAACAGGTCTGCGGCTAGTCAAGCAGAAGAGGTCAGAAATTAAAATGGTTAGCAATGAGTAATAAGAAACCTTAGATCCTTAAAGAATTGTTTGAAATATCTATTTGTGCTCCTCTCTGAGGAGGGGAGAGATTTTTCTCTTCTCTATCAAATTATCTTTGAGTACTGGGATCAACCTTCCTCTTTTGCATATTCTCACCAGCTTTCGGACAAGGTTGTATTTTACCTGTGCGCATCCACTGAGCAAACCGGCATGCAGGAAAGTTTTGCTCTAAGCCAATGTATGTTCCCCAAAAGAGGGATTTACACGTCCTTGCACAAGAAGCACTTTCACCTTCCTCCAGGCCAGGGCAGAAAGCAGTAAGAAATGGCTTAGCCCACTGACTGCAGCAAGTAGAGAGTTTGACAGAACCATAAAACCCTGTGGCTAGCCCGTGACAGATGTCCCTGGTCTACCTGACACAGGCACAGAAAGCCCCGTCCCACCCTCTCCAGCCCTGCTGGTGTGCCAGGGAGGGGGTAACAGCCCTGACCCTGATGCAGGACTTGTGCTCCCACCCGACACGCAGCCCAGAGCCCAGACTCTCTGAGCCAAAGCCTGACGACTGGGAAGTCTAATCAATGGAGTGAGGGAAAGAAAACTGTAAAAATGTATTAGATACTTCTGAATAACAAATAAATCTGAGGAAATCACAATGTGCTCACAGCTATTCCATGAGAAGGAGAAAGAGAGCCAGATCAAATATTCATTTCAAGTTACTCACTCAGCACTCCATCAGGCTCTTTTATAAGCAAAAATTGTTACAGGATGAGCACACCTCCGAAACAAATTTCTGCTCCACCCTCATACAAGGAGCAATCATGCGCACCCAGGAAGCCCCACGTTCAGAGAAGGTAGGGGCACACACACGGCCCCTCGCCCTGCTCCGTCCTGCCCTGCTGCATCCACACGGGGCTGGAGTTCCCCAGGTTCGTGGATCAATCCTTCCCCTCTCCCCTCCGCGCACACACTTTTGCAGTCTGGGATTCATATCATAATAAGAAAGCAGAAGTGCAAAAATGGGGTCTGACCATGCTCAGAGTTTTTTAAAACAACTGTTCACAAGCTGAACACCTACCACGTTCAAGGCTTTGGTTTAAGGCCACCAGTAATTCAGGTGGAGACTTTCTTGGATGGAACCTGAACAGGTTATGGCCTGATTCAGCAGTGAAGACTCCACGATCTGAAGATTAATGCTCCCCAAATAGCTCTTTGCTCCAGTCATTCTGAAGTGTTTATAAAATGTTTGCATCCCATATCTGAGTATTAACAAAACCATTTTAATAACAATACATAAAACACCTGTGTCCTTGCGCAGAGCAGAGAAAATTATTGCAATAGTGTGAAATAAAAATGGTGGGGTCCTTCAAGTCTTAAATCACCAAAGACCGATCTGCCTCCTTCCACCTGTTTGTATTGTTCAGCTTTTTCTGTTCAGAAAGGAAATAACCATCCCTGAACAAGCAACTACAGAGTACATAAGAGCATCACAAAGTAATTATGAGTTTATGACATCATCTTAATATTACTAGGGAGAGACTGAAAGACCCAGGAGAAACTCCAGATTTCCCTTTTGGGAAAACGTTAATGGATGCTTACAATCTGTTTTCCTTTGTTTGGATGTTACAACCAATAATACACTTTTATGTCTATAAATAAAGACTAAAGTTGAATAAATCCAACAAGCTCCTGAGCCTGCGGCTCTGAAACTTGATTCACATTCACAGTAAAGATTTATGAGTCACTCACAGAGAATAAGTTGAAACTGCAAGATTTGGGGTGAAATTATTCAAAAGGGTGATTATTTTTGGAATGATTATGCATGCACACCTGATCAGGGTGTCACCTGGGCCCCCTTGTCCTACATGATGAAATGTGGCAATTTTTCTGCATTTCTCTTTGCTTGCACAAAAGAAGAGCATGTAAGAGCAATCAAACTGTTTATTTTTGCATCAGATCATCTTGTGGAAATATTTTCCCTTTCAATTAGATCATAGGACATGTTCTTTAAGCTATTCACATGAATATACTAAATTTACAGATGACTGCAAAGCAAAGAAATAAAACTGATTGCTGGGTGTGCCTCTATATTTTTATATGTATGTATGTATATGTGAACCAAAATACCTCAGTATGGGATGCTAAGTTAAGCACTCAAACTCTGGGAGAAGCAGGCCCTGGTAGCTGTCCCTGCTGGGTGCACCATGGGAAGAGGAACCGGCTTCTTTCCTTTCTTTCCCTTCTTTCCCTTCTCTCAATCCAGCCTTCATCTTCACCCAGCAGGTTTGCAACTATTAACTGTAGGAACCACATGTACCTCCAGATGAGGCCCTCGATTGTGAGGAAGACAGAAGGCATCCATCCCTATGTAAGGCCATTTGCTTGAGTCCCTCTCTCGCTTTTGACGCCTAGATAGTAGTTTGTTTGTTTGTTTGTTTGTTTCAAATTATTTGTCTAAATTAAATGAGTTTTGTAAAGTATAAATGAAACAAGTTAGAAAATATACTCAGGTTTATATTCTCTCTCTGCCTGGAGAATGAGATCACTCTACAGCCATCTGAAAAGTTTTCAGGAGCCTTCATAAAATTTTCGTGGCAAACTCTCAGAAACTTCATTGTTAGTCACTTCACTCTCTCCATGTTCTTCCTGATAAGATGTTTTTCTCCTGCACAACATATGTTTCTCCCTTTTTAGTCCTGAAACTTTTTTGCTTTGTTCATGCAATTCAAAATTGATAGAAACTTTTTCCTTGATCTCATAATGATTTGGCCTGAAAAAAATCTCCTGAACTTGGGCAGGCGCAGGTCAAGCTCCAGATTTGGTACTGGGTGCTTTTCTCTGAAACTGGCTGAACACAAGTTTGGAACACTCCTCTCCTCTCAGCACAGACACAAACAGAAAGGGACATCTCTCCTGCCAGCTTTTGCCTCCTTTCAAGAGAGTCTCTACACTGGACCAAATTTATAAACTTCATGACTATGCTGGCAAAACCACAGTGATGTGGGAGCCAGGCAAATAATCACCTTTTTCCAAATGGCTGCTATTGCAGAAAGGCGGGCTGTGCTCTGTGGCTACGTGGTAACCCTGACAAGTAACCCTGCAAGTTCAGCCCACTCCTTCTCTCATAGATCCTCCCAGTCTTTCCATTAAATTATCACCCGTGCCTTCGTTACCACCAAACCTGTGTGAACTTACTCTGGCAAGAAACAAAAGCTGATATAAGAATGAATCAAAATCTTATCTCAAAAATGCCTTCAACCCAGATTTTGTCCGAGACGAGAACACAAATGCAGGTGTACGTCTTTCCGAAGACACCTGTCTTTGTTACAGTCCTGCATCTGAACGTGTCCCGACTCAGGATCTGCCACGGCCAAGTCCTCTCTGCTCTGCAATGACAACAGAGCTCCGAGTCAAATTCACTGGAAGGCCCACCTAAGCCTGAAATGTACAGCTGTTTGCAGCTACATGCACCATGAAGTTGTTACTCTTTTGTTCACCATGAAAATGAAATTTCAAAGAACCAAAAATATTTGCCATTTCAGGTAAAATTTGCTAAGTAACTTTGACTGAAAACAACTTTAAAACATTCAGAAAACTCAAAATGTTTTGTTTGACATTTTGAAAAAGCAAAGATGTTTTGATTTTTAATTTCAAAATAACCTTTTGTGCTTAGAAATTTGCCAACATTAAACAATAAAAGAGGGTTTTGGAATGAAAGAAAAACTTTTCAGTCAGCTAAATAAAAATATCTGTCTTCCTGTTTCTCTGAGAAGATAAAGAGATTTTGTTATGGGTTTTCCCATGATGATAATTCTAAACCTCTTTTTTTTTTCTTTTTTTTTTTCATTTTGACCAGTGAACCAGAAATATCAGTTATTTGTCCTCTGGTGTGCACAGTGGCATTTCCCTTTTCTATGAAACCACCTCCAGAAAAGGAAAGGTGGTTTACTCATCTTTCCTTACACTATCACTTCTCCCAGCCCTATTATTAATTCTGTTGAAATCTTTCTTACAGGACATTAAAATCAAGAGTGGATTTCAACCAAAATCTTCCCTCATGGTCCTTATGTCACCTCTGAACTCCTCTACCCTGCTCCTAACTTGTTCTCCAGCTCTCCCCATGGTCTTGTGATGGCTGCTCCTCACTTCAGCATGGCTTGTCTTGAGATGCAGACAAAAACGGGCTCCTTGTGTCTTGTCTTCTTTATGGTGCACTAATGCATGGCCAGTTATAATTTAGCCCTAGGGTGGCATCATGCAGTAAACCACACTACAGTAATTACTAGCTTCTGCAGTGTTATTTACGGGACTACCCTACTAGGGTTATTTTATAACATTGTTATAGATTAATAGTGACACCGCTGCCTTCAGTGTGCAGACTTTGCTATGGGTTAAGACCCATGGAGGCCTGTACCATTCAAGAGAGCCATGCAATAAAAATAAAAGAATCATTTCTAGTAAGTTCTGACTCTGATTAAAAAACAATCTTTATGAAATAGACGCTAATAAAATTGCTTTCCTAATTACCCAGAGCTAGTTCATTTCCCAGCAAATATAATAAAACAGAGTTACTTGGCTCTGATTCACAAAATCTGAACCCAAGCTCATTATTAAGGCATTTAGCAGTGAAAAAGCATGTGTGCATAAGATGCTGTCCCGTCAAGCAGAATGCAAGAAATCTTTTGAAGTTAGACCTTTGAAGTCTCAAGTTATTGCTGCATTTTTTTAACGCAGGTATTTCAACAAGAGAAAATCTCTCTGTGTTATTTACACAGATGGAACAGGGCACCCTATTATACCATCATATTCAGTGGAGATTTCAGTTAGAAGCAGAAAGTCTTAATTTAAAGAAATATTTAGAGCTAGTACATAGCACTTCTTAATCTGTGGAACCATTACAAGGCTGCAAGACTTTTACATAATAGAATAGACCAGCCAATGTCCCAAGGCTATTATTGCTATGACTTGTAACGCACTGAAATCTCTTTCATCTGCCTAACCTGGGATTTTGATTATTGTAAATGCATGAATATCTTTCAGTTTAGGGGGTTATGTTTATGTTTTATTTATTTCTGCTTATGTTCTGCTTTCTTCAAAACTTTCTCCAATTGCTAGGTGCGCAGATGTTCTACCAAGCTCTCCTGTTCTCCTTACTCTGCTAGGAGCATCCGCAACATCCTGAGCTTGACTCCCACCATGACTGCAGGCTGTAGCTCCATATTTTTAAGAATCCAGAGTGCTGGGGCAGGACGGGGCAGGACGCCAGTTTCCCCACTACAGGAAGCACATGGAGAGAGAGACCTGATATGCACAAGCTACATTGGTGGTGGTGCAGACATAGAATCTCAGTAGTACCAGGGTAAGAAAGGCCCAGAGGATCAGAGCTCCCAAATCATGCACAGGCCGGGGGCACTTCTGAAGACATTATCTCTGCAAATCCATCCCGTCATCTTGCACTCCAAAGCAACAGTGCCTTTATTTGAGTTTGACTTTTTTACGTATTTACAAAGACCTCTTTTCTTTTCCACATCACATATGTATGATACACCCAGCTAGGAGAGGTATACTCCAGTTCAAAACCTGGGTAAAATCTAACATTACTGAAAGCATTTTAAAAGTATGAAGAGATCTTAGGAAGTCACCATCTGCCTCTCTGCTTCATGTCAGGAGCATCTACACCTAAACCCTTCCCAACAGCTGCTTCCTGAGAGCATCCCTCTACTTTCCAGATCACAGCAAGCCCTTTGAGCTAGCTGCTTAAGGTGGCCCATGCAGCACAGGGATACCCAGCAGCCACCATCTCGTGCCAGTAAGATGTGCCACCTGATCTCTCTGTGCCTTGTTTTTTTTTGGCAACCTCACGACAAAATGGAAATAACCCTTCCCTCCTGTGCAAGGCAGCTGGGAGGTTCAAAAAGTAAACGTACATAACCCTGAAAAGCAGGAAGCATTCCCCTGGAAAGAAAAATGCTTGGGGAAGGATTTACTAGAGCAACCAACAGGACCAGAGAGATATCAGTGGGAGCAGAGCTAACCCAGCAAGGTTTTTTGCAGATCCATTCCCTCCATGGCCAAGGGTCAGATTTTGCCCTCAGTTTCCAAAGTGTCCGAAGGAAGGAAGATGCAGAGACGCCGGGGGCACAGCCCCAAGCTGCTGCAGTTCCCACATGTGGAGCGCAGTGCGATGAGTGCTAACTAATGGGTACCACCAAGTATTTGGGATTTTCACACGAGGCAGAGCACTTGCTTCCACCCCATCCGATGCGCAGAGGAAGTGCCTCGATGGCATCCGTGTACTGTACCTGCCTGGTGCAGAGACAATCACATTGCAGACCAAATGCCCATCCTGGCAGACGGACGGACACATTCCCCTGAGGACAGGAAAGAGGAGGGAAATTCACCCCTGCAGACCTGTCCATAGGGCTGCTCCCCAGCTAACTTTTGGTCTACAGCTTGTGCTTCAACAGAATACGCAGGACTGTAAACCCATCCTACACTCATCCATAGCCAGACCTCCATAAAATTAGCAATTCTAAAGACACTTCCATGCCATAAAAGTATCAAATTAGTACTTGTTTTGGTTTAAAATTGTCATAGTATTTATATTTGAAAAAAAAAAAAAGAAAAAAAAAACTTTTAGAAAGAGCTCTCAGCCTAAACCCTGTGGATAGGAAGTCTCACTGCTAAAGTGAGCTGCCTCTCCTTCAAATCAATGTGTCTCCAATGCCTCTTGGAAGTGACTGCAGGACCAGGGCCTTCGGTAGCAATTCTCCTGGTGCTGCATGAGTCAGAAAAAAATCCAGCTACCTCTGTAGAGTGCTATGGGTTCCACTAAGCTCCTTGGGGACAAAAAGCAAGAAAAGCTTCTTTCAATCAGTGGATTAAGCAGCTACGACTCAGAATTCACATCAGAGATGATCTGTGGAGTGAGAAGGTGCCATTTTTACACAGTCCCTTTCTTAACCATAGCGACACCGCAGCGCAGCTCGCTGCGGCTTGCACACACCTCCTGTCCCCTCCTGTCGCTTGTGGTGGCATCTGCGATACTTCGGCTCCAGAGGATGTGCTAAGGATAAAGTTTCTATCTCAACTTCAGATGGCTTTGTTTTTTGCGGTGGTAAGTTAGATCCTTAACATTATCTTAATGCACTTTTTATGGTTTAATTTCCCCTTTTGTGGTGCTGTTTTCCTCAATAAGACTCTTAAATTGAAATCAGATTTCCTCTGAAGGAGCCAGCCTGATTTTCTTCGAAAGCCCAGTACAATACAGTCATTCCGCTGAGACTGACAATTTTATTATGGTTGCATTTCCTTTTTGCCTACAAAATGTTTGTTTTATAAATAGGCCTTTTTAATTTAATGTAATTTTTGTACAACAGCAGAAACAGTCAAAAAAACACACAACACAGCTACAAAATTTTGTTTTTCTTATACACGCCTTCCTTAATTTACTTTCTGTTGGCTGGGGAGGGTAAATCAACTTTTTACCTAAGGCAAAATGTATGTAAAATATCAATCTGAAGTAAAACTCAGCTCCCCTGCCCTCAAGCCATATATCACTGAAGATGTAGTCTTGTAATTAAAAATAGCAAACAAACAAACAAAAAAAGCCCTACAAACAAAATAACTACATTGCACTTTAATGAATGAGACAACTACAAGCAGAAACATGACAAGGACTATGGAAACTAATCAACTGACAATTGCTTTTCCAATTTTTACACCACTCATGATTTAACAAGGGTAGTGGTTTTTTTTCATCACATGCTTAATTTTAAGCATGTGAAAAGTTTCATTGGCCTCAATGGCATTTTTGTTTGTTTTTTTTATACCTTTAAGATTGCCTAAGTGATTAAGCATCTTGTGGAATTATGGTCTCCCTTTGGACTGTCAAATTATTCTTGTATCTGTTTGCTCCGAGAGGACGCAAAGCCTGCTGTTGGGAGCTCCAGCTCTCCGTGCAGACCCCACTAGCCAAATCTAGGTCACACAGCACGAGCTAGTCCATCGGCCCCATCCCCATCCTGACCATGAGCCAGTCCCACATGCCCAGCTCTTCTCCCTACATAGCCAGGGTGCAAAAGGAAGGGAGGAAAGGGAAAGGTTTGTTGGCCTCATAACAGCACTGGGATGCAGTTGAACATGACGCTGGCCTCAGTGGCTAAAAGCGCTGGTTAAATTGGGAGCAGTCTTCACCGCCCGGCTTGGCGTCACCTTTTGGGGTCTGCAGCATGGAGTGCACCTCTGCCAGAATTTCTGCTCCCCCTACAAGTCCAGACAATTAAATGGTGCATCCATTCAAACAGCCATCTAATAGGAAAGGAGGAAAGTTTTCCTGACACACGCATCCAGATTACTTTTTATATTTCTGTAGTCATCAACAACTGGTCTGAATTGCTCAGTAATGGTTTAAATTCTGGTAACAGGTTTCATATGCTTGCTATAACATCTCAGCGTATTAATTAGTTTTCAAGACCCCCAAGCAATAAAAATGTAGCCATTCAAGGTCACAGTTTGACTTATTTACAATTGATGTATAACTTGGCAAACTCTGCATTCATCTACTTCGTACAATAGAAAATATATTGTCATTCAGGTTAACAAAAGACTCTTTTCTTTGCCACCTCACTACAATGGCCCTGCAAATGAACATCGCCTGAATAAAATCCTAACCACATTTTCACTCTCATTAACCACAGTAGGGTATCACACAATTTGCCTGGCTCCTACTTAGACCACTGTGCACCATTTTACTAGCAGCAGTTTGATGGGTTTTATGGCAGGTGATATATGGAGTGGGAGTTTCGGGAGTCGTAAACAGAAGCCACAGTGTATCACAATGTGGTTTAGGGATATAATGACTGTGTTGTAAAGCAAAGGATGACAATACTGCACTAGGCTTGAGGTAGTGAACCAATAGACCAAACAGCTAAACATAATTCAAGCTACAAACAGAGGATCCTAGGTGTGTGCTGGCCTTCCTATATCTTTCATTAATTACCCCTGATGAATTTAAATACGAACTACTAAAACTGAAATAAATCTGCATCCAAGAGAAAAATTATAGAGTATCTCCTTGTATTTCTTGGAAGAAGTTCCTCTGCCCCAGTGCACAAACACACATCCCATACTAGCAGTTCTGAACCAACCTTTTGCATCTCCTTTGCTTCTGGGGCTATCATCACTTATGGCCAAGCCAGAACAAACTCCAGCCTGGAGACCTTTTGCACACATGCAGGGGGCAGGTTCTGCTCTTAGCTATGTCTGCAGAAGCTGGGCTGAATGCTACTCTGAACAGAAATACCCCCCTCCATATTTTGTTCATATTTATTCATGCTCTGACATCAGACAATGCTCTACTTTTTCCATGGAGCACTGCTGGGTTCTTCCAGTCCTACCCATGCTCTTAATTCACATCCTAGCTTGATCATTTTTGTGGCTGATTCATTTGTGCCTGGCTGATCCTGCTGTGCTGTATTTGGATTGGAATTTCTGCAGTGGTCCTGTACTGGTCAATCCCTGCAAGTCTTGCAGAGGTGTGGTTTTGGTGTTTGTTTTTTTTTGTTTTGTTTTGTTTTTTGTTCCAGATATTGTCTAATTATGGCACAGAATAAGAAAATTGTCTACCTGGTTCCCCAAGCTGTGTCATTAGCCACATCGTGATAGATTGGTGTCACTGACAGAGCTCTCTCCCAGCATTCAAAGCCTGCTCAGTTGCATTCAAACTAAATAATACTTAGCGCATATAGCGCTTTGCATATTCAAAGCGCTGTACAAACATCAATTAATTAATCCTCATAACATCCCTGTGAGGTAGGTAAGTATTATCTCAGTTTTACAGATGGGGAAACAGACACAGAGAGGTTAAGTAAAATGAAAAATTAAAGTGGAGGTGTGCTGGTTAATTTGGAAACGCACTTTGTGCTGTTTGAAAAATTAGAAGGTGCTGTACCAGATCTCCATTATTCTGCCAGAGAAAGCTACATTTTGATGTGCTGACTCCCCTGGTAGGAGCCACTGCCACAGTCAGGAACCCTGGAGCTGAACCTTCATGTTCTCTGGCTGGGGAACACACATCAAAAATTCCCACCAAAAGTATCCTTCTGCCTAAAGTAAAACAGGCAGAGGTATCTCCTGCTTCCAAGCATATTCCATAACTATCAGAGAAGATTTTGAGATAAATAATTTATTTTAGTAAAATCACTAGGAAGGAGCTAAGACATGACCTGCTTGGAGGGCTAGAAATTACTATCCCAAAAACTCTAGATAACTGTCCTTTTCTCCTATTATTTGTATTGCCAAGTCACAGACCAACACCAGGAAGGAACAGACCTCATGTTGCATAGGAAGGAGACTCCAGCCCAAAGAAACAGTGAGCATGCCTTAACTCTGAAATGAAAAAAAATACAAAGTGCAAGAGACGTACCAGCTTGAGGAAATCACCCAGATTTGCTAAAGAAGTGCAAATTTGGGTCTGTTTTCCTGTAGCTTAAGTGCTTTTGATTTTCAAAGGAAGAACCATTAACAAAAGCGAAGTCCAATGTTTTACTATCTAAACCCAAGCCTGTGCACTACTGCCTGCTTTTGTGTACCTGCTATGTTATTGTATCCTTGTTATTTTAATAAAGAACTCTTCTCTTCCATTTGATATTCAACACTCCCTCAATGTGTGGACTCTATTAAGTAGGAAAAGCGCAAAATTGACATTAAGTGGATTTGGGGGCAGGAGGAGTTGGAGTAGGTGTTTGCTCTATCTACCCTGTGCATTATCCTACACGAGCAGTGAAGAGGGAACAATTGGCAGGATAGCAGCTCCACAGAAAAGAACCAGAGGACTAGGGGCTGTGGATCACAGGCTCAATGTACAATGACAATAGTATGCAGCTGAGAAAAAGGCAAATGCCATACTGCGATGTTTAAACAGAAGTAGAGTCTGCAACAGTCGTAAAGCAATGCTTGCACTTTGCTGAGTGCCAGGGAGGCCTCAGCCGGGGCATTGTGTTCTCCTGCAGGCACGGCGCTTCACGAAAGGCAGGGCCCGATCAGAGAGAGTTCAGAGGAAAGGGAGGAGAACAATCAGAGGTCTAAAAACCATGACTCGTGAGGGGAGATTGAACACAGTGGGGCTGTTTGCTCTAAAGAGAAGACCGAGGGGAGACACGATAACAGTCTTCCAGTGTATAAAAGGCTGCAGTGAAGAGGAAAGGAACAATCTGTTTTCCATGCCCACGACCAAAAGGACAAGAAAAAGCTGGCAGCAAAGAAGATTCAAGTCACAGATTAGGAAAAGTCTTTTCAACAGCAAAACCAGTAAAGCTCTGGAACAGACTGGGAGAGCCATGTGGAGTTTCTCTTGCTGGAAGTACAGGAGATGTCACCTTAGAATGGACAGATACGCACAAGGTCCCTTCCACCTCTGTGTCCTGTGGTAGCTGTCAGGAAGAGGAGATGCTCTGAAGACACAACAACCTCTGCTGTGGGAGTACCCAGTGAGCCCAGTCTGCAGTCATGGCTCAGCCAGACCCTGACCACCGTAGTTATTCTCTGAGCAACTCCTTGTGTTTTTTTTTTACTCTTCCTCCTCCCTTCAGCTTCCCTCAGTTCTTTTGACTATATCTTTACTCTTCTTCACCCTGTCGGCTTCTTTTCGTAATCTCTTTTAAACAAAAAGTACATCCAGTGTACTTTGAGTCAAAGTCACAAACATAAAACGTTTAACTGGGAACAAAATAAGAGAAAGGAATCTGCCAAACTCTGTTGGGTGTTGGATGCCTTATCTGCTTTATATTTAATATGCTGCTCTGAACATCCCCTCTAGCCTCTTCTGACACAAAATGATGATTTGTCTGAAATTGTTTGGAGGTTGCTGATCTTTTGGTGTCTGCAGAGACTGCTAGTTTTTGGAAGTGGATGTCTGATCCTAAGAACATCTGAACTGTGAAGGAATTCCCCTCTCTGCTGGCTACGCTCTCTTGCAGAGCAATCACAGCACTGGAAGCCTTCTAAGATCATCACTGTTGAAGAGCTATCAGTAAAAATATTATTCATTTAAAAATGTTATGGCAGGTTTACACTTCTACAGTTTCAGTACTTAAAAAAAAAAAAAAAAGTTGTAAACATTAAACCCTTTCTGCCCATAAAAGTTGTATGGTCCTGAGCAAACCAGCCTACTCCATGCATTATTTGCATGAAATATTTGGCATATTCGGCATCTCTCTTCCAGTGTTTTTTCTTTTACACTGTTATTTTGGATATGATGGCCCTCTTTCATCCTCTTTGAACAGTGGTGCTGGCTCGTGTGTGTGATATTAGGTTCTACCTTCTTTTCAAATGCCTGTAATTTTAGGAGACTGTAATTGTTCCGGATAAAACTTCCTTTGCCCGGTTTTGTACAAAGAACAAGCTGTAGGTGTCCTGCAACAACAAGGATCCTGCTCCCAAAAGCCTGTCATACAAGTAGTGGCCTGTAGTGCCCTTACACGATACCCTACACAGCACCTCCAAATCCTGCCTCATAGAAAAACAGGCTCTCACATCTGAAGCTCACATCTAGGGAGATGGGAGGCAAGATTTGCTCCAGGTGATTTTACCCACAGGCACACTGAGTTAGTCCTAGAGCTGGGAGCAGTACAAGGGTGCCCTTCCATTCTGTCTCCTACAGAAATCCTAGACAGCCTGCCCCCTGATTTAAACGAACAAAAAAAGGAACAGGAGTTAATTAATTTGCTGCAATATTGATATGACAAAATGAAAGCAGCATGTGAATGACAAAGAAAACCTCACTGTCATTCACAGGCTAAACAAGGGACTGAGCAGTTAATAAAGGCTTATACAGTAAACTCTCGTATTTCCCTGATGTTAGAGAAACTGCACAAAATCAGCTCAAAAGACAAAGACAGCATGCGGTGATAATATTTTCAACAAAGCAATTTAGGAGTGATAAAAAGGAGCAGTAAAACACATGTAGCAAAAAATGAATGCAAGAGTCGAAAAAAAAAAAAAAAACTATGAGAATAACTACAGGCAGATGGCAGGTACAAGTAGGGTGTCCCACAGTCTGAAGGGGAAGACTTTCTTTGAAACTTCTAGTTTTGTGGTCCTGAGGAGTTCAGGTAAGCAGTGGAAAATTCAAAACAAACCCCAGCTGTTCTGGTTTGTCTATTTGTGATACTAATCTAGTTCACCCAAACATCGTTTCACTTCTTATAGTTCATTTTATTTCTAGCACGTATACAGTGTCCCTATCCATGACTGGTTCTTGACGCTGTCATCACAAAAATTAGTATTATTTTGTAATAGCACTAGGGCAATGCAGTTATTGTTGAATTAACTCACACCCATGAAATGTAACAAACACCTTTTAGCAGAAGACATACTGTAATTTTGTTGGACTGAATTCATTAAAAGGAAAAGCCTCCAACGTGAAACAGAGAGTTGCAACACGATCACCACACCTTGCTCCTGTGAAAGGACGAGCCATTTGCCCAGCACAGACAAAAAGAACCAGGCTCACTATGGCTTTTGTTTCTTGGTTGACAAATCAACAGCTGAACCAGACCCATTATTTGTGCTTGTGGAACATGGGCTATCCAGGACGCTGGAGGAAGCAGCTGAAACCTTCTGGGAAACGATACAGTGAGCTGAGCTGGCCCCTGGAAAGGGCGGCTTCACCAGTGCTGGGCTGACCAGAGATTTTAGAAAGGATTTCTCTTCTGTCTGGTCAGAGGGAAACTGGAGAATAGAGAATATGAGAAGAACAGAGGCAACTGCTTTTGGGGGGCATGAAGCTAAACATAAACCTCACTATAAACATATAAGCCAGCAAAGCGATTTGTACCCAAATGGAAAGGATATGCTTTACTGGGCACTTCAAAAAGAAAAAGGAAAAAAAAAAAAAAAAGAAAGGAAAAAAGAGAGAGAGAAATGGAGAGAGAAGGATGGATGGAAGGAAGGAAGGAAGAATGATAAGTATAGAAAGAAAGAAAGAGAAAGAAAGAAAGAAAGAAAGAAAGAAAGAAAGAAAGAAAGAAAGAAAGAAAGAAAGAAAGAAAGAAAGAAAGAAAGAAAGAAAGAAAGAAGGAAAGAAAAAGAGAAAAAGGGAGAGAGAAAGAAAGTCAGCTGCAGTTATTTTCAAACTTAGCAGGTACACTTAGCTCAAAACATAAATTCCCACTCCTCATCTACATCAAGGCAGAAGAGAACAGGAATTCTCTTTATCCTGTGGCTTTTAGGAGCCTAGCTAGACAGGAGCAAAGACAAGATGCCAGTTGTGGTTTCTCCAAGCTCTGCAGCTTAGGGACACTTCAGAGCACTGAGTTCAAGAAGGTCACAGAGTACGAGAGAGAAAATGCAGCACATCAGCAACTGGCCTCCCTCTCCCCATGCAGCATGCTTATTCATAACCCCACTAAGATGCTTATGTTGAATCACTTCTTCAGCTCTCCCATCATGTACTGCTTATTTTAATTTCTTTCTGCAGATGTTTTTGCAATGACCTGAACGACAGCTTCCTGGAAGAAGGGCCTTTACCTCCCTTCACATGCAGAGAATTGCCTGGGCTGCACAATTGGGTTTGGGCACTAACAACTGCTGGGAGGAGAGGAGCCTGCAGGCACAGGCACCCTCCAAACCTGCAGCAGGGGCCAGGTCATGCACAGAGATAGGCTCTCCCCTACAAACGGAGAGCCCTGGTTTGGCACCTCCTCAAAGCAGCCACCCAAGGTGCACTGACTCAATCGTGAGGCCTAATAGTGACCATCAGAAACAGGAGAACATCATTTGAATCTGCAAGAAAATCACAAATGCACTGCTGCACCAAAAACCCCAAGCAGCACAACTACACAAGAGATGTGCAGTTCCTTGCACACTGATCCAGATGCGTGACTGTTGTCACCACCACTGCTCCCGGTTTTGTGGGGCTTTGTAACCCCTCTTGCCATTTGAGAACCTTTTCACTGGGGCAACTGGCTGTTATTAGCATTAATAAGGGCTTCATGCACACTTCAAATGAGGAAAGCTCCTCCAGGGTCAGCATTATTTGTTAGGCCACCTGAAAAATAGAACTTTCACATGTGGATATCTATTGTATCCAGTTTTAAAATTCCTGCTTTGCTCTGAAGAAAATGATGATGCCTTTGCCACTTTTTGACACAGACCTGAACTCGGTATTCTAAACAGGACTATGCAGAATTGAATTACATTTCATCTCCTTCAGCAATCCATCTTTTCCATTTCTGCTCATTTGCTGTAGCTGCAGAAGTATTGAGTGCTGCAAGATATACTTAGTTTTCCAAACCATGCAAGTCATTATGAATGGCCTTGTGTCCAGGTAAAGGTTAAGGAGGTCCTTTGTTGTTCTAGTTTAACTTGTCCCTGACACTGCAGCCTAATCATTCCACATAATAACAGTCCTGATACACAGGCCTGAGTCAAAGTCACAAGTCAATAAATCCATTCCTTCCTCCCTTTCAGGCAAAGTGTTGAATAGCACTGAGTGTGCAGTGTCACAAAACCCTGCAGTCTATCACATCAAGGTCGTCTGGTGTACAGTGCGAAAAACTTTCTTTCCTTAAGTGCCTCACACATTCAGAAGGAGACGATATGTTGCATGGACTAACGAGTACGCTTCAGATCGTTTGGAGGAGATTAAAATAGGGCCCTGACATAAGAATAGTTTTAGTTACACTTGCTTAATCTTCTGGCTGTTGATGCTCTGAATTTGCCAGGCCTGGGGGTGGGGAGCCGCGCTGCCGGTCGGAAAAGGCTGAGCCACTTGCAAAGAGCCCGCAGCCCACTGCTACCTCCTCCATCGAGCCTCCTCGTACGTGCAAAGACAAGTCGTAGCTGAAGGCTGCTGGATTTTATTTGCTGAGGTTCACTGTGCATTTGAAGTCTATTCTAATAGTCTAATTCCGCTAATGTGAATTGTTTGCCCCTGAGAAAAGAGACACAGCACTATATACTGAATCATCTCTTCACCTTTAGTTAAAAAAAAAAAAACAAACACAAGCCAGTTCCCAACCCCTTAGGTGGTGGGTCTCTGGAAGAACACAAGACTGAGTTACAGTTTGTTTACTTTGTTAAGGGACTTACAGCTCTTTCAGGTTCATAAATTCTTGTGGTGGACTAGGAGAGTGAGTGTAAATTAACTTGAATAATAGGACTATGTGTACCTTCCAATTGTCTAACACATGTCCCAGAGACAAACTAGTCAAGCTTCTCAGCTGTCTTTTCTCTTATTATTCCTTAATTAGTGGGTAGATTTGGTGTATAACAAGGGTGGGCTTATTAGAAATACCTAGATGAAGGTGTTGTGCGTGTGTGTTTCTCCATGCCTCTCTTCCTTCTACCTCAGCTCCATTCAGTGACAGATTTCCTGGTCTAGTCTTGGGCTTTGCTTTCCCAAATTATACAGTGGTTTTCTGATATTGCCATACATCCACTAAGGATTCAGAAAGAAACTATTAAGCCCATTTTCACATTTGCTCAAACGAAGAACCTGAACCCTGGACTCCAGCAGAGAAAGGCTAATGCACTAACTCACAGCTCCATCCCGCTCCCCTTTCATCTATCATTTCAACCTGTTTGCAGTGTCAGGGAAAACAGAGGATGCCATACCCCAGCTGATCCAGGGAAGCAAGAGGCTGCCAGAAAGCAGTCACAGATACGAGGATTGCAGAACATCGTCCTTCTTGAAACTGAACTCTACCATGGCTTTTGAGGGAGCAGAGACGGCTGAGAGGACACCAAGCAGGGAAGAGCCTGTTGTCCTCCCAGAGCCGCAGCTCAGATGCAGTTGTGCAGTTCAGAGAAAAGTCACACCAGGCTCCATCCATAAACCAATCAAGAGGCCCAAATCCCACTTAATTCCCCCTCCGTCGGAGTGCCTGTTTTTGCCAGAAAATGTTGCTTTCTCATGCCTCTTGTTTCCCATTGTGCCTCCTGACTGGCTGGGGCGTAGCATAAAGGTCCAGAAGCTTGGCACACGTTCACCCCTGTTGGCTACGTATCTGTGCAGCGTGCAGGTCGGCAGAAAGCTGCTCTGAGCTCTCGTCAGGACCCTTGCTAGGAAAGTTGGGATGGGATTTACAAAGTATGCTGCAACATACACTTGCCCTGCCCTGAAATCCTGACACAGCCTAAGCAAGTAAAATTTTCAGAGCAATTATGAGCAGAAGAATAAAAAGTGTTAAATTATGATTTGCAAAATGGAGTCATCACCCCACACCCCTTTTGAAGTCTGCAGACTTTGAGCTAAGTAGCAACTGTCCTCAACTCGCAGGTAACCTACAGGCTGCAGCTCTGAAAGCAGAGCAAAGATCGAGAGTTTATATCCATGCTTATTACAATCGGTCGTAATTATCCCAATGAAAGCAAAGTAAATCCTTTCCAACAAACACTAGAGCTGAGCTCTCGCATTATTGAATTATTATGGATCTTGTATATTATACCTGAGAGAATGAGAGCATAACATCCGTGACTGTCTCTCCCCTCAGCGGAGGAGGTTCACCAGTGCAACAAAAAATTGGAGACATTACAGAGTTACCGTCCTACCTGAGAAAGGAAATAGTATAAATGAAGCCCATGTTGTGCTTGCGAGGCCATTTGTCATGCTCTCGTAACCAGTACAGTATATACTCATTATATATTGCATTCTATCAGATGTGACACTTTGTGCAGTTGCAAAACTCTCCGGATTCAGCCCTCACTTTTTGATTTACACCAGCCTATCTCCATTTTTACACATTTCTCTGTCATGGTTGGATGACTGTGCTGGCTGCGTGCTTTGTAACCGGAGGAACATTTGAAATGCATTTCCTTCTGAGCTTTGAAGCCCTCTACTGCATGCAGATTGTGAATAAGGTACGGCAGGTAGCCTGCTAGCTTTGTTGGAGAGAAATGGAGTGGCAAACCAAATAAGGTGTCAGTATGTTCCCCACTCCTACTGCCCCAGAATGAAGACTTGTCTGTGCACACATTTAATTACTTGTTTTGTTACTGGCTTTTGGGAAGGTAGCATACTGAAGATCAAAAGTAAATAGTAAGACCACCTATTTTAATGGCTCTGGGGAGAACATCTGGAGAGAGAAGTTTTATGACTCTGTTGGCTCGTGTCCTTTTGAAATGTTTTCAGTGCAAAATGATGTACATCTCTCACATTTTACTTCCACCGAGACAAGCTGCTCGGTGGCATACTGGGATGCCACGCCACAAATATACTCGTTCTGCTGTCACCCAAATATCACTTCCCAAAAGTGCTTACAACTGACTTCAGAAAATTCACAGAGTTAACTTCCAAACAGGAAAGTTTTGCACATCATCTTCTGCTGCTGTTTCCTACTGTCCCTACAGTGCCATCCTTCACCATTACTGTTATTGTTTCCATGTCCTGATCAGCCTCCAGCTTGAGCAACCTTGCTCTGCCCCAGCCATTTACTTCCATGTGGTCTGCAGACAATTTTCTTATTTCCAGCTCTTCCCTCTGTGCCTTTGTACCCTTGGTGAGGAAGGATGCCACAGAGGTCTGACTGCTCTCAAAGGGAATTTCACTGTGGGAGTTTGGGTCACATGACGAGAAATTCCCATGGACAAACCATCATCACTCCTAGCTGTGAGTCGCCCACAGCTGGACAACAGCGACAGCGAGACGACGATGACTCCTGGAGGTGCCTGTTACCTTTGTAAAATCCTTGGATACTGCTCTAGTACCTATGTCAATCAGTCACCTGTTGCTCTCCCAGCAGGTGTCTGTGTCCTCCTGGTTGTTCAACTCATTCACAGAATCACAACTCAAATACATTGAATTTACAGCTTCTCGGCTGAGCTATCAACATGCAGAAGCATCTCTGCGGTTCCCACTAGACAGCAGCACACACTCCAGCAGCGGTGCCGCCACCCCACACGAGGACACCCAGATCTGGTGAGCCTACGCTGTGCCCTTGCAGTAACACGCAGGCCAGCGGCTGCATTAGTGTTTTGTTTCAGAGCTGCCACACAACTTTGAAGCAAATTTCCTGACCTGGCTGATGGCACAAGGCAGGTTGGGGTGAACCAGCTTCCTCTCAGAAAAACAGAACCCAAAGCTCTGCTACAGATACACACCGAGTTGCTCAAACTTCTAGTGCTTAGCGGGAACACTTTGGACACCAAGTGTAGCCTAAAGACAATCTGCCCCATCACATACATACAGCTATAGCAGAGAAACCTCTTGCAATCCTCTGATCCAATCATATCTGCACCCAGATATTTGTGCATAACAAAAATGCATAATCCCTAAAGATTTTCATTAATAATTTCTCTCCACGGAGTAGATAAGGGAGGCTAGCCTATCAAGGCTTCTAGCCTAGGTAACTTGGTTACGTTTCTAAAATTGAGCAAGATCTTAGTCCCGTGGAAGTCAGAAAGAGCATCCCATGGACCACGGTAGGAGCAGGCTGCAGGCACTGTCTGTGGAGCAAGCGCTGACTCTGATGGCCCAAAAGGGGACTCTAGAGCCAGGTCCTCTACGTGGCAGCACAAAATACTAACCTTAGGGTCATCAGGGCAACTCTGAGTTTACCTTTCAAAAAAACTCCCAGTATTTCCTTCAGCAGAATATTTAATCACAAGTGTAAGTTTGTCAAATGCCATCTCTGACCTCCAAAGCTTGTATTGATTACCTGCAAGTCCATTGTGTTGCATTACACTCACTCAGGCTACAAGACAGTGAAGTCAAGAATAAGCTAAAAAGCCTGATTTTAAAAAGAGATAAGAAATAGGCCAATTCCTGAGTTAATAAATGGCGCTACAATTAGTTTTGCAATAGAGGGACAATAAATATTGAATTATACTGTACACAGCGCAAGAAAATTGTACCAAAAGAGCCTTTGAAATTCTGAAACTCCACACGAAACTGAAGGAGACAACAGCCTTTTCCAAATGAATAAATAATGTCTGTGGAGACTAGCGGGTATTACTGCAATTGCATGTCAACTAACGTTTCCCACAGTAAGAAATAATAGCAGTGAGATTTAGACGATGGGATTCTGCTAACAAAACCGAACTCCCACTCTCTCCTAATCAGCTGTAATCCACCAAAGAGAGGGAAAAATGGGAACTGCAGCATGGGAAGCCTTTCATGATTTCTACCACCGAAAGAGAGGAGATTGTTTGCACCCTGTCCCAAATGTGGCCCCTTTGTGCACAAATCCCTGGACTCCATAGTGAGCCCCAGTAATAGAAGGATACTTAAAACAAACAAACAAACAAACAAAAGCAAAACTCAACTGTGCAGTTGCAAGAAGTATCAAATTATATTTTCCAAACTGGATGTAGATGAATTCAATTTGCTTGTTTTTCACCCACTGGTTCCCGGGGATTCCCAGGAGACAAAGCCACCTGGAAAAAGCCCTCACAATGACTGCAGGGGAAGCTTCCCTCCCTCCCCAGTCGGCCACAGTGTGACACATTTGGATATGCTGGTGAAAACAAGAAGGTGGTAAGATAGGTAGGAAAAATCAACCAGGGCTTCACACAGCAGAAAATAGCATTTTGTAGCCATGGGGAGAGAGACTGGAGATGAGAAGCTGGCAAGCACTACCTGTGAGGATCCTAAAGGTAAGCATGGGAAGACTGAACTTGATCCTTTTTTGCTCCTCTCCCTTTGAATGGAGAGCCTAACTTTATTTATTTTGGCTGAAAGCTGTGCTGACAGACCTCAAACAAGACTAGATTAAACACTCATTCTGTAAGAGCTGTGTCTTCGGCTGGAGTTACAAGAAAAAATAGAGACTTTTTAGCCAAGTTCCAATGAAAATATGCACGGTGCCACCTCTTTGTCAGCCTGCAAGAGCTGCTTCCCCGCAGGACAGAGGAACGCCAGTACCACCGCTGCACATGCCCAGCAAAGCCTCACAAATCTGGGTCACGATACTTTTAACAAGAGAACTAAGAAAAGAAAAACTGGTGCAAGCCACGGTCCGACTTGTGCTTGCTGCTGAGCATTGCCAGCATCTGGTGGCAACAAGCAGGCCTAACACATCCGTAGGTTAGTAGGGAAGACGAGCTGAGCTGAACGCCCCTGGACAGCAAGATTGTTGCAAATGCCCAGCTCCGACGCAGACTCCTGGTTATTAACACAGTGATAAGGACAGAAAGCAACGACTGCTCTGCATCACAGGGGAAGGCGCTGTGGCAGAGGTAGAAATAAATGAATTTCCAAAGGTCACAGCCCAGGTCTGTGCCAAGCACGGGCGAGGACCCACAGCTGTGGTGCAAAGCCTCACCAAGGCAGAGCCCACGGCTGCTGCAGCTGCCCCAGCGGCGACAGTGTGCTCCACCTCTGCTACCACCTTCGCCCTTGCAGCCCCACATACTGCATGTTGGACTGCTTAAACCTGACACTCTGATTTAGCAAAAGCCTGGTCATTTTTTTCCTCTTTTATTAAAAAAAAAAAAAATTAAATGAGGCTCTTATTAAAGGGAATGGAAGTGATACAGCTGCGGCTGTGATTAACGTAGTTCAGGGTTGAACTGAATATTGCTTCTTCCCTGCAGTATTTTTAATTACACTCCTGATTTTATATTTGGAGACCGTCATAGACCTGTTCTGGTAAATTGTCAAGCAACCACAAGTCAAATATGTGTTAAATATGAGAATATACTGCCATTTTTATCTGATTTGTGGTTCATTCACACTATGTTATCTACTTTTAATTAAATACCATAAAATACACATGGTCAGCAGTTTGACTTTTCATTTCCTTACAATGTCAGTAATTCAGCTTGATTGTTGCCACCTACCATAGAATTGCATTTTAAAGATGTTACCCCTGCACGGTGCAGATTCAATATCAGAACAATTTAAACTAGTTGCTAAAAATAACTGCCACCTACTCAGTAGCTGCTCTGCCTTTAACAGCCACATGCAGATCCTCGACTCTCTGCCTGCCTGACGAGGACTGGCAGCCTTGGGAGGCACTGCAGCGGCCTTGATTTTGGAGGGGGCTGTTTTGGTTTTTGTTTTTGTATGAAATGCTTGTGTCATCTCCCATGTTGATTGATAGCCTACCTTGTTCATTAAAGATATGGCTTGGATTTTGCTAGATTACCCCAGGCATTGGAAATAAGAACCTTCCTACCGGAGGCATGTTATGCATGGACTTAAAGTTCACCACTTCATTAATAACATCCCTCAGCTGGACATTTTACATGCCACTCTGATATATGACTGTTTAGGTGCACTTTTTTCCCCTCCTACCACTGCTTTAAAGGGGACTGAGTCTTTTTCAGCATTATTTTATTATTTCTCTTCTACGTTATACTGCTACAGTCCTAAAATTGCCAGGTCTCATTATCCTGGCTGGATTTCTTTGACAGTAACTGGACAATTTGCTCAGACCACTGAAAACAATCCATTAGAACTAGTAAAAGCCACAACGGCTGAACATCTGTAAGAAAGAGAGTGAACATAGTGGCTGCAGCATGGTAGCAGACCAAAGGCAGACCCAGTGACTTCCCTCTGACAGTCACAAACAGCAGATACCCAGGGAAAAGAACAGAACCATCCCATGCAATAAGAGTCCCCTAAACACTCTCCCAGCCTCTAGCAATTTGTGGTGTGGGGATTTTCTGAGCCAGAGATAGTGGTTTTGCACATAACAATCTTGATAATTTATTACTTATTGTCCCTGGGCAGCCACTTAGTAAATACTGGAAAAATTTCAGCATCCAAAACATCCTGCAGAAAGGAGTTCCTTGTGTTTGCTACATGTGCCATGAAGCAACAACTCTTGGTTTGTTTTGAATCCCTACTTGATACTTTTATTTGATGTTCCTTTACTTATGTTGAAAGAAACAACGAACCCTCATACCCTGTTCTTCCTCTCAACGCTAGTAGTCATCATTTTACAACCCCTTGTCGTATGCCTTCATCCCTTTTCCAGGCTAAACAATTCTAGACTATTTTGTGATTTGTCACACAAAGTCATTCTCTGCCTCTAATCATTCATTTTCCAAGCCTTTTCCAGTCCTGCTGTGTCTGAAGGTCTGGAACTGAACCAAGTATTCAAGATGTGGGAAAAGCATGGATGTCTAAAGTGCCAAAGAGTGTCTCCTCTTTTGTTTTGTATCACTTTACTAATAGCTCCTAACAGTAAGCCTGCTTTCTTTTAACAAATACTAATCACTGAGGTGATGCTTTCAAAGCACAATGTTATAACTGAATCCTTTTTCCCAAGTGACAGTACTCAATTCTATGCTCATCATCATCCATGTAGTACTGGGACTTTCACCCCACTACTCCTCACTTATATCTGCCCTGAATTTCATCTCCCACTTTATTGCTCAGGGATTTGGTATGACAATGCACTTCCTCATCTTTTTGCAGTCAGCCCTCGTCTTTATTATCTCAAATAAGTTGGCATCACCTCCAAAGTTGTCATCTTATTATTCACACTGCTTTTTTTAGAACATTTATGAAAATACTAAACAGTATGGGTTGTAGCAGAGACCTCTGCAGGGCCCTGCTGTGGAAATGGACTCTATCCTCTCCATTACTTCCCATCTTTTAACAATTATTACCCACACAAGAAACTTACGGAGGTTATTTCCTGTAAGACCCTCCTGTAAGTGCATGGGTGAAGCACTTTTTCAAATGCCTTTGTGAATTCCCTGAGGACCATATCACCCAGATCTCTTTGTTCATTTGCCTGGGGACTCCTTCAAAGGGCTCCTAAAGATTTGTGAGCCTTGTCCTCCCTTCTCTTTCTTGAACACACAACTTCAGTGTTTTGAAGGATGCCTTCTTGCTTCTAATAATCTGTTTTACCCTATGATTTGTCATGTCAGCTCCCCTTTGGTCTTTATGAAGTCATTTGAAGAAAAACAGGTGATGAGCATTCCCTCAGAAGTGCTTAAAGGATAGCACTAGGATATTTGCAAGCTATCAACAACTAAGTTGCAGAAAATACATTTGGGAAGCGGGGTGGGGGAATAGTATTATGTGCTCCAGCAGTGAAAGATCTAATCAGCAGACTAATTCCCAGGTGTTGGAAGGCCCTACACCATTTCTCTTGGACAACAATATAAAGCACGTGGCTCAAATTTCCCACCCACAGGCAGTCTTTGGCTTCTGGAATATGTTACCATGACTGATTGCTGCTGGCATAAAGCAGAGGAGCCTTACCCTGAAGCAGCAGCTGTGAGCAGACCCAGAAGAGCCCAAGCCACCTATGCTGCTGAATGCAGGTTGGGTAGACCATGTCCGAGACCTCTGGTCCTTGGTGTGGCCTCTCCCCAGGACCCTGCAGACAGCCCTGGTGGGTGTCAGGTGTTTGGCTGCACCCAAGTCTGGATGCCAGCAGTCGGGATGGATGTCCACTGGGTAGAACTCACACGAGAGAAGCGTAAACCTCATGGGACAACCGAACAAACAGGGTGCTGATCCTCAAGAAGAGGAACTGAGGAAGGCAATAAGAGTCCTCAAATATTTAGAAGAGCTCTTCCAAGAGGAAGGGAACTGATTTGTTCTCTATGTTCATGGTTGGCAGGACAAGAAATAATGGACAGAAAGGCGTGTTGTTGGATGAGTGTCAGGAAACGCTTTGCAAGAGTAGAAATAGTGACTGGAGATCTTTAAGAGCAGATTAGACAAGCATCTGTCAGAAATGAAATAGGTACAGTAGATCTTGTTTGGAGCAGTTGATCTCTTGATATTCCTGCCAGTTCTGCTTTCCGTGATTTGTAATCCAAATTTCATTGACTAATGTAGCCTTTGAATCAAGCTCTTACAAAACAATTACTGTCAGCCCATACAAATAAAAACAAATGAGAAGAAAAACCTATTCTTAATTCAGTATATTTCACTGAAGATACAAATTAATAGTTTCTGGTGGCAGGAGAGAGAGCTAAGGAGTTAGAATTGTGTTAGTGAAGAGTTCTTTCATAATCCATGAAGAAATGTCTTTCATAATCCACAGAGCCATGATCTGAACAGGAGGTTTGTTTAGCTTAAAGAAGAGGGCAGAGTTAAAAACAAACAAACAAAACAAAAACAAAAAAAACCTCTCAGATACATAAAAGAGGAAAAGCATAATTTCCTTTTGATTGTAGATTATCCTGGAATACATACAAACTCCAGAGATAGAATATCTAAGAAACTGAACATTTCCACTTTTTCTGCATAGCTAGTTAAAATGCTTTTCTCCCATTCTGAGTGAAGCAGGAGACCTTGTTCCACAAAGAGAAAACAAATGAGCAAAGAAAAAAATGTCACATTAGTTAACTCCTCTATAGGCTCATAAGCCTGGAAGGCCTCATCTGTAGTACCTTGAGGTGATGTTTTCCAAGCACTCATTTATGATTATGAATCATTTTCTCTAAGGGAAAAAAAATAAGATTCCTCAAAAAAAAGAAAAAAAAAGAAAAAAAAAACACAATCCTAAAAGATTGTGACAAGTCAGCCTAGCTTGTCTGGTATGTGATTCTACCCAACATCTTTTATCTAAATAATTGAAACCAGATCTCCCTCTAAATAAGGACTTACCACAAATGAACAGTTAGTAACATCTAAAAAGGCTAAGAGGGGGGCTCATGGCGTTTGGTGGCTATCGCAACATATTTGGTGTGAGGTAATGTTATAGGATAAGATGCAGCGGTTTTTGTGTTGGTATTGAGAACCTCAGCAAGGCACAATGCTGGCATTGTGAGGGCGAGAGGAGGCACATTTGTCCCTGCAGGGTGCCACAGCCCACCAAGGGGTAGTGGGCATCTTGCAGGTTTGTGCACCCTGTGTGCCTGCAGCTGCAGCGCAGGCAACCACTAGTATTGCCTCCCCCTTCTATAGCTCATGTCTCACCTCCGCTGGGGTAAAAAACCTAGATTAATGTAAAGCACTGAGAATGCCACCACAAGTGGCTCCTTCCCCAGCCTTATCCTTACATTTTTAAAGGTGTTTCCAAAGAAAATGCAACTTTTTGCCTGAGCAGAACCAGGTGGAAGTAGGCACCTCCTTTGGTAGAGAGGACCTCTTTGAACAAATAACTCTTTGGGCCATTTCAGACCTAATGAGGTGTTTTCTCAAACTCCAGAGTGCTCATGCCTTCCTGACAGCTGAGGAGCCAGCAGGGATGGTGTTTAAAATTTTCTCCCTTTCTAGATGTTGGCAGGACAAGGAGGGCAAATGCTTCGGAATATATAAGGCTGAAGATTAGGGAAAGACACACAAGGGAAAGACAATGGAGATGCACTAGTTGTGAACATGAATATCAGTAAGAAAAGTATGTGGATAATACCTGTGCCAAGGCAGACATCTTGGAGATATGGCAGAGGTCTAAAAGCTAGTACATCTTTGAATCTTCCAATGACTTTGAAAAATTTGTCTTTCTGACCTCAACATTTTGTCTCTAACTTGGGGCTCCCAATTTTTTACTCTCATAGTAAGTGCTTCAAAGGTTAATCAACCAATGTGAACAAAATACTTGCCTGAGAGATGTTATGGAAGGTCATATTAATGTTAGGTCATGGCAAATCTGTATTTGAAAAAGGACTTTCAATAAGGGTATTCATATTTACTGAAAACACCACTAATTAGCTTTGTCATGAGCTGAAAAGAAAATATGTTTGTAAAAGGATTACAAAGGAGACCATGAGGTAATCCCAAGATGCTAACAGTGAGTTTGACATTCAGGACCAAATCTAGCCCAGGCAAAATTGGCATGCCCGAAACAGCAGTTGCATCAGGACAGATTTTGGCCCCAAGACCAGAGAAGTCAAGCTGGATTTAAAACAAGAAGGGGTTTCTGTAACAGGGACACTTTCTCGCTGGGCTATACTACCCAAGATATAACTGACATGAAAAAAACTGAGTCGTCAGTAGTCAAAGTGCAAAAGACAGAGGGTTTTCCTACTAATTCATGGCTTTCTAGGATTATTTGTTCTTCAGAAGTTGTTTAATCCCTCCATAGGAGTTACATTTGCAGGTGTCCTTAGCTAGAGGCTGATAGCTCCTTCTGACTAATAAATGTCAACGTTGGAGTAACAAGGAGCTTCTGAAACCTGTCTTACAGACAGCTTTACTGTCATCTCCTCTTTCAAAACCACCACTTAGCTAGGGGTTTAAAGCAAGTGTAATGGGGGGGGGAAGGGTGTGTGTGTGGTAGGGAGAAGCACAAACTGTTGCTTTAAAGATGAGCTGAAACAGAGAAAAAGATTCTGTGGCTACTGCCCAAAAATATTAAGATAATGATTAAACTAAAAAATGCAAATACACAAGATGTTTTATGCTGCTAGGCAAGACCAGAACTGATATTAAAATGTCTCATGAACATTATAATATGTTCAGAGCAGGGGGGAGAAGACACAGAGGAAAACAGCAGAGAAGCCATATGGTCATAGCCGGTGGTCAACGAAAAAAAGCAGAAAATACAGAAAGAGAAATACGAATTTGGGGGCGGGGAATGTGTATTATCACACATCTCTCGTGTGCTTGTTCAGGAAGTTCTGAGCAGAAGCCCCCACTGTGTTCAGAACTGTTGTTTTTACCTAAAACCAAATATGAGGACTCCCCAAGGTGTATTCCTTAAGTAGAGTGCAATGGAAAGAGTTTTTTTCTTCCTAAATGGAGGAAGAATTATCATCCCAGAATAAGCAGCAACAGTTTTGTGACTTACTGACTCACCTGTACTGCAAGAGCTCACGTTTTCCCTGGCAATCTGAACATATCTGATCTGAACCACCAGGAAGGCACACGCCCACCGCAACACATGGAATCTCCTTAGGAGCCACTTTTACAACATTTGGGCATGATTTTGGATAAATGGGAAATGGCTTGTTCAACAAATAGTCTTGCAAAACCCAATAAAACAGAATGACCCCTACTCCATCATCTTTCAGGTCTAAAACCTACCTTCCTAACACCTTAATCTTTCTACAGCAACAATCTCTATCCCCTTTTTGCATGAAAAAATAAGACTGGGAGAAAAACTAATTTTATGTCAGAGCAGATTACGATGGTGTAATTGACTGCAGAGAGGGCAGCAGCCGCTTCCATTCTCAGCTGCAGGTACATTAAAGAATCGCATATTTCGTGCATCAGTCTGCCATATGAGGACTACTGGGAGATGGGGGAACAATCTCTTTCTGCACTTGCCCCAAAAGCAAGTCAAGTAATTAAATGCCACAAATATGGCTGCATATCATCCCGAGTGTGGGCCAGTTACTACCTGAGCAGCACATTGCATGTGTATGCATGACTGAAGATGGATACCATGACATTTATTAATCATGCACATAATTAAAATCCTTTAAAAATGTCCTCCGAACAAAAATAACAGATCTTGAATTCCACAGGACAGCCCAGGCTGCCATCCTCAATAAGCTTCGTTACAGAGAGTTACACAGCTAAATCACTGGTATGGAAGCAGCACTCCAGGGACTGGTCTCGTATCAGCCCATCTGCCTAATCAGCAATGAAGCAACACACACTGGAGCAACACAACACGAGCGCATTAAGAAAGCGCAAGCACGTGTGTGACGATATGGCGAATATAAGCAGGGAACAGATCCAGACTAAAACCAACCAGCTTATGTGGACTAACCTTGAGCCTGGACCGGGGATGTGCTACAGCAGCAAGCTCCCCACATGGTGCAGAAATTGCTGCTGCTGCATCAGTGCTAACACCAAAGCTTTGCACAACAGCAGACTCACCACCACCTACACGTGAATGATGTGAGACCAAGACACTCAGAAGTTCACTTTTGTTTCCATAAGGGTTTTTATTTTCCAGGAACAGTCAGGGGTTGTGCTTCTGAGGTATGCTTTTTCATAACAGAACCATATCCTCCACTGAGCCTCCATTAGCTCAGGAGATACGTATTTGAGCTCCAAGCTGACTTTCCCCACCAGCTCTTTTTCTTTCTACTATGCCCCTTTGATCACATTTATCTGAATTGTTATCTTTGTAAAACTTCTCCTATAATTGCTCCAGGAAAGAGATGTTGCTACTGGCCTGTCCACAGAGGACTTGGTACTCCAGCCAGACTCCAATGGTGTATTAATAGAATAACTGAAACTGGGTTAGGGCAACGAGTGATTCCCAGCAAGACAGCCCACCAGCCTTATGTGACTAGCAACAACAACTCCTGCATATTGCTACTAGTCTAAAATTAGAGGAGAGAGAAAAGGCCTAAGGAATAGTCTACCTTCTGTACTACATACAGGCATCCCACTTGTAACCATGCGAGTACATCAGATTATCAAAGATAACTTCTCCTGGGACAGTTATCTATAATGCTGTCTGAGAAAAGAAAAATTTGTAAAAGAGGTATGAATGTACACATCTATTGATATCTCCTCATGCATCATCAATTCTCCTGGACATCTAAATTCAGAGACAATAATATTTCTGCCACAAACTGTCAGCACAGGCAAAGAGCTGGCAGGCACGGAGGTAACTAAAGTAATGTATGAATTTGTAAGATGTTTTGAATTCCAAAAGTTCCCCTCTCCCCCAGGTGAAGCGGATCGGAAATAGCATCAAGCTTGTACGTCATGCGTGATGACGCCCTTTCCCACAAAAGAAAACCATCAATGACTGAAATTTCAGAAGACTTTCCAAAGAGGAGAAACAGGCAAGCAGTGTGCATTTAGTGGCTTATAAAGCATTGCTGCAAAGCAGCTGGAGATTGGGGTAGGGAGAAGAAATCAGATAGACAGGGATGCAGCATGTGGGAAAGCTGACCAGGAGGTGAAGGAGGCAGGAGGACACCTGGATGCTCTTCAAACAGCAGTTGCTTGGGTAATTCAGTGGTCATCGCGTAGGTCTACACTCAGCCAGCAACAAAGTCCAACATTTGGCAATTTCCTCAGCCTTACAGAAGTTTCCCAAAGCCTCAGGGACACCAACAAGTGCTCAGCCTCACCACAAGCCTTTTAAGAGCACTGCAAAGACTGCTCCTAGCCAACACAGACATGGCCTGGTCCCCTTGAGTCAGCCAGGGTGCAGGGAAAAGCAGCCCAGTCCAAAACCACAGATGGGTTCCCTCTCCCTGAAGGCCATCCTTCCCAGCACAGCCACACTGCAGTTTAGCATCATGCCATGCTACCCCGACTCTGCAAGGACAGGGTATACACCATCACTTAACCTTGGCAGGCCTGAAACACCATCACCAGCTTCCCCAAGCAAGACCTGCCCAGTGCCAGCTACTGCACATCTCAAAGCACCTGGAGACCTTGCATCATCCAAATCTATTCCACTGGAACTCCCTCGCCCCCAGCACCCGTGCGCACCCTGCCCAACTCCATTACTTCTGAGGAGCAAACCTTTTGGCTGTCATGTATCTTTCAGAGTGAGTTAGCAAGGTTGTGTGTTTGCAATTCCCAGCTCTGCTCGCGTTTCCTCTCCAGCATCCGCGCACCTCCGAGCCCTGCGCTGCAGCACTGCCACCAGCTCCAACAAATCTGGAGATGCTGCTGCTGCGTGGATCTGTTTATATCCGTAAAAATTAGTGTTGCAGCTCCACCTAACTTAAGCAGTTTTGCTTAGGAAATTACAGCATGGCATTTGAGTGGCTGTTTAGAGCACAGAGGAGAAAGTGGGTATCGGCAGCATGTTTTTAATTAAGCAGGTAAAGCCTAGATTAAGCTACATCAAATGGATAGTGTTTCTTTAATTCTGTATTGTCAGTCTCCTCAGCCAGGGCATAAGGGGTTGGCCTTAAAATTCTTGTAACTAAAAAGCCAGTCTCATGACCAACTACATAATTGATTAAACACAACTGTGGACTCCCATTATCGGGAAGTGCAATTTTCCCGGTGTTGCTTCGAGTCTGAAATACCTCAAGGGTAATTACAGACCGCGATGCAACACAGAAGGCTTTGAAGTAGAGGAAAAAAAGATTAGGGTGGCTGAGACGATCTGCACCGTTTCATTTGTCCTTCATGGCAAAGGCTTTAAGCTGCTGCTGAGCAGTGCCCCGCCAGCGCCAGCCGCTGCGGGTCCTGCCTGCCCTGCGGGTCACGGGCAGCCCCGGGGTCACGCCGAAAGCGCCGCGGAGAAGCGGCCTCTTACCTTTGCGGCCCCGATGAAAGTTTCATGCAGCTGTGCTCCTCTTTGCCTCGGATTTGGCACGCCTCGCTGCTCGCCGCCGGGCTGACCACGCGCAGCGCAGGGAAGTGCGCTTTCTCTGACCAGCTAAATTATTTACCCCGGGAACCGTTATACAACACAACACGCTGTGCTAAAAAGGACCCTCTTCGGCATCTGAGGCAAGAGGCACTAAAACCAATTCTGAAGTGAAGAGATCCAGTTTTTATTTCCAATTAATAACAGGTTAGAAGTAAAAACCGCTATTAGTGACAGAACATAACAAGGAAACCAAACCTGCATTGTTAAGAGGGCTATTTAAAGAAATGTTAATGAATTGGATTTGAAGTTCTTCTTAGTCAAGCAGGAAACAACTAATGGTTTAAAGAGGAAAAGTGAAGCATTATTAAATGCTGAATATTTATTATGTCAGTGACCAGTTTGCCAGAGGCTTTGAGGTGAGAAGGGAAGTTCAAATCCTTTCTGCTGCATTTACAGCTGCAGAAAGGTAAATTCATAGGCTTTCTCACACACCACACAAAGGCTTAGTAATTTGTTTGGATTAATAGCATATTGGAGAAGCATAACACTCACACTTTAAAACTAACAAATTCAGCGAGAGCACAGAATTATCATTTAACCATTACTGTCTTCATAAAAACAAGTGCTCTTAATGCTTTGCAGTACATCTTTAAAGTGCTTTAAAAGCCAACAGCCAATTTATCCTGCACTGCCTACCTCATGGTAGGCAGAAATCGTTATCTCCCCTTTGCAGTTCAATGAGCAACAGGGAGTTAAGTGACTTGCTCAAGGCCACAGAGTTGGTTTCAGAGCTGGGTGCACAATGCACGAGCTCGTGGCATGTGCTACTGCTCCCAGCCAATTTAGGTAACTCATGCACGCTGTGGTACTAATTAAGGAGTCTTTGAGGGATTTTTGCCTTTCAGGACTAGCTTTTTTCAGGTTCCAACATGCAGGCAGCTTTCTCCTCTGACCTACAGAAGAACTGGAGTTCCCTGGATGGTCCTGCTCCTCCAAACAGTGATACAACAGCCATAAGACAAGCACTACACGTGCACCTAGCAAGGAAGCCTCTCAGCCATCTCCAGGAGGTCCTCTCAGCATTTTCTGTATTTCTGAGTAACACGAGCACCCTGCACAGAGCTAACAGCACCACAAAAAGAGGAAAGGAAGTCAAAGGTTCCCATACAGCCACAAACAATAATCAAAGGGCAAAAAGTGCCTGGTACATGTCCCAGCTTTAGGCTTGATCAATGCTTATCACTGCCTGTTCCCGGTAGCAGTGGAGGTTTGGAGCCACCTTTGCATTTTGTGATCCCTAGAGAGCATTTTTTATGCAAGACTGCTCCAGGTTGCAATGATTACTAAACATGATGCATCCAAGAAGCCATTTCTGAGGCTGAGCATTATCACACACCAACTCCTGGAGGATAAAAGCGTGATTTTGGATGCTGTCATTCAGGGATTCCCCTACTCTGCAGGTACCCTCCTGTAATCAGCTGCACTGGTTTGTATTGTGCCAGTGGAGTGTTTGGCAAACCACCCCCATGGACTAAGGAGCTAGGCTAGGCTGCAAAGCATAAAATGGAATTATTCAACTACACTGGTACATGGAACAGCAGCCTTCCTCTGGCACCACCAAACGCAAGCCTGCAGTGAAAGAACATAATGTTTAGCTGCTATGGATATGACAATAACCGCCCAAACGTCAGATAATGAAGCTCTGGCTAAGGGAAGTCTGCAAACAGGATGGCAGATCAAGTCCTGCCTGGCAGCATGGAACAGCCTGGAAAAGAGCCACAAGGCAATTCCCGTTCTCTTACCCTGGTCTGGGCAGGATGAGGTGGACAAAGGATCTGCTCCAGCAGGCTCCTGCACAGAGGTAGCCCTGCTGAGGAACGTGCCAGCAGCTCTGAGTTACAGCTGTACTGGGAAGGTGCACCAACAAGAGTTCCCTCCACACTTCGTGTCTACCGGGTTGTCACATTTCCACACAGAGGTACCCGCAGCCGACATCAACAGCAGGAATTTCACATAGTGTAGAGGAGGAAACAGACAGTGGAGCTAAAAAAAACAGACATTATTTTCCCTCCAGAGCAGACAGGCTGATATTAGGCTTTGTAGATAATAGCACCCAAGGAAAAGAAAAGTAGATAAATTGAGAACTGGATATCCATGAAATGTGAATCATTAAAAAATACTCACTGTTCATGCAATGGCACATGTTTTAATCACATCACATTCCTTGTCTGCACTTGACTCTCCTGTAAGGCTGCTTTACTGCATCCATGTTATTTTTTCAAACATTAAGAAAAAGCCTAATTCTGTACATCAAAGCTTCTGTTATCACGATTCTAGAGGTCAAATCCAACTTCCAAATAACATTTGCTGGATCTTATTTACTTCCACAAGATTTTATATTAAATAACTCTGCACATATCCACTACCGCTTAACATCCTTAAACCAAAATTATCTCCCCACTTAGACCTATGAAACCATTATACCTGTAGTTCCACTGAAAAAAGCATATTTAAACCTCTGCAACCACACATAATTTTCCTTGCAGGCAAGGAACAATCAGCTAGAATTAAGCAAATATACTAAACCCATAGCAACCCAATTTTTGGATTCCAGCTAATGCTAGTGATTGTTTAATCATGTGTGTTTCCCAAATAATTTCCCAAATAAAACTAAGGGTTTGGCTATCCCTTCCTGAATATACCTAGCTTAGTCCTCTACAGAGAATGTAATCTTCATGAAAAAGATACAAATGCTTTAGCTTAATAGCAGACATACATGATCACTTGAAATTCTGTCTAATTAAAGTGTTAACTTTCTATAGAGACTCTGATGTTTGCTCAGAAGAGAGGTAAAGTAGTGATGTTTGCAGATATTATTTCAGTTGTATTGCTTCCAGGGAGTATTTTATTTGTACAAACCTAGAATCCTTCTCTACTCCATGTAAAAAATAGATTAGTCCCTTGATAGCCTTGAAAGTCATATCACTCACAAGAAAATTAATAATGCATTACAAAGTATATAAATTTTAAAAATTAGAGGAAGTAGGCTGTAATGGTCCGAAGACCACTGTCCATCCCCATTCACATCCAGCTTCCACAGAGAGTGTAACATCTTCCCCTCTGACAGCGCAGGAAGGAATAAGCACAATTATTTCTGACAACTTCCCACCAAGCCTCCAGTGTCCCTGGCCATCCTGTGGGTGCAACAGAGTGGAGCTACGGGTCTGAGACAAAAGCTCAGAGCAGCCAAGTGGAGGGTGAAGGCAGTGTCCAGTGTGACCCCAAATTCACAAGATGTTCCCAAACACCCCAGCACACCTCTCGCTTAAGAAGTCTGCGCTGCAGCCCACTGCGCTGTGCCAAACCCATGCTGACCAGGCTGTGCCCCTTTAGTAGAGGTTCCTTGTACCAGGGGCTTGCAGGCAACAGGATTTGACAATTTGCTGCACCAGGATAATGAAGATGCACCAAGTCTGAACCCACTTTACTATTCAATATTTCTATTGCAATTGAATCCAGCTTGTCAATGGTTAACTAGTGTTTTAAAACAAAACAATACAGAGAAAATGGAAGAAAATGTGCATTTACAGGATAAATACATCAGGCACTGAGGAAAGCAAGGAAGACAGGATACTGTACACAGGCCAGCCTTGTAGTGGGGTTTGCTCTAATATGCCTGATGACCAAGAAAATAAGTGCTGAATGTTAGAAGCAATGTATGTGGTCGTTTCAACTGTGTAATTAAAATGTGCCACCCCTTCTTTCGAAAGTTTCCATTAAAAGTCCAATAATGAGCTGGGCAGGGGAATCAGAGAGGAAGCTAAAAGGAAGGAGAGAGCCCAGACCCTCTGCTATTTTGATGACGTTCCCCAGTTTTTGGTGTGGCACAGAGAGCACGTCTGTGATTCCAGGGACACCAAAGGAGTTTCGCGCTGTTTCCATCCACGGCTAATCTCAGTCTCCCCTGCATTTTGGTCAGAAATGCTCAGAAAATGACCTGGAAACAAATTTTCAAGACCCATCTGGTGTGGGTTGTTTTGGCACCAGGTACAGTGACAAATGCAGAGTCTCTGCAGCACCAAGTACATGACATTGCCAAACCAGGTATTTTCTTTTACCTGTTTTAAGTCCAAACCAGTCCCTATCAATTCTGGATGTGGGGGGCAGAGTGGACAGGAGGAAGCCTCCCTCCTGCCTTGGGCAGCAGCAAGCTCTGTCGCTGCAAGGAGCCACCCCAACACGTCAGCATCACCAACAGAGTCTCCAGAGGCATCACCAGATTCCCACCCTCATTTCCAAAACACAGAGCAGCACAGAAATTTCCTTTGCAGCTGCTACAAATACTCTGAAAAATAACAGAGGCTGGCTTTTATATGACTGCCACACACCAAAAAAAAAAAAGAAAGAAAGAAAGAAACCCACTACCGCGCATGTAATCACTCCCTCTGAGAAAACAAGTCGCAATGGGTTATGCTGAGCCTCTCGAACACATGGAATAATGAGGAAACAGAATATATGCCAGGGGAGTTCAAATCCGAGTTTACCAGCACAACGCTACTCAGAAATTTCAAAATTCACTGCAAAATGCTACCTGGAGTTTTTGTGGCATCCAGAATAACCTTAAGAATATCTTCTTAATCTCTCACCAAGAATATAAAAGCAGCACAGATCAGAAATAAAAGGTGTGCAAGCTGCTAGTGTAACTTACACAGTTTTGCTCTTTTGTGTTGAATACTGGCTTTTGCACAACTTCAGCAGGCGCATAAAGCTGCAGAAGAGATTACAGTGAAGCCCTGCAAGTACGCAACATTTCTCTTGCAGCTGTGGCTGGTGGCTGACAGTCCCAGGTCTGTGCAGGGGCGATGCCATACACAGGAGGAGGCGACAGCCCCAAAGGAACCCAGGTGGCATCCTGAATGCCTGGCTCTGGCCTCGTGCAAGCAGAGACATGTGCATGAGACTGGGGAGGAATATTCCTGAGATGGAATAACTGAGGTCACGGCTGGTTCATTCTGAGAACCTGTAAAAGTGGGCAAGAATAGCTGCTCTAGCCCATGTTCAGGTGAGCGAAGCATTCCTGTCCTCAGCCCTCCGCAGAGACGTGAAGCTGAGGCTGTCAGCAATGGCTCAAGAAAACAGCTTCAAAGCCAAATTGTGTGCGTAATAACAGAAACGAATCACAGTGAATCGATCGATCAATTACAAATGACTAAAATCAGAGCAGGATAAGTGTGATTTTAATACATTCTGTAAATGTAAACATTCATGTTTCTTTGTTCCTAGAACAGGCTTATTTTTTGTTTGTATTCTTTCTAACTCGCTGTTCTTTGACTGTGCTGCACAACGTTGCAGTTAGAGCTGTCAAGCATCCTGGAACCATAAGTATTTTTCAGACCACTCATTAACAAACAGACTTCCAATCTCAATATGCATTATCAAAATGAGATCTTTTCTCAACAGTTGACAATTATGTATTATACAGTTACATGCTTACAATTGGTGATGCCGTATTGTTAGATTTCGGTACTGACTTTTAACAGTATGCTACCTAATTACATCTTGTATTATATTCTGAGTGTATAGGAGTATTTTATTCATGGCCCCACTTTATTCTGCAATTTGTTTCTCAATAAATGCAAAATAATAAAATCCCAAATCCTAGTGTGTAGAGTATTTTTATTGACCTGAGTTTTCTGCTAGTAAACACAACTTTGATGGTTTCACGAGTGAAAGTTTATTAGGCTGTGTTAGTTTTAAAATACAATTGCCAGGGGACCGATGTTGAAATCATTTCTTACAAGACAAACTTGGTTTTGGATGCTTTCCCAGCTCGAGCACCACAACGAAAGCAAAATGGCTATCCTGAGTCATGACATTTTGCATTCATTCTTGCAGTGGCAAATGTTTAAACGTTTAATGCTGTCTGCCACTTACACAGAAAGAAAACAAAAAGAAAGCTCTGAAAGACCTGCTCCCTGTTTGCTCTCTTCAGAGTAAGCCTCTCAAGTAATTAGCCAAACACCCATCTTATAGGTCTACCCACCTGGTAGATGCCAGTCTGTCTGTTATGACAGCATCTAGGCGGTAACTTTACTAATGCCTTCAGATGCCTCATATTTTTAAATTCATTTACCTTTTTCTGTGGAACTGCCCCCAGTCTCTGTTACTGACAATGAGAGAATTAGGTCCAAACAGTCCTGAAAATGAGTGACCTAGCCCAAGGAGAGACTGAGCTCAGATCCAGCACCTCAGCTAAGGGGCTCTTTTCCAGCATCACCGCCTCCAAAAAATGTGTCTCTCCCAAAACCTCCTATCATCAGCCAACCAACATTTCAGATCTGGCAGCACATTTGGGGAAGTGCAACTTCCCAGGAGCCCTCCGAAGAAAATCGGAAGTGGAGATGGAGACCACAACGGGTACGCAACAGCGTTGTTTTGAAACACCCTCTGCACACAGCACCTCTGAGCTGCCCGGCAATTTCACCACTCTAACCTGACTCCCACAAGCTTTTAGAAATCGCACCCACACCTTTATAAACTTCCATTTTAAGCAGCCTGGAGAAAACCTCATATCTGCCCTGTATAGCACCAGGGTTGCTTCTATGGCCAAGGTTTTAACCCCTGCTCTACCAAGCAGCAGGACCAGACTCATCGGCACAAATGCAGCCCCACGGACGGATGCTGCTGCATGCCCTTGCAGGTCCACCCGGGTGACACGTGTCTGTCAGCTCCTCTCTGAGCCAGCATCCCTCCCGTGGGACCTCCTGTCCTCTGTCCTACCTCGGGGTGAGCCATAGGTAGTGCAATACCGTTGCGAAAAAGTTGCAGGCATCTGTAAGGCCCCTTTGAAATAAAGTTTTGGGGACTGTTAAGAGAGTGTTCGCTAGCAGCACGCGGGGTAGGGGGGAAGAGCATCACCAAGAGAGGCAGGAGCAAGAGCTGTGCCGTTCGCCTGCCCACACACCATATTGTCTTCCTCCAGCAAAGCTACTCCAGAGGCTTTCTGTGATGCCAAACAACATGAGCGAGGAGGAAAAAAAATAAAATAGCCTCGTGAAAACGTCCTGTCTGTTCATTTCCACAAGCGCTAGTGAGACGTTCTTTAAAATCATACACATGTAAAAAGATCTAGAGGTTGCTGGTTAGTTTGTCATATATTTTTATAGGCTTTTCTGAATGGTTTTAGATTTGACATAGTAACTGACTGTTACTAGAAATAAACTGTAAGTCAATTCCATGCTTCCATAATTCACTGCCCAGGGTTGTTCAAAAAGATTTAGTGATACTTGTGATAGACAGCAAGCCTCTTGATGTTTTCATTTTCACTTAGTGCCTGTAATTCCTCAAACTTGCTGACCTCTACAGAACAGGATGGAAGAGGGCTCCAAACTTCTTTGAAGGCACTCACTCACCAAAACATTTGAAAGGCTCTCATTTCACTTCTTTTCTTTTCAGGGCACAAATACCAATGTGGGAATAAAGAGATTGTTGTTGTTTTTAAGAAGGCAACTGCTATTATTATCTCCATGACCGATCATGTGCTTTTAATCATTTATAATATAACAAGTTAAACCAAAAAAAAATGTGTTTTTTGTGACTCAAAATGTAAGTCCTCCTGACAGCTGCGTATTGATATTTCTCTGACCGAGTGCTTTTGTTTTGAACTTTAGCCTTGCTATAGATGTTTCCTTTTTCTCTCCAAAAGTTAACGGATATATTTTAAAGGCTCCAGGTCTGCATGTAAAAATATACAAACAAATCTGTGCCTAGAGGGCCTGCTACCAGGAACGCACAGGCTAACCAACATTTGAACATCCAAATAGTCAGATATACTTGCATTCCTGGCCATTTTGCGTAAAACCTTGCCGGCAGCCGCACAGTTTTCTGCTCTGGGAAGCTGATGCCCATGAACTATTTAACTGTAATAGTAGGAAGATGCAACAAGCAAAACTGCTGTTGCGACTCCTCTTAATGCAGGGTTTCCAGGACAAAAGCACCTTGATAGTATCAGCACAGATCTGTCATTACAATTTAATTACCAACAACAGGCCACTGACATTTGAAACTGCTTATCAGATCCTGATCCTGAAGGTGGACCGGAGGCCGGCTCTCCTTCCCCCTGAGGGTAATTTTTACCTTGGCGGAAGGCATGGTATGGTTAGCGCTGGGCAGACGTTGCACGTGGAAACCCAAGAAAACCAAAACCAAAGTATGGCGGCCCAGCTCCCAGGACAGGGTGGAGCAACAACTCGAGATGGAGCCTTCTCAGAGTATCTTTAAGCAAGCAGTTTGTAGCTCCCCTGTGATTTTAACCAAACTGGATCGAACCACTGCCAGCAAACCCCAACCCTGTGGCATCCGCAGTGGAGATCACTCTAAAAGCTACAGGTATTTCACAACAGATGGAGCATGATTCAGCTTTATACCACACAGTCACCCACATAAATCATATCCTAAAATTCTTCACACACACACACACACACACAAAATCTAGGAAAAAAAAAAAAAAAAAAGAATGATAGGAATATATTTCAATGTATATAGATATTAGGCTATTAACCAAGAATTTGGAAGGACGGGAAGGAAAAAAATGGATATAAGTTTGTGCTTTCCTTGTACCTCAACATTAGACAAACGATTCATTCCTATTTCTTTTCTTCTGTGCATTAGCTATTTAACATCATTTTATTTTTCCTCTTTTTCTCAAAGAGGAGAAGAAATTGCAGGCTTTGCACACTCAGCAGAGCAGGCAAAGATCTTTCAAAATCTGTCTAGTAAGCCAACGGCTCACTAAAAATCAATCAGATACCAGAAGCCTGCACTGCTGACACAAGACCATTAACTTTTGTTTGGACTTTTTCACATATTGTCCAAACTTTGCCTTTTGTCTATAAGGGTTACACCACACACACCCACTTGCTCACTTGCAGAGGAGCCCAGGAGCGGAGGTCTGTTGTGACTCAGAAAAAGAAGGGAAGGAGCAACTTGCAAGAAAGATGCACTGGAAAGCTGCTGTGCCTCCTGTCTGTTTAGCTGGAGTGGAGGAAGAGCCCCTACACACAGAGACACACAAGCAGAACGTACATTTTTTATGAATCAGGCCTTTAGTTTTAATTGCTTCTTACAGCATAGACCAATTAAGGATGAGTTGGCAGGACAAGGATCTTTCCCAGCCCATTTGAAGGTAGGAGAGATGGAGTTTGCTTTGCCGCAGGCTCCCGCTCACACATTTGGCCAAAAAAAATGTGAATGCCATTAAACACCTCTATACTAATGCTCATTTTATATGAGTTGAAAAGCAAAGGCTGAAGGCCAAAAAGTTCCCCTTTGGCCCAATCTTGTGCTTTCAAATAAAATCAATTACAGCATCTCTATTTGTCTGAGCTTTGGAAAGATAAATACCAATAAATACAGATCTAGAACTGTACCTAGAGAAACTCTTAGGTATGCATATCCTCCGAGAGCTCCCTTCCTTTTATCTATAATTGATCCTCTTCACCTTCAGAGTGTATCAAGGTCAGAGCTTAGTTAAGAATTCCTTTTAAAATATATTATGGACACTTTTCAGTATATGCCGTAGATTTTGCAATGTATGGGTGATTACAGAATCACAAATCCAAAGCACATTAATTGTAGAAGAAATCAGCCTAAGTGGTGAATGCGTATAGCTTATAGATGCTGCATGAGTAAAGGAGCATCTTCCAGACAATGCTACCATTTTTTGTCGTGTGTTTTTTGGTTAGTTGTTTTCTTTCCCTCTGTACAGCCCCATGAAGCCTTTTCTAACAAGTATGTTTCTCACTAAGGATTGAAATGGATTTGCCAGACAGGAGCCAGACACTGGCTTTTTAAATACCTTGTAGTTGGTTATCCGGAAATGCTGCACTCATCATAATAAAGAAGGAACAAAAAACCACACTGCACAAGAAGGAAGGTTAAATTATGGTGTTCAAGCCAAATTAGAGTATATAGGGCGATTGCTCAGGACTGCGTTGGAGGGAATAAAGGGGTCCTGCTGCTGAGTGAGTTTTCACCTCAATTTTCCAGAAACTGAGAGTAAAAGATCTCTACAGGCCTTGTAGTCTCAAAATCTATGCATCTAAGAGTCTAGAGAGAGAGCTTATGGCCTGATTTCCCAATGCATCTAACAGCACCCAAGGAAATCTAGGTAAAAAGCATGGGTGGCACCTCCCGGGTCTGCTGAGCTGTCTGACCCAGCCCACCGCTCTGCTGCTGCATTCACTTAGGAACGATAAAAGAAAATGAAAACTTGATAAAGAAAATGAAAACCTGGCAAAAGTGAACAGTATAATCCTAAAATTAAAAAAGAATAAATAAAAAAAAAGAATAAAACCTTCCAGCTCATGATAAACATTATAATGAAGCCTCTAATTTTTCTAATGAAAGAATTAACTATCAAGATAAAAGTAAAATGATTTATTAGATTTTCAGACACCACAGAAATAAAATAGTATAACAGTCTAGGCAGTAACTATTCCATCTCAACTTGCAGTCATTAACTCTTTGCCTGCTGTAAAGACATCCTAACAACTCTATTTAATTCCATAAGCCTGTCTATAAGCCAGTACTAAACAATAATTACTATTGACTCGTTAAACAGGAGTTGAAATCTTTTCTTCAAAATGTGCCAGAAGACATGAGGAGCGTATCACTGAGAACCTGTCTGCGAGGGCTAAAGTGCTCTTAAAAACAAACAAACAAGATCAAGGAATACAAACTTTCAAAACTTAAAGGAGGGTACAGGCCTGCTGCAAGCCCTGCTCCATGGTCTCTTGTACCTCCATCCCCCACACTCATCCTGCCCAGCTGAAATCAACCTGCTGTGTTCGTGGTGATTTTAAATCCTGCAGCTCACCAGCAGCTTCCCTCTTATTAAAGCACAGAATATACTGCTTGTTGGTAGACAAAGTCCCCCCCCGCCCTCCTTTCTCTCCCACTAATGGCTCTTTTCACGATCTGCAGCAAGGATCATTTAATCTGTGAAGAATGGAAATTTCAGTGTTTGTGTATCGTCAGTTATTACCTTTTATTTCTAAATTGTGTATTTGGAGGGAAGACTTAATGCCTTTATTTGCTGAGGAGCAAATGTTCAAGGATACTACAGAGAGCACTTTCTCCTGGTATAATTTCAGACTCTGAAACTCAGAGACACTCTGAGCCCCTCGGTGCAGGCACAGCTGCCCCACGCACCCCACAGCACCCCCGGCCGCTTGCTCCCATTGCAGCCCCACTGTCTGGGTGAGCAGGGCTCCATGTTCACTTTTTGCCTTTGTCCTGCTCACCCTCAGCTTTGCCAGCAGCCAAGGAGGCACTTCAAAAGGCAAAGGCTGGGCAAGCCCATCCACCCATCCCTTTGTGCCAAGGAAAACTCCAGCAAGACTGCATCTTTGGGCTCTCATGCAACCAAACAAGAGAATCGTGATGAAATACGGATGGATGCAAAAGGCACAAATAATAAATTTTTTAAAAGTCTGTGTGCAGTAACATTTAAAGCTAGCTATATGCTAAGCAAGGAGATGGTAAAGTGTTCTTGTCTGGCTTATGAAATTCAGGCACTAATAAAATCTGGGAGGCAGCACAAATGCTGCCCTCACAATATTTTATGCCAATGAATGTAAAAAGAGGAATTGGAATATCAAAAATAATTATGTGAAAATAACAGTGTTTATTTTCCCGAGAGCCTGCCCACCTGCGAGTCCTGTTTCTGCCTACATAATCCTGCGTTTCCCTGAGCGCGCTGCTGACACAGACAAAGCAGGACTCAGGGGGACTGTGCCAGGGCTTGAATTCAGCCTGCAAGTTTCAGAGACCCCTGAGTTATTATGGGAATTAATCAAGGGAGGAATAGGAATTCAGCCTAAATGTTCATCCTTTGGTGACTTTAAGTTACATCTAGTATCATTATTTTACATCAAGCTTCTGAAAATTATTTAATTTTTTCTGTTTCATGCCAAGGTCTTAATCTTTACTGCACTGGCAGTCAGAACATTTTAAAGAATCATTTCCCGAGACACATTTAATACATTTCCAGTAAATTGTACATAAACCTGTCCAGCTGGCTGGGTCATTTAATCAGCGACACACCCACTGAGTGCAGGATGCCACCTGAGATTTACCTCAATGCTTTCAAAAACAAAACGATGATGGGATAAAGCTTTGCTAATGTGTGAGTGCGATGGGGAATACAATGATAACTGCCCACTAGGGAATACAAGGATCTTTTTAAGTTTTGTTATGGGAAAGATTACATACTGGATTAGACAAAAGGGTTTTGAAGATCAGCACTGAAATTACACCGGCTTTAGGAAAAGCAGAATTAAAACGCTGGTTGATTATTTAAAACTACTTTAAAAACAGACAGCAAAGTTTATCAAGTATTTTTGAGCTGTATTCTGCACTGTTTTCGGGGACTGCTGCACATGCTTGCAAACACAAACAGAAGTTTTCACAGGATACGGGGTCTGAGCAGCGTCTGCTGTGTTGGAAGGGAAATAGCACATCACTTCCTCATGGTCAGCTTCACTGAAATTATACCAATAGGGAATGCTTAAGATGTGCTTTTATTACTGGGTTCTCTTATGAACGTGTAGGCAGGCTCCAAGCCTGGGGAGGAGGGAAGGACTTTGCATTTTTCAGGAGCGCTCTCTGATAAAGAGCGCAGGGGTGGCAAAGTGCTGAGGAAAGACATCCTTCAGAAGCCAAAGATGTGCCAGAACAGTCTGTGTTGCCTCTAAATAAATTTTAAAAAGTGAATTGTTTATGGTACAACCAAAACCCCTCCCTGCAGGTGATCTTGTAGCTTTACCAGCAACATCACCAGTGGAACGCTAAGGGTGGCCCTGGTGAGCCCCCAGGTCCCATTAGGAGAGCTGGGCTGGGAGCAGCACGAGGGTCACGCAGACGACAGCCGTGGCTGCGCTAAGCCTTAGCACTTGGTGGGAGTGAGGCCCATAAGGAGAAGCGAGGCGATGAGTTACAGCCCTGTCCCCTCCTTCTGTCCCTGCCACCACCCGCAGCTCCCTTCTCACCTCGGGCACTTCTCAGAAGTTGAGACACCCTGGCATCCTTGTCACTGTTCATCGCTGCCGTTTAAATGAGTTTAATAAAATTATTTTTCTAAACTGTTTTAGATGCCATATCTATAATCCATAAAATTTATTGTATCTTTATGTAGAATTATACTGGAGTTGAACATATAAATCAATTTATAAGGTCTAATGACATACAAACGCTTAAAAACTAAAGGCGATGTAGTAAATTCAAATTACCATTACAAATGTAAGCTTTGTAGTCAGTGTGTGACCCGCTAAGGATTATATTTAACTCCCCTGAGAGTGGTTTATCATAAAACTTTATACTTTTATTACAGTGAATTATTAACTCCTCCATGATGTGAGTCATTCCATGCTCTGACTATAGCTTTTTTAATGACACTATAATAGACATCTTGCTAATAGCAGTAGGATTGCTACCTCTGAGGTTAAAAAAAAGGGAGGAAAGAAGAAGGAAGAAAAGAAATGAAAAGAAATGAAAGATAAATAAGTGAAAATACCTTTCCCAACAGGATGAAAAATTAGGACCTGTAGGAAGATCCATTTGTGACAGAACTATGTAGAGGTCATTACAGTCTTCTGACCACATGGAAAAACAATTACGAGGCTGGTATCTGAAGACAACCACATTTTTTTACCATCAGAACTAAAAATCTGGATGATTATGACCAGGAGGTATTTGTCCTTTTTCCTTTTTTATGGAGAAAAATATTTTTTCCTCCTGATGTTAGTTTAGTCAAATGATTTTTAAGGCATTTTCATACAATTTAATTGAAAGTCACTCCTTCCAAGGCAGCTACCACGAACATTTCCCAATCAACATTTTCACTATGCCATCAACCCGCAATTTAGCATCTGTATTTCCAGAGACTCCCTCAGATGCTTGGAGGGGTCCAAACGCCTGGGAGATAGTTTTAAGTTTGGTGAAAGGACAACCCCAAGGCCCACAGCAAGTCCAGAGTTGAGCTTTTGTATCAGAAAAATAAATCTGAGGGTGGTATTTCGCTTCACCTCATTTTCATGTGTTTTTTTTTTCAAATTTCAAAACAGGTCAAACCAACCAGTAAACACTACTAAAACTACATGATCTTCTCTCTACAAAAAAACAAGCTCTGCTCCAATTACTTTTCCAACAAGAAATGGTTGATTTTAAGATGAAGGCAGCCCAATTCTTAACAGATCTTCACATTTTCCAAGCAAAAAAGATTTTTCCGTATGTTTGAAAATTATTTTAAAATGGCAGACACATTTTTCCATAAGACAATCCTACCAAAAGCTGACCAACTACCATCTGAAACATGCCAAGTCCTGTGACCTTACATAAAAATGAACCTGTGGATATTTTTAAATGATCCTCACAGAAAGTAAAAACAGAAAATCCCCAGTTCTTCTTACCTTCAAAATTTTAAGTTTGTTATTTGTTATTTGTTTGTTATTACTGAAAGATAGTCAAAGAAAACAAGGAGGACACCAGCTTCCTATTTCTTCACCATACTCCTCAATCCCTGGATAATACCGGTTTGCTGTTAGTGTGGATCACAGAGCTACAGACAAACAGCAGGAAAATAAAACTGGCAAAGGGCCTGAATATACCTGTACAGCCAAAAACGTTCATAACAGAATTGCTGTGTTTAAAAAATGGTAATGCGTGATAAGTTCTCTGGAAATTCAGAAGATTCAGGAGCTACACAGACATCTCTGCGTGAGCATCTTCCACATAATGTGTCTTTTTGTGGTCGCTACTACTAAGTAATGGCGCTTGCTTCTCCTTTGCACAAAAGCAACAGTTACCAGTGTGGCTACTGGCCACACACTCCTGAACCATTAAAAGGACTTTGCACACACTTTCGCAGTAGTGCAAAACCACTCAGAGAGCATAACCTGCAGCAGATTAAGGCTTCTAGCTTCAAGGCCTTTTATACATTTAAAATTTTTCTTTTTTATTCTTTTTTTTTTTCCTTGTAAGGTAAAGTTGAGGTCAAGACAAGGGAAGCCTTTTGGAGTGTTCCTAAAACCTGAACAGATTACATGAGAGCAGGAGACCTGACTCTATTTAAGCAATTCTGTTTTGATGAACTCACATTGCAAATGTTTGCATTCTCAGTAAGAGTAGAGGTTTAGACATAAGCTAAGCTGCATTGCATAGCTGCATAGAGTCAGAAGAGATTTACCAAAACTCTGTGTGCTTTTAAACAGTAGCTTTCTCTTTAGCAGTTACTGCTCAGCGCCAAGTTTATGCAAGGACAGGCTGCACCCTATGCGATGGTGGCACAGTCCTTCTTCCTGCATGGATTTTTCCCACCACCGAAAGAGAAATTTACTCAGGCCTGGTGATAATAATAATAATAATAATTAAAAAGTCTGCTCAGTGCCACTCTGCCAGCAGCTTCTGAGCCAGAACTGAAATAAAGGAAAGTAATTAGACACGTGAACTCAGTCCATGGATAAGCAAAAAGCCTGCTGTTGCAACACTGGAGAACACTATCTCTTTGCACAGGTTTTATGGGGCAGTTTAGTGCCGTGCTCCTGTTTTTTGTGTCTCCGATCCTTCTTTGTCAGCTTTTATTTATTCAACTATAAAGTCTCCATTGACGCTAAGGTTTGTTTACAAGTGGTTCCCATCCCGGAAAGCAATTAAATATTAGATTTACAAAAGTAGCATGAAGTTGCAAGGGTCATCTCCAGCAACGCCAGTGCAAACCCACGAAGCCACTGTGGGTGTTGCCGCCGTGCTCACCCTTTTGGTGGCATGGCCAGGACACAGCGCCAAAAACTGCACCATTTCCTGGAGACAGCCCTCCTGCCGGCAGGCCTTGTTTGTTCATCATAAAACCAGGCAATTAACCTGGTTCATCCCCCATAAGTACACTGACCCTGAGTCCAGTCCTGAGCACCTCACCAGACAAAACTCTGTTTGCCTTCAAGATAAAGGAGAAATACACACACACACACACACACACAATTTTTTTCTTTGGCTCTTCCTGAGCCAACTGATCCGTCCATAAAGGGATGCAACAAACTTCGTACAAACTAATGACCCGCCTACACTCCACTGCATTTAGTTTTGAGGTTATAAAGAAATTTCTCCATGGCCTCTGTCTGAGTCTGTGATGGCTGGAAACTCAGGGGATGTCAGCTCTCCTCTTCCATCTACAGAAGATTTACTTTGAACTGTAAACATATTCAGATATCAGCATTCCTACTCACTTCACAGGTGATTAAAGGAAGAAGGGAGGGAACTGCAGCCTGTGCATCCTGTGAAGGGTGGCACAGACTGCTATCACATTTGCCCTTGGGTGGTGAAGCAGAGGGCTGGCTTGCAGCTGGGTTTAGTGGGTACCCTGGAGCAACTCACCTCTCCACATAGCTACCTACCAATGTTACGTGCTTAATGCTAGCTAAGATGAGACTGTGATTTCTATTGCATTACCCTCTGTTGCAAAGGACATCGGGGTACTGTCTGGGAAGTTCATGGTGCAAACAACAGAAACCAAAGCAAAGAGTTTGTTATCCACGGTGGAAGAGGGAAGAAAGTATGAGCTCGCTCCAGACCTTGCTGCCTTTGCCACAGAGGGGTCAGTGGCACAAGCAAGGAGCAGCTGCCTTTTGAGGAGCCCTGCGGAAAAATACAATTTCTTCCAGGAAACCACAGGAAATGGCGAGGCCGGGCAGGTCAGCGCCCTTGCAAGATGCTGTGTGTGCTCGTGCAAACCCAGGCGCACAGATCTGACTCCTTCTCTTTACCCGTTCACAGCTATCATACTCTCCTGGCATCCCTTGTGCAAAAAAATACTGAAAAGAAACTCCAGAGTCCCTGCCCTGACATACAGGTCGTGCCAATTTATAGAGTCAATCAAGACGGCAAGAATTAGGGAGTTCAGTGATAGCACTCCTTCTGACAACCCCATCTTGCCAGCACACTTCTCTGTCAAAACAGTGGCACTGCGCATTACTGAACAAACTGCAAACTTCATGCTTTAACAGACATGGGTACAGCAGCTTGATCAGGGTCCAGTGTATCATAAGCTCCGTAACTCTGAACTCTGTCTTTGGTGCATTTTAATTCTCAACTCTAATGTTGTTCCTCAGTAATTCCTGGTTTTCTTTTTTCTCTCTTTTTTTTTTTTTAACATCAAAATGTCCTTGTTTCTGAGAAGGAGATGCAAGAAAGAAATTAAGAAGTACAGTGAGTGATTTCACATTGAAATAAAAGAGGTACTGTACTTCAAGAAGTTATAGGCACCTGCAAACAGGAGTTTATAATGAAAATGCCTTTTCAACCATAACTATAGAGTCGCATTAGCAATGCTATAACACAATAAACTATTCTATTAAATCTAAAGAGTTAGATTTAATAAGACAGTGGCTATATATTAAATAAATGCCAAATTATTATTAAAAATCTTTTTACTGAGGTTTAACAACTCTAATACTTGCTGCTTTATTACACTGGAATAAAATGCATGTATGAGAATGTGTATTTAAGCTATTGCATAAAGCACACCCAAAGAAACCCTTACAAATGGGCTATTAAATTTTGGAAGGAGCCCAGCCTTTGAAAGGTGCAGTTCACACCTTTGGGTTAACGAGAATGAGTCAGTGGAGTCGCTTAATCAGTAATTGCCATGTGCACCCACTAACAGTGACCGCTGGGCAGCCCCGCTTCGCTCAGCAGCATCCAACCTCCCCAGGCTGCAGCGTCAGGTTGGCCTGCGTGAGCTTTCATCTCCCTTAGCACATCTCTCTGCTCACTGGGATTTTCAAGGAACGTGCAATTTTCACTACTTAAAAATCACGTCCTTTTGGGCTGTGGTATGGAGAAAGGTGAGTTGGTGTACAACAGACATTCAAAAGGTAGGGGCTTCCTGGGAAGGAAGAAAGGGGACAAAAAGACGCTTGTAGAGGTATGCAGAAATGTTAGGAGCTCACCTGAAGCCATTAGGAAGCCAATACCTTAGGTGACAAAAATTAGATGCTGCTACTATACAAAAAGCCTTGAGGTCATATGAGGCTGCCTTTTTTTTTTTTCTTTTAAGTTTGTAAATTCAAGTTTAATCAAGGTGTCCGAGAAAAGAGATTAACCTTAAACTCTATTTCTGGCCAACAAGAGATGGAGGAAATGTTGCAGTAGGCAAGCAAAAATGCATTGTTGACAAATGACTCCATTTATAGTCCAGATTTCGGACACCTTGTCCTTAGTCACCAGTGACATCTAATTTGTCCCTAAAAAAACTAGCCCTTACATCTTTGTTACTTTAGGCTTTAGGTTAAGACGTGTGGATGTCCCTCATAAATCTGATCTCCTACAGGGCCTGTCTCTTTCCAGTAGCTTCCCAGTTGAGGAAAAAAAAAAACAACAACAACAAAAAAAAACCAACACCACTACCCTTTCTTTTCCTTCCACTTTCAAAGACTTCATCAGGAATAAATAAATTGTCCTAAATTTAGACATGTTAATCCCACAGCGTTTGTGTGAAATAGGTTAGCCACACTGAGAACAAAGGGGGGGGGGGGGGTTGTTGCAGAAAGCTATAAAAAGCAAATGAAGGAGAGAAAAAAAATATTTCTACTGTACTTCACTGGCCAGAATCACTGTGGGTATATACCATACAGGGACATCCGTCAGCACTAATCAATACATGTGGTGTTAGTCATGGATGATAAATTTGAAAGGGATTATAACTGTAAACAGTGATCAATAGAGACTTGCTGGAGGAGACAGAGAGGAAAAAACAACCTTAAAATGTTACACGGTTAATAAAGTAAGGGGTCAGTCTTAAACAAAACTCCAGTGAGACCCACTTATTTCAGAGCTATTTCTACAAGAAGGGGGAAGGAGGGAAAAAAGCCTTACCAATTTTCATAAAGCAATTGCTACTAAAAGGGCACATTATTAATTTACGGCATATTTGCTGATCCCTCCGTTTCGAAGTCACATCCTCCATTAATGTTTGGTTGGAGATGTTTTGCTGGATATAAGCTGGCATCTCCGAGACCCCCAGAGAGAAGCTTGCTTTCCTCCTCACTCTGCCCCCCCGATTCCCCCTCCTTTCCTTACAACCGACTTCACTATGGGCACATGAGTGATCAGAGCATTCACAACGGTGACATTCCCCTCCGCAAACAAATTCATCCAGGGCTTCAAGTAAAAAATGCAGAGAGCCTCTGCTGCTCACCCACAGATGAATGGAACTATCCGTCTTGTCACCAGGGGTCGTAGCAAGAGGTTACTGCGAGTATATACCTTGGCTTCTGTGCTGACGTTTGCAAGCAGCTCTCTTGCAAAAAATAAAATAAAATAAAATAAAAAATCCTGCCATATCAAGCACTTATCCAGTCCCTCTAGAACCCTTCTCAGATCATGTCTTTCCACACCTTTGGAGTCACAGCTCCAGGCTTGACATATATATTTTTTTTCTGCTGACCTTTTAGCGTCCTTTCTGCCACAGTGTGTAAACCATAAGCTGATATATGAAGGCAATTTTTAGTGGTGCCACTTGTATCTGAGTGATTGCACACGCTTTACGTTTCTGGCCTGCCACCCTTCCACCTTTTGAAGATCTCTCTATTTCTTTTAAAGGAACTGCAACAGAGGTGAAAGGAAGTTTAACTGCTTCAAGACTTTGATGGCCCAAGAGCACCTGTTTTGGGTTTTCGAGAAGATACGCTGCAGATTGTCTGACCAGTGCTTATGCTTAAACATTAAATCTTTCTTTTCTTGTACATAGACCTGCAGGGGTTGAAGGAGGGGAGGGGAAGGGCTGTGTAAAGCATTTCCCAAAATTTAAGCTGGCAGAGATCAGTGATCACAGCAGGGCAGCTTTGCAAATATGTTGCTGGTAAGCTCCAAAGATCTGGAGCTGCAGCTGTGGGGACTGCGACTGACAGGGCACGGGCCTCGCTGAAGGCTCCATGCTGGAGCAGGGGGACACTCCCTGTGAAGATTTGCAGCACACGGCTTCGCAGAGCAATTTTTTCTTGTCTCGGTGCCGCTCCCCACCCTGCTCACACCACTAGCAGTGAATCACAGCAGAACACAAGAACAAGACAGCACCAACCCTTCCTTACACATCTTGCAGCACACCAAAATGGTAAACTGCCACATGACCACACAAGGGACAGACACACACGGGAGAATTATAATGTTGCAACGGTGCCTTCCTAACTCACTAGATGAATAGAAAAGCAATAGAAATGGAATAGCAAGCCAAAGAGGTCCATCACAAAGCCAAGATGACCTCCTACAGGACCACAGCTACCTCTCCCCACCCATCAGATGGAAGACAGGCACTGTCTTTCAAATGCAGAACCTCAAAACCACAGCATCCTACAACAGGCTCATCGTCTCTAGTAAAGGGACAGATGCAAAGTCCTCATCACCAGCTACAGCTGCATTGGTGGAGGAGTCACCTGCAGTTACTGAACTCAAGAGACCCCAAATCAAGAGGAAAAGTTCATTCTTATCCTTGCATCTCTTGTACAAGAAATGGATACCTGCTTGGGGAGTCTAAGGAATAGTCAGGAAAATGAGGGACACTTTGGGGAGAGGAGAAAAGGATGGTGCCATCAAAGGGATATTGAGAGTTAGGGAGGGGAACACAAAGGAAATGGAGTAGAGAAACTAGAAACTGAGTTAATAAGAGATGGAGGAGACTCCACAGGGTTAAAATAAATTAAAAAAAAAAAAGTTGAAAATTGTCATGAGGGAGCACTACCAATACAGCAAACCTGGAGCCTCAACCAGAACACCCAGACATGCAGCATCTATAAAGAAGAGAGTATTTGGTACAGGATAAAGGTACAGAGTTACTGCCAAAAATCTATTACTTTTTAGCAGCAGAAGCAGGGGACCACATGGCTGCCTCCAAGTTGGGGATGGGAGGTTTCCAACCAAGCGAGTCGCTGCGTAGTTGCCATGGGCACAATTTGTGCTCAAGCTGTGCACAGAGGCCAGGATTTGGCTTGGAGCCCCTGGGTTAAACATTACCTTTACAAGACAAAAGGGTGCCTTTTCTGGACAGGGGGATGATAGGACAAAATTCTGAGGGACCGTGTGATGGGTCGCCATGAGAGACACCCTCGAGTACACCCATGGCACCTCACGTATGTTACATATGCTATAACAAGCAGCAAGGAGGGGAAGACAAACCACCAGACAGAGAACGGGCAGAAAACTCTGACTGTCCTCCTTGGGTCTGATCCAAAGCATGCTTTCATCACACAGTCATTGATTTAAGAGTCGGACTGAGCCCCTTCTTCCAATGGGAGCTGGATTCCCAGCTGCCTTTTTTTTTTTTTTGAATCCTGGCCTTGGCATAAAGGGAGCATAAATAATCTTCATTTCAAAGAGCACCGCAATTGTCCTGTATTTTAATGCCGGGGTGCTAAGAGTAGCTTCTCCTGTGTTTCATGGGGCACCAGCACCCACCTTTCCCCCAGAGGCTTTCTGCCCCCTCCAATGTGTCTCCTAACGCAGACTGGGTTAGCAAAGGGGAAAAGCCCTAGGGACAGGCAGGCATAAAGCTGCTGCTTCTGTGCAAGGTTGTAGACTCGCACTAGTGGTCTAGTGACCCTGATGATATTGATGACAATTAGTAGACAGAGATTAAAATGGAAATGAGGGAAGGATTCGTCTGTCACTTTATCCATCAGCTGTAGCTTGCCCCAGGCAACAGACACACACTGGGCTTTTTGTTTTGTTGTTATTCCCTTGTTCAGCTCAGTTGGTTTCAGTGGTTCACTTAGCTGTTACTAAATTTTCCTTAAAATTGCTATTAAAGGGTTTTTTTTTGGTCAAATCTCCACCACTGACAACTCACAGCACTGAATGTGCAAACCATCTCTGGATGTTTCTGCTCTTGCTGCCTCACTGGCGCTGGGGGTGTTGAAGGGCTCTTCTTTCTTCTTCCTATTTCAGTAGCTTATGTTTCTTTTTTATTTTGATACTTAGGAAAGCAATTGGATTGCTAAGGCCAGAGCCTGAAGGTCTCCGTTTAACTACGGACCAGGTGCAGCAAAGGCAGTGGCCGCACAAAGTTAGTCTGTGGCTGGGACATGCAGTCTGGATGTGAGGAGACTGGGAGCAGGAGCCGAGACCCCGTGTCCCCTCAGCAAAATCTGTCCCGTCTCCCCTTCTTCTCACTCCCTGCTCATCTGACAAGACTGTAAATTGCCATTTTCTGTATGGCCCCCTGAATTTTTCCTCAAATTCATTTCTAAATCTGATGATAGCGCACCTCTTGTGGGCCACAGGGATGTTTTGTTTAATCCTAAAATGTCACAGCTTTGGGGAGAAGTGAATTCTTGTGAAGCTGTTACAAAATTCTGGTTCACAACCACTAAACCACTTTGGTTCAGTATTCTACCCAAAAGGCTAGGGGAAAAAAAAAAAGAAAAAAAAAAAAAACAACACTCCATTTGGGCTTGGTGCAGCATTCAAATGTGCTCCGGAAGCTGGTACATCTTCACGGCACCAACACTTCCCTCCCACTTTTGGTCCTCTCTGCCTGTGGCTCCCATCCCAGGATGCACCTTTGCTACTTTTATCACCACCACCTCACTCTGATATAGTGTATATCCCACACACTATAAATAACAAGCAATTACGCAGACAGCCACCCTCCCCCTGCAAAAGGAGCAGATTCGGTATTCATAAAGTATTGGAGAGCAGGCTCACATCTGCCACAGTCTTTTCATGGCTTCTGCTGTCACCAGCTCTGCTGATTTGCTCCCAGGGAGAATCTGGTTGTATGCACAGCAGGAGCTGGGGAGCTGAGCTCGGTTTCCCCTTACCACTGGGGCTGCCCACACTGCGCATCCCAAGGGACAGAGGCAAACAGACAGACAAGATGCCTCTGCTGCCAACGGGGCATGGGCATAGAGAGGGCTTCTTCCGCTTAGCACTGTCAGCAGCGATGAAGGGCTCACTCTAAGTTTAAAAACACCTGGTTTTGGCCCCAATTCTGCAACGAGACAGACACACAATGCAGCAGGTTTTCTGATGCACCATGAGGAAAGTAGGAATGATTTCTACCTCCATCCCCACATTTCCCAGTTGGGACTAAACCTGAACAACCTGATTTATTACACCTGCTTTTCACGTGGTTAGCTGCAAATGTTTCTCAGGTTTCTACTGCTGTTGATGGACTACTGACTAATCAAAAAGTCAGGAGTGCAAATTTGCAGCACTGGCTGCTAGCCAGTTTGCCCATAAAAGGTTTCCAAATGGTCACTGATCCCTTAACCCTGATGAAAACAGCAACAAAGACTCTGCCCCAAGCTCCTGTTCCTGTCTTCCTCTCGCTTTGTTGCATGCAAACATCGTTGTTTTGTTTCATTTTGTTAAAATAATCAAAACACAGTTCCAGAACAGGCAGTGGAGAACCCTTTCTACTCATTAAAAGCTACACGTGGGTGTGAATTATTTTACATCCTCCTCAGAAATTACCAGACCACCTCAAAAAATGATTAGTTTTCACATAAGGCGCCAGATCCTCTGGTCCATTTAGGCTGCTTTATGCCACTTTGATGGCTCGGCTCAGCCCTAAATAAAACAGGCTTAATTATCCTTAGGATTTCTCCTGCCTTGGGAAATCTCCAGGTAATGTGGAAATGCCACAGGGACTCCTACACCACCACGGCTATTAATGACAAAGCGCAGTGGTTGGGATATCCCCACGCCCCATTGATTTCCTGCTGCTGTGGCTGTGGGCATCTGGCACAGACGAGGGCCACCCTCGGGCTAATGCTACTTATGCCAAGGAAAGGCCTGGAAATGGGATGGCCTCAGGATTGCTGCATGAAAATAACCTCGCAAGTCCAAGTCTAAATCAAACACGGAATACATACGGTTTGGTTGGAGTGGCCTACCCCAGAACTCCCTGGCTAATGGGAGGAAAGGGGCTCATCTGTTCGGAAACTCCTCCCCTAGTTTTCCAAAGCCCTCACTCTTGCAGGAATGGGAGGGACGCAGAGATGTACGCAGCCTCTAAAGACTCATCTCTTCTCAGAAAACCAGCCTTGCCTGCCACAGCTGCCCCATACAGCCCCGTTCCAAAAGCATGCCAAGACCAGGGTGCTACTCTTACACGGAGGTTAATGGGAGGACTCCCCCGGCCCAGTGAGCTACTGGAGCAGGTAGGACCCCTTCAGAGAGAGTGGAGAACACTAGGGACTGTCAGGGCAAATTTCAGCTTGTCCAAAAGCAGGCACCTAAAGGAGACTAGGGGAAACACCAATCAGAAGTGGGTGAGTAGCTGACAGGTTTACGTTGTAGGCACTGATGTCTCTTCATATGCTACTTCCTCATGGGTGTTTGGGACAGGACTTGTGCGTTTGAAGATCTGTGATCTGCGTACATAGCAAAGACAGAGAGAACATGGTGGCACTGAACACGGCGCGCAGGATGGGGCCACGATCCCCTCAGCAGAAACCTACAGCTTCTCCCCAGCACATACCCCAGGCAGTTCACCTTCATCGGGAAGCCAAAGCAGGGTTATTTGGGAGCTCACATTTCAGTTGCCTTTCTCTGCCTGTCTTCCTGAATCTGCAAACACCACTGCCTTAGAGCAGATCTGTGTCACATTCAGAAAGCCAGAATTTCTGCATCGTGCTTACAGGAAAGCTGAGATTTTGACAAAACTGATGGGCAAGCTCCCCTCACACTAGAGAAAGTTTCTTATCCACCACGGGCGAGTGGGCGAGGGAATTTGTTGAGACCTGTCGTAGCACCAACAAGAACTAAAAAATCTTGCAGCAGCTACTGCCATCTGAGCCTGTCAAATTCCACTGCAAACAATATGTCACTCTGCTGGGGAGGCGGCGAACAATCTGAGGGTGAGAAAAAGGGACGTCTGAAGTATCCAAAAAACTCACTCCAAAGGCTTTAAAAAAGAAGAGAACCCATCCGTGCACAGGCGCACACACACACACACACAGTGCCTCTGGCCAACAGGCGTTAGCTTGGAAACTAAAGCTGCAGAGTTTCATCAGTTAGCTTTTAAAGTATTATCAAACCCCCTTGGTTTCATTTGAGTAGGATAATGTCAATATTGGCAACTCTTTCTTAAATTCATGACCAGAGAGCACAAATGCTGACAGAGTAGGCAGGCTGCACAGCTCCTACCTTTCTGCCAATGTCCAGGATAACAGGCTTTAAAAGGACCAAACCTGGTGGCAGTCTTTTTCTGTCCAGACACTGGTTAACTGGGCTCTGAATTGTACACAGGCAGAGATAACGTTATTTCCTTTGCACTGGTGAATGGCTCTCCAGGGGATTTGGAGTGTCTCAAAGCAGCCGAGAAGAGCAAGAAGGAATGGGAATGTCAGGGGCATTTTCCTCTTCTTTCAAACCCCCACACTCCCAGAACCACGCATGTTGTCTTCCACACTCCTTTGATGCCCCATCACACATTGTATTCTTGACAACCTAAAGCCCATGAGCAATAAACCTGCTCCTGTGGAGGTGTGCAGAATGATGCTGGGGATGTGCAGGAGAGCAGCGAAGTCCCCTTGCACTGGCCTCTCACGGAGGGATTATTAGCCAACATGACTTCCAAAGGGTCTTGCACTCTTCCCAGGCTGAGTGCTAATGGTTTTCCATTATCCGAGTTATAATATCCTAGTGCTTTTCACTACATCATAGCCCTGCAAAAGCTATCATGGTAAAGGATATGTTTGGGAACATATTCCCGAACAACACAAAGCTGACAGCTCCCATCTGCATTAGGATTTGGCCTTTCCAGCAAAGGAGAATCCACAGGTAATCAAAAACACCTTTTGACTATTTAAGAGCTATATAAATAAATATATATATATATAACTATATAAGACTGGGGAGAGGGTGATATCCCTCCCAGGATATCTGTTAACCTTTTCTCTAGGAAGGAAGAGGCAAGCAACACAATCATACGACAGTGGTGCCAAAGTGAGTGAGAAATATCCTGGAAAATACACATTGAATTAAAACCTGAAAGCCTAAGAAGAAAACAGAAAATTAGAAACCTGTGGCCATTGAAAAACAGAAGAGAAACAAAACAGATCAACAACTCACAGAGCAAAACAGCATACAAATTGGAACAATCAATATGAATAACAAGAAAACCAAAGCTACGGATCAGAACCTAAAGCACACTTGCTAAGTCTAAAATAACCACATTTCTTTCTGAATGCAGGGCCAAAGCTGCTTCTTAAGGACAAATCATTGATGCTAATTACCTGTACAGGTTTAGAAGGCAAAAGCAGAACCTCAAGCTCTTTCTTTTAAGGGAGAAGGAGAGAAGAAAAAAAAAACATCTTTTCTCTGGTGTGCTACAGAGAGGGCCCCCCCCCACCCCCTGCCCAGCAATTGTCTCATAACCCCAAATAGAGCCAAAAGACTTCCCAGCTCCCCAGTGAAATAAACAAGTTGCAGTACTGACTTATCAAAATTAACTAATGTAAAAATTACACATTTGAAAATACTAAGAAACCTCATAAAAACACTCAGCTGACAAAACAAACATTTGCCATGGACATTTTATGCCTGAGCAGATGAGGTCTTCCTTGCCCGTAACAAGATTCCCAATTTCTCAGACTAGCACAAAACCTTCTTTGCCACCTATATTTTAGTCGTGGGAGCTCCTCTCCTCCCTTGTCAGGCACCATCTCACAGCCCCGTGGAGTCTTGTTAACTTTCTACCTTTTGTGCTTCTTGCTGTTTAAAGACTACTAAAACTGCACGCAAGAACGAATTGAAGGGAAACTTGTCAAGGCCGATTGGTCTAAAGTTGGACCTATCAACGGTGATTTGCTTTAGGAACAAACACAAGCAATAGCCTCTTGCCCCTTTTCTCTGACTGTCTGCAAAGAAAGGGGAATCTCTGAAAACGATCTAAACCCTGTTTCCCCAAGAACACCTACACTGAACCTTCAATTTGATAACCTCCAAATGATTATATTTTTCCTTGTTTCATATAAATCTAATTTGTCCATATATTTTAGGTTTCCACAAGTTGATTTAGGAATGGTTTAAAAGAAATCCTCTGCCATTTCAGAGGGCTGGATATTTTAATTCTGAAATATACTCAGCAGCAGCACGGGTCCAAATGCATGTATCAGTTTGAAAGAGAAAGGAACACATGTTCCTGTCCAGGAGAGGTGTGTACCTGGCTTCACAGCATCCAGGTGCAGCACCCGGAGAATAAAACAGAATGGCCCCTCACCAGCAGTGTGCATGCCCCCCGCTGCAGCAGGAACTCCCTTAGCAAAGAGATTATTGGTCACTCCTCGTGCTGCTGAACCTAACCCTAGAGGCTTTGCCTGCAGGCATCGCTGAGGCAAAGATGAAAAAAAAAATACAGGTAGGGACCGAAAAAAAAAAAAAAAAAAGAAGAAAAAGAAGGATGAAAAGGAAAGTAAACCAAAAAAAAAAAAGTAAGAAGTGAATATACAGAAAAAAGTGTAGGATACCTGGAGGCTGGCCACGTCTCGCCAGGGCCAGCTATGCTCAGGAGGCCACTGCATGCCAGACTATCTAAGCTGAAGGTCAGCAATTTTCATATCACCCTGCCAAGAGCTTCCTTAGTGTTTGTCTGATCCATACCATCTCAAAGCTTATAACAAGCCTGTTCCAAAAGGCAGAGCTCAGCACTAGAACAATGCAAGCCTGAGTTCATCGTTGGTGGATGGGGCCCCTACGGTCCTTCAGGCAACGCCAGGGCCAGTATTTGACCATTGGTACGCACACAAACAGCCAATTTTCGGAGAGTTAGCAGGTTTAATGATCACATTGAAGAAAGCACAATTAGAGCTCACTTGGCCCTTTGTAATGCACTTATTACCGGTATCACCGCTGAATGGCTCATCGCCAGCCTCATCCCTACCACGGCTGTTGTAGCTGGCGACGGGTCCCTTTACCACCTGAACAGCGCTCTTGGGAAGTTATCGTGCTGGGCTAACTGGGAGAACGGTACCTCAGGCACAGACGCAAAATCATTTTTTTTCTCAGTATTCATGCCGTGAACAACTTTGTAACAGCCACTTCAGTTTGACACCGCTAGCTCCACACCTCCTCCTGCCTCAGAAGCTGTAAGCGGGTATTTCAGAGGATATGTTGCAGGTTCCAGCACTTCCAGATAAAAAAATCTTGGTGAGTCACATGCCTGATCCTACTGATTATTTTGTCTCTGGTTTGGCCACAGGACAAGGTTTTGGGAGCCTCAGATGTGCCCCCTAAGACATGTCCATTTGTTAGTTTTTTCTGTGATGGTCTCATGGCTCGAATCCCTGGATCTTTTTAATCAGTCTGATGTGATTTACCCATCTCTGTAGGGGACAGGTTGGCAAAAAGCAGCTCCCCTTAACCTGTCAGTCAGTTGCCAGGCAAACTGCTGAGCAGGCAAAAAGAAACAGCAAACAGTAATTTCAGAGAGAGTTTGGAGAATGCATCTGAGAAATGTCCATTTTCAGAGGACATCAAGGTGATTCTGGCTGGCAGTGCAAGCATGGCTCTGAGCTGCAGTGGGTCAGCTCTAGTTTCTCATCTTCTAAAAAGACTTCTTATGAATGACGTGCAAGCTGTGATGAAGCTAAAAAAACAGAACTGTGATTTGGAAGTGCAATCACAGATACACCAAAGAATGAAGTATAGTGGCTTTGAACATCTTCCTCAGGAAGTACAGCTTCTCCCTGTAGCAAAGAAGGAGAATAGCCACAGAGGGACTAGACAGGGCAAGAGACTGGGAAAATACTTAATCATTGATCTGGAAGTTTATGTGAAGGACTAAGAGAAGAGTGTACGGACAGACACACATCCTTGTAGGCAAGCTGCAGAAAATACAACTCCAAGAGGTAGTCGGTAAAATTGATCAGGAAAGAGTGCATATGTATTATCTTATAATGCTCCTCCTGTCCTATGAATAGAAAAAGTCAGAAAATTCTACATATGTAATCACTGCCTAGGTAGATGGTGTGAGGGTTTTGGTTGTAGTTCAAAATCACGTTGGTGAGAACAAAATTACAAAAGCACCCACATATACAAAGGGATGAAATGATTTAATTGCCTGTACACTTCTGCTAGAAGTCGGATAATAAACGAGAGGAATTAGAATTGCTGATTTATGAGCATAAATTTGACTTGGTTGATATTACTGGGAAAACTCACATGAGCAGAATGTAAAAATGAATGGCAACAGCCCGTCTCAGAGAGATGCTGGGACAAAAAAGAAAGGGTGTGGTACACCGTCCAAAACCCTCAGCACCTTTGAAGTCTGTGCAAATCAGAACTAAAAGATTTCAACCACACAGAGATCTATGCTGTTACAAATAAACTAAAAGGTGGTGAGCTATTTGGAGCCTGCTACACATCACCATATCACTGTTAAAAAAAAAAGGATGACCAGCTTCTTTAAAGACTTATTTATCATGTGTTGGTGAAAAAAAAAGCTGTGTTAACATATGGGACTTCAATCTGAATGGCATATGCTGGTGTTCTCAGGCTACCAGTCTAAAAAGTCCTCAGAATTTCAGAAATTACAGGCAGCCAATTTCCTAACTCAAACCAGCTTGGGGTAGACTGCCTAATGACAGATACAGAGGAACTGATCCCAGATGTAAAAATTAATGGTTTCTTGAATGCCAGTGATCATGACTTGATTATATTTGTTGTCAACATATAGAATCAAGTCCAAAGTAATGTGTGTGTTTGTGAGTTCCAGTATGCACATTCACACATATAACTGCTGTTTAAAAAATTCATTTTCATGGTAATCAGAAAAGTCTTAAGAATACGTTCCTAGATTTCAAAGGCCACAATTCTGCAACCAAGAAAGAAACTGACAGTATTTAAAAATTACTATCAGTGGAAAAGTAGAAATAGAAGGAAAACACATTTATTTCAACACAAAGAACAAATGATATAAAGGAAAACTGATAATAACAATTATAAACCAAAAGCTGATAATTGTAGAAAATTGACAAAGAGAGCCAGAAAGGGAAAAAAAAAAGGAAAAAAAAAAGATAAACCAATGAGGAAAAGATATCTGAGACTTTAAAAGTGTATTGAAAACAAAAATGTTGTCATCTGTTGCTGGATAAAAATAGTAGAAATGCAATAATAATGAGGAAAACATGTAAGGATTCAATGAATACCTGTCTTCGTATTTGGGAAATAGATTTTCTGTGCATATTCTCTAAAAATAACGAAACACACTCAGCAATGAGTCAAACGAGTTTTAAAACAACAGCTAAAAAGAGAGAGATTTTGAAGTAAGTCAGCTGGAAGATGCATATCAAGAGTTTTCAAAGAGCAGGCAGGGAAGCTCTCCACCCCACGGGGACTTGATGGGACTTATACTACCAGGGAAGAAGCTACAGAGGACCAAAGCCAAGTAACATTTCTCCAAAATGTAGAACAAGCAGATGGGGTCCTCCAGGTACTCCAGATTGTCAGTCTGATTTGGGGTAAGGTAATGGGACAGTTAATCCAAGAATTATGTACTACAATACAAAAGGAGCAAATACAAATGGCTTCCAGCCATGCAGATTTACAGGAAATAGATTTCACTAGTTGTTTTTTGTTTGTTTGGTTGGTTGGTTTTGTTTTGTTTTTAAACAGAGATCACAGAACTGGTTGATAAGGGTGATGATGTTGGTACGCTGCACTTAAATTTTTGTAAGGTATGTGATCAGCTTCTACATATCATCTTGACTTGGTAGGTAGAATGATACAAACGAAACAAGGCATTCATTAAAACGGATTAAAAAATGGCACCTTAGGTTTAAAAATGTAACTATGAATAGAAGTCTGGAAATTGAGTAGGAATAGTTTTAACTGGGCCAGTAATATCAGTCCTTAGTCCCATTCAATTTAACATTCTAAATCAATGATAGGAACAACAACAACAAAAAAGAATAAAATCATTATTAATAAAATCTGCAGGTGAAGGGGAGACTGCAAGAGAGCTACATCAAAGAGCACACAAAGCACACTGAACCATTTGGCAAAACGTAAAAGAAACAATATGCACTTTGACAAAATGCCATCATCTAGCCAGCAACAAAGACCACCCCTCCCCCTGGGCAATGCCAAAATGACGGTTATTATCAACTGCTCATAAAATCTCAGTGCAGCCTGGTAGCTGCAAAGCCTGGTGCAGACCTTGGATAAACAGAGAGGAGTTTCAAGAAGGAGTAAGAGAGGTTATCCTACCTGTGCCTTTGGCGAAGGTGCAACAGCTGTGGGAATATGCAAGACATCCCTGGGGGCATAAATTCAAGCAGGAAATTGGTTAATTGTAAAGGATTCAGAGAAGAGGAACAAGAATGGTGAAAGCATTAGGGAACATGCCTTATCCCGAACAAGTCACAGATCTCTGTTCCTACAGTGTATCAAGGCAAAGGTGAAGGAGCATCATGTTCACAGTTTATGGTGCTGCAGGTCACAAGAATAAATACTGTGGGGCACTTCCATCTGGGAGACAAAGTTGTCAGGACACCCAATTCTGGGGCTGAAGCCAGAAAAAGTGCAAATTTAACAGAGTTAACTTATTGTTGCAGCTATTTATCAATGGAATTGTAGTGCATTTTCCAGCAGAGGAAGATCTCAAAAACTGCAACTGTTTTTGAACTTCTGAAAAGTACAAGGTACTTGAAATGGCATAAATGCACTCAAATGCTTCACAGCCTTTGGGGTGGGAGAAGGGTTGGAAGTAAGAAAAGACTTCTGACATGTCTCTGTGTGTTTCCACAGTCAATGATTCATGTCTCCTAACTTTTTTTTTCTGGAGCCTTCCCCATGTTTCACACACAAGATTTGCCAGAATATTTAACTCTTCCCTCTCTGTTTTACTTACCAACTTCTTCTCATCTAAAAGCCGCAAAACATATTTATTTGATTGCTGCCATGTAGATTACCATTTATTTCACATGCCTACAGCACTAATTTTCAGACACAGATTTCACTTATTTCTGTTCTGCAGAATAAATGGTGAGAAATGGCTAATTTGCTACATCACAACATTTTAGGAAGTGAAGATGACTGAAAAAAAACCACCAGCTGTCTGGAAAGGTAGGATATAAACCCAGTCCTCTAATTATTAAGAGGCATGTTTAAACACATTGGGAGGAAGTACCTTACTGCTTAAAGTTAAGTACATGCATAGATTTTAGCAAGATGAGGTAGCAAGATGAGTTTTTTGTTGTATTTTTTTAACCACTGCTAATTACAAAAATCCACTATTTCTCAAATCAATACAAAAAAAAATTAATAACTACTTTGCATACACGTAATTAAAGAGCCTTTTGCAGCTATCTTCCACAAAACAGAAAATAATTTGTTTTCCCCATTTCCCCATGTTCCACTGATATTTTGTGCCAGACTGAAACTGTCAGAATTTGTCAATTACCAACTGTAGATGCTACCTGTTTCCAAGTTAGGCATTACATGGGACAACCAGTGGTATGAGGCCTACTGCATTCAGCCCCTAAGTGAGGAACCAATTTGGCATTTTGGAGAAGTGATTTCATATATTGCCTTCTGGTAGCAAGTGGGACCGCAGGCAAGGAAACATACTTACAGGGAATTCTGCATGACATCAAAACCGGGACAGTTGAGAAGAGCTTCCTCTGTGGGGAAGGAAAACCAGCAGCACAAAAGTGTCACTTGAAGCTTCAACAAGTTTCTACCAGCAGAACTTGTTCGCATACTGACACGCAGATGCTAACAGCCATAAATCAATATACCTCCAAATGAATCTCTGAACACACTTGCTTTTTAAGGATAGGGTGTCCCTGTGACAGCAGCCATCCACTGCTCCCCTACCCTAATAACTGTATAATGAAAATAAATCTGAGGAAGTACTACGGATGCCCTTTTTCCCTGCATTGTTACACTGAGCTGGAGTAATGCCAGGCTTTTTGTTGTTGTTGTTCTAAAAAGGTTTTGCTCTGCAACCAATTTTGTTTCGTTAAAACAAACAGAGAGGCACTTGCTATTGATCTCCCTATTAAATAGTTCTGGTAAACATTTTGACTAGCTCTGCAAACTTAATGCAGATGTTAGTCTGCACAGATCACTACCAACAGCTGATACGGGGAGTTAATGCATGTCCATAGCAGGGAAAGACAGCAGTACAGCACTCAAAAGAGAGGGAGCTGCAAAAATAAACAGCTTTCTGGCAGGTAAGCACTGGCCTGTGCAAATATAATACCTTTGCTCTAAAGCGTGTGTGTGTGTGTTTGCGCGCCTTCTTATGGGGAAATTTCCACTTTTACCTGTAGCTGCTGCATGGAGATGCATTAAGCAGAAGAAAGCCCCCAGCATGTGTTCGCCTACGACTAGCCTGATGAAAGGAGCTCTATACAGGGGACTAAATGCAGTGGGGCTCTGTTCCACAGAAATTCAATTTCTGAAGGTGCCAGAAGCAGAGAATCTATAGGACTCTACTCTTCAGCAACAAAAGAGGCCAAATTGCATTCACGAGATAAAATGATTTTAAAAAGTCTCTTTCTGTTTGCTCCCGAAGATCTTGCACACCCGGTCTCAGCCCTACACTGGACAGGCCACCACAGCAAGTGAACCTGCCCCTCTTGTCACCCCAATGTCCCCTCAACCCAGGTGACATTATGAGAGCTAAAACTCTGGCGAGAATGGTGGCAACAAAAAAAGCTGAATTTGTAAATCCCCAGTGGGGTGCAAGGTCGGGACCCGGCCGGTTCACACCACCAGCTCAGGGCTACATGGTTAGAAAGTTTGTCTGGCACTGCAAAACGCTTCTGGGTGTTTTAAGAAGTTTACGACACAGTTTTGTGGAAGTGTTTTTATTTTTAAGCTTACCTTCTTCAGAAGGTGTTACCTGAGGAAGAAGCTTCCCTTTACCACCAGCACCTCTCCGGAGCAGGGCAGCAACGTGGCACCTGAGCTGAGGCGAGCAGCCCCTGAGGGCTCCTAAAAGCCGCCTTCTTTTTCTCCTAAAAGCCACTTCTTTTTCCCTTCTAAAAGCCACCTTTTCCTGGCCCTGTATCACTCACAAAATAACTGGGACAAACAAACTCCTGCCCATCAGGATTTTGCTGCTTCATGGCTGTGCCGCATGCAGGTGTCCAGGTATCGGCCGCGGGGCTCTGTGAGGAGAGGCCCCGGCCGGTTCCAGAAGGTTCCGGCGGCCCCCTCACAGGGCACAACCTGGCCCCTCAGCGCAGGGAGCAAAGTGGCACCTGGCAGCACCATTTTGAGTGCCAGCATACGGCTGATAACCAGAGGTTAGGGTCAGCAAGCTAAGGCAGTGGTGTCATGGACAGGTGAATGGATTTTGAAAGAGCTTCTGCAGCAGAAGACTGGAAATAACAGCCAGGACACTGAGGACTCTGTGAGAGCCTGAGGACACACTGCCTATCCCCACCGAGTTTAATCTCACAGAGGCAGGATAAGACCATTCGGCTCCCCAAGGTCCTCCTGCCTCTGAGGGGTATCAGCATCTCCAGGGTCCAGATATTACCTGCTGGTATGTTTGGACCAGAATTTGGGAAAGGAAAATACAGCCTACCATACCTTTTTGGGAAGGGTGCCAAGCCCTAGCCGAAAGCACCTGACCCTGGTTTCTGTGAGCTAATCAGACACACACGCACACGCCAAGAAATTTGAATGGAGAATAATAAATAGAAAATGATGAAAAGTAAACACTTGAAAATAACCTTCCAGGTGCATGTTCTTGCTAACATTCATAAAACTTTCCGGACATCCAAATATTTGTGCAAATAACCAAAGATTGTCTCAAATAGCAAAGCTGGTTAAAATAGGCTTGCAAAGAACTGAAGAGCAAAGTCCTACTCCTTCATGAATATATTTATGCATTTGTTTATTGCTTTTCAGCCAGCTTTAGACCCTACCCTGCAGGGGAGAGCCTATATACGTTATGCCTATGGGCCTCATAATGCTTCCAGTGGGGATGGAAAAACTTCAAAAAAGTTTGGCATTCAGATCCAGTTTCTCTGCTTATCTGCTGCAAATCCAAACTCTCCCAACATATCAAAAATGTTGAACCGGGCAGGAAACCACATGAGAACAGGTTTTCCTACAGGATTTCTGGCATTTCTACATTAGATTCCAGATGGAAACACCCATAAGAACAGCTTCTATCCTGGTATTTTTGGCACATTCAGTTCCAATCCTATCCGGAAACCTGAATTGGGAAGGCAAAGAAAAAAAGAAAAAAAAAAACCCACCAACCATTTGCCCCAGTATTTCAGAACCTGAAGAGAGGTTTCTCATTTGAGCTGCTTTTAATATTAGGAAGCAGGAGACAATGTTCTCAGGCTTGTCTTCAGTGGTTCATGTGGTTCATAAGCATGGATGCTGCCCCAGAAGGAGGTTTGGGCTCCACCCATCTCTCTACTTCCCTCCCGTCTATGCTCAAAGGAGTATGTCAGATAACAAAAATAAATAAATAAATAAATAAAGGTATTCATTGAATGCCTTTGAAATAAAGGATTTTAAAGGGGTTATCCATGGCTACAACTGAAGTAAAGCCTTCTGCCTGTCAAGAGTAGATTTCTCTAAAAGGTGAATGAATACAGCACATTTCCTGCAGTCCGTTTTTGTTCATGTATAGTTTTGCTGCTCTCTCTAGATTGGCAGCTGCTTCCAAAGAGAATAACTTTAGCATAACGACTTTAAGCAGAACCTCTCAAAAATGATATTCAGCCCCGCTCAGCAATTTTTGTTTTCAAGGGGTTATTTAATATCTGCCTTTTCTTTATCTCTTTATTTTCATTGAAAGCATATGTATTTTGTTCACTGTCTGATTCTTTCTTTCTGACCCCCCAGCTTTGCCCCTTGCTTTTTGCACACTGGAAGAAAACAGGAACTACATTAGAGACAGTGACATCAACTGGTTCATTAGCAGCCCACCTCGATATCCTAACCCTTCTGTGCTTTAAGACGAACATTACATAAATCTACAGCAAAAGAAATGAAGAAAAAAAACCTGCTGCTTTGACTCAAATAGCCCGTTTCAAGCTTCATCCAGAGGTCTCAAAAAATCCAAAATGATCCAAAATCTCTCTTCTTAAAACCCCATGGATACATCCTCACATCTGCTAAATTCTGCCACATTTGTACTTTACTCCATGAGTAACTCTATTGCAGAAGGTAGGACTCTTCAATAAGGAATAAGGAAAGTGCACCAGGCCCTCCCTTTCTGGTCCCCAGTCACTGACTGATGTAAGCTGCAAATGGCAGCTTTGACACGCTCTTGAAGTCCAGAGGATTTTCTTGTGTTTATATTTTTAAACTTTTTTTTTCTTGAAGAAATGCTGCCGCATCTACTCACATGTACATCAGTTCCCTCTACTGGCAGCATTAATTAAGTTTTTCTTTTAATTCACCAGGTAGATCTGGGTTTTGGAAGAGAAGCTGTGCTCTGCTTGGTGGGAATTTGTGGGGCCATACCTACAGGATGTTTTGATCTTGTACGTTGTAGCAGAAACATGAGTGCACTAGATCTTTCTAACGTAATAGTTCTCTCTAGTTTTCTAAAACTCACTTTAACTGCTATGGTCCAGGACAGATACTTAATATTATCTTACTATATTTTTTGTCCTTAACTCTGGCAGTGAGTTGGAAACTGAAGCGGCTCAGGCAAACGCATTGCATTAACCCTTAAGCTCTCTGTTTTTAGTCTGGGGCAAGCATACAGCCTCACCTCAACCAGAACACCTCCTCCTGAGGGGCAGGATGGGCCCCCTGGGCTCCTTCTTCTACTTCGTGTAACCAAACTCCACTCTGAAGTGATGCTGTTTCAAAACATACTTAAAATTGTTTCAATATTCTTCTATCTTTTCCTTCTTTTTTTCTCTAGATAAAGTAGATTGATTTTGTCCTGCCACAGGTAATGTTTTCTTCCTCCTGTGATACCATGCCAGAGGAAGAAGTTATTCGCTATATTTGGGTGCTTGAGGAAAACACGGAATGAAAGACAACCACTCGCCATTTAAAAAAGAAAACACAACAGAAACAACTGCCTCAAAGAGAACAAGATAAAAGTTTTCCCCTTTGGATCTGAGCCATCAGTATTTAGCAAAAACAGCAAGAAAAGTCTTTCCATTTTCTAAAGCAAATGGCAAGTAGTACTATTTCATAGTTCTCTGCAGTTTCTCCAGTAGTTTCAGTAGCATTATCTCAGATTTAAAACCATTACTTAAAATCTCCACTTTGGACCAAGCCAAATAAACCTGCAAAGGTATAGTCATCAACAAAACCATTCCTGGAAATTGAGCTTTTATAGTATAAGTGGAAAAACAATGTGAAAATTGGTAGGAAAAATAAGAACAGCACATATAAAGGAGTTTGCATGTGCAAATGTAGGTGCATAAAATCAAAAACACATTCAGAACCTCAGTTTAAATGTGCCTTTCACTTCTAAGTGATACAGATAAGATGACCTCAATGCAAGTGTGTCCTTGGAATTTTCAAAAACTGTCATTATTGGGGATTTTCTTTTCTTTCCTTTTTTTTTCCCTTTTTTTTTCCTTTTTTTTTTCTTTTTTTAATCTAGGTCATATTTCTGAAAGAGATTGTACAAAAATGTTGTATTTGACCCTGGTGTTCTAATTAAATGTATTACAGGACCTGCAGACATATTAGGAGAGAAAAAACATTCTTGCTCTTGCTGCTGCATGAGTTCCTGTTTGAGGAATAAAATTGTTTATTTCTGTTTCTTCCGGGAGTTTTACAGACTGATCAAGTGTCAAGACATGATAGTTGACTCAAAGGTAACATACATATTGCCTTATAATATCTTTAGGACTTGAATCAAATCTTGAGATACTTTGAAACTATGGGAGAATAATGAAAATACATTTTTTCCTTTGTATTATCTTTTCTAACGGGGAGCTTTACATTTCCTTTCTAGCAACTGTGATGTACATTGTACTATCAAGGCATTTTTAGGGACCATTTACCTGAATACAATTTGTGTGTAAGGTGTCTGAGAGCCAACCTGGATTTATGATTCCTGGTCCTTGTAATAAGTGAATAGATTTCCTTTTTTTTTTTCCCCATCAAAATAAATGTCAGAAAGTTTTTTGATTGTTCAATAGGGGAGAAAAGCATCCTTTTTCAAATGAAAGGAATTGCTATGGGCTAGATTTTGGTGATGCTGGAAGCCCTGTCAAGCCCCGCTGCTCCAGAAGCAATGCATGCAAGGGCACACGCACCCACAGGGTCCCTCCAGACATCTGTGTCCCCAGGGCTGCTGCTTGGTTTTGGTGTGCACCTTCCCCACAGCACTGACACTGTATGGGGGAAGGTCCTCAAGGCGATGGAGATGTCTGAAAAGCATGTTGGGACCCTGCTGCAAAAGCAGGTTTTTAGGAAAAATGTTCGTGACTTTAAGAAGTATATATGTGGCTTTTGTAATTTGCCTAAATTGTAATTTCCCTTGGAATTTCTTAGATACTGAAAATCCTAATGCAGTCCAGCTCTTCCAAAGCGGTGTGGTGTGATTTTTGAACATACACACAGGTCTCTATGGATTCCCATACAACCCAGGTATGCAAAATAAATAACCCAAACTCAGACTATCTCGGGAATTACGAGGTTTGTTCTTATACACATAGGTACCTTCCCCCACCCTGCCCCCCAACAAATTTCTGAAAAATTCTTCTAAGAAAAAAACAACCATTTTACATAACCAACTTCCCAAATTATGATACAAATTCCTGCTTCCTGCCTTCTTTCCATGGTGCGTGGCTGAGGCGATGTCTAACATGTGTCTACCTGAGGCAATATCTTTTTGATATCATGCAGTGGAAATGGCAGAATCTGGCTCTTTAGTGACCATGACATCCAAAAATTGGATGCAGGAATTCACCTTTGTTTCTCAGGTTACATGAATATTCTGTGAGTATCGATTGTTCAGTTCTTCCAGTGGAAGATGAATGTGATCAGCATCAATAATCAGAAAAAAATATCATCTATATACCTCTCATATGCAGATGGTGGCTGTTCAATACCAGGCGGCAGTACAGCTTCCTGGTGTGACAGGAAAATATCTGCAGCAATTGAGGATTAACAGAGGCTATTGCTACATTGGTGTTTTGTTTGTAATAGTTTCCATTCTATCAGAAATAAGTGGTTGCACATTTCTGTGTGCGACATTAAAATTCACCATTGAAATCTCACTCAGTAATAATAAAGCCCCTGCAAGAGTCTCTACAAACACACTAGACTCCAAATTAAAGAGCAAGTGTATTGTTAGGGTTTGCATGGATCTTTTTTGAATTAGTGCTAGGTGAACAATAAATAAAATTCCAGGAGAAGTTCCCCAAGCTGATATGCATTCAAGGTATTATCTTTGCTCTGTACTGTATGCGCTTCTGGGTGAAAAAATTCTAATTGCACTTCCATTCAAAAATCAACCGTGGGAATAAGGAATCATGCTCATTTTATGCACAGCAGCCTGAAGGCCTTATCCTTAAAACAAATTACAGCGCCTCCTATGCAACTCACACTCTGAAGCTAATTCTCACCCTAAAGCAAAACTCCAAAATTAAACTTTAATCTGTGATCTAAACAATTTTGTGTTTGTGATCAATCTTAGTGTGGTGGATTCTAATATATACATGCATGCCTGTGTGTGCAAGCGTGTATGTGTGCACGCACACACATATATAGAAGTATAAAATGCCAAGGTAATTGTTATACCAATGAAGACAGAGCATTAAATACTCCGCTCAGTAAGACCAAGATAAAATACATACTGCAAAGGCAGGGAATAAAGCTGTTAAGCACACACTACTATATGTAACAGAGTCCTGGACTTGTAACCACCAAAAGCTAAAATTCCACCACATGTATCATATTTACTGCATTCTGCCAAAGAAATAGGCAGGCTGCCACGCCATTAAAGCAATTACTCTTACCCTCTCAGATATGTAGAAATTAGGTTCTGCTCCTTGAAATCATATGCTGAGGGAAGGAGGGAACAAGGAAGCGGGGGTACGAGGAGGAGAGATGGAAACGCCTCAATTCCTCCCCAAAAGGAAAACCACCGCCTCAGCACAGAAAGGCTTTGGGCCAGCAAGAGTTAAAGGAGTTGGAAGTGTACGGTCTGTCTCTCCCCAACTTGGTGCAGTGACTCTGCATCCTGCAGGAACCTGTTCAGATGCTCTGATAAGTCAGACAGAATTCATGGGAGATTACCACACAGCTCCTGCCAAGCTGTGCTGCAGCGCGGGTAATAGATATGCTCCAGTACTAAATCCTAAAAGGCCCTGCTACATCTGTCAAGCATGCCCTGGAAAAGCACCCTCAGTTCAGATGTTATCACTGCTCTGCCTGCATCAGAAGATTTAGTGTCCACCCTGGAGGTTGCTTTTGCCGCACAGTTTTCAGGGGCAAAACAACAAGGAAGAAAGATGAGAGAAAAAAGGCAAATTATTCTTGCTTAAAGCAAAAGGAATAAAGTGATGTGCTTGCAGACTAGTTCAGCTTCTCACCCTGCATCCAGAAGGTCCCAAATCCCACATTAAGATGGTACTGATGTTCTAAGCTGATTAGCTCGGACGTGTTCGGCTCCCTGGACTGTGACACCATGAAGATGTTCTTCTGTAGAGCGACTCTTTCCCAAGGAAAGCTGAACAACAAACCCAGTGGGGGTCATGGGTGGTGGATAGAAGATGCCTGCCTTTGATAATTAACTTTAAAACTGGTTCTAGAAAAGCTGCTCTGACATAAAACAAACTTTTCAGAGCTCTGCTTATAAAACAATCGCTGCTCCTCCTGTTAACTATGTAAGCCGAGATTTGGTCAAAAATGGTTCTGATGTTATTTAACTTTTTACGCAAAACTAAGAATATGCATAAAAGATAAATATATGCTTATATAATACATATAAACAAATAGACACCCCAGAAAACAACAGCCTTGGGAACAGCTACTTTCTTAACGTACTCAAAGCCATACATTTTAACCATCTGTCTCTTTATTCAAATCTGCAGGAAATATCAAAGTACAGAAGCAGCTCCTTTCTCACTAGGTGCACTTTCAGAGTTCAAGGGAGAAAGGCTGCAATTTCCTGACCCAGCATATTGCATTTTAAACTTCTGTTTCCTGAAGCTGATGTTAAGGATAGATAAGTTCCAGCTATCGGGATGCCAACAGGAAGAGCCACTGGCTGTCGAGTTTGCAGCTCCATACATACGGTGGTAGAGGCTGGGTCTGGATGGGCGAGCGGGTGGGCACAGGGAGCACCCACGTGCTTGCTTGTGTGGGACACGAGCTGTGAGCTCGGCTGTGCTATGGGGACCATGGCAGAAACCTGGAGTTAACCTCAGTGTGGTGTAAGACAGTGCTACAGGCAGCTAAGGAAGGGCTGCAGAGAAGGTTATTTACATTCCTGTTATTTACACAGAATGGATCCCAAAATCTAACCAACACAGAGGTCCTACAGAACATTGTAAGCTCTTTGTCCAGAAGAGTATACAGAAGTACTGTCTATACACACCATGATCTCCTAAGCATTAGTAGGACCTAGAGACCGTGTGTGTTTTCTCACTTACGGTACAAAGTGGCAGGTGTGAGAAAACCAGAAAACCGCAGTGATCCCACGGGAAGATGGGTGCTCACACACGTGCAGAGCTCGCTCCCGGGCCGAGAGCACCCCACTGCACCAGCACTCCCAGCCTTTCGACAACTGAGTCCTGAGACCAGGAAGCCCACCACCGCCCAGCCCAGCTGCTCGGAGAAATCACAGTCTCCTTGGGACCATATGCAAGACCTTCAGTGCCCTAAATCTTTATAGGAATCTTGTTTTCCTCTCTCTCTTTCTCCTCTGCGTTTGCAGCTATCCAGTAGCTGAATGGATTAGGTCCCTAAGGAAAAATGGTCAGAAAGGTGAGGCTCGAGTGCAATAAAGCAGTTAAGAGGAAGGATTTGGGATGGATGATACGAATGCGTGGTTGGGGAAGGAGCCCTAAGCTTCAGGGTAGCTGTTGAAGAAGACAAAAGGGGAATCCCAAAGCATCCCCATCTGGCAGAGCAACGAGCAGCTGCGGACAAAGCATGGGCAGCCCTAAAGGTGTGCGGAGGAGCGTGGTCTGTCTGCTCACTGCTGCAGCAAAAAAAAAAAAAAGCACGGGCAAGCTCTATCCCCAAAACAATAGTTTTTTAGTAAATAAAGAGACACTTCTGAAAAAACTGCACTCCTTGCTACTTGCTCATCTATCACAGTATTTGGAAACTTGTTAAAATCCGTTAAAGACATGTCACAGTGTAAAGTTGCCAGCACCAAGCACCAGGGCCATAACCTGCATGAGCAGCATTGGTGCAATGTCCGAAATACTTAGCTCACGTGAAGCCCAGCCCAGCTGGTCTGGCTGCGCTACTGGCATCAGCCTGCAGCTTCTCATCATGGGCTCTGCTTGTCCAGAGAAGGGACTTCTGTCCTGGCTGCTGCCAAAGCCTGCACAGTTCACAAGCCCTGAATTTACATTAAAAAAAAAAATCACAACAACAAAAAAATCTTATAACAGGTACCTTCTGTGGGCCCTGTCTAGCCAGGTTCCTCCAACAAACATGCAAGAGGGATGCGGGCTGAGCTGCATTGGCCGATGCCCTCCAGGTAGCAGAATTAC